>NC_060173.1:25615703-26345703 GCF_021184085.1 Oncorhynchus gorbuscha | reverse complement strand
AATATTTATTGAAAGGTGCATCAAGCTCTTCATAGTGCACTTTCACCACCATGTGAAGTTCTTCATATTTCATCTGTAGCCAAGTCAACTGTATGCTTTCCCGAGTCGTAGTATCATTGTGTGACTCAAGGTTTACTTTCATATGATGGTTATCATATCAATATTTGAGCATAAGGTGTTTCCACTGACTTTTCTCACATAATTAGTTTTACTGACACAAAAAGATTCCACCTTGTCTAGAATATTTTGTTTTGTGGAAATTTGGAAAGTTTACCGTCAAATTTGTTGTTTCCATCAGGCCTGACATTTTTTTTTATCCGACATGTACTTTACATAAAAAGGTTGGATGGAAACCTGGTTACACACACACACACACACACACACACACACACACACACACACACACACACACACACACACACACACACACACACACACACACACACACACACACACACACACACACACACACACACACACACACACACACACACACTGGGCATATACAGAAAGACACAAACACACACACGCCCACACAAATAGACAAACAAAACCATTGACATGCACAACAGACAAAGACAGTATAAAGGCCTTTGGAATATATGTACTGCCCTCATACACTGACCACACACATACGTACCTACACACATACAGACACTCACATACGTACCTACACACATACAGACACTCACATACATACTGTCTACCAAAGGGATGACTGTGACCTTCGCCTCACAATCTCTGAAACATTTTCCTTTGCGCTCTCTTTCTTTCTCTCTGTCTCCTGTTGAAGGGAGTGTAATCAGCAGGGGTGGTCTCACTGGCGTCATGTGCCTAGGAGGCACAAAAGTGCGTGCCCCCTCATATTTGTCCTTTTCAAACATTTTCAAATGTTAAACTAATTATTAAACTTTACACTGGAGCAAAGAGATGCCTAGCAGGGCGCTAGATAATCTAGTGCAGGGGTGTCAAACTCATTCCTTTGAGGGCCTTGTGTCTGCAGGTTTTTCTTTTTTTCTTTCAATTAAGACATAGACAACCAGGTGCGGGGAGTTCCTTACAAATTAGTTACCTTAATTCATAAATCAAGTACAAGGGAGGAGTGAAAATCCACAACTACTTGGCCCTTCGTGGAATGAGTTGGAAAACGGTGCTCTAGTGCCATGCAGCATCATCAGCGCAGGAAAGAGAGTGACACACAGCCTTTGATTTGATTTTAGCTGCCGGTAATGAGCAGGAAGCATGTTTGTAAATTAATTTGATCAAGCTATGTAACCTATTGATTCCTTCTTGATGAATAAATAAAACAAAAACGTTTTGTTTTTCTCTGTAATACTAGCCACCTAGCAATTTTATGAAGTTGGCTTTAGCTAGCCAGCTACATAGGTTCCTAATCTCATCACCTTACCAGCAATTGACAACAATTATTGGGTTATGATACTATATACCAGTGTGGCAGTTGTAATAAACTCCTATGGCATAAAACGTCTTTAAAAAATCTATGTGCATCATTAATTAAAAGAGGTAAATATACATGTTTTTTTACATAGAATTAGGCATAATGATTATGGCTCTGGCTGTTTCAGGTGGTTAAAAAATGCAGGACCACCCCCCCTGACGTACTTCATGCCCCCTTTAAAATAATGGGTGCATGACGCCCCTTGGCGGTCTGGACGAGATGGGACACCAGTCACAAAGAGCAAAGGCACGCTTAACATTCACCAGGAGAGACGCACAGCCAGGGTCCTCCTCGCAAGAAGGGAGAGCCTGAAGGACACCAGGGCACTGAGTTTACTCTCCTCACGTCCATGTCCACCTTTATCTCTGTCTTTTTCTCTCTCTCTCTTTTACTCACTCTCTCCCTTTCTCTGGGAGACCAAACATCTTCTGATCTTTCCATTCACTTAGATACTGTAGACTGACCATTTATATTGAATGACTAAAATGTCAAATGCAATGGAATTGAAGGTAGAGATCCCATAATAGAGGGAACATAACTATTACATTATAGCGGAGAAAGAGAGTTAAAGAGACAGGGGAGGCAGAGAGAGTGGGAGGGAGGGTGGGAATTCTGATGGGCATTTTATCATGACAGGTCTGTGACACAACACAATTCCAACATTTGGTAGACTACAATGAAGAAACGTTAAAACATCTTCTGACTTCTCAAATCCTCACTCCCTCTCTGCCTCTCCAACATCTCATAATTTCCACCTCTGTTTATCCCTTGCTGTCTTGTATTTCTGCATTTCCCCTCAGTGTCTCTGCTCTAACATAACAGCATTTAACTGTCAGAGAAGTTACAAATATGCACAATGAATTATAGAAACCACAGAAAAATACAACTGCAGAGAACGCTGAGTTCCTGCTTTATTTCATAATTTATCATCCTCCAAGAGGGAGACAGAGCTGAATAACAGCTGACTTATTAAATCGACCGCCGCATCCTGGTTCCTACTAAATATTCAGAAATATTGTTCTGGATACTTCATCAGGGTTTTTCAGGGTTTGTCTGTAATATATCAAGGCACCCGCAAACGTGTGTGCACTCAGTCACACACGGACACATCATATGAGTCCATCTTCCTTCTTTCATTACTCATCAAATGACAACAAAAATATAACACGTTACACTAGCACCACCAAAAGGCCAAGTTGGCAAACAACACTAAACCACCTTCTCGTCCTCTCTCTCCCTTTCCCTAAATCCTAAGCTATTCTTTTTTCTATATTACTCTCTTTCTCCTTTGTCCATCGCTCTTTCTCTTGCTCCATCAGACTCTGTCTCTCTCTTACCCTCGCTGTTTCTGTCTCTATCTCTCAGGTTGGGGTGAGAGGAAGGTGAAGTGGGTAGAGGAAGTAAGTAGTAGAGGGGTTAAGTGCTACTGGGTTATATAGAGGGGCAAAGTCACACGATAAAGGAGTCACACTCCCACTATAAAAACTGTATTTTTACAGTCAGGGCCAAGTCTTAATGCTATGTAGGTATGTGTTAGTGTTTTTATGCAATACTAACAAGTAATTGTTCAAATATATCTTTCAAGCACAACATCTCAAACTAGTGCTTGGTAATTGAGTCACAGCCAGTTAACATCTTTTTTTCGGGGGGGGGGGTGGGGGGGGGGTTATATGCACACCTACATAACGTTCTGTTTTTTGTGATAATCCATTCATGTAACATATCATCTCACAAATTTTGGTATCATTTGATATAATATTTCATCATGAAAATACAAATAATTGAAAGAGATGTAACAGAGTTACATGGTAACAGAGTGCAAAATAGCATATTGCAATACAATTGTCTGTGGATATGTATTTTTAGGACAATTTCCTGATACAAAATGTTCTATATATTATGGACCATATAAATAAAATGCATACAAATTATTTAAAGTAAGATGATTTGTTTTGTTTCTGGGCAGCTGTGACTATCACCCACCACTAATAGTTTTTTGACAGATACAGTATATTTGAACAATTACTTGTTAGTATTGCACTAAAGGACTAACAAATACCTTACATTTACATTACATTTAAGTCATTTACATTTACATTTACATTAGCAGACGCTCTTATCCAGAGCGACTTACAAATTGGTGCACTCACCTTATGACATCCAGTAGAACAGTCACTTTACAATAGTGCATCTAAATCTTAAAGGGGGGGGGTGAGAAGGATTACTTATCCTATCCTAGGTATTCCTTAAAGAGGTGGGGTTTCAGGTGTCTCCGGAAGGTGGTGATTGACTCCGCTGTCCTGGCGTCGTGAGGGAGTTTGTTCCACCATTGGGGGGCCAGAGCAGCGAACAGTTTTGACTGGGCTGAGCGGGAACTGTACTTCCTCAGTGGTAGGGAGGCGAGCAGGCCAGAGGTGGATGAACGCAGTGCCCTTGTTTGGGTGTAGGGCCTGATCAGAGCCTGGAGGTACTGAGGTGCCGTTCCCCTCACAGCTCCGTAGGCAAGCACCATGGTCTTGTAGCGGATGCGAGCTTCAACTGGAAGCCAGTGGAGAGAGCGGAGGAGCGGGGTGACGTGAGAGAACTTGGGAAGGTTGAACACCAGACGGGCTGCGGCGTTCTGGATGAGTTGTAGGGGTTTAATGGCACAGGCAGGGAGCCCAGCCAACAGCGAGTTGCAGTAATCCAGACGGGAGATGACAAGTGCCTGGATTAGGACCTGCGCCGCTTCCTGTGTGAGGCAGGGTCGTACTCTACCTTCAGATACATGTATAGCATTAAGATTTGGCCTTGATTATAAAAAAATATCTGCATATTTCTATAGTGGGAGTGTCACTCCGTTACCACATGGCCTTGCCCAAAGGTCTCAAAGGGCCAGGCAGAGAGCCTCAGCTCTGGCTGATCAAATAAAATAAAATCGTATTAGTCATGTGCGCCGAATACAGTGAAATGCTTACTTACGAGCCCCGAACCAACAATGCAGTTTAAAAAATATGGATAAGAATAAGAAATAAAAGTAACAAGTAATTAAAGAGCAGCAGTAAAGTAACATTAGCGAGACTAGAAACAGGGGGGGTACTGGTAGAGTCAATGTGCGGGGGCACCGGTTAGTTGAGGTAAAATGTACATGTAGGTAGAGTTAGAGTTATGAAGGGCCCTGCTCTACTTAAATTAAGAGGCCAGGGAAGGGTCACATCTCCATGTATACACAATGTCAACAAGTGGAAACCTGAACTCTTGAAGAGCAATACAACACAAGGGCGGTACATTCAGTGCAGCTGGGTGCACTACACACACAACAACACTACACAAGACCCAACAACACACAACACATAACAAACCGACATGACACACGCCACAACACAACACAGCACCACAAAATCACAAGACAAAATATGTCACAACACAAGGCAACACACCGACAACACAGCACCACACTGCATGTTTGTTGTCTATGTAGAGAAAAAGAGCGCACTTGATCTTGATCACACTCTCTAGCACACACTCTATAGCAAGACAACCTTCAATGACATTCCACTCTCATTCCAACACAAATTCATCTCTACCCTGTTGATTAATTGAAAAAGAGACCCAAATCCTTGGCGGATTTAATAACACACTCATTAGCAGGCACCAACAGGGCAGAACTGCCTTTAATTAGAGCAACACCTGATTAGCGGCCAATTAAGCCAGAGCCTGTTAATTCTCCCCTACTTTAACAAGGATCAGAACGTAAACATGTGGCATGATGGCAGGCAGGCAGCCCACTCTCTCTCCTGTTGGGGAAGTAAGAGAAGAGAGAAGACTGAGAGAACTAAAGAAGGGCTGTGAGAGAGACTGGTAGACAGTAGCTTGGCAGTGCTGAGTAGATGGCTGACATGATTCAACTGTACTGCTGTATGTGATGGTTCTACTGCTCATAGGGGAAGAGGGGCGTAATAATAAGGCTTTCTGTTGGACTGAAGTGTGCTATGGCACTGTTCTCTGGTGATGCCAGGAAGACATCTGGAGCCTGGTAGAGATACTGGTTAACAGGGCTGAGTAAATAAAAGCAGCAGTTTATTCATCTGTTTTTTAAAGGTACAATATCAATAATATCACAGTCCCATTGCAAAAACTTTGTGATATCAGTCACTTTATAGTGGTGATGAGTATCAAGCTTACTGAGAAAATGCACATTCACATAGGACTGTCTTAGAAGTATTAGTTAAACTGTTCAACTGTAAATGTATGTATCACTTTCATCTAAATTCAACAAGTAGTGATCCCACTTTGTACACAAACAACCAAAATGTGTGACTTTCCACTAATTAATGTTGAATACTTGCGAACAGAACACTGCTGCCAAGCTGTATCAAAAATAGCTTTTTCAACATCAAACCTTGGTCATACTCACCACATGAGGCTGCTATTGTAACATAAATATTTCCTTTACTACACAGAAAATCTTACTGAAAGTGTGCTTGGCAACAAACAACTACAAATAATAAATTGTTCCTTGCTTGACAAGAACCCTTTATCTCAGCATTGACACTTTTGGTCACTTTAATAATGTTTACATACTGTTTTACCCACTTTATATGTATATACAGTATTCTATTCAAGGCTTATCCTATATATCTACTCCTGTACACAACTTTTCTATTCATATACTGTCTATACACATACCATTATATTTGTGTATATATACCCTACCGTTCAAAGGTTTGGGCATAGAAATGTCCTTGTTTTTGAAAGCACATTTTTGTCCATTAAAATAACATCAAATTGATCAGAAATACAGTGTAGATATTGTTAATGTTGTAAATGGCCATTTTAGCTGGAAACAGCTGATTTTTGATGGAATATCTACATAGGCGTACAGAGGCCCATTATCAACAAACATCACTCCTGTGTTCCAATGGCACATTATGTTAAGCATTTCGCTGCATCTGCGATAACATCTGCAAAATATGTGTGTGCACAACCAATGAAATTGGATTTGATTAGTCTAAATATTACATATTCTCAGAGTGTGTCTGTAAACATTCTCCTACAGTGGAGAAATCTCTGATACAGACACAGACTAGAAGCTCCTCTCCCTGGTGAACTGCTAGTGTGAACATGGACCCCTATCAGCTGTGTGCCCAGTCCAGTCCCATTCTGCAGTCAGCTCAGTCTCTGAGCCTGAAGAAGGTTACACTAATACTCCATCACTGTCCTTTGTCCTCTCTATTCCTCCTCTCAGAGTACAGACATGTACCTCCTCAGCCCTCTCGCAATGTCTTCATCACTCTGGTCTTCATGACAACGCTGGTGACTCACGATGAACGAGCGCTGGGCGTACGGTTCCTGGGAGGCGCCCCGCCACCCATCGGCAGCCTTCATGAGATCTGGCAGGATGTCCGGGACCACACACTGCTCCACCAGGAAGACCACAGGCAGAGCAACCAATAGCAGGGCCCAGCCCAGGGTACCCAGCCAAAAGGAGGAGCCCAGGCATGTGAAGTCATCGCTGATCTCCACCCGGTGCTGGTAGGTGAAGAGGGACCAGCTGAGGAGGAAGAAGAATCCTAGAGAGAGAAAGAGAGGGAGGAGAAGAGCGGAGTCAGTCAAGTTATCATCAGTAGATAGGAGTCTAAGGAGTATAGACAGAGGAATCTGAGTGTTTACTGAAGGCAATACACAGGCAATCCATCTTCACTAATATACCTGTGTGGAAACACTCGACAAAACCTCCTCCAACATAAAATAGGAGTGAGCAGAGGAGAAACTAGATTAATATAAGCAGTGACAGGGAAGGGAAATCTTCTCTGAAAACATGTTTTGTATTGTATAAAGCAACATAGATAGATGCTTGCAGGACCTTACAGTGAAATGCTTACTTACAAGCCCTGAACCAACAATGCAGTTAAAATATATATATACACTGTTCAAAAAAATAAAGGGAACACTAAAATAACACATCCTAGATCTGAATGAATGAAATATTCTAATTAAATACTTTATTCTTTACATAGTTGAATGTGCTGACAACAAAATCACGCAAAAATTATCAATGGAAATCAAATTTATCAACTCATGGAGGTCTGGATTTGGAGTCACACTCAAAATTAAAGTGGAGAACCACACTACAGGCTGATCCAACTTTGATATAATGTCCTTAAAACAATTCAAAATGAGGCTCAGTAGTGTGTGTGGCCTCTACGTGCCTGTATGACCTCCCTACAACACCTGGGCATGCTCCTGATGAGGTGGTGGATGGTCTCCTGAGGGATCTCCTCCCAGACCTGGACTAAAGCATCCGCCAACTCCTGGACAGTCTGTGGTGCAATGTGGCGTTGGTGGATGGAGCGAGACATGATGTCCCAGATGTGCTCAATTGGATTCAGGTCTGGGGAACAGGCGGGCCAGTCCATAGCATCAATGCCTTCCTCTTGCAGGAACTGCTGACACACTCCAGCCACATGAGGTCTAGCATTGTCTTGCATTAGGAGGAACCCAGGGCCAACTGCACCAGCATATAGTCTCACAAGGGGTCTGATCTCATCTCGGTACCTAATGGCAGTCAGGCTACTTCTGGCGAGCACATGGAGGGCTGTGCGGCCCCTTAAAGAAATTCCACCCCACACCATGACTGACCCACCGCCAAACCGGTCATGCTGGAGGATGTTGCAGGCAGCAGAACGTTCTCCACGGCATCTCCAGACTCTGTCACGTGCTCAGTGTGAACCTGCTTTCATCTGTGTAGAGCACAGGGCGCCAGTGGCGAATTTGCCAATCTTGGTGTTCTCTGGCAAATACAAAACGTCCTGCGCGGTGTTGGGCTGTAAGCACAACACCCACCTGTGGACGTCGGGCCCTCATACCACCCTCATGGAGTCTGTTTCTGACCGTTTGAGCAGACACATGCACATTTGTGGCCTGCTGGAGGTCATTTGCAGGGCTCTGGCAGTGCTCCTCCTTGCACAAAGGTGGAGGTAGCGGTCCTGCTGCTGGGTTGTTGCCTTCCTACGGCCTCCTCCACATCTCCTGATGTACTGGCCTGTCTCCTGGTAGCACCTCCATGCTCTGGACACTACGCTGACAGACACAGCAAACCTTCTTGCCACAGCTCGCATTGATGTGCCACCCTGGATGAGCTGCACTACCTGAGCCACTTGTGTGGGTTGTAGACTCCATCTCATGCTACCACTAGAGTGAAAGCACCGCCAGCATTCAAAAGTGACCAAAATATCAGCCAGGAAGCATAGGGACTGAGAAGTGGTCCGTTGTCACCACCTGCAGAACCACTCCTTTATTGGGGGTGTCTTGCTAATTGCCTATAATTTCCACCTGTTGTCTATTGTCAATCAGTGTTGCTTCCTAAGTGTACAGTTTGATTTCACAGAAGTGTGATTGACTTGGAGTTACATTGTGTTGTTTAAGTATTCCTTTTATTTTTTTGAGCAGTGTATATATATATATAAAATAAAATAAAAGTAACAATTAAAGAACAGCAGGAAAATAACAATAGCTAAGCTATATACAGGGGGTACCGGTACAGAGGCAATGTGCGGGGAAACCGGTTAGTCGAGATAATTGAGGTTTGTGGATAGAAGCTGTTTAGAAGCCTCTTGGACCAAGACTTGGCACTCCTGTACTGCTTGTCATGCGGTAGCAGAGAGAACAGTCTATGACTAAGGTGGCTGGAGTCGTTTACCATTTTTAGTGTCGTCCTCTGACACCACCTGGTATAGAGGTCCCTGATGGCAGGAAGCTTGGCCCCAGTGATGTACTGGGCCGTACGCTCTACCCTCTGAAGCGCCTTGCGGTCGGAGGCTGAGCAGTTGCCATACCAGGCTGTGATGCAACATGTAGAACCTTTTGAGGATCTGAGGACCCATGCCAAATCTTTTCAGTCTCCTGAGGGGGAACAGGTTTTGTCGTGCCCTCTTCATGACTGTCTTGGTGTGCTTGGACCATGTTAGTTTCTTGATGACATCAAGGAACTTGAAGCTCTCAAACTGCTTCACTACAGCCCCGTCGATGAGAATTGAGGGAGAGGTTGTTGTCCTAGCACCACACGGCCAGGTCTCTGACCTCCTCCCTATAGGCTGTCTCATCATTGTCTGTGATCAGGCCACCCACTGTTGTGTCATCGGCAAACTTAATGATGGTGTTGGAGTTGTGCCTGGCCGTGCAGTCCTCATGACTGAGAAACAGGGAGTACAGGAGGGGACTAAGCAAGCACCCCTGAGGGGACGCCATGTTGAGGATCAGCATAGCGGATGTGTTGTTCCCTACCCTGACCACCTGGGGGCGTCCCGTCAGGAAGTCCAGGATCCAGTTGCAGAGGGAGGTGTTTAGTCCCAGGGTCCTTAGCTTAGTGATGAGCTTTGAGGGCACTATGGTGTTGAACGCTGAGCTGTCGTCAATGAATAGCATTCTCATATAGATGCTCCTTTTGTCCAGGTGGGAAAGGGCAGTGTGGAGTACAATAGAGATTGCATCATCTGTGGATCTGTTAGGGTGGTATGCAAATTGGAGTGGGTCTAACATTTCTGGGATAATGGTGTTGATGTGAGCCATGACCAACCTTTCAAAGCACTTCATGGCTACAGACGTGAGTGCTACGGGTCGTTAGTCATTTAGGCAAGTTACCTTAGTGTTCTTACGCACAGGGACTATGGTGGTCTGCTTGAAACAAGTTGGTATTACAGACTCATACAGGGAAAGGTTGAAAATGTCAGTGAAGACACTTGCCAGTTGGTCAGCGCATGCTCGGAGTACATGTCCTGGTAATCCGTCAGGCCCTGCGGCCTTGTGAATGTTGACCTGTTTAAATGTCTTACTCACATCGGCTGCGGAGACCGTGATCACACAGTCGTCCGGAACAGCTGATGCTCCCAAGCGACCATAGAAATAATTTAGCTCATCTGCTAGGCTCGTGTCACTGGGCAGCTCTTGGCTGTGCTTCCCTTTGTAGTCTGTAATAGTTTGCAAGCCCTGCCACATCCGACGAGCGTCGGTGCCGGTGTAGTACGATTCGATCTCATTCCTGTATTGAAGCATTGCCTGTTTGATGGTTCGTTGGAGAGCATAGCAGGATTTCTTCTAAGCTTCCGGGTTAGAGTCCCACTCCTGGTAAGTGGCAGCTCTACTCTTTAGCTCAGTGCAGATGTTGCCTGTAATCCAGGGCTTTAGGTTGGGGTATGTACATACAGTCACTGTGGGGACGATGTCATCGATGCACTTATTGATGAAGCCAGTGACTGATGTGGTGTACTCCTCAGTGCCATCAGAAGAATCCCGGAACATATTCCAGTCTGTGCTAGCAAAACAGTCCTGTAGCTTAGCATCTGCTTCATCTGACCACTTTTTTATAGACCGAGTCACTGGTGATTCCTGCTTCAATTTTTGCTTATAAGCAGGAATCAGGAGGATAGATTATGGTCAGATTTGCAAATGGAGGGGGAGGGAAAGCATTGTACACGTCTCTGTGTGTGGAGTAAAGGTGGTCTAGAGTGTTTTTCTCTATGGTTGCATATTTGACATGCTGGTGGAAATTTGGTAAAACTGATTTAAAAGCCCCTGTTCCAATACTTTACACATGCACCCTTTCTTCCTTTCAGGCCTGCGCCCTGGACCCATACTGACCTGTGGGTCCCAGAGTGAGGAGCAGCAAGACGGTGGGGTAGAGGGCCTGGCCTGCCATGAGGAGGGAGCGGGTGTTGGAGTAAGAGCGCACTGTCTGGGATGTCCAGCAGAGGGCGAACACGAGGCACAGAGCCCCTGAATTCACAGCCATGAGGAATGACAGCACCCCAAACACTTGCTCTGCCTCCAGGGCTAAAGACACACACACACAGTGCTTATAATATGTAAACAGTGACACATGATTTTACAGTGACTTGTAATAATTTCTGCTTCGGACAGTGTTTCTCAGTTATGTGTACATTGAACTCTTCTTCCTCTCCGCAGTGAACTAGAGTTCATGTCTAAACCTGTCTACATCTGCAGGCTATATTCAAGTCCAACACAGAAGAGAGAGCAATAACAGCCAGCTATGTCACTTCTGAAAAACTCTTCAAGATCCCAATAATGATTCCAAACGGAGACGAATACAAGGGCCATTGTCAACGTCAATACAATGACAATACACAATGGCATGTATTGTCAAATTAACTGCTGATCTATCATTCTAACATTGTCCATCTTTGATGTCATACTAAACAGAGAACAACAGTGAGAGGCCATTGATTTAATCAGATACCCTTGCTGCCTCAAAACCACACTGAACAGCGAACCTAACAAACCTGTCAGGCCTTAAAAGTTCATCAATAGAAGAAAAGCCTCCACACAGCATACGTCACTGCCGTTAATATACATTTAATGGGTGCAGGAATATAGCAGGGGAGCAGCATGTACTGTATGCAAAGCTTTTCTATCTTTAACATCAGTTTTTCCTTTGCCCCAGCACTGGTGGAGGAATTTGGGATGTGTATATTACCTGTTGTACACCCTCTTCAGCCCTAAAAGTTTAACGTGACCCTCCCATCTCCCTCTCCTCCTGTTCTCTGAGAATGTGGATGATTGGTTCATGAGCAAGTTCATACCTGTTCACATTACTGGGATTCTGAGGGAAAACTCCACAGTGCCAAAGGCAGGCAGCCAACCTTAAGTGTAACTAAAATGTTCAACAACACTCACAGTTAAGCCACTCCTTGTACGTCTGCTACCTTTAGCATTCCATTAGGTGCAACCACACACTTTGAATTAGCAACCAGGTCTGATATTTATCTCAATAAGAATAACCTGGTAAAATAAAGGTAAAATAAATGAACAGATGGCTTTACCGTGATTAATTTAAAACATTATAAATGAAATTGTATAAACATGTCACTGACGTTAATACACCCTGCGTACACAGGAGTAATAAGCATTTCTCATTCTGAGTCAAACAGAGCGAAAGTTGATGCTGATGGTCAATGTAGCTTCTTGACTCACCGTTAAAGATGATGTCCCCAGTCTGGTCACCATCACTGTCTGTGTTGGTGCTGTTGTTGCCTATAGACCACAGTCCCTGGTCATTGAGCCAGCGAGGGGTCCAAACAGAGTAGGCCACACACAGACACCCTGCCAGCCCCACACATGACTCAGCCAACCTGAACTGACTCACTGAGTCTCCCACCTCTAACACCTTCATACTGACAGACTGAGAGGGCTGAGAGAAAAGAGAATGAGACAGGGAGACGGGAGGAGAGCAGGGAGGGGGAGAGAAGGGGTGTTGTGGCAAGACAGAGGGTGGAGCATTCACAGGTAAATCTACTACAGTATCAATCTGTTTAAAAACGTTCATCCTTATCAGTAACAGTTCAAAGTTTAAAAGGTATATAAAAGAGAAATTCAATTGGTGCCATAAATCAACAGAGCAATGTAGAGTGAATCAGCTACATGACATTAGCAACAGACAGATTGTATTGTACATTTTCATCTTACCTTTAATTTGGTTTTGTTGATACGGAGGATCAGACAATCTTGTTATGTTGAACTCTGTCTGAACTGTGGACTCCTGAATGCTGTGTGCGATGAAGCTTTGTATAAATCTTCCCAGCATGAGGAGAGCAGGAGCAGGTCAGATGCGTGATGGACTACTGTACAATGAGTTCACTGCCATCAAACACTCAGATACAGTGACTCACACTACCAGTGTAACAGTCAGGAACGCACACATAGTGGTGGAATATGACACTAAATATTTTCCTGTGTTGCTCTCCGCCTCCCCACTACAGTGGAAACCCCCCACTCAGTGTTTGAGTTCCCTCGGCATCTCTTAGCTGTGACACAAAGGCTCATGATGTTTGGAAAGTGAAAACAGCTCTCTCTCCCTCTACCATATCCACCGTGGTAGTGAAAGGACAATAGTCAAACATCTTATTTTTTTTACTGCATTTTTATCTGTTTTGAAGGGTGAGGACACTTTTAAAGCTTGGTCCCTGTTCCCTCACTCTGCAGGTGTGTACAAAGGACAGGTTATCATCATGGGGGGGGGAATACCCACCACACACACACACACATTAACACACACAAACACTTCATGTTTCACACCTCACCCACAAGAGTAAGTAACATGATGCTTTTACCAGATCACAATCAACCACAAGCTCCCACTGAGCCATGACATTATAGATTTCATGTTTTGGTGAACAGGGGTTCGTATGTGTATGTGTGTGTGTGTGAACTCAGGAAAGGAAACTGCACTCTCTCACACACACCGGGTACCCCCACACAAATTAAGACATCCAGCTTCCTTTTCTAGCCCCCAGCTAGAGCAGGGTCATCTTGGGAAAACCCCACCTGCCCAGAGCCAAACTGTCAACAACAGCCTATGCAACATTTATTGGTCAATTACTATGTATCAAAAGGCAGGCAAAAACAGATGATGTTGTGTCCTTAGAATATCTACAGTAACAAAAATAGGCAACATTATACTTTAATAATTTGGGTTTCAAACCTATTTCATGCGAGTTTCACTTCCTTGATTTACCAAATAAATTTTTTAATATAACTACAGTATTTAGGCTTTCACTAGAATTGATTTGGAAAACCACATACGGTACTTCTCCACAAGTGGTAAAAATAAGGCTTTTATTGAACGTTGACCAATTTATCAACATTAAGACTTAGTGAAATATTCAGAACCATTTACTGTACATATGTATACAGTATGAACAACAACTGTATTAAAAGCTCATGAATGGTACTATAGATGACAACGTCATAAACATATAACCATATTCAAGGTTAATCATTAAAGTGGATTACAGAACAAAAGTACAACCAGAAAACGAGTTATAACTAAAGTATAAAATGTATTTGACAGAGACTTAAACTTAACTCTGTATATTCGTTTGAGTCAACATTGGCATTCAATGAACATAACTGCAGAGATTACAGCACAGCCTGATACACTGACTTCTGGCTGAAATAATGAAGAACAGCTCTCATAACAACAAAAAATTAAGACATTCTGATGTGGACAAACTGGGGAACCTTTGTCGCCTATCCTGACTGATGTCCTTTCTTGCCTCCTGTCCTTTCCTTCTACCTCCCCTCTCCTCTAACCATCCCCTCCTCTTCATCCTCTCCTCTCTATCCCCTCCTTTCCTCTCCATCCCCTCCTTTCCTCTCCATCCCCTCCTTTCCTCTCCATCCCCTCCTTTCCTCTCCATCCCCTCCTCTCCTCTCCATCCCCTCCTCTCCTCTCCATCCCCACCTTTCCTCTCCATCCCCTCCTTTCCTCTCCATCCCCTCCTTTCCTCTCCATCCCCTCCTTTCCTCTCCATCCCCTCCTTTCCTCTCCATCCCCTCCTTTCCTCTCCATCCCCTCCTTTCCTCTCCATCCCCTCCATCCACTCCTTTCCTCTCCATCCAATCCTCTCCTCTATTTTCTGGCTCTGTCCAGCAGGTCTTTGAACACATCCAGAAGCTCTGGGTCCTCCCCAGCAGACAGTTCCGGAGTGTTCTTCTCAAGCCAATCAGAGGTGTGGATCTGTTGCCTCAGGGCACCAATCAGGGAGTCCAGACTTTCTGTGGGGTGGGACGTCTGGCAGTCAAGCAAGATCAAATCTTCACTGACCAATGGGATGGAATCAGGGATGTTATTATCCTTCTCCTCTGGCTCTTCTGATGATCTGTTCTTGGACAAGGATGTTGACTTAACAGCAAGAGGTTGTTGTGCGTCTGTTGTGTCCCCCTGTGTTGTCTTCTCTGTCCCTTTCTCCTCTGTGGCCTCGTTGGTTGTGCCCGTGTCAAGGGTGGATGTGACCCCATCTATCTCCTCCAAGGCCCTCCTGATCCTCTGCATGCCTACAACAACCACATATAACACCATCTCTTTGATTTAGTTTTCATGTCATTGTATGACTTCACATCTTGAGATGAAGAGATGGGAATTAGAGGAAAACAGGATAGAAGAGAGAAGAGGGTGAAAAGGGAGGAGGAAAAAATATCAACATCTCCCTATATCTGTTTTCCTCCCCCACTATCATGAGAAGAGAAAAGCATCTGAATGTACCGAGCGTAAGGTGTTGCTGTCGGTCTGTGAAGACAATGCGGAACCAGCCGGGAGTGGAGCAATGGAAGGCTTGGCCACAGCTCAGCACCACCTTGTGTCTGAGAAAACACCTCCACAGGGACAGTTCCTCCACAAATGACGGCTCATACAGGTACTGACCAAGAGAGAGAGAAAGAAAGAAAGAGAGAGAGGAGGAACCATGTCAAGAAGAACCAAAACAGCAGCTCCACACCATGCAGTAAACCCCAACCTGTTTCAGTATTCTTACCTTCCTGAGGTCAGCCCAGATGTAGAAGCCAGCAGGCCGGTGGAGGTAGGGGACTCCCAGGCTCTGTAGCTCCCCTGTCATGTACCTGTGAGCTGCCTGCATTCTCAGCCTGTTCTCTGGAAGAAACTTCCCATTGATCCAATCTACAGAGTAGAACACAGGTAGATTGAACTCCCTACTTGGATGGTATGTCCTCTCATCTAGTGTGTGTGTGTGTGTACCTTTGTCCTGGAGCAGGATTGCCATCTGGTGCTGTATGGGACCAGGGACACCATGGAACATCCCCAGTTTATCTAGAGCTTCCACCAAGTCCCTGTTATCAGAGTACACAGTGCCCACACGCACTCCTGCCATCGCAAAGTCCTGCACAGGGACCAACACACAGGAGACAGGGGACAATCTAACAGAATGAACACATAACCCCCAAATAGTCCCCACAACAACATGTACGTACAAACACATTCAGACACATGCATATGCACGCACACACACCCTCACTTTAAACTCTTACCTTGCTCATCCCCCACATCACATGTGTTCTCTGGGGGTCCGGCAGGCTGTAAGCACACCATTGTTAATGTACGCTACCGTTCAAAAGTTTGGGTCACTTAGAAATATCCTTGTTTTTGAAAGAAAAACACTTTTTTGTCCATTAAAATAACATAAAATTGATCATAAATAGAGTGCAGATATTGTTAATGTTGTAAATGGCTATTGTAGCTGGAAATAGCTGATTTGTAATGGAATATCTACATAGGCGTACAGAGGCCCATTATCAGCAACTATCACTCCTGTGTTTCAATGGCACGTTGTGATAGCTAATCCAAGTTTATCTTTTTAAAGGGCTAATTGATCATCAGAAAACCCTTTTGCAATTATGTTAGCACAGCTGAAAACTATTGAAAAAGACATATCTCAGACTGGCCAATAAAAATAAAAGATTAAGATGGGCAAAAGAACAGACACTGGACAGAGGAACTCTGCCTAGAAGGCCAGCATCCCTGATCACTGTTGACGTTGAGACTGGTGTTTTGCGG
This sequence comes from Oncorhynchus gorbuscha, assembly GCF_021184085.1. Classification (NCBI taxonomy): domain Eukaryota; kingdom Metazoa; phylum Chordata; class Actinopteri; order Salmoniformes; family Salmonidae; genus Oncorhynchus; species Oncorhynchus gorbuscha. The sequence continues at coordinate 26,328,901 of NC_060173.1, read as the reverse complement.
GTACTATTTAATGAAGCTTCCAGTTGAGGATTGTACGAGATCTTCAGTTTCTTGCATGGAATAGCCTTCATTTCTCAGAACAAGAATAGACTGACGAGTTTCAGAAGAAAGTTATTTGTTTCTGGCCATTTTGAGCCTGTAATCAAACCCACAAATGCTGATGCTCCAGATATGAATCAACTAATCTAAAGAAGGACAGTTTTATTGCTTATTTAATCAGAACAATAGTTTTCGCTGTGTTAACATAATTGCAAATGGGTTTTCTAATGATCAATTAGGCTTTTAAAATGATAAACTTGGATAAGCTAGCACAACATGCCATTGGAACACAGGAGTGATGGTTGCTGATAATGGGCCTCTGTACACCTATGTAGATATTCCATTAGAAATCTGTTTCCAGCTAAAATAGTCATTTACAACCTTAACAATGACTACACTGTATTTCTGATCAATTTGATGTTATTTTAATGGACTTTTTTTATTTTAATATTGCTTTTCTTTAAAAAACAATGGCATTTCTAAGTGTCCCCAAACTTTTGAACGGTAGTGTACATTTAATAGGCAGAGTTTGTGTGCGTGTGTGCATCATACCTGTCCATGCTGAGGACGCTGTGGAAGGTTACTGTGTCGTCAAACACTGTCAGCATGTACACCTCATCTACAATGGCGTGCAACTTATGCCTTAGGCAGGGTGAAGGAATGGAGAAAACAGAGAGGAAAAGAGAAATCATTTATCATGAATTTCTATTGCACTGTTTTATGATGTATACTGTTCTTTAACATAAAGGCAATACAAGCAGGCAGTAAAAGGCCTCTATCAGCAGGCAGCCGGAGGGAGCAGCGCATTGCACAAACGGGCTGGTTTATGGTTACTACAGCTCAGTGCAGCTCAATGCATAGGGAGGTCTGTAGAGGGTGCTAATGCTGAGTGAACCACAGACTACAATCAATGGTTCTGGGAGAATCCTCAGCCCTTAGCTGCGCTTTAAAATACAACTACAGTCATAATACTCAGTGTTATGCGCAAGAGGGGAAAAAATATTGCACAATATGGAAATATGATATGAGGACAAAACTCACCTCTTGGCAAACTCCAGAAAGCCAGTCATCTCTTGAGGGGAGTAGACATCAGCCAGGGGGTTATGGGGGTTCACCAGGACCACGGCCCGCACATTCAACCCCTGACAGACAGGGCCACAACAAGGGACAGTTACACCAATGAAACATTCAAATACCTGTATCTTTCTTTTATCAATGGATAACTATTCTGTTTTTTTTTTGGGGGGGGTCAACCTCGCTAATCGCCTTCCTCATAGCTTCCTCCAGTTTGTCCACAGTGAGGTGGAACGGCCGACTGCCACTGCCACTAGGCTAAAAGCACACACAAAAAGCACTTCAGGAAATATATTGCCCAGAAAATGGAGCCATCAAATAACATTTACAACAATACAACACAGGGTGATATTATGGTATAGGGTGTATTACGTTAAGAAAGGAGACCTACCTCACAGTCGAGATGAACATGGAAGAGCTGAACACCGCTGTACAGATGCATATCCTCAGTGATCACTCCATAGAATGGAGTTGGAATGAGGATTGCATCTAACACACACACAGACACATTGTCAGGATAAACCTTAAATTCAACCACTGAAATCCATGAATTAAACACCATATCTTACACAGTTTGACAAGGCATGGATGATATTTAAAACTATAATATGTGAGACATAGGTGAAATGACTGGACATACTTGAGTCTACGGAGTTGAACTAACCTTCCGGGTCACAAAGCACTGCGGCTATGGATGAGAAGAGGGAGCCACAGCCATTCATCACCACAACCTGAACACACACACACACACAAATAAAACACTAGCTTTATGAGTAAAAACATTCTTCATAATTGAAATATTCACGCCCATAGATGAATCCAGCAATCACAGCCTTATTCCCTAATGGCCAGGATTATACACTAGATTAGAGCTTCTCAAGAACATCCATCCAGAAAGTGCACACTGTTTGTTTCTCATCAGATTCCTTCTGTTCTTTACTGAGTCTGCAGTTCTAACATTGAAACTTCCGGGTTGGAGCGAGCGGTCGCATCGACACTTCGCTCCGCAGGTAGTATAACTTTTTCATTACATTTCATTATAGCACAACGGTTTGATTTGTCTAAATCTTAGCAATTTCTTCTTAGCTAGCTACAATTTCTTCTTAGCTAGCTACATAGCCGTCTTTGTATCAAAGATAATTGCGTAATTATCGTATTTCGCCGTCCTAACGTAGTCTTCACTAGCCAGCTAGCTAACGTCCACTGATTAGCTGCACTGGAGAAACTATTACACTCAACTGAACGACTTGATTAGTGTAGTGTTAGCTAGCTACATAGCTGTCTTTGCTGTCTTCGTATCCAAGATAAATGTGTAGTTTAGAGTGTGTAGTCTTAGAGTGATTATCTTAATTTACCGAGGTTAGCTAGCCAGCTATTTGTCGTCCTTAACGTAGGAGACTCTGCTAGCTAGCCAACAGCTAGCCAACAGCTAGCCAACGTCTTCTGAATAGACTCAACAACCTGGTCGCATTCACAGGTAGTATCACATTTTCATTTTATTTCATTACAGTATAACGGTTTGATTTGTTTGATCGTAGCTAGCTACATAGCCGTCTTTGTATCAAAGATAATTGTGTAGTCTAGAGCGATTTTCTAGGTTAGCTAGCCAGCTATTGTCGTTCTTTTAACGCAACGTAACGTAAACAACACTACTACCTAGCCAGCTAGCCCCCGAATAGCAGCACTGTAGAAACTATTACACTCAACGGAACGACTTGATTAGTGTAGTGTCAACAACGCACCCACTGCCAGCTAGCCTACTTCAGCAGTACTGTATCATTTTAATCATTTTAGTCAATAAGATTCTTGCTACGTAAGCTTAACTTTCTGAACATTCGAGACGTGTAGTCCACTTGTCATTCCAATCTCCTTTGCATTAGCGTAGCCTCTTCTGTAGCCTGTCAACTATGTGTCTGTCTATCCCTGTTCTCTCCTGTCTGCACAGACCATACAAACGCTCCACACCGCGTGGCCGCGGCCACCCTAATCTGGTGGTCCCAGCGCGCACGACCCACGTGGAGTTCCAGGTCTCCGGTAGCCTCTGGAACTGCCGATCTGCGGCCAACAAGGCAGAGTTCATCTCAGCCTATGCCTCCCTCCAGTCCCTCAACTTCTTGGCACTGACGGAAACATGGATCACCACAGACAACACTGCTACTCCTACTGCTCTCTCTTCGTCCGCCCACGTGTTCTCGCACAACCCGAGAGCTTCTGGTCAGGGTTTCTGGCTGGGTTTCTGTACAGCACTTTGAGATATCAGCTGACGTACGAAGGGCTATATAAATAAATTTGATTTGATTTGATTTGGTGGCACCGGGATCCTCATCTCTCCCAAGTGGTCATTCTCTCTTTCTCCCCTTACCCATCTGTCTATCGCCTCCTTTGAATTCCATGCTGTCACAGTTACCAGCCCTTTCAAGCTTAACATCCTTATCATTTATCGCCCTCCAGGTTCCCTCGGAGAGTTCATCAATGAGCTTGATGCCTTGATAAGCTCCTTTCCTGAGGACGGCTCACCTCTCACAGTTCTGGGCGACTTTAACCTCCCCACGTCTACCTTTGACTCATTCCTCTCTGCCTCCTTCTTTCCACTCCTCTCCTCTTTTGACCTCACCCTCTCACCTTCCCCCCCTACTCACAAGGCAGGCAATACGCTCGACCTCATCTTTACTAGATGCTGTCCTTCCACTAACCTCATTGCAACTCCCTCCAAGTCTCCGACCACTACCTTGTATCCTTTTCCCTCTCGCTCTCATCCAACACCTCCCACACTGCCCCTACTCGGATGGTATCGCGCCGTCCCAACCTTCGCTCTCTCTCCCCCGCTACTCTCTCCTCTTCCATCCTATCATCTCTTCCCTCTGCTCAAACCTTCTCCAACCTATCTCCTGATTCTGCCTCCTCAACCCTCCTCTCCTCCCTCTCTGCATCCTTTGACTCTCTATGTCCCCTATCCTCCAGGCCGGCTCGGTCCTCCCCTCCCGCTCCGTGGCTCGATGACTCATTGCGAGCTCACAGAACAGGGCTCCGGGCAGCCGAGCGGAAATGGAGGAAAACTCGCCTCCCTGCGGACCTGGCATCCTTTCACTCCCTCCTCTCTACATTTTCCTCCTCTGTCTCTGCTGCTAAAGCCACTTTCTACCACTCTAAATTCCAAGCATCTGCCTCTAACCCTAGGAAGCTCTTTGCCTCCTTCTCCTCCCTCCTGAATCCTCCTCCCCCCCCCCTCCTCCCTCTCTGCAGATGACTTCGTCAACCATTTTGAAAAGAAGGTCGACGACATCCGATCCTCGTTTGCTAAGTCAAACGACACCGCTGGTTCTGCTCACACTGCCCTACCCTGTGCTCTGACCTCTTTCTCCCCTCTCTCTCCAGATGAAATCTCGCGTCTTGTGACGGCCGGCCGCCCAACAACCTGCCCGCTTGACCCTATCCCCTCCTCTCTTCTCCAGACCATTTCCGGAGACCTTCTCCCTTACGTCGCTCATCAACTCATCCCTGACCGCTGGCTACGTCCCTTCCGTCTTCAAGAGAGCGAGAGTTGCACCCCTTCTGAAAAAACCTACACTCGATCCCTCAGATGTCAACAATTACAGACCAGTATCCCTTCTTTCTTTTCTCTCCAAAACTCTTGAACGTGCCGTTCTTGGCCAGCTCTCCCGCTATCTCTCTCTGAATGACTTTCTTGATCCAAATCAGTCAGGTTTCAAGACTAGTCATTCAACTGAGACTGCTCTCCTCTGTATCACGGAGGCGCTCCGCACTGCTAAAGCTAACTCTCTCTCCTCTGCTCTCATCCTTCTAGATCTATCGGCTGCATTCGATACTGTGAACCATCAGATCCTCCTCTCCACCCTCTCCGAGTAGGGCATCTCCGGCGCGGCCCACGCTTGGATTGCGTCCTACCTGACAGGTCGCTCCTACCAGGTGGCGTGGCGAGAATCTGTCTCCTCACCACGCGCTCTCACCACTGGTGTCCCCCAGGGCTCTGTTCTAGGCCCTCTCCTATTCTCGCTATACACCAAGTCACTTGGCTCTGTCATAACCTCACATGGTCTCTCCTATCATTGCTATGCAGACGACACACAATTAATCTTCTCCTTTCCCCCTTCTGATGACCAGGTGGCGAATCGCATCTCTGCATGTCTGGCAGACATATCAGTGTGGATGACGGATCACCACCTCAAGCTGAACCTCGGCAAGACGGAGCTGCTCTTCCTCCCGGGGAAGGACTGCCCGTTCCATGATCTCGCCATCACGGTTGACAACTCCATTGTGTCCTCCTCCCAGAGCGCTAAGAACCATGGCGTGATCCTGGACAACACCCTGTCGTTCTCAACCAACATCAAGGCGGTGGCCCGTTCCTGTAGGTTCATGCTCTACAACATCCGCAGAGTACGACCCTGCCTCACACAGGAAGCGGCGCAGGTCCCAATCCAGGCACTTGTCATCTCCCGTCTGGATTACTGCAACTCGCTGTTGGCTGGGCTCCCTGCCTGTGCCATTAAACCCCTTCCACTCATCCAGAACGCCGCAGCCCGTCTGGTGTTCAACCTTCCCAAGTTCTCTCACGTCACCCCGCTCCTCCATTCTCTCCACTGGCTTCCAGTTGAAGCTCGCATCTGCTACAAGACCATGGTGCTTGCCTACGGAACTGTGAGAGGAACGGCACCTCAGTACCTCCAGGCTCTGATCAGGCCCTACACCCAAACAAGGGCACTGCGTTCATCCACCTCTGGCCTGCTCGCCTCCCTACCACTGAGGAAGTACAGCTCCCGCTCAGCCCAGTCAAAACTGTTCGCTGCTCTGGCCCCCCAATGGTGGAACAAACTCCCTCACGACGCCAGGACAGCGGAGTCAATCACCACCTTCCGGAGACACCTGAAACCCCACCTCTTTAAGGAATACCTAGGATAGGATAAGTAATCCCTCTCACCCCCACTTTAAGATTTAGATGCACTATTGTAAAGTGACTGTTCCACTCGATGTCATAAGGTGAATGCACCAATTTGTAAGTCGCTCTGGATAAGAGCGTCTGCTAAATGACTTAAATGTAAATGTAAAATACAGTACTACTAAGGGCTGAGGCGAGCTCAGTTCACTCACATTGTCTGCTCTCAGTGGCCTGGGCGAACCACAGTAGTGGGACAGGAACCTGGACACCTCTTCTCTCAGACTAAAGAGGGGATATCATCACCATCATTATTAACATCCTCATCATCCTTATCTTTATCGCTGCTGTAATCAACATCTTTCTTGTATGTAATAAAAATGTTATTGAATTGAACTTCAATTATCTCTAACGAATACATGTACATTAACCATCCTTTTCCTCATGACATATGAAGTCCTCATACAAGGTAATTGCTTACAAGCGGTGGCCTTTCCAGTCAGGATACTGCAGCAAGGCTGGGTCGATATGAAGCATGTCAGGCTGGGTCATCTGTGGCAGGAGGCAGGGGCACAAAAAGGGTTTTGATTTATGGACGGAGAGAGAATGGTTACATTCCATTGGAGTGTAATGCAATATAGTTACAGTAAGTACAGAACCACATTCTCCAACAGACACATCACTAGCTATAAATAATGTATCATTCTGATTGACAAAGTCAGTGATTAGCAATGTGGAGCAACCACATGAACCACTCTCCCTCCCCTATTTTCTCCTGTTTCTTCCCCCTCTCTCACCCGTTTGTGCAGCAGATCATAGCACAGCTTGTTCTCACTGGTGCCCATGTTGATGATGCCCTGGAGATGAGAGACATCGAAATCTATCAATCTATCTTTCAGTCAATCTATCAATTGTTATCTGTCTAGCACTTTTTACAGAAACATTTGCCACAAAGTGACATGACAAGGGGTATGACACCACACACAGGTCTGGAACGACTGTTCTCAACATGCGGAGCAGCATCAGTGTTGGAGACTCACATTGGGGTTGTCAGTGTGCTGGTATTTGTCAGCGTGGTACTGGGTGTAGCCCTCCTGTAGAATGCCCTGGTGCTGTCTAATGGAGTTGCCACGGCGGGACAGGTACACACTGTGGCCAGGGGTCTCTGCACCACTTAGTGTGGCCAGTATGCTCTCAGGTTTAGTGGGGCAACGGGCTGGGATGGATGGTGGTGGTTCTGTAGTTGGGGCAGGACAGCCAAATGGGACAGACGAAGTAGCTGGGGCAGATAGGGCGTTAAGTATAGCGGTATGTCCAGAAGTGGCAGAGGGTACAGTTGAGTCAGTAGAGAAAGTAGGAGCAAACGGTGGAGCAGTAGGGGCAGTCTGTCTAACAGCGGCCAGGGCCCCAGTGAACATGCTGAACAGACGGAGCTCATGCTGTCTCTCCTGCTCCGCCCTCCTCTCCTCCTTCTGCTCCCGCCTCTCCTCCGCCTGCGCCTCCCTCTCCAGCCGTGCCTCCTCCAGGGAGATGAGCCGCTCCTCAGCAGACCGCTGCCAGCTTAGGAAGCTGACCAGGGCCTCGTCCAGGGGCCCCCGGCCCCCACATCCACCCCCTCCTCCCCCACCAGCCCCTCTACCTGCACGCCGACGCTTCCTCTGCCTCACAGGGGCTGCAGGTCGGGAACCCTCTGGGTCACGCTGGTTCCCTGTGTCCCGGCCATCAGGACCAGCAATGGAGGCCCCTGTGCCTGAGGACCCAGCCTGGTTCTGATCACTGAAACCTGAAGACGGAAAGAGAGAGAGAATAGGGAAGAAGGGATAATAGATCACAAAAACGTATTTTGCTTAATAAATCCATACTTACACGTACACTCCCCTACGTATTTATTTAGACAGTGAAGCTAAAACTTTAATTTGTCTCTGAACTACAATATTTGGGATTTGGGATCAAATGTCTCATGAGTCAACAGTACAGAATGTCACCTTTTATTTGAGGGTATTTTCATACATATCTATTGCAGTTTAGAAATTTGAAGGTGTCATAAGTATCTAGACAAATTCAGTTACATGTGTATTAAAGTAGTCCAAAGTTTAGTATGTGGTCCCAGTATGTGGTCCCATATTCCTTGGGACTCTTCAAGCTTGGGACTCTTTTGTCATTTTGAAGTCACTTTTATTTATATTGAATAATCCTGAAGGAATCCTGAATAATGATGAGTGAGAAAGTTACAGAGGAACAAAGATCATAACTCCTAAAAAATGCTGTTATTGTAGCCTCATGGTGAGAGGTTAGCATGATCTTTGTGTCTCTAACTTTCTCACTCATCATTATTATTCACAATTCATTCACGATTATACATAATCATGGTAGCATCCACATTAATGTAGAAGTGGTCAGAGACATCTTCTATTCGTATGTACAATAAAAATGGGTCCAAAATTACACAAATATATTATTCATCCATTCAGTTCCTAAGATACAAAACTGCAAATGCAGTCACAAGCTTGATAGTCATTGATTGCTAAGAATATGGGACCAGATACTAAACTTTTGACAACTTTAATACACTATAAGTGAATATGTCCGAATACTTATGAAGAAAACAATATATATTCAAATGAGGGGACTAGATACATAAAATATTTTACTTCTAAACGGTAAAACAGATATGTATGAAGCAGTGGCAGTCGGTGCCGTTTAAGGTGATGGAGGACGATAATTTTTTTCATGAGCTTGGCCTTATTTCTATTATAGCATATTAGTTTACTTTCATTCATATTCTATTCAACCAGCTTAATGTAACATCGATAGGTTTAGGCTACTACATGATACTCAAATTTTCCCTATACGCATCATGAGGTTGCTACAACCTAGCCTATGAGCGAAAGTTTACAACGTAGGTGCAATGGTCGAGAGACAAATTGGAGTAATCAAGGTGACAATACCGCCTTCAACACTCTTGACTGCATCTAGCTGATCTAGAGTGTAATAATTTGTTCAACAGTTGCAACCTAGAGTTTATATTGGAAAAATTCAGTTATGTTTATTTCCGTTTCGTTCAAGAAACGTTATTCAACAGAATTGGCGGAATGAATAAACCCCTGATCACACAAGAGTTCCCTTTCATAACAGCCACATACAAACAGTATAATTCCTTCTCGCATCGAAAGTGCTCTCCTCCTCTCACATTTTACCTTCGCTTGTGGACTTCAGTGCACAACACATCAGCTATCTGTGAGGAGGCGAAAAAACCTTTCCAAGCCAAAACTTTACATCATAAGTGCTAACCGCTACACACAGCCTACATCGTTGTCGTCATATTCGCTAACGTCATCGTCAACATAGCTACTAGAACTAACGCGTTAGTAAACCCACTAAAATAATACAGTACGGCGTAGTCAGCAAGCAGTTTAGCAGTTACACTGGCAGATACTGGTGGCAAAAAATGAAAAACATCTAAAGCTTACCTTGACTTATTAGAGTTCTATTGTTGGATAGCCATAGCCAGCTAGCCAACATAGCATCCCTCTCTGTTTGAGCCGGGTGTTTGAGTAGGCTAAGCTAGCTAGCTGCATTCGCTATCTAAGTGGAAGTGAAAACAAAATACAACAAAATATAGCTCTCTCTCTCGCTTCTCTTTCATTTTTGTTCAAAACTGTTCAACTATTGTCTTTGTCAACTACTCACCACAGTTTATGCACTGTAGTGCTGGCTAGCTAATGCTTTCAGTACTAGATTAATTATCTGATCATTTGATAGGGTGGACAACATGCCAGTTCATGCTGACAGGTTGGAGGACATCCTCTGGAAGTTGTCGTAATTAATGTGTAAGTCAAGGGGTTAGAACCACTAGGCTCCTAGGTTTTATATTGAAGTCAATGTACCCAGAGGAGGATGGAAACTAGCTGTCCTCCGGCTACACCATAATGCTACCCTACAGAGTGCTGTTGAGGCTACTGTAGACCTTCATCGCAAAACAGTGTGTTTTAATAAATGATTTGGGGATGTGAATATATTTAGTATTGGGAAAGGGGGATCCCTAATCAGTTGTCCAACTGAATGTATTGCACTGAAATGTGTCTTCCGCATTTAACCCGACCCCTCTGAATCAGAGAGGTGCGGGGGGCTGCCTTAATCGCCATCCACGTCTTCCGCACCTGGGAAACAGTGGGTTAAATACCTTGCTCAGGTGCAGAACAACAGATTACTACTGTATCAGCTCGGGCATTCGATCCAGCAACCTTCCAGTTACTGGCCCAACACTCTAACCACTAATCTACCTTTTGTTTTATCTAAAAAGGAGAATTTTCTTCATGTTGCACTTTTTCATTTTCTTTTTTATTTACTGAGGTGGATGGGAGGACCTCCTCTGAGGAGCCTCCATTGATATGAAAATACCCTCAAATAAAAGGGGACATTCTGTACTGTTGCCTCATAGAAAACATTTGATCTCAAATCCAAAATGCTGGAATATAGGGCCAAATGTACTCATCTTCACTGTACAAATAAATACATAGGCAGAGGAGTGTATGATTATCTGACCCTGCTGGTCATCTATGAACATTTGAACATCTTGGCCATGTTCTGTTATAATCTCCACCCGGCACAGCCAGAAGAGTACTGGCCACCCCTCATAGCCGGGTTCCTCTCTAGGTTTCTTCCTAGGTTCCGGCCTTTCTAGGGAGTTATAATCCTAGACACCGTGCTTCTACACCTGCATTGCTTGCTGTTTGGTGTTTTAGGCTGGGTTTCTGTACAGAAACTTTGTGACATCAGCTGATGTAAGGACTTTATAAATAAATTGATTGATTGATTGGTTGATATGTGCACAAATCAAAGTGTAATCATGTAGTGTGTTTTTGCAAGGACAAAGTTCAGTTCGAATTGCGCAATGATACAGTGTACCAAGTGTTGGGACTACAACATAATAGTTGTAACTCATACCCTCACTTTTAATAAAATTACCGAATGAATATCCATGCAAAATTATACAGGGCAAGAGGCATTTTTAGCCAACCTGAAGGAGAGAATCGCGCGCTCGTCGTGCGCTCTCCTCTCGCCATCTCGACCGGATCCTCTTGGTCCAGCCCAGCAGACTTCCCATCAGTGTCGTGCTCATCTCCAGACCCGGTATGGTACAGTAGCTCTGGGGGCGCAGCATCAGAGTTCAGCAATCCGTCCTCAGACTCTGCATGCTCACATTTGATCTCAAGCAGCTCCCCCAGCCTGGGCGGATGACCAAACAAGAACCCGCCCGAAGCAGTGGAACCAAAGGCACCACCTGGCAGACCATGGATGTATGCGTCTGCCCCACTAGGCGGGCTCTGGAGGACTTGGTGGGCTATAACGGCACCGCCCAATGAGGAGTAAGATATGGCCGGTCGGTTCGTTAAGACCCGGTCCATAACGTCATAAAACTTCCACGACCTCCCGCCGCGTATCATCCTGTGGTTGTCCTTAATGCGGCGGTACTCCAGCTTCATCTTTTTTATCTTCTCCCTGCACTGGTCGCCAGTGCGATAGATACCGTTCTCCCGCAGGACGTCCGCTATTCGGTTAAATACATGTTGATTTCGGAGGCAACTTTCCAGCTCGAGTTGGACCGACTCATCTGACCACAGCTGGAGGAGTTCGGCCACCTCTGGGTCGGACCAGTTGCTGCCCCGCTCATACTTTCTACCGCGGAAGTCCATTCTAGACGCCACTTTGACAGATGACAGGTCTTCTGAGTTATATTTTCTATGGAAATCAAAACAAAACTCTGTTTTTTTCTCTCCAATCAAAGTAGTGATAGCCAAGCATTAGCCCGAGATTGGCTGAAGGCTAATAAACCTGCTAGTACAGGCTATCCTATTCCCTATTATTTAGGCCTAACCTGAATTAGCTAATACATGATTTGTAGGCTAAAATGATTTAAATCGTATTATGAAGCATTCAACTAAAAGTAATAACAAAATCGGAGCCTACAACCTCAAAACTAAGGTTTGTTATGCTTACAGTACTGCCAAGCTTCAGTAGACCTACCACTGCTGTCAGCTGTGACAGTTCACGCGACACTTCTGTCTATCCCGGTCTAGACCGGTTCAAGCGTGCCACAAAAGGACTACGTGTTCTATTTTTGACACAGTTAGCAACAATGTCACATAAAATAATCAAATATGGGAAGCGTATCGTACAAATTCTACATCCGGGTTGACGGCACATGCGTGCTGTCCTTATTCCGGGATAACTTTGACCCGTGTTAACAGTTGAGCCACTAGGCTGGAAACGGGCTGGTTTATTTCTCTTGAACCCGGCTGCTTGTCATGGGGTTTGTGTGCGAGCAAGCGTGTCAGAATAAAAAGGATGGCTCTTTTGCACCATCTAGTAGTCAACCGTACAACATTGAACCGAACCAATTGTTTATGCATGAACGTATGGTATAAATCCGGAAGAGGGCGGTCGTAGACAACAGTTTGTGGTTGCGCAAGGTGGCGGCGTTCCACTTATGATCGAACGGTAACGTAGAGCTGTAGCACAGATACAGGGTTGCAATGTACATTGTTTTCTAGTAAATTGGGATTATTTTAAAACGATGTCGCGTTGAAAATATATTGGTCGTGGTTTGCGGGTTATTGAGCTATTTCTAAGTTTCACCGCGGCCGCCATGGCATTTCTCTAAAAAATCAGTGGTGATGCGGAGATGGTTAACTTTGCTAAAAGAAAACGTTATCGAGGGAAGTGATTTACGTATGCTCAGTTATTGTGTCTCGGGGGCTGCCTGAGTGGAACTGTGAAATGAGTGTGGTTCTTTTATGAAGAAAAGTACTATATGAAACTGACATTAAATGTGGAGAATGATACATTTGCCTCTGTTGGCCATCAAGTAGTCTATTAATTGATATACCATTATAGTCTACTTTAGGCTACCATTTGATACAATAAATATTTTGAAGTGAATGATATCACTGGTCATAGGCGGGGTCTTGTTTCAGAGGACGCATAGCTCTCGACCTTCGCCTCTCCGGAGTCCGTTCGGGAGTCACAGCGATTGCATAAAACTTAACTACCAAAAACATCACGGAATGTGATGCCACCAAAACAATAAAAAATGTAAATAAATGTGCCCTTGTGTAGCCTACCTGGAGCTCGCAAAACAATTTAATAAATAGCCTATAACTTCAGTTTATTGCTGTTGTAAACATGTGTTGTTATGCAATTATTAATGGACATGTTTAGTAAATTAAATTAGAAGTCATCAGAGCTCTATCAAAATTCCCCATCAGTTGTTAGAACGCATTAGATTGATGGTAACAGTAGTATGATTAGGCTAAAAATAAACATATTCAGTTCATATACAGTACCAGTCAAAAGTTAGGACACATTCATTCAAGGGTTTTTCTTTATTTCCACTATTTTCTACATTGTAGAATAATAGTGAAGACATCAAATCTATGAAATAACGCATATGGAATCATGTAGTAACCAAAAAAAGACATCAAAACTATGAAATAACACATGTGATCATGTAGATTTTAGATATGGAATCATATATATTTGGAATCATATAGATTTTAGATTCTTCAAAGTAGCCACCCCTTGCCTTGATGACAGCTTTTCACACTCTTGGTGCAGTACTCCATTGCTCTCCCTCCTGGTCAAATAGCCCTTACACAGCCTGGAGGTGGGGTTTGGGTCATTGTCCTGTTGAAAAACAAATGATAGTCCCACTAAGAGCAAACCAGATGGGATGGCGTATCACTACAATATGCTGTGGTAGCCATGCTGGTTAAGTGTGCCTTGAATTCTAAATAAATCACAGACAGTGTCACCAGCAAAATACCCCTACACCATCACACCTCCTCCATGCTTCACGGTGGGAACCACACATGCAGAGATCATTCTTTCACCTGCTCTGCGTCTCACAAAGACACGGCGGTTGGAACTAGAAATCTCAAATTTGGACTCATCAGACCACAGGACAGATTTCCATTGCTCGTTTTTCTTGGTCCAAGCAAGTCTCTTCTTATTATTGGTGACCTTTAGTAGTGGTTTCTTTGCAGTAATTCGACCATGAAGGCCTGATTCATGCAGTCTCCTCTGAACAGTTGATGTTGAGATGTGTCTGTTACTTGTGAAGCATTTATTTGGGCTGTAATCAGAGGTTCAGTTAACTCTAAGGAACTTATCCTCTGCATCAGACATAACTGGGTCTTCCATTCCTGTGACGGTCCTCATGAGAGCCAGTTTCATCAAAGTGCTTGATGATTTTTGCGACTGCACTTGAAGACATTTTCCGAATTGAGTGACCTTCATGCCTTAAAGTAATGATGGACTGTTGTTTCTCTTTGCTTATTTGAGCCATTCTTGCCATAATATGGACTTGGTCTTTTACCAAATAGGGCTATCTTCTGTATACCACCCCTACCTTGTTACAACACAACTGATCCACAAATTAACTTTTAACAAGTCACACATGTTAATTGAAATGCATTCCAGGTGACTACCTCATGGAGCTCATTATTTCATAGTTTTGATGTCTTCACTATTATTCTACAATGTAGAAAATCATGGAAATAAAGAAAAACCCTGGAATGAGTAGGTGTGTCCAAACTTTTGACTGCTACTGTACATATTATTCATATTTAATTCAGTGATTAAAATGATGACCCCATCCTTCGTAGCTTATTACAGCAGGCTATTGGGAAACACAAGCATTTCTTACCTCTAAATCACCTACCTATTCATGTTGATTTAATGAGTCTGTTAATTTTAACTAAGCAAGCTGCTAAATTGTTTAGTTTACATATTGCCTACATCTTGTCTAGGCTACTGTAGACTATCTGAAATTAGATGTAGGCCTATCAGCGGCTATAGGCTACCTGCCTTTATCTAAGCAAACCATGGCAAAATGTAATTACAATCATAAACCCTGATTTTATTCTGTAGCCTATGCCTATTGAAATGACAAGTCAATCTCGCAAATGGGCGGTTTATAGTACGGTATGTGGATGAAAGTCATGCTTAGGCAAATCAACTATAAAGGGGAAAAAATGGCTAGAGTTGACACTTTTTTAGTTATTTCATGAAATGTTTAAAAATATATATTAAAAAATTAAGTATGGGGGTAATTGCCATCCCCTGTCACGCCCTGGTCGAAGTATTTTGTGTTTATCTTTATGTATTGGGTCAGGCCAGGGTGTGGCATGGGGTTTTTGTATTGTGGTCTGTTTTGTCTTGGGGTTTTGGTGTGTATATATTGGGATTGTAGCTAGTGGGGTGATCAAGCAAAGTCTATGGCTGTCTGGAGTGGTTCTCAATCAGAGGCAGGTGTTTATCGTTGTCTCTGATTGGGAACCATATTTAGGCAGCCATATTCTTTGAGTTTGTTGTGGGTGATTGTCCTTAGTGTCCTTGTTCCTGTCGCTGTGTTAGTTTACTAGTATAGGCTGTTTCGGTTTTCGTTACGTTCTTTGTTTTGTAGTGTTTGTATTTGTTTATTTGTGTTATGTTTTTTGTCATTAAACATGGATCGCAATCTACACGCTGCGTTTTGGTCCGACTCTCCTTCACCACACCTAGAAAACCGTTACAGAGTCACCCACCACCAACGGACCAAGTAGCGTGTCAACAGGCAGGAGCCACAGGAGAGATGGACATGGGAGGACGAACTGGACGGTAAAGGACCCTGGGCTCAGCCTGGAGAATATCGCCGACCCAAGGAAGAACTGGAGGCAACGAAAGCGGAGAGGCGCTGGTATGAGGAGGCAGCACGGCGACGCGGATGGAAGCCTGAGAGTCAGCCCCAAAAATGTATTGGGGGCTCAGGGAGAGTGTGGCAGAGTCAGGAGTCAGACCTGAGCCAACTATACCTGTTTATCGTGAGGAGCCAAGGTGGAGACCAGAACCAGAGCCTGTGTTGGAGGTGAGCGAAGCAGAGACTGTAAAGGAGTTAATGGGGAAATTGGAGGAGAGAGAAATGAGGGAGTTGCTGTGTTGGTGCTTTAAGCATGGAATTCGCCCGACGGAACGTGTCTGGGATTTGATGGCACCTGAGTTAGCGCTCCATAATCGTCCTGAGGTGCGTGTTAGTCGGCTGGTGAAGTTGGTGCCAGCCTCACGCACCAGGCCTCCTGTGCACATCCCTAGCCATGCACGTCCTGTGCCAGCACTGCTCTCAAGATCTCCAGTACGCCTTCACGGTCTAGCCCATCCTGTGCCACCTCTACACCACGCATCAGGCCTACAGTGCGCCTCGCCTCTCCAGCGCTGCCGGAGTCTCCCGCCTGTCTAGCGCTATCAGAGCCTTCCTCCTCTCCAGCGCTGCCGGAGTCTCCTGCCTGTTCAGCGTAGCCAGAGCCTTTCTCCTCTCCTGCGCTACCGGAGTCTCCTGCCTGTTCAGCGCAGCTAGAGCCTTCTTCCTCTACAGCGTTGCTGGAGTCTCCTGTCTGTTCAGCGCAGCCAGAGCTGTCAGCCTGCATGGAGCAGCCAGAGCTGCCAGTCTGCATTGAGCTGCCAGTCTGCAAGGTGCTGCCAGCCTGCATGGAGCAGCCAGAGCTGCCAGTCTGCATGGAGCAGCCAGAGCTGTCAGTCTGCATGAAGCAGCCAGAGCTGTCAGTCTGCATGGAGCAGCCAGAGCTGCCAGTCTGCAAGGAGCTGCCAGTCTGCAAGGAGCTGCCAGTCTGCAAGGAGCTGCCAGTCTGCAAGGAGCTGTCAGTCTGCAAGGAGCTGCCAGTCTGCATGGAGCCGCCAGAGCTGCCATTCTGTAAGAAGCCGCCAGAGCTGTCAGCCTACATGGAGCAGCCAGAGCCGCCAGTCAGCGTGGAGCAGCCAGAGCAGCCAGTCAGCATGAAGCAGCCAGATATTTCAGTCTGCCAGGATCCGCCAGTCAGCCAGACTTTTCCAGATCTGCCAGTCAGCCAGGATCCGCCAGTCAGCCGGGATCTGCCAGAACTGCCAGTCAGCCAGGATTTGCCAGTCGGCCAGAGTCAGCCAGGATCCGCCAGTCAGCAGGGATCTGCCAGATCCGCCAGTCAGCCAGGATCCGCCAGTCAGCCAGGATCTGCCAGTCAGCCTGGATCTGCCAGTCAGCTGGGATCTGCCAGTCAGCCAGGATCTGCCGAAACCACCAGCCAGCCAGGATCTGGTAGATCCATCTACCTGCCTGAGCTTCCTCTCACTCCCGAGCTTCCTCTCACTCCCGAGCTTCCTCTCACTCCCGAGCTTCCTCTCACTCCCGAGCTTCCCCTCACTCCCGAGCTTCCCCTCACTCCCGAGCTTCCCCTCACTCCCGAGCTGCCTCAGTCCCGAGCTGTCCTTCAGTCCCGATCTGCTCCTCAGTCCAGTGGGGTTCTGAGTGAGGACTACTAGGCCATGGTCGGCGGCGAGGGTGGACTATCCAGGGACGCGAGGAGAGGGGACTAAGACATTGACTGAGTGGGGTCCACGTCCCGCGCCGGAGCCGCCACCATGGACAGACGCCCAACCGGACCCTCCCTATTGTTTTGAGGTGCGTTCGGGAGTCCGCACCTTAGGGGGGTGGGGGGGGGGTCTGTCACGCCCTGGTCGAAGTATTTTGTGTTTATCTTTATGTATTGGGTCAGGCCAGGGTGTGGCATGGGGTTTTTGTATTGTGGTGTGTTTTGTCTTGGGGTTTTGGTGTGTGTATATATTGGGATTGTAGCTAGTGGGGTGATCTAGCAAAGTCTATGGCTGTCTGGAGTGGTTCTCAATCAGAGGCAGGTGTTTATTGTTGTCTCTGATTGGGAACCATATTTAGGCAGCCATATTCTTTGAGTTTGTCGTGGGTGATTGTCCTTAGTGTCCTTGTTCCTGTCGCTGTGTTAGTTGACTAGTATAGGCTGTTTCGGTTTTCGTTACGTTCTTTGTTTTGTAGTGTTTGTATTTTGTTATTCGTGTTACGTTTTTGTTCATTAAACATGGATCGCAATCTACACACTGCGTTTTGGTCCGACTCTCCTTCACCACACCTAGAAAACCGTTACACCCCCTCCCTCTTTTTAACTCACATTTTTCTTTCTTTGCTGTTCCTTTTCCGTACAATCCATTATGTACAATTGCACTAAATATTATTTGAATAATGCAAGATTTTACATCCCAGCAGTCTTTAAAAAGACATTCAGGGGCAAACGGTGATCAAAAGTTGTTTTAAATTAATTTTAAAAAATATAGTTTGGAATATAATATTGAAAAGGGATATATAGTTGAGGTCCTTGGCTGTGTCCAAGAATCGCCGTTGCATCATGCTTAGGAACAGCCCTTAGTTAGCTATGGTATTGTAGCGACCCGCACAGACAGCTGTGTGTTATGTGTTAGGCTAGGAGGTGGTTGTGTTGTACTGACCAGTACCCGGCGTTCGCGGGGTCCAACCTGTCAATCAACCTGCTATCTGCCAATCACGGGAATGCCTGGAATGTTCTGATGCCGGGCATCCTGGTGGTTGGCGGAGTGGCGTGGAGGGGGGTTGGGCAGGGGGGTGGAGCATTGGAAGTTAAGACCAGGTTCAGCTTTTGTTCTCTCTCTCTTACGTCTGGGCTTCACAAGAGAAGGTCACAATTGGCTTGTGTCATCTATTCGGCGTGTGCTACGGCCCAAACAGTAGCCTGTGTAAAGTTGGTGTAATAAACCGTCAATTCGTAAACTCAAGCCTCTGTCTGGACAATTGTTCCTTTATGATCTAGTCGGGTCATTACATTGGTGTCAGAAGTAAAAACGTTGATACAAGTTAGCCAGCTAGCTAGCTGACTTATGTGGCTAGCTACCGTAGGTGAGAACGGGGATGGAAAATGCTTCGAGGGAATCCGAAAGTGAAGGTGGAGGTAGGGGACGATTATGGCCAAGGAGCTGCGTGTGAATGGACGTCGGGGGCTCTGTCTGAGGAGATCGCCAGGGCGTCGGAGCGCAGAGGCCGCTTGAGGGAGGACGTTAGAGCGATGGCGGCTGAAGCGGGCATGAGTGCGTCGTCGAATGTATTTCGCGCGGATTCTGGTGGGCGGACCGAAGTGGTGACGTCGACGCGGCGTGATGAGGAATCTGGGGCTCAGGATGTAAACAAACATGGCGGCGCCCAGTTCCCGGCTGCGTCCGTATCTGTTAAGACCCCGAAATATTCCGGTAAGGCGGATTGGGAAGCTTTTCATGCTCAGTTTGAACTGTTAGCTCATTTTAGGGGTGGTCGGATGAAGAAAGGGCACTGCAGTTGGCTTTATGCCTCACGGATGAAGCTCTGGCCTGTTTGATATTGATTAGCCCCGAGGACAGGCATGATTATGGGGCTTTAGTGGGAGCACTGAGGAGGCGCTATGGACAGTGTGTACAGCCCGGGCTACTGCGCTCCGAACTGAGTAATAGACGCAGGCAGCCTGGAGAGCCTCTACGGGTGCTAGCTAATGACATTGAGAGCCTCTCTCGGCGGGCATATGCTCACATGCCCCCTCCGTGCAGAGCGAGCTAGCACGGGACCAGTTCATACAGGCGCTCTCTCCTACGGAGCTGCGCATACAGACCCAGCTGGCTCATCCTGAGTCATTGCAGACAGCCTTGGAGATGGCTTTGGAGAGGGAGCTGGTGTGGGCTGGGGCTTCAGCTGGGGCTTTGGTGGGGGTGCAGGGAGACACACCCTCTGTGCGAGCTGGGGGGCAGAGCAGCCCGGAGCCGGAAAAGCCTGCTTGGGTGGCCGAAATGACAAAACTCATTCGTGCTGTGTCGCTACAGGCGGAACGAAACACACGCCCTGGTCCCAGGGTCTGCTGGGGTTGTGGCCAGCCAGGCCATCTGCGCCGAGTTTGCCCCATGTCCCCCAGAGCTCAGGGAAACGGCTCGGGGTCCGCATAGACCGGGTAGTGCGGACCCCTGGCTTTCTATCCCAACCACCATCATCTTCTGGAGGAGCCCACCGGCACAGACGGGGAAGCAAGGCTCCACTTCCCCCAGAAGCAGACGAGGGCAAGCGGATGGAGCCTGTTGTTGTGGTGGGCCGGACCTGTGTTGGGGACTTTTGTCATGTCCCTGTCACTGTGGAGGGGGTGCCCTGCTCCGCCCTGGTGGACACTGGGTCCACAGTAACCCTGGTGAGGCCAGATATTGTGCCAGGTTGGACTCAGTGTGAGCCTACAACTGTGCAGCTCCGCACAGTCACAGGTGAGCTGGCACCCATGAAAGGGAAGGGAATAATGACTCTGACAGTAGGGGGCAGGACTGTGCGTCATCCTGTGTGGGTGGCGGCTGTGCAGGACCCTTGTATCCTGGGGTTGGACTTTCTTAGGAGCACAGGCTGCCAGTTAGACCTAAATAGGGGCACACTGAGCTTCCAGGGAGGGACGGAAGTCACCATGGCCCCCCTAATGTCACATTCACTCAACCCAACAAACCCTTTACTCCAACAGTTAAAGCAGCAGAGACTCATGGCTGCGCCCCCTCCCCCACAGCTGTGTGTGACTTTTCCCCAGTCCCCCTTTCACCTACAGCGGTGTGTTACATTCCCCAGCTACCTCCATGACACAGCCCTCTGTGAGCCCGGGTCGCATCCCCCAGCCCAGCTACCCCAGATGGGAGAGGAGAGGACACTGTCTGCAGTGAGGGAGATATGGGGAGGAACTGTGTTGGTCTTGACCCTGAGCAGCAGGAACGGTTGTGGCAGTTGCTGTTTGAATTCAGAGACAGCTTTGCGTTGAGTGAGGAAGAGGTGGGTCAGACTCATCTGGTGCAGCATGAGATCGACACAGGTGATGCTCGACCCATCAAGATGCGTCCCCGCCGTATCCCGCTGGCACGCCAGGAGGCGGCAGACAAGGCTGTGTTGGAGATGCAGCGGGCAGACTTCATTGAGCCCTCAGACAGCCCCTGGGCGGCGCCAGTCGTCATGGTTCCGAAGAAGGGGGGCAAGCTGAGGTTCTGTGCGGACTACAGGCGGCTGAATGAGGTAACCAGGAAGGACTCATACCCCATACCACGTATCGATGAGTCGCTGGACCTGGTTAGGGGGTCCTCCTGGTTCTCCTCACTAGACCTCCGTAGTGGCTACTGGCAGGTGCCCCTCTCCCCAGAGGCCAGAGCCAAAACTGCGTTCTCCACTAACAGAGGACACTGGCAGTTCAAGGTCCTGTGCTTTGGCCTGTGCAACGCTCCAGCTACTTTTGAGCGTTTGATGGACAGGGTGCTGGATGGCATCCCCGACAGCAGTGTCTGGTATACCTCGATGACATCCTGGCCCATGGCAGCTCCTTCCAGTCAGCCCTGGGGGCGCTACGGCGTGTGCTGGAGAGGGTGGCTGCCGCAGGTCTGAAGCTCCACCCCGAGAAGTGCCACTTCATGAGGAGAGAGGTGTCCTTCTTGGGCCACCGAGTGGGGAAGGAGGGGATCAGCACCATGGAGGACAAGGTGGGGGCTGTCAGAGACTGGCCCACCCCCACCGACCAGCGTCAGCTGAAGAGCTTCCTGGGCCTGGCCTCGTACTACAGGAGGTTTGTACGGGGCTTCTCAAGCGTTGCTGCTCCACTGAACCGCCTGCTGCCGAAGGACAAGGCTTTCACTTGGACAGTGGAGTGTGAGGAGGCGTTCAACACCCTCAAGCGTGCACTGATCGAGGCCCCCGTGCTCGCCCCCCCTGACCTCACCTTGCCCTTTATCCTGGACACAGACGCGAGCAATGTGGGCATGGGTGGGGTGCTGGCCCAGGTGGGGCCAGAGGGGGAGAGAGTGGTGGCGTACTTCAGCAAAACATTTGACAAACATGAGCGCCGCTACTGTGTCACCCGGCGGGAGCTCTTGGCTGTTGTGGCTTCCGTCAAACACTTCAAGTACTACCTGGGTGGTCTGCCCTTTACTGTAAGGACTGACCACTCTGCTCTCCAGTGGCTCATGTCTTTCAGAGAGCCAGAGGGGCAGGTGGCACGCTGGTTGGAGGAGCTTCAGCCGTATGACTTCACGGTGGTGCACAGGGCAGGGGCACGCCACTCCAACGCCGACGCCATGTCCCGTCGGCCCTGTACTGCAGACGGCTGCCGCCACTGTGAACGGAGAGAGGGACGGGAGAGAGAGCTGCGGGCAGAGGAGGGTGTCTGTGCCACAGTGTGTCGGGCGAGCGGGCCTGTCTGCTGTGAGCTGCAGACTGTCGACGTGGCTGAATGGCGGCAGCAGCAGGGACGGGACACAGACCTACAGCCAGTGCTACAGTGGGTAGAGGCGCAGGTGAGGCCACCATGGGAAGAGGTGACAGCGCTCTCACTCGCGACCAAAGGGTTGTGGTCGAAGTTTGAGAGACTGCGGCTGGCTGATGGCGTGCTACAGCGGGCATGGAAGGAGTCAGCTACGGGAGAGGAGAGGTGGCAGGTGGTGGTCCCAAAAGCATTGCGGGAGGCTGTGCTCCAGAGTACTCATGGGGGGTGGGGACTGGACACTTTGGGGTCACAAAAACACTGCGCCGTCTCCGTCAGGGCTTCTACTGGGGGCAGCACAAGAGGGATGTGGAGGACTTTTGTCGCCGCTGTGACAACTGCACGGCGAGAAAGGGCCCCCCAGGCCGCTCTCATGCTCAGCTCCAACAGTTCCCAGTGGGGGCTCCCATGGAGAGGGTGGGAGTGGATGTAGTTGGGCCGTTCCCCACCACAGACAGTGGAAACCGCTGGGTGCTCACGGCCATGGACTATTTCACAAAATGGCCCGAGGCCTATGCTCTGCCTGACCAGGAGGCAGAGACCATCGTCGACGCCCTGACAGCGGGGATGTTCAGCAGGTTTGGAGCTGCAGAGTCCATCCACAGCGACCAAGGCAGAAACTTTGAGTCCCGTGTGTTCGCCACCATGTGTGAGAGGCTGGGTATGCACAAGACCCGCACTACTCCTCTCCATCCTCAAAGTGATGGCCTTGTGGAGCGCTTCAACAAAACGCTTGGACAGCAGCTGGCCATCGTCTCTTCCAAACACCAGCGTGACTGGGACAAGCACCTGCCTATGGTCCTCATGGCATGCCGCTCCGCTGTCCAAGACTCCACTTCCTGCACGCCTGCCCTCCTCATGCTGGGGAGAGATCCGCACCCCTGCGGAGATGGCGTTTGGTCGGCCCCTGGATAGCTCTCATGTTCCTCCGGGGCCGGAGTATGCCCGGAGACTCCAGGACCGCCTGGAGACAGCCCACACCTTCGCCAGAGAGCAGCTGGTGAATGCAGGTGTGAGGCAGAAAAGGAACTATGACGTGCACACCCGGGGAAGGCACTTTGTGGCTGGGGAGCTGGTCTGGGTCTACAGCCCCCTAAGGAAAAAAGGCAGATGCCCCAAGTTGGACAGTCACTGGGTGGGACCCTGCAGTGTCCTGGAGAGGGTAGGGGAGGTTGTGTACCGGGTGCAGCTTCCTCCCAGGGGGAGAAAGGTGGCACTGCACCGGGACAGGTTAGCCCCATACAGAGGGGCCTCTTCTCCCCAAACCCCAGGAACCCCCACAATTCCCCTCTCTGGCAATGACATTCTCCAGGCACCCACCCTCAGGTGCCGCAGACAAGGCTCCAGACAGCCCACTCCCCCTGTCTCCCCCCCCCTGTGTCACCGCGTGGTTCCCCAGAGCCACGGACTGTATTACCCGTTCCCGCTTCCTTGTCACCCATATCCCTGCCTTCATCCCCTGGGTCCCAGAGGGGCACTCTGCGACCATCACGACCACGCAGGCAAAGGAGACCTCCGGGTCGCTTCAGAGACTTTGTTTGTTCCCTCGGGGACGAGGGACTTTGTGGTGGGGGGGGCTGTGTAGCGACCCGCACAGACAGCTGTGTGTTATGTGTTAGGCTAGGAGGTGGTTGTGTTGTACTGACCAGTACCCGGCGTTCGCGGGGTCCAACCTGTCAATCAACCTGCTATCTGCCAATCACGGGAATGCCTGGAATGTTCTGATGCCGGGCATCCTGGTGGTTGGCAGAGTGGCGTGGAGGGGGGTTGGGCAGGGGGGTGGAGCATTGGAAGTTAAGACCAGGTTCAGCTTTTGTTCTCTCTCTCTTACGTCTGGGCTTCACAAGAGAAGGTCACGATTGGCTTGTGTCATCTATTCGGCGTGTGCTACGGCCCAAACAGTAGCCTGTGTAAAGTTGGTGTAATAAACCGTCAATTCGTAAACTCAAGCCTCTGTCTGGACAATTGTTCCTTTATGATCTAGTCGGGTCATTACAGTATATTGGCCAAATACCATAACCCCTGCGCCTTAATGCTTAATAATAGCAGTCAAACAAGTTACATTTACATCCATTGATGGAAAATGATCTCGTGAGTTTAATAAGCTCAAATGATCTTTTCTCTTGCAACATATTCAAATTATTTTATTGCACCTTGTCATAGCTGGCAATAATTATTATTTTGAGGGAAACCGAATTTTGCTTCGAACGTCATTACAAGTTACTATGATATTCCTTCTTAAATGTCTCGATAACGTTATGGCAAAAGGGTTTATTGTATACACATGGCAACATCTCTTTTGCGTTGAAAACGGTTTTTGGCTAGTTTTCAGGACTTTAGTGTAGCTTGCCTGGCAACCCTGCAGAAATATAACAATGAAAATAGTGGAGTGTGGACGTAGCTACTTCCTGTGTTTTTTGCTTTTTTATTATAGGTAGCAAAGTGGACAAATATATCCGTTTCCTGTATAAAGAAATGTATAACCTTTTCATAATTTTAGAATGCTTTGAATATATTAGTGTGTTCGAGTAGAGCAGTATGCATATCACGGAACTGTTTTGAACGCCCTAGCTAGCTACATAGAAAAACAACTGGGTTTTGAAGTACTACTCGTTCGAGACAACGATTAATAAGACGAGGAAAGTCTACTACGAACAAAGTGTAGCAGAGTGTTAGGTGTGACAATATTGCAGTACCAAGGTACACGGGGGGACCTTGAGTGGTGTCTGAGTATGTTGAGTGGTGTCTGAGTATGTCACACACGTAACTCCACAGAGTTCCTGAGCAACGCCGCGGGAGGAGAGAGCTGTCAACCGGGCAGCTGAGACGTGACGTGGACATTTTATCCGACAATTTGGTGCAAATGTCATAGCCAACGTGTATTGTTTTGCTCTTTGAGGAAAGAGGTTGGAGAGGTATCCCGAAGTGGCGGGTGGGAGGGAACGAATTAACCAGGGAAGCATATATGGTAATATAAACTACAAGGCAAGAGCGCATTCTCTGCCTTTTATTCCAGTGTTTGACAGAACTGTCGATACTAGAGAGCTACTTCACTTACCAAGTTGGAGCTCGGAGTTCGGTGTACATTGGTACTATAGCTACACAGGACCAGCTGACTGATGCGACTATGTTTTATTTGATGACATGAAGTCAGCCCTATAACGCTTGCTGATTGAGTGCACGTCCCCATCAAAGAAATAGCTCTTGGTAAGACCTTGGCATAATGTCAAATATTGATTTATTTGTCTGTAGTGTGTGATACATTTATTTGCCTTCAACATAGTTGATTGTTTGTGCGTGTGTGTCAGTGTATGTATTTGTTCCTTCCTTTTATAAATGTTCCTTTGTATAAATGTCTGAATCAGTTTTGTATTGTACATCTGATTTGCACATGTATTGCTGTCTTATTACTATGTTATAGGCGTTTTCTGTAGCCTATGTCATTGATATCAAGATCAGGATTTACAGATGAGCTGACATAATACTACTGGTCTGGATTTAGATGAATATCAAAGAAACAAATACAGTCCTGATTGACAGGATTATAAAGAGAGTCAGTTTTTCTTCTAAAACTGAATTTATGTGACCCAGCTAATCCCTCTTCTGGTTATTGTATATCTGATCATTCATGCCACAAGAATCTCAGTAGGGTAAAAACAAGGTCATACATTATTGTAGCATGCAACACCAAAGTGAAGTGTGCAAAGTTGTACATACGCAGAGCTTTTCCAATAGGATTAACTCCATGACACAATTTTCACTTTTTAAAGTATATGTTTTGGCTGCTCATCATGTCCAATATTCAGGAGCCCTTGTTTTGTTTGTCTGTGAACTTCTCTTCTGACTGGCTGAACTCGGGGTGTAACTGTTGAACACTTCGACCGGACAATTGTGACCTGAATCCTATTGACATGACACTCACTTGGAAATAGCCTTTATTTAGATGACACAGATCAATAGGGAGGGCCTAGATGTTTTGTTCATCAGTACTAAGGAGGTATAAAGTCAATCATAAGGTAATATAATGAATGGTAAGAGGCTGACATACAATTATCCAGAGGAATGCATTGACCCAGGCTGTGTCAGTGGATTAATGCACTATACAGTACTATGAGCTGGTGGCAGCATTCATTCTATCTTTGTGCATTCCTAAGTAGAGCCAGTCATGAGCTAAGTGGGACTGAAAAACAGTGGGAAATTCAGCAACTTGTCAAGGACAAAGAAAGTTCACTTAAAAAATGCTTTTTCTGTGGGTTTAAAACAAATAATTTTGGGGGGGAAGTTCACTACCATTGTCCTTGAAGAGTTGCTGCATTATTTCTTCCTTTTCAGTTTGCTCCTCTGTACAGTGTGAACTAAGCTCAGAGAGAGAGAGAGTTGATTGAGTTTTACCTAGTTATGCAGTCTCAGTGACTCACCTTTACTCAGCAGGTCCACACACTGATGAAGAGATCCGAGGTCACTGCCTGCCGTGCGGTGGCCTCTAGCCAGGTGTGTGTGTGTGCATGTGCGTGTCTGACTATGCTTGCAGTTAGGGTGTTTGTGTGCTTCCCACTGCTGTGATGATCGTTGTTCCACTCCCTGATCATTGTGTGTCTCTAGAGAAGATGTGTGGTGGTATGCTGTGCTTCACTCCTCTGCAGTTCAGTAGAAACTAGGGCTGAGGAATTGGTGCTTTTTGAGGTTGCTTCGGTTTCGGTATAATTATAAAGCAAATCATTTGATTATTTTTTTGAACATGAAATGTTTTGTAAAATAAGGACATTACAATGATTTTAGAGCTTTTTAATTCAAAAGCCAAAAATAGTGAACATTCAATTGCCAAAATATTGAAGATATTCCATTGTCTCTGTCAGGTCCTGGTTTGGTGGATATCAATAAAAAAAAATGAAATTACTATGAAATAATAAAAAAAATCAGTTTTCTTAGTTTTTATTTGATTACTTATTTGTCTCTTCTCAGCTCAGGCAGTAGCAGTCAGCCAGTCAGGCCATCTAACGTTTTAGTCATCCAATTTAGCTAGCCTGCCTAAGTATGTTGCAGAGCTGTCTGACAAAATAATGTTATTAGTTATTCAAAGTAAATAAGGTATACTTTTATGAACTGCATCTGTCCCTGTGGATGTTATGTTGTGTACATTCCTCTCTCATGCGGTGTATGCGGTCTGTGTGTATCTGACCTAACGAAGCAGGCGCAAAAGTGTATCCGTCCAGAGATCTGTAGACAATTACAAGACAATCATGTCTATGCCCTTACAATGGGAGTCGTTGTCTCAAAGGCGGGAAGACACGCTTATGTCCAAAATAAACCTATATAAATGCATTGGGCTTATTTTGGAAAGCTTTTGGCGAGAGTGAAACCTCTCGCTTCGCCTCTTCCTCTCTGATCCGTCAATGAGCCAGAAAAAGCTGGTGCAATGGATTATGGTCAATGTCGTTATTTACCACGTTTCTGCGCTGAACTAGGTTGAATATTTGCTTAATGAAAACTACAACTCCCTTTAGCCCAGCGTCCCACATAGTTCACTTTATTTCTCATATTTCTCTCGAGAATGATTTGATTTCTATAAAGAGAAACGAAATGGGTTTCAGGTAGTTAAACCAACGGCGGCCAATTAGTTCTTTAATAACAGAAAAAATGATGGTTAATCTCTCAGCACTAGTAGAAACGCCTTGAATATAAGCCTTTCTAATATTAAGTCGTCCAGAGCTGGGTAGATGTCATGGTAACAAACTATAGTTTTGGCAAGTCGGTTAGAACATCTGCTTTGTGCATGACACAAGTAATTTTTCCAACAATTGTTTACAAACAGATTATTGCACTTATAATTCACTCTATCACAATTCCAGTGGGTCAGAAGTTTACATACACTAACTTGACTGTGCCTTTAAACAGCTTGGAAAATTCCAGGAAATGATGTCATGGCTTTAGAAATTTCTGATAGGCTAATTGACATAATTTGAGTCAATTGGAGGTGTACCTGTGGATGTATTTCATGGACCACCTTCAAATGCAGTGCCTCTTTGCTTGACATCATGGGAAAATCAAAAGAAATCAGCCAATACCTCAGAAACAAAATTGTAGAACTCCGCAAGTCTGGTTCATCCTTGGGAGCAATTTCCAAACGCCTGAAGTTACCACGTTCATCTGTACAAAAATAGTTTGCAAGTATAAACACCATGGGACCACACAGCCGTCAATACCGCTAAGGAAGAAGATGTGTTCTGTCTCCTAGAGATGGACGTACTTTTGTGCGAAAAGTGCAAATCAATCCCAGAACAACAGCAAAGGACCTTGTGAAGATGCTGGAGGAAACAGGTACAAAAGTATCTATATCCACAGTAAAACAAGTCCTAGATCGACATAACCTGAAAGGAGGCTCAGCAAGGAAGAAGACATTGCTCCAAAACTGCCATAAAAAAAGCCAGACTACGGTTTGCAACTGCACAGATCGTACTTTTTAACCATAATGACCATTGTTGTGTTTGGAAGAAAAAGGGGGTGGCTTGCAAGCCGAAGAACACCATCCCAACCGTGAAGCACGGGGGTGGCAGCATCATGTTGTTGGGGTGCTTTGCTGCAGGAGGGACTGGTGCACTTCACAAATAGATGGCATCATGAGGGAGGGAAAATTATGAATTATGAAGCAACATCTCAAGACATCAGTCAGAAGGCTAAAGCTTGGTCGCAAATGGGTCTTCCAAATGGACAATGACTCCAAGCATACTTCCAAAGTTGTGGCAAAATGGCTTATGGACAACAAAGTCAAGTTATTGGAGTGGCCATCACAAAGACCTGACCTCAATCCTAGAGAGATTTCAGGGCAGAACTGAAAAAAGCGTGTGCGAGCAAGGAGGCCTAAAAACCTGACTCAATTACACCAGCTCTGTCAGGAGGAATGGGCCAAAATTCACTTATTGTTGGAAGCTTGTGGAAGGCTACCCGAAATGTTTGACCCAAGTTAAACAATTTAAAGACAATGCTACCAAATACTAATTGAGTTTATGTTAACTTCTGACTTTAGGCTACTCATTCTCATCAACAGGAGATTGTTTATTGTTACTCGCTTGTATCATTTTACAAAATCAGCCTGGTGTCAGCCTGTCCTTGCTCAGACCATACGCAGTACACTGAATCAAATTAGTCTGCATGGCTGTCGTCCCAGAAGGAAGCCTCTTCTAAAGGTGATGCACAAGAAAACCCGCAAACAGTTTGCTGAAGACAAGCAGACTAAGGACATTACTGGATTACTGGAACCATGTCCTGTGGTCTGATGAGGCCAAGATAAACTTATTTGGTTCAGATGGTGTCAAGCGTGTGTGGCAGCAACCAGGTGAGGAGTCCAAAGACAAGTGTGTCTTGCCTACAGTCAAGCATGGTGGTGGGAGTGTCATGGTCTGGGGCTGCATGAGTGCTGCCGGCACTGTGGAGCTACAGTTCATTGAGGGAACCATGAATGCCAACATGTACTGTGACATACTGAAGCAGAGCATGATCCCCCTCCCTTCAGAGACTGGGCCGCAGGGCAGTATTCCAACATGATAACGACCCCAAACACACCTCCAAGACGACCACTGCCTTGCTAAAGAAGCAGAGGGTAAAGGTGATGGACTGGCCAAGCATGTCTCCAGACCTAAACCCTATTGAGCATCTGTGGGGCATCCTCAAACGGAAGGTGGAGGAGTGCAAGGTCTCTAACATCCACCAGCTCTGTGATGTCGTCATGGAGGAGTGGAGGAGGACTCCAGTGGCAACCTGTGATGATGGTGGCCACACAAAATATTGACACTTTGGGCCCAATTTGGCCATTTTCACTTAGGGGTGTACTCACTTTTGTTGCCAGCGGTTTATACATTAATGGCTGTGTGTTGAGTTATTTTGAGGGGACAGCAAATTTACACTGTTATACAAGCTGTACACTCACTACTTTACATTGTAGCAAAGTGTCATTTCTTCAGTGTTGTCACATGAAAAGATATACTCAAATATGTACAAAAATGTGAGGGGTGTACTCACTTTTGTGATATACTGTATGTAAGAATGCTGTTCATCGACTACAGGTCAGCATTTAACATCATAGTAACCTCCAAACTCATCAATATGCTCGAGACCCTGGGCTGTGCAACCCTCGACCCCGCCCTGTGCAACTGGGTCCTGGACTTTCTGATGGGACTCCCCCAGATGGTGAGGGTAGGCAACAACATCTCCACCCCGCGGATCCTCAACACTGGGTGCACAAGGGTGTGTTCTCAGCCCCCTCCTGTACTCCCAGTTCACCCATGACTGTGTGGCCATGCACACCTCCAACTCAATCATCAAGTTGGCAGACGACACTACAGTGGTAGGCTTGATTATCAACAACGACGAGACGGCCTACAGGGAGGAGGTGAGGGCCCTCGGAGTGTGGTGTCAGGAAAATAACCTCACACTCAACGTCAACAAAACTAAGGAGATGATTGTGGACTTCAGGAAACAGCAGAGGGAGCACCCCCCTATCCACATCGACCTGACAGTAGTGGAGAAGGTGGAAAGTCTTAAGTACCTCGGTGTACACATCACGGGACAACCTGAAATGGTCCACCCACACAGACAGCGTGGTGAAGAAGGTGCAACAGCGCCTCTTCAACCTCTGGAGGCTGAAGAAATTTGTCTTGTCACCAAAAACACTGACAAACTTTTACAGATGCACAATCGAGAGCATTCTGTCGGGCTGTATCACCGCCTGGTACGGCAACTGCTCCGCCCACAACGGTACCCAGAGGGTAGTGAGGTCTGCACAACGCACCACCAGGGGTAAACTACCTGCCCTGCAGGACACCTACACCACCTGATGTCACAGGAAGGCCAAAAAGATCATCAAGGACAACAACAACCACCCCGCTATCATCCAGAAGTGTGGGGCGGCAGGGTAGCCTAGTGGTTAGAGCGTTGGTCTAGTAACTGGAAGGTTGCAAAGTTCAAACCCCCGAGCTGACAAGGTTCAAATCTGTCGTTCTGCCCCTGAACAAGGCAGTTAACCCACTGTTCCTAGGCCATCATTGAAAATAAGAATTTGTTCTTAACTGACTTGCCTGGTTAAATAAAGGTAAAATAAAATTAAAAAAGTACAGGTGCATCAAAGCTGGGACTGAGAGACTGAAAAACAGCTTCTATCTCAAGGCCATCAGACTGTTAAACAGCCATCACTAACATTGAGTGTCTGCTGCCAACATACTGACTTGAATCTCTAACCACTTTAATAATTACAAATTGGATGTAATAAATGTATCACTAGTCACTTTAAACAATGCCACTTTATATAATGTTTACATACCCTACATTACTCATCTCATATGTATATACTGTACTCTATACCATCTACTGCATCTTGCCTATGCTGTTCGGCCATCGCACATCCATATATTTATATGTACATATTCTTATTCATTCCTTTACACTTTTGTGTAAAAGGTAATTGCTGTGAAATTGTTAGATTACTTGTCAGATATTACTGCATGGTCAGAACTAGAAGCACAAGCATTTCGCTACACTCGCATTAACATCTGCTAACCATGTGTATGTGAACAATAACATTTGATTTGATTAAAACACATAAGATGTGTCTATATATGGAACAATTCGCATTTAAAAATGTTGACCAATCAATTGGTCGAAAGAACAGACGATTCTCGTTGAGCAAGATTTGTTTCGGGACAGCCCTAGGTTCTACACACACATTCAGGTGTGCAAGCTAAAGAGAGAGATTGTAAATTACAGAGCAGAGGGGAAGGAGAAAATCAAATCACTCCCCTGGATGTCACCCTGCATAGCCACAGTGTTCCTGAGCTCATTAGAAACAGAGCTGAACCTCAAGAGTGGGGGGGGGGGGGAGAGACAGCGAGAGAAATAGAGAGAGGAGCAAACACACAAAATGATGCAACTAACATTCTCTCTCTCTACCCTCTCTCCTTTAGTCTACTACAGTGATGGACAAAAGCCTCAGATCAGATTAAACCAGCCCTTCCCTTCCATTAGATAGCTTCATTCCAGACTGAACCTCAAACTGTCAAAATTAGATATACTATAGGTGCTCATTACTGGACTGAAATGAGAAGAGGCTGAAACGAATGGGGCAAGCATTCCAATAAAATTACATTTCTGATAATTATCATTAACAGTGCTTGCTGAAACGTCTGTATACTAATGACAGACCTGCAAGTCGGGCTCCCTGAAACTGTGATACAGCCCATTACTGTGATCAGGGTACAATGAACAATTTGTTAATTTCTTCTCGTACCTCAATGAGGCTGCTATCCTAGAAGATAAAGTAGACTAGACCTGAAGGCATTTCTGTTCTGCTTAAAATGAACATTTGCTGATTCATTCTTTGAATTAAGCTGTAATTAGCTGGAGCTCCCAAATTTAAAAATATTTAGTACCAGAAAAAGAGATTGATTAAAATGTATTTGATTTAGATATAGCCTACATTAGTCCAATATTAGTCTGATTAATCAGGCTTTTATACACAAGTAATTGGTATATACACCCTGAGAAACCTGTGTGCAAAATGTTGTAAATGTTCCTTATTGAGAAATCATGTGACTAAACTGAATAAAAAGAATAAACTACACTATGAAACAAAGATAAATTAAATAAAGAATGATAGTAAGAAGTTTTGGGGCACCTTAAATTCAATTCTGGGGAAAAAGGCAAACTCAGCTTCATCATTCACTGAATCAGATGGCTCATTCATCACAAAACCAACTGATATTGCCAACTACTTTAATATTTTTTTCATTGGCAAGATCAGCAAATTTAGGCATGACATAACAGCAACAAATGCTGACACTACACATCCAAGTACATCTGACCAAATTACGAAAGACAAGCTTTGTAATTTTAAATTCCATAAAGTCAGACTAATATTGGACTAATGTAGGCTATATCTAAATCAAATACATTTTAATCAATCTCTGGTCCTTCTGTAGCTCAGTTGGTAGAGCATGGCGCTTGTAATGCCAGGGTAGTGGGTTCGATCCCCGGGACCACCCATACGTAGAATGTATGCACACATGACTGTAAGTCGCTTTGGATAAAAGTGTCTGCTAAATGGCATATATTATTATTATTATTATATTAGTGTGGAAGAGGTGAAAAAATGATTGTTGTCTATCAACAAGGATAAGCCACCAGATTCTGACAACTTGGATGGAAAATGACTGAGGATAATAGCGGAAAATATTGCCACTCCTATTTGCCATATTAAGCCTTACTAGAAAGTGTGTGCCCTCAGGTTTGTAGGGAAGCAAAAGTCATTCCGCTACCTAAGAATAGTAAAGCCCCCTTCACTGGCTCAAATAGCCGACCAATCAGCCTGTTAACAACCCTTAGTAAACCTTTGGAAAAAATGTGTGTTTGACCAGATACAATGCTATTTTACAGTAAACAAGTTGACAACAAAGTTTCAGCATGCTCATTGAGAAGGACATTCAACAAGCACAGCACTTACACAAATGAATGATGATTGGTTGAGAGAAATTGATGATAAAAAGAGTGTGGGGGCTGTTTTATTAGACTTCGGAGCAGCTTTTGACATGATCAATCATACTCTGCTGCTGGCAAAACGTATGTGTTATGGCTTTACACCCTGCTATATTGTGGATAAATAGTTACCTATCTAACATAACACAGTTCTGTGCTTTAATGGAAACCTCTCCAACATAATCCAGGTAGAATCAGGAATTCAACAAGGCAGCTATCTAGCCGCATTCCTTTTTAAAAACTTTACTAATGAATTGCCACTGGCTTTGAGGAAAGTCATAGTGTCTATGTACAGTGGGGCAAAAAAGTATTTAGTCAGCCACCAATTGTGCAAGTTCTCCCACTTAAAAAGATGAGAGAGGCCTGAAATTTTCATCATATGTACATTTCAACTATGACAGACAAAATGAGAAAAAAAATCCAGAAAATCACATTGTAGGATTTTTTAATGAATTTATTTGCAAATTATGGTGGAAAATAAGTATTTGGTCAATAACACAAGTTTATCTGAATACTATATTATATACCCTTTGTTGGCAATGACAGAGGTCAAACGTTTTCTGTAAGTCTTCACAAGGTTTTCACACACTGTTG
Source organism: Oncorhynchus gorbuscha (assembly GCF_021184085.1). Taxonomy (NCBI): domain Eukaryota; kingdom Metazoa; phylum Chordata; class Actinopteri; order Salmoniformes; family Salmonidae; genus Oncorhynchus; species Oncorhynchus gorbuscha. The sequence goes on along the minus strand of NC_060173.1, from coordinate 26,294,626 downwards.
GTGGTATTTTGGCCCATTCCTCCATGCAGATCTCCTCTAGAGCAGTGATGTTTTGGGGCTGTTGCTGGGAAACACGGACTTTCAACTCCCTCCAAAGAGGAGGGTTGATATCTGGAGACTGGCTAGGTCACTCCAGGACCTTGAAATGCTTCTTACGAAGCCACTTCTTCGTTGCCCGGGCGGTGTGTTTGGGATCATTGTCATGCTGAAAGACCCAGCCACGTTTCATCTTCAATGCCCTTGCTGATGGAAGGAGGTTTTCACTCAAAATCTTACGATACATGGCCCCATTCATTCTTTCCTTTACACGGATCAGTCGTCCTGGTCCCTTTGCAGAAAAACAGCACCAAAACATGATGTTTCCACCCCCATGCTTCACAGTAGGTATGGTGTTCTTTGGATGCAACTCAGCATTCGTTGTCCTCCAAACACGACGAGTTGAGGTTTTACCAAAAATATATATATATATATATATATATATATTTTGGTTTCATCTCACCATATGACATTCTCCCAATCTTCTTCTGGATCATCCAAATGCTCTCTAGCAAACTTCAGACGGGCCTGGACATGTACTGGCTTAAGCATTGGGACACGTCTGGCACTGCAGGATTTGAGTCCCTGGCGCGTAGTGTGTTACTGATTTGCTTTGTTACTTTGGTCCCAGCTCTCTGCAGGTCATTCACTAGGTCCCCCCGTGTGGTTCTGTGATTTTTGCTCACCGTTCTTGTGACCATTTTGACCCCACGGGGTGAGATCTTGCGTGGAGCCCCAGATCGAGGGAGATTATCAGTGGTCTTGTATGTCTTCCATTTCCTAATAATTGCTCCCAGAGTTGATTTCTTCAAACCAAGCTGCTTACCTATTGCAAATGCAGTCTTCCCAGCCTGGTGCAGGTCTACAATTTTGTTTCTGGTGTCCTTTGACAGCTCTTTGGTCTTGGCCTTAGTGCAGTTTGGAGTGTGACTGTTTAAGGTTGTGGACAGGTGTCTTTTATACTGATAACAAGTTCAAACAGGTGCCATTATTACAGGTAACGAGTGGAGGACAGAGGAGCCTCTTAAAACCTGTTAGGGCTATGCAGAATACTGCCCCCTTTGGATGAATTGCGTGCCCATAGTAAACTGAAACAAAATGTGTCCAAAATTGCTAATATATGCATATAATAATTATTATTGGATATAAAACACTCTAAAGCTTCTAAAACCGTTTGAATTATTTCTGTAAGTATAGCAGAACTCACAGGGCAGGCGATCTCCCAAACTAGTTTTGGAATCATGAAAGTTGGGGCAACTTTGACGTCATCGCCCCCACACTTCCCAACCAGCTATGGATCTGGACTAGATATCCTCATTCAGTACAGCGTTTAATTGTGCAAATCCCGCGAGTTTTGACCCTTTGGGAGGCAAAAGAGTTAGTGTCGCGGGAAAATACCTGCGTGTTAGGGCGCGAATTGTACAAAGCCCTTCCTTTGTTCCAGCTTGCCTCAGAAGAAGTATGATTGTCCGGTTGAATTGAGAATTGTTTTGTACGTTTATAACATCCTAAAGCTTGATTCTGCACTTAGTTTGACCAGTTTAGTCAACATATAATATGTAATTTTGACGTTTTGATGTGTAACTGTTCGGGACCAGAAGTCATTTTGGATGCATTTCAGCTGGAACTCGTAGCATATGCTACTGTAAGGACACACCAACTGAAACCAAACTATATATTAGGTAAGTATGACTCCTTCCACTACATTCTGATCGAAGACCATCAAAGGTAAGGGAATATTTATGTTGTAATTTTGTATTTCTGTTGACTCCAACATAGCGGAGAAATATTGCTTACGTCTGAGCGCCGTCTCAGATTATTACATAGTGAACTAATTCTTTAACGTTAAAAATAAACGTGGCACAGCGGTTGCATTAAGAAGCAGTGTATCTTTCTAACTATATGTAGAACATGTATATTTAGCTAAAGTTTATGATGTTTATTTCTGTTATCTGGCGGTGCTATCTATAATTTCTCCGGACATTTTTTAGCATTTTCTGAACATGGTGTCAATGTAAACGGAGATTTATGGATATAAATGGCTTATTATTGAAAATAACATAAATGTACTGTGTAACATGTCCTATTACTGTCATCTGATGAAGATTTTCAAAAGGTTAGTGAATTATTTTACTTTTAATCCTGCGTTTGTGATTGCATCTTTTGTTCAACAAAATGGCTGTATATCGTCTGTGTCTTTGTGGTGGTTTGACATAAATATGTGCTATGTTTTCGCCGTAAAACATTTTAGAAATCTGACACGCTGGGTAGATGAACACAGTGTTTATCTTTCATTTGAGCTATTGGACTTGTTAATGTGTGGAGGTTAAATATTTCTAAGAATATTTTTACATTCTGTGCGCCACTGTTTCAGTTGAGCGGGGGGGGGGGGGGTACCCCTTGGGGAACATGTACTGTCAACAGGAAGAAGAAGTTACAGGTCTGTGAGAGCCAGAAATCTTGCTTGTTTGTACCTATGATGAAAATTACAGACCTCTCTCATCTTTTTTTTGTGGGAGAACTAGCACAATTGTTGGCTCACTAAATACTTTTTTTGCCCCACTGTATGTGGATGACTCAACACTATACTGTACATGTCAGCAACTACAGCGACTGAAATGACTGCAACACTTAACAAAGAGTTGAAGTTCGTTTAAGAATGTGTGGTAAGGAATAAGTCAGTCCTAAATATTTCTAAAACTAAAAGTATTGTATTTGGGACAAATCATTCACTATACCCTAAACCTCAACTAAATTTTATAATAAATAATGTGGAAATTGAGCAAGTTGAGGTGACTAAACTGCTTGGAGTTACCTTGGATTGTAAACTGTCATGATCAAAACATATTGATACAACAGTAGCTAAGATGGGGAGATGTCTGTCCACGATAAGGCACTGCTCTGCCTTGACAGCACTATCAACAAGGCACCTGGACTACTGTTCAGTAGTGTGGCCAGGTGCCGCAAAAAAAGGAAAATTGCAATTGGTTCGGAACAGGACAACACAGTTGGCCCTTGGATATACACAGAGAGCTAATTTTAATAATATGCATGTCAATCTCTCATGTCAATACCTCAACAAGTCAATACCTCAAATATAATTTTATACAACATTCTGGCTTGTAAAGACTTTTGTGTCTTTTTTACAAAGACGTGTTTCAGACTGTAACCATGGTAGCAGTCAGATTTTTAGACAAGGCCAATATCTGAAAACTACTTTTGAAATACCTCTCCTGGAGTAGCTATCCAGGAGCCCCTTTCCCTTCTTACAATGTCATCTTAAAACATACTGGTCAAGTTAACAAGTTGTTATCCAGCTAATGTCGAAAAACCTGAATGTATTTGCATTGTGATTGGTCCCTGAACCCCAGGACTCTATTTTGAAATAAATAAAAGCCTCCTTAAAGGTGCAATCAGTAGTTGAAACAATAACAAAGCGCCACCCCCCTGCTTCTGTAAAAAGCTGAGGAATGACAGTGAGTGACTGTGTGACTAGCACCCATTGTCTCTCTCCTCCCTGCTGTAGCAACCACCACAGAACATCAACCATGTTGACTGAAAGTTATGTTACCGAAATCCCTAATTAGTTTGGGAAAAACATTCCCTATTCTCTCAACCCTTGCTCTCTTTCTGTGACACATGTATGCATTACATGCAAATGAATGGTTATAACAAACCCCAATCACTGTAGCACATGTAACAGAAAAGTGGATGCAGATGACATGACAAAAAACTCGAAATGGGGGAATGTTTGGTCACTATAAGGAAGTAAAGGGGAAGTCAGATGTGTGGAATACATTTTGACTAGTTGTGGAAAATATGTAAAGAACCGTTTGGAACAACATCAACAACACAAAATAATTTTTTAGATGCCATGCAATTCAGTAGTCATTTATAAAACAAAAGCAACTTAGATCAAAAGAGTCCATATTAACAAAGGAAATTGAAGGACTAACAGTACAGTTTGATTGCAATAAAAACCTGTACCATAGAGGGTCAGAATAAGTTAGAGGAAAAACAAAAAGAAATGGAGGAACTTATTCAAGAAAGATCCAGGGTAATATATTATAAAAATAAAGCGAACTGGACGGAATATGGGGGAAAATGCACCAAATAATTTTTCAATCTTCAATATAGAAATGCTACCAAAAAAAAGTATTGAAACTTGTTACAAATGATGGAATCACGCATGATTCACCTAATTATATTTTGAAAGATGAAGTAAAGTACTTTAGGAATATGTTTTCGTTTCAGTCTCCTCCATCTCCACTAACCGAAACTAATTGTATGGCTTTTTTTCCTAATAATAATAATGTAAAATGAACATCTGTGCAGAAAGACTCATGTGAAGGCCAAATTACAGAGGAGGAACTTCTTGATGCAATTAAAGCCTTTACGGCTGGGAAAACTCCAGGGCTGGATGGCATACCCGTGGAAGTTTACCAAACTTTTTTTTGATATGCTCAGAGGACCATTATTAGCATGTTTTAACCACTCCTATATGAATGGCAGTTTGTCGGACAACCAACAAGAAGGTCTGATATCATTATTACTGGAACAGGACCAAGTGGTTTATATAAATTGAATAAATTGGAGGCCTTGTACACTTCAGTGTTGTGATGCAAAAATCCTATCTAAATGCTTGGAGTTTTAAAAAGTATTGTCAGATAGTATTCATCCTAATCAGATAGTTTTTTTACATGGATGATACATTGGAGATAATATAAGACAAGTACTGGAAACAATAGAATACTATGAAATATCGGGGACACCAGGACTGGTTTTCATAGCTGATGCTTTTGATAAAGTATGGCTGGAGTTTATATATAAATGACTAGCATATTTCAATTTTGGGGAATCTCTTATAAAATGGGTTAAAGTTATGTATAGTAACCCTATGTGTAAAATAGTAAATCATGGCTACATCTCAGAAAGTTTTAAACTGTCTAGAGGAGTAAAACAAGGTTGTCCACTATCGGCATATCTATTTATTATTGCCATTGAAATGTTAGCTGTTAAAATTAGATCCAACAATAATATTAAGGGATTAGCAATCCGTGGCTTAAAAACAAAGGTGTCATTGTACGTTGATGATTCATGTTTTCTTTTAAAACCATAATTATAATCCCCCCCACGGCTGTCACGCCTTGGTCATTGTATTTTGTGTTTTTGTTATATGTTTGGGTAGGCCAGGGTGTGACATGGGTTTATATGTTGTATTCGTATTGGGGTTTGTATTATTTGGGATTGCGGCTGATGAGGGGTGTGGTATAGGTTTGGCTGCCTGAGGCGATTCTCAATTAGAGTCAGGTGCTTATCGTTGTCTCCGATTGGGAACCGTAATTAGGCAGCCTCAGTTTCGCTTTGTATTTCGTGGGTGTTTGTACCTGTCTCTGTGTTGTAGTCACCAGATAGGCTGTAATTAGTTTCACGTTCCGTTCTGTTGTTTTTGTATTTAGTTCAGTTATTTCATGTACCGCAATACTTTCATTAAAGTCATGAGTAACCTACACGCTGCATTTCGGTCTGACTCTCTTCATTCAACAGACGAACAACGTTACAACGGCCTTATAGAGGATCTAGATACTTTTGCTAACCTCTGGATTAAAACCAAATTATGATGTGATATATTACGTATTTGATCACAAAAAAATAAATAATTGACCGTGTAGTTTACCAATAAAATGGTCTGACGGGGATGTGGACATATTCAGTATACAAATCCCAAAAGAAAGACATGATCTCACTCCAATACATTTTTATAGAAAGTTAGCAAAAAATAGATAAGATCTTGCTACCATGGAAAGGAAAATACCTGTCTATTGTGGAAAAAGCACCCTGATTAACTCTTTAGTCATATCACAGTTTACCTATTTGCTTATGGTTTTCCCTACACCTAGTAACCTGCTTTTTAAATTATATGAACAAAAAAGATTCAATTTGATTTGGAATGGCAAGCCAGACAAAATTAAAAGGGCCTATTTATATAACGAATATGAATTCGGAGGGCAGAAATGATTAAATATTAAAGCATTAGATCTCTTACTAAAGGCATCAGTCATACAAAAGTTATACTTAAATCCAAACGGGTTCGGTAGTAAATTGGTAAGAACAGCTCTCTAGTAAATTGGTAGGAACATCTCACCCCATGTACAATAATGGTCTTTTTCCATTTATTCAGATTACAACTGCTCACTTTCAGTTGTTTGAAAAGGAAATAATCTCTAAAATAGAGTTATTTTTTAAACAAGTATTAGAAAGTTGGTTGCAATTTCAGTTTAATCCACCTGAAAAGACAGAACAAATCATACAGAAAATATTGTGGTTAAACTCAAATATACTAACTGCTAAAAAAATATATATATTTTTTTTAATGGATTTTTTTTTAAGGTATAATTTTAGTGAATGATATCATAAATAGGACTGGTGGAGTTGTGTCACACATGCAGCTAACACAGACGTATGGAAATATCTGCTCTACCCAAAATTACAACAAACTAACTGCAGCATTACCACAAAAATGGAAAAGGCAAGTAGAAGGGGAATTAAATAAGGAACTTTTCTGTCTGCCCTGCATTAAATAACATAAAAGGTTAAAGAAATGTGTGATAAATAAAAACATATACCAATTTGATTTAAGGACCAAAAAATTGACAGCGGTGCCATATAAATTGCAAAATAGTTGGGAAGAGATTTTCGATGTACCCAATTCCATGGCACATGGTTTATGAATTGACACGCAAAACCAATTCAAATTTTTCTATTTAAATTACTATACAAAATTATTGCAACCAATAGAATATTATATATATGGCGATACAATCTTCCCAGCTCTGCAGATTTTGCTGTGAGGAGGCAGAGTCATTAGATCACTTATTTTGGTACTGTCCATATGAACTTGTTTTTGGTCACAGGTCCAGGAATGGCTGAATAATTGCAACATTTGCCCAGAACTAATGCTGCAGATAGCAATACTGGGTGATTTGAAAAGTCATAGTCAATCAATCAATAATATAAGAATTATTTTAGAAAAAATGTTTATCTTTAACAGTCTGTAGAAGCTATGAGAGTTGAAAGGTTCAGTACTTTTGTGAAGCATCACAGCACAGTTGAAAAATATATGGCAAATAGAAATACAAAATGGATGGTGTTAAGAGATAGATGGGAGGGATTGAATGGAGCTGAAGGGTGGGACTAATAACAAGATAACCAATGTAGAACATATGGGGTCTGAAAAATGAATATAGATTCAGAAATGTAGTGAAATAGCACAGTTACAAATCGAAATCAAACTGGATGGACATCAGAATTAGAGGAAGGACTAAAACAAACAAAATATAACTATTGTAAAATAGATTGTGTCTGTAAAATGTGTATAATATGTATAAACTGAAGGTAGAAGCCTAACACTGAACCAAAACCGGCTGCGCACGTGCGACATCGTGTGCCATCGTGCGCCATCGTGCATACATTTATTTTGTCCCCCTTACACCAAACGCGATCACGACATGCAGGTTATAATATCAAAACAAACTCTGAACCAATTACATTAATTTGGGCACAGGTCGAAAAGCATTAAACATGTATGGCAATTTAGCTAGCTAGCTTGCACATGCTAGCTAATTTGTCCTATGTAGCTAGCTTGCTGTTGCTAGCTAATTTGTCCTGGGATATGAACATTGAGTTGTTATTTTACCTGAAATGCACAAGGTCCTCTACTCCGACAATTAATCCACACATAAAACCGAATCGTTTCTAGTTATCTCCCCTCCTTCCAGGATTTTTCATCTTTGAACTTATATGGTGATTGGCATCTAAACTTTCATAGTATTACCACGACAGCCGGCAAAAAAGTTTGCCTTGAAATCACCCACATGGGTATAACCAATGAGGAGATGGCACGTTTGTACCTGCTTCTATAAACCAATTAGGAGATGAGAGAGGCAGGACTTGCAGTACGATCTGCGTCAGAAATAGGAATTACTTCTATTTTAGCCCTTGGCAATGCAGATGCTCGTTGGCGCGCGCGAGCAGTGTGGGTGCAATAATTGAATAACATGGATTTCTAAATATATTTTGCAACACTCGCGCACGCGGCGTGTCTGGTCTGGTCAGCATGTAAGTGTTATTGTTTAGTGTTGTATTATTAGTTTACTCCAATTGGGGGAAGGGTGATAAGGTTTGCGGGGAATATCAATGGTATATTCTAAAAATAATAATATGTATATCTACAGTGGGGAGAAAAAGTATTTGATACACTTTTTATTTTATTTATTTCACCTTTATCTAACCAGGTAGGCTAGTTGAGAACAAGTTCTCATTTGCAACTGCAACCTGGCCAAGATAAAGCATAGCAGTGTGAACAGACAACACAGAGTTACACATGGAGTAAAGGATTAACAAGTCAATAACACAGTAGAAAAAAGAGAGTCTATATACATTGTGTGCAAAAGGCATGAGGAGGTAGGCGAATAATTACAATTTTGCAGATTAACACTGGAGTGATAAATGATCAGATGGTCATGTACAGGTAGAGATATTGGTGTGCAAAAGAGCAGAAAAGTAAATAAATAAAAACAGTATGGGGATGAGGTAGGTAAAAATGGGTGGGCTATATACCGATAGACTGTGCAGCTGCAGCGATCGGTTAGCTGCTCAGATAGCAGATGTTTGAAGTTGGTGAGGGAGATAAAAGTCTCCAACTTCAGCGATTTTTGCAATTCGTTCCAGTCACAGGAAGCAGAGAACTGGGACGAAAGGTGGCCAAATGAGGTGTTGGCTTTAGGGATGATCAGTGAGATACACCTGCTGGAGCGCGTGCTACGGGTGGGTGTTGCCATCGTGACCAGTGAACTGAGAACCTAGCATGGACTTGTAGATGACCTGGAGCCAGTGGGTCTGGCGACGAATATGTAGCGAGGGCCAGCCGACTAGAGCAGGTCGCAGTGGTGGGTGGTATAAGGTGCTTTAGTGACAAAACGGATGGCACTGTGATAAACTGCATCCAGTTTGCTGTGTAGAGTGTTGGAAGATATTTTGTAGATGACATCGCCAAAGTCGAGGATCGGTAGGATAGTCAGTTTTACGAGGGTAAGTTTGGCGGCGTGAGTGAAGGAGGCTTTGTTGCAGAATAGAAAGCCGACTCTAGATTTGATTTTCGATTGGAGATGTTTGATATGAGTGTGGAAGGAGAATTTACAGTCTAGCCAGACACCTAGGTACTTATAGATGTCCACATATTCAAGGTCGGAACCATCCAGGGCGGTGATGCTCGTCAGGCGTGCGGGTGCAGGCAGCGAACGGTTGAAAAGCATGCATTTGGTTTTACTAGCGTTTAAGAGCAGTTGGAGACCACGGAAGGAGTGTTGTATGGCATTGAAGCTCGTTTGGAGGTTAGATCGCACAGTGTCCAAGGACGGGCCGGAAGTATATAGAATGGTGTCGTCTGCGTAGAGGTGGATCAGGGAATAACCATAGAGGAAGAGGCGAAGCACTAAAATCTGTCCAAAATAAGGCCAATGCGTTTATATGTGCTTATTTTGGACCTAAGTTTGTAGTCTGCCTTCCCGCCTTTGGGACAATGACTCCCATTGTTAGGGCGGAGATGTGCGTCTTGTCATTATATACAGATCTCTGGTGTAAATGGGAAGGTGCACACAGCAAAGAAGAGCAAAGGAAATAAGAACAAAAATACAGCATGAGAAAAAGCGGACATAAACGTTCATAAAAATGAAAAATAACAAAACCTTGATTCTTGCGATACAGCCATTTGGAATATCGTGCAAAAACATACATTCAAATTAATCTTATTAATTCTCTGTATCGCGCAGCCATAGCCTTAGTGTAACCTGCAACCTGCAACCTGCAACAGATCCTCCCAATTAAAGTTAAGGAACGCGGTGTCCTTGATGTTTAGTGAAATGTTTTTTGGACAGATCCAGATTTTAATGATCACCCTGGGACTGTGGGAAACCAATGTTTGTGTGACTCCACCTAAAGACTAATCATTATAAATAAATTGCCTTCAACTGTTTGAATAATGTGTGGTCCAGGTAGTGATGGGGTAAAACATTTATACAGTTACATATTGGGATATTATTTTTGATGATATATTGTAACGTTTTGACAATATGGCAAAAACAATAATTGCGCTAGTTGGCTGTACCTGCACCAACTCCAGTATTTTCCTTCATATCTTGTTCTCCATCTTCTTTTGAAATAGGGAGCCAATTTGTTTTCAGCACTTTTATTTATATGACTGATCAAAACTCATTTTCTCATGGCTCTCTCTTGTCCCTCTGCAGAAGTCATATGTTGAGCAATATGTTCGGAACGTAGAATTTCAATAATAGTATTTGTCACATGTGCCGAATAATAAAGGTGTAAACCTTACCGTGAAATGCTTACTTACAAGCCCTTAAACCTCTAAGGGATTGGTGTTCCTAAACCGGGGCAGTTGTTGCTCAATATGCGATAATGTGACTAGAAGGACATTGTAAACAACAGCCAACATGTCTTATATAGGCAGAAAGCTTACATTCTTGTTAATCTAACTTACAATAACCAATTTACAGTAGCTATTACAGACAAAAATGCCATGCTATTGTTTGAGGATAGTGTACAACAACAAAACACTTTTATCAAGGCAACTGGTTTGATACGTTCACCTCTGAAGGTAAATAAATGTACTTACATTCAGTAAACTTGCTCTAATTTGTCATCCTGAGGGTCCCAGAGATAAAATGTAGCATAGCTATGTTTAAGAAAATCAATTTTTATATTAAAATATAGGAACTGGGGTCTACAGTTTGACCCCACTGCTGTCTCCGTCTCCACACCCAACACACCCGGCGGTTAGATGTGTAAAAGTTAGTCTATTTTCTGTAGGGAAGCTAATGATCCATCAAATATGACATTCCTGGGAGTATGTAAACTTTTTTTATTTATTATAATAGCATTTTTGTATGTTCTCTATAGGTTTTTACTTGAAAATGTATAAATTGACCAATTCGGCACATTTGGGCAAACTCCTGGCAGACTTGATACAAAATATTGTGTAGTGAACTAATTATTCACTGGATCAATCTGAAACTTTGCACACACACTGCGAGTGGACAACATCTAAATTACACCTAGAATCCTATCTCAATGTATGGCCTTTCTGTTGCATTTCAAAGATGTATTATCTTTTACTAGATCTAATGTGTTATATTATATATCCTACATTCATTTCACATTTCCACAAACCTGTTTCCTTTCAAGTGGTATCAAGAATATGCATATCCTTGCTTCAGGTCTTGAGCTACAGGCAGTTAGATTTGGGTATGTCAAATTAGGCGGAAATTGAAAAAAAGGGTCCAGTCCTCTTTAACAAAAGTGCAGTTATAAGAAAATAGAGTTACTAAAGTAAAAAATAACAATAATGAGGCGATATACAGAGGGACCGGTAACGAGTCAATGTGCGGGGGTACAGGTTAGTCGAGGAACTCTCAACGCGCTCTACTTCAGCCTGTTGATGTTAATGAGGGCCTGTTCAGCCCTCCATTTCCTATAGTCTATGATCAGCTCCTTTGTCTTGCTCACAATAAGGGAGAGGTTGTTGTCCTGGCACCACACTGCCAGGTCTCTGAGCTCCTCACTATAGGCTATGTCATCTTTGTCAGTTATCAGGCCTACCACTGTTGTGTCGTCAGCAAACTTAATGATGGTGTTGGAGTCGTGCTTGGCCACGCAATCGTGGGTGAACAGGGAACACATTAGAGGACTAATCACACACCCCTGAGGGTCCCCAGTGTTGAGAATCAGTGTGACAGATGTGTTGTTGCCTACCCTTACCACCTAGGGGCGGAAGTCCAGGATCCAGTTGTAGCGGGAGATGTTTCGTCTCAGGGTCCTTAGCTTAGTGATGAGCTTTGTGGGCATTTTTGTATCTGTTGGGGCGGTATGCAAAATGGAGTGGCTTTAGGGTGTCCGGGATTATGGTGTTGATATGAGCCATGACCAGCCTTTCATGGCTACTCAAATCAAATCAAATCAAATCCAATTTTATTTGTCACATACACATGGTTAGCAGATGTTAATGCGAGTGTAGCGAAATGTTTGTGCTTCTAGTTCCGACAATGCAGTAATAACTAACAAGTAATCTAACTAACAATTCCAAAACTACTGTCTTATACACAGTGTAAGGGGATAAAGAATATGTACATAAAGATATATGAATGAGTGATGGTACAGAGCAGCATAGGCAAGATACAGTAGATGGTATTGAGTACAGTATTTACATACGAGATGAGTATGTAAACAAAGTGGCATAGTTAAAGTGGCTAGTGATACATGTCTTACATAAGTATGCAGTAGATGATAGAGTACAGTATATACATATACATATGAGATGAATAATGTAGGGTATGTAACATTATATTAGGTAGCATTGTTTAAAGTGGCTAGTGATATATTTTACATCATTTCCCATCAATTCCCATTATTAAAGTGGCTGGAGTTGAGTCAGTGTGTTGGCAGCAGCCACTCAATGTTAGTGGTGGCTGTTTAACAGTCTGATGGCCTTGAGATAGAAGTTGTTTTTCAGTCTCTCGGTCCCACCTTTGATGCACCTGTACTGACCTCGCCTTCTGGATGATAGTGGGGTGAACAAGCAGTGGCTCGGGTGGTTGTTGTCCTTGATGATCTTTATGGCCTTCCTGTAACATCGGGTGGTGTAGGTGTCCTGGAGGGCAGGTAGTTTGCCCCCGGTGATGCATTGTGCAGACCTCACTACCCTCTGGAGAGCCTTATGGTTGTGGGCGGAGCAGTTGCCGTACCAGGCGGTGATACAGCCCGCCAGGATGCTCTCGATTGTGCATCTGTAGAAGTTTGTGAGTGCTTTTGGTGACAAGCCAAATTTCTTCAGCCTCCTGAGGTTGAAGAGGCGCTACTGCGCCTTCTTCACGATGCTGTCTGTGTGAGTGGACCAATTCAGTTTGTCTGTGATGTGTATGCCGAGGAACTTAAAACTTACTTCCCTCTCCACTACTGTCCCATCGATGTGGATAGGGGGGGTGTTCCCTCTGCTGTTTCCTGAAGTCCACAATCATCTCCTTAGTTTTGTTGACGTTGGGTGTGAGGTTATTTTCCTGACACCACACTCCGAGGGCCCTCACCTCCTCCCTGTAGGCCGTCTCGTCGTTGTTGGTAATCAAGCCTACCAGTGTTGTGTCGTCCGCAAACTTGATGATTGAGTTGGAGGCGTGCGTGGCCACGCAGTCGTGGGTGAACAGGGAGTACAGGAGAGGGCTCAGAACGCACCCTTGTGGGGCCCCAGTGTTGAGGATCAGCGGGGTGGAGATGTTGTTGCCTACCCTCACCACCTGGGGGCGGCCCGTCAGGACGTCCAGTACCCAGTTGCACAGGGCGGGGTCGAGACCCAGGGTCTCGAGCTTGATGACGAGCTTGGAGGGTACTATGGTGTTGAATGCCGAGCTGTAGTCGATGAACAGCATTCTCACATAGGTATTCCTCTTGTCCAGATGGGTTAGGGCAGTGTGCAGTGTGGTTGAGATTGCATCGTCTGTGGACCTATTTGGGTGGTAAGCAAATTGGAGTGGGTCTAGGGTGTCAGGAAGGGTGGAGGTGATATGGTCCTTGACTAGTCTCTCAAAGCACTTCATGATGATGGAAGTGAGTGCTACGGGGCGGTAGTCGTTTAGCTCAGTTACCTTAGCTTTCTTGGGAACAGGAACAATGGTGGCCCTCTTGAAGCATGTGGGAACAGCAGACTGGTATAGGGATTGATTGAATATGTCCGTAAACACACCGGCCAGCTGGTCTGCGCATGCTCTGAGGGCGCGGCTAGGGATGCCGTCTGAGCCTGCAGCCTTGCGAGGGTTAACACGTTTAAATGTTTTACTCATCTCGGCTGCAGTGAAGGAGAATCCATATGTTTTCGTTGCAGGCCGTGTCAGTGGCACTGTATTGTCCTCAAAGCGGGCAAAAAAAGTTATTTAGTCTGCCTGGGAGCAAGACGTCCTGGTCCGTGACTGGGCTGGTTTTCTTCTTGTAGTCCGTGATTGTCTGTAGACCCTGCCACATACCTCTTGTGTCTGAGCCGTTGAATTGAGATTCTACTTTGTCTCTATACTGACGCATAGCTTGTTTGATAGCCTTGCGGAGGGAATAGCTGCACTGTTTGTAATCGGTCATGTTACCAGTCACCTTGCCCTGATTAAAAGCAGTGGTTTGCGCTTTCAGTTTCACGCGAATGCTGTCATCAATCCACGGTTTCTGGTTAGGGAATGTTTTAATCATTGCTATGGGAACGACATCTTCAACGCACGTTCTAATGAACTGACGTGAGTGCTGCGGTGCTGTAGTCATTTTGTCAGGTTACCTTCGATTTCTTGGGCACAGGGACTATGGTGGTCTGCTTTAAACATGTAGGCATTACAGATTTGGTCAGGGAGAGGTTGAAAATGTCAGTGAAGACACTTTCCAGTTTGTCCACGCATGCTCTCAGTACATGTCCTGGTAATCCGTCTGACATGCTGCCTTAAATGTTGACCTGTTTAAAGTCTTCCTCACATCAGCTACGGAGAGGGGATCACAGTATCGAATCGCAATACATATAGAATCGTGAGAATCGCAATACATATAGAATCGTGAGAATCGCAATACACATCGTATCAGCACCTGAGTGTTGTGATAATATCGTGTCGTGAGGTCCCTGGCAATACCCAGCCCTAGGTCCAGACAGCACAGAGCAGACACATGAACAGCTAAGACTGTATCATCTCCGTAAGCTATGCCTCGGGGGCTTCCTGAGTCTCTATTCTCATTAGGCTGTCTGTGTCTAACTGAAAGCCCATCTATGATGCCTGGACAGAGTGAGGGCTCTCAGGGGAGAGATAGAGCTTTACCCACTCTGTTTTTAGATAGCGCAGCCTCAGCACAAATCACAGCTTAACTCTCCCCCATATGACAGATCACAACTAAGCCTGAACAAACAAACAAAAAACAGAACAACGCAAGCTGCCTTCGCACAGTAGGACTTCTCTTGCAAGCAAACCTACTCATCTGAAACTCTCTCTAAATACAATTACGGCTCGACTTGTTTTTTAGATGAGTATTATTTCTGGTGTTTTTAAGTACAGCACAAATCTTTTGAAAAAGTCCCTGATGCTGTTGTAGCCTCTTTAACAACAGAAAGATGTCAAATAGAGCCTCTGTTTCTGTCTCTCTCGAAGGAGAAACTGTGTTGGAAGAAAACAAATTCTTTCTATGCATGCTGTGGTCTGTGGTCTCCTATTTTTGCTCTGTGCTGTGGCATGTGGCATGTGTGCACATTGAGTGAGCAAGTACAGTTGAAGTCGGAAGTTTACATACACCTTAGCCAAATGCATTTAAACTCAGTTTTTCACATTTTCTGATACTTAATTCTAGTAAAAAAAATCCCTGTCTTACGTCAGTTAGGATCACCACTTTATTTTAAGAATGTCAAATGTCAAAATAATAGTAGAGAATGATTTATTTCAGCTTTTATTTCTTTCATCACATTCCCAGTGGGTCAGAAGTTTACATACACTCAGTTAGTATTTGGTGGCATTGCCTTTAAATTGTTTAACTTGGGTCAAACGTTTTGGATAGCCTTCCACAAGCTTCCCACAATAAGTTGGGTGCATTTTGGTCCATTCCTCCTGACAGAGCTGGTGTAACTGAGTCAGGTTTATAGGCCTCCTTGCTCGCACACGGTTTTTAAGTTCTATACACATTCTAAACACATTTTCTATAGGATTGAGGTCAGAACTTTGTGATGGTCACTCCAATACCTTGACTTTGTTGTCCATTTCGCCACAACTTTGGAAGTATGCTGGGGGTCATTGTCCATTCAGAAGACCCATTTGCAACCAAGCTTTAACTTCCTGACTAATGTCTTGAGATTTTGCTTCAATATATCCACATAATTGTCCTCCCTCATGATACCATCTATTTTGTGAAATGCACCAGACCCTCCTGAAGCAAAGCACCCCCACAACATGATACTGCCACCCCCGTGCTTCACGGTTGGTGTTCTTCGGCTTGCAAGCCTCCCCCTTTTGCCTGCAAACATAATGATGGTCATTATGGCCAAACAGTTCTATTTTTGTTTCATCAGACCAGAGGACATTTCTCCAAAAAGTTCTTATCTTTGTCCCCATATTCAGTTGCAAACCGTAGTCTGGCTTTTTTATGGGGGTTTTGGAGCAATGGCTTCTTCCTTGCTGAGCGGCCTTTCAGGTTGCGTCGATATGGGACTCATTTCACTGTGGATTTCACTGTTTCCTCCAGGATCTTCACAAGGTACTTTGCTGTTGTTCTTGGATTGATTTGCACTTTTCGCACCAAATTATGTTAATCTCTAGGAGAACACTTCTCCTTCCTGAGCGGTATGACGCTACGTGGTCCCATGGTGTTTCTACTTGCGTACTATTGATGTACAAATGAACGTGGTACCTTCAGGCATTTGGAAATTGCTCCCAAGAATGAACCAGACTTGTGGAAGTTAAAAAAAAAATCTGAGGTCTTGGCTGATTTCTTTTGATTTTCCCATGATGTCAAGCAAGGAGGTACTGAGTTTGAAGGTAGGCCTTGAAATTCATCCACATGTACACCTTCAATTGACTGAAATTATGTCAATTAGCCTATCAGAAGATTCTAAAGCCATCACATCATTTTCTGGAATTTTCCAAGCTGTTTAACCTCTCTAGGGTATATGGGACGCTAGCGTCCCACCTGGTCAACATACTGTGAGATTGCAGAGTGCCAAATTCAAATACAGAAATACTCATTACAATAATTCAGAAAATATACAACTATTTTACATAGGTTTAAATATTAACTTCTTGTGAATCCAACCACGGTGTCAGATTTCAAAAATGCTTTACGGCGAAAGCATACCGTACGATTATTTGAGAACATAGCCCAGCAGACAAATCATTACAAACAGTAACCAGCCAAGTGGAAAAGTTACTTACTCAAGTCAGAAATAGAGATACAATTAATTACCTACCTTTGATGGTCTTCATATGGTTGCACTCAGAAGACATACATTTTTTCAATAAATGTTCCTTTTTTTCTATAAAGTCTCTTTAAATCCAAAAACTAAATTTTATTTGCGTGTTTTCTTCAGTAATCCACTGGCTTAAACACAGTAACACCAGGCAGACAAAAAATCCAAATAGTATCCATAAAGTTCGTAGAAACATTTCAAATGATGTTCATAATCAATTCTCAGGTTGTTTTTAGCCTAAATAATCGATAATATTTCAAATGGACAATAACGTCATCAACTCTCTCGGTCACGAGCATGAAAAAGCTCTGTGACACGGCAGGGTCCACTCATTCAGACTGCTCTTACCTCCTCATTTTTAGAATACAAGCCTGAAACAATTTCTAAAGACCGTTGACATCTAGTGGATGGCATAGAAACTGCAATTTGAGTCCTAAATCAATGGATACTGTAAGGGCATTGAATAGAAAACAAAACAAAAATCCTACTTCCTGAATGGATTTTTCTCAGGTTTTCGCCTGCCAAATCACTTCTGTTATACTCACAGAAACTATTTTAACAGTTTGGAAACTTTAGAGTATTTTCTATCCAAATCAATTATATGCATATCCTATCTTCTGGGCCTGAGTAGATGGCAGTTTAATTTGGGCACGCTTTTCATCCAAAATTCCAAATGCTGCCCCCTACCCTAAAGAAGTTAAAGGCACAGTCAACTTAGTGTATGTAAACTTCTGACCCACCTGAATTGTGATACACTGAGTTATAAGTGAAGTCATTTGTCTGCCCCCTATCCTAGAGAAGTTAAAGGCACAGTCAAGTAGGCACAGTATTTTACCTTCTGACCCACTGGAATTGTGATACAGTGAATTATAAGTGAAATAATCTGTCTGTAAACAATTGTTGGAATAATTACTTGTGTCATGCACAAAGTAGATGTCCTAACCTACTTGCCAAAACTATAGTTTGGTAACAAGAAATTTGTGGAGTGGTTGAAAAACAAGTTTTAATGACTCCAACATAAGTGTATGTAAACTTCCGACTTCAACTGTACCTGTGTGTGTGTGTACATATGCAAATGTGTGTTTTTTCCCCCCTATTTTTCTCCAGGTCTCTGCTCTACTTGTCTGCTGTGAGGGAGCTCAGGGCTGTGACTGGTAAGCAGTGAGAATTCTCCACCCCAGACAGACGGACAGAGTGCCTCTGTCCGGTGCCCCTGCTCTCCTTTTCATGGATGCCAGGCTGGCCCTGCTGCAGCTTGGGACTCTCCTGGGTCTCCTGTCCTTAGCACTGGAGTTTACTGCTGAACCGACCGCAGCCGAGGAGGTCTACACTAACACCTGGGCAGTCCATATAGAGGGAGGACCACAAGAGGCTGACCGCATCTCCAGGAAACATGGTTTCATCAACCACGGCAATGTGAGTAGCACAGCAGTGGACTCTGTGGAGCCTCTCTAGTCAGAGTGTATGACCTGTCTATGCCCTGCATCTGTGGTCAGTTGAAGCCCTGTTCTATTGTCAATGACAACCTGCTCAACAGGCTTCAATGCACAACAAGACACATAAAGACATAACAGCCTATAAGCCCTCATGTTTTGAGAGTGTATTTCATGGCTAGTCCATCCCTTGAGTTCAGCCGATAGCTGGCAACTAAAGCCTGCACTTCTTCTCGTTAATTGGGTCACACCATACCATGCATATGTGTGTGTGTCTGTGTCTGTGTGTGGTAGTTTACGTGCCTCTGCCCAACACACAGCTGGGCAGTCTGGCTCTCCAGGGGGAGAGCCAGACTGCCAGTCAGTCTGTTTACTCTGGGTTCTATATGGAGCATCCTAGGAAAGAGTTATTTTAGGATTACAGGGGAAGTATGATTGTAATTGGGGAAAAGAAACAAGCAGGTTAGTCTGAGACTAGCCTGTCTAGTGTCCTATCCTCTTTTGAGCCTCAGCCTCCTTCCATATCCCTCGCTTTGTGGAGAGAGCAGGGGAGAGGGAGAATTTGTGTGTGCGGCTGTTCGTGTGTTTGAGTCAATTGGAATTTGATCCTTTTTCATAAACACACACACGCCCACACATGTTGATCATTAGTATATATTTCTCTGGACTCCCCGGTTATGTGCTTTGTTATTGGCAGTTAGTAGTCCTTCTACTACTTCATCTTTTCAATCACAGTTCAGTTGTTCCGCAGTAGACTTCACTCTATATTCACGTATGCATGCAGTGAGCTTCACTACACACACCACTGAACAGCCGTCTGGATTCTTCCGTGGGAATACATGCATAGGAGGTTCTGAACTCCCAAACCTTCCTTCACACCCCCCCCCACGAAAATAGGATTTTCAGAGCAGTTTGCAAACTTAATTTAGGCTTATCTTCTGCTTTCTTTATGTTGCTGTCCATGCAGCTTCTGTCTTGAGGACTGTTTTGCCAGCACAGACTGGAAAATGATCCGGGATTCATCCAATGGCATTGAGGAGTATACCACTTCAGTCACCAGCTTCATCAAAAAGTGCATCGATGACATTGTCCCCACAGTGACCATACGTACATTTCCCAATCAGAAGCCATGGATTACTGGCAACATCCATACCAAGCTAAAAGGCTAGAGCTGTCGCTTTCAATGAGCGGGACAGTAATCCGGATGCTAATAACAAATCCTGCTATGCCCTTAGACGAACCATTAAACAGGCAAAGCATCAATACAGGGCTAATATTAAATCCTACTCCACCTCTTCTGATGCTCGTCGGATTTGGCAGGGCTTGCAAAATATTACGGACCACAAAGGGAAACCCAGCCACGAGCTAGCCAGTGACTCGAGCCTACCAGATGAGCTAGATGCCTTTTAAGCTCGCTTCGAGGCAAGCAACACTAAAAAATGCATGAGAGCACCAGCTGTTCTGGACGAGAGCACCAGCTGTTCTGTGATCACGCTCTCCGTAGCCGGTGTGTGCAAGACCTTTAAACAGGTCAAAGTTCACCAAGCCGCGGGGCAGACGGATTACCAGGATGTGTGCTCAAAGCATGCGCGGACCAACTTGCAAGTGTCTTCACTGACACTTTCATCCTCTACCTGACCGGGTCTGTAATACCTATATGTTTCAAGCAGACCACCATAGTCCCTGTGCCCAAGGAAGTGAAGGTAACTTGCCTAAATGATTACCACCGGTGGTTACCACTGGTGGTAAAGGTAGGCAACAACACATCTGCCACACTTATCCTCAATCCAGGGGCCCTTCAGGGGTGCGTGCTTAGTCCTCTCCTGTACTCCCTGTTCACCCACGACTGCATGGTCAAGCACGACTCCAACACCATCATTAAGTTTGCTGACGACACAGCAGTGGTAGACCTGATAACCGACAACGATGACATAGCCTATAGGGAGGAGGTCAGAGACCTGGAAATGTAGTGCCAGAGTAACAATCTCTCCCTCAATGTGAGCAAGACAAAAGAGCTGATCATGGACTACAGGAAAAGGAGGCCAAACAGGCCCCCACTAACATTGATGGGGCTGAAGTGGAGTGGGTCGAGAGTTTTAAGTTCCTTGGTGTCCACATTACTAACAAACTATCATGGTCCAAACACACCAAGACAGTTGTGAAGAGGGCACAACAACACTTTTCCCACCTCAGGAGACTGAAAAGATTTGGCATGGGTCTCCAGATCCTCAAAAAGTTCTACAGCTGCACCATCAAGAGCATCCTGACCGGTTGCATGACTGCCTGGTATGGCAACTGCTCGGCATCTGACCGTAAGGCGTTACAGAGGGTAGTGCGTACGGCCCAGTACATCACTGGGGCCAAGCTTCCTGACATCCAGGACCAATATACTAGGCGGTGTCAGAGGAAGGCAAAAAAAATTGTCAAAGACTCCAGCGCCAAGTCTAGGTCCAAAAGACGCCTTAACAGCTTATACCCCCAAGCCATAAGACTGCTGAACAATTAATCAAATGGACTATTTACACTTGACCCCTCCATCCTTTTTTATACACTTCTGCTACTCTCTGTTTATTATCTATGCATAGTCACTTTACAAATTACCTCGGCTAACCTGTACCCCCGCACATTGACTTAGTACCGGTACCCCCTGTATATATCCTCGTTATTGTTATGTATTTTTTGTGTTATTTTGTGCATTTTTTAATTTAGTAAATATTTTCTTAACTCAATTTCTTGAACTGCATTGTTGGTTAAGGGCTTGTAAGTAAGCATATTTTTTAACCTTTATTTAACTAGGCAAGTCAGTTAAGAACAAATTCTTATTTTCAATGACGGCCTAGGAACAGTGGGTTAACTGCCTGTTCAGGGGCAGAACGACAGATTTGTACCTTGTCAGCTCGGGGGTTTGAACTTGCAACCTTCCGATTACTAGTCCAATTCTCTAACCACTCGGCTACCCTGCCGCCTCATGGTAAGGTCTACACCTGTTTTATTTGGCGCATGTGACAAATAAAATGTGATTTGATTTGATTTTTTGATTTTCCAGAAATGTTTTTTTCTGTTGTTATGTTAGTAATTCTAACATCTGTCATAAAGTAATAGGAGGAGATGTGATATTGTTAATTTGCCTCTCGTTGTCAAGCCCATCACCACTCGATTGTCTCCTTGGCACTGATTGTTTACTTGTCAAAGTAGTGTCTCGCTCTCGGCTGGCTTTGATTGGAATTCATTGGTTATTGAGTTAATCTGGCAGGGATTGCTGTTGGGGTGCTATGAAAGGATTGTGCTGCGGAGGGAGAGAGACAGAGGCAGGGAGGGAGAGAGGGAGAGAGAGAAAAAAAAGATAGATAGATTGAAAAAGGCCATTAGAAATAATAGCCTTAAATAATGCCTAATTGAATAGGGCTATTAATTGCTTAATATTCTGCTCCGAGACAGTGTGCATGCATATTTCAAGCAATCAAACTCCACAGATTGATATGCATGAACACGCCAAATACACACGCCGCTCACACAGTCTCACACACACAGTTACACATACACATACACAGTTACACATACACACACAGTCACACACACAGTCACATACACACACACACACACACACACACACACACACACACACACACACACACACACACACACACACACACACACACACACACACACACACACACACACACACACACACACACACACACACACACACACACACACA
Source organism: Oncorhynchus gorbuscha (assembly GCF_021184085.1). Taxonomy (NCBI): domain Eukaryota; kingdom Metazoa; phylum Chordata; class Actinopteri; order Salmoniformes; family Salmonidae; genus Oncorhynchus; species Oncorhynchus gorbuscha. Next base: position 26,272,401 of record NC_060173.1, on the reverse strand, counting down.
CACACACACACACACACACACACACACACACACACACACACACAGTCTTTCCCACAGAGGATAGTTTTGTGTTTATGTCTTCATCACGTCCACTTTATGAAGGTACTTCTGACTGACAGGGACAAGGGAATGATAGTATTGGATTCCGATGCCGTTTCCCTCTGTGCAGCCCTCTGGTATAGCCCCCACTACCACCAGTATTCCCAGTTAGTGCCCAGTCTAGAGCATGAAACACCTGTAGATCTCCCAGACCAACCCTCTGCCAGTAAAGCGCAGGGCAGACAGACACTTATCCAATCAGAAAGCTAGGGCTTGAAGCACTGGCAGGGGTTTGATTGTGGTTTTGGGTTTGATTGTGATTTTTAATCACTTAAATTAGCCTGTCTTTTTTAACCTTGGTACAGATCATCGCCTTGTGGTGATGTGACTTGAGCTTAATCAAGTCTCTCTCTCTCTCTCTCTCTCTCTCTCTCTCTCTCTCTCTCTCTCTCTCTCCCTCTCTCTCTCCTTCTAACTCTCTCGCTCTGATCTCCTCTTTCCCTCTCTTCCCCGTCACTCCCTCCCTCCTAGCCACAGATGCTGAGGCAGACTCAGACTTATCAGTATAAAATAGTGCTGAGTGATTAACTGGAATTTCTGTTATTTATTTATTTTTAAACAACTAATTGACTGAGGTCCGTTCATTTATTTGAATTCCATTTGGTTTGGGTTCTTTTCTGTGAGCTCACTGTGCAGTTTCTCTATCAAATCTCTATCGAATCAGATCAAACATCACCTGTTGTCAGATGTGTGCATACTGGTAGCGAAGTCAGGTGCAGGAAAGCAGAGATTTGTGAACAAGCGCATACTTTATTGAGGCAAAAGTGCAAAAAGCGCAAAACAGTCACAAGAATAATGTTTAATAATAAACATCTTCGTGAAATACCACAGAAAAAACAAACCGGTCTGGCGCATTAAACAACACACATGTAACACAAACAATCTTACACAAAGACATGATGGAGAACAGAGGAGTAAATACATGTAGATTGATTGGGGGAATGAAAACCAGGTGTGCAGGGAACAAGATGGCTAGAAAGCCGGTGACGTCGACCGCCGAACGCCGCCCGAACAAGGAGAGGAGACGACTTCGGTGGAAGTCGTGACACCTGTGCAATGTAGTAGGGAGTTGTAGTTTCCAACAGGCCAATATTCTACATAGTTTAAAGCAGAAAATGTGCCAATTATCTACAATCACCATAATCCACTGCACGCCTACTTGTCCGGTCTGTGTAGGGCAGACACGGAGAGAGAGAGAAGAGACAGATAGTGGTGAATCACTAAAACAATACAGAAATACACTATGGAAAAAGAAGGAACAGCATGTCAGAAATCAGCTCAATGTAATTGAAGAATCCATAGACTCTAACCACTTCTGGGAACATTGGAAAACACTAAACAAACAACACAAAATAATTATCTATCCAATATTGAGATATATGGGTAAACCACTTCTCCAATCTTTTTGGCTCTGTAACAAAGAATAAAGAGCAAAAACATATACATGATCAAATACAAATCTTAGAATCAACTATGAAAGACTACCAGAACCCACTGGATTCTCCAATTACCTTGAATAAGCTACAGGACAAAATAAAAACCCTCCAAACCAAAAAGGCCTGTGGTGTTGATGGTGTCCTCAATGAAATTATAAAATATACAGACAACAAATTCCAATTGGCTATACTAAAACACTTTAACATCATCCTTAGCTCTGGCATCTTCCCCAATATTTGGAACCAAGGGCTGATCACCCAAATTTGACCCCAATAACTACCGTGGGATATGCGTCAACAGTAACCTTGGGAAAATGCTCTGGATTATCATTAACAGCAGACTCATACATTTCCTCAATGAAAACAATGTACTGAGCAAATGTCAAATTGGCTTTTTACCAAATTACGTAGTACAACAGACCATGTATTCACCCTGCACACCCTAATTGACAACCAAACAAACCAAAACAAAGGCAGCCTTCTCATGCTTTGTTGATTTCAAAAAAGCCTTCGACTCAATTTGGCATGAGGGTCTGCTATACAAATTGATGGAAAGTGTTGTTGGGGGTAAAACATACGACATTATAAAATCCATGTACACAAACAACAAGTGTGCGGTTAAAATTGGCAAAAAACACACACATTTCTTCCCACAGAGCCGTGGGGTAAGACAGGGATGCAGCTTAAGCCCCACCCTCTTCAACATATATATCAACGAATTGGCGCGGGCACTAGAAAAGTCTGCAGCACCCAGCCTCACCCTACTAGAATCTGAAGTCAAATGTCTACTGTTTGCTGATTATCCTAGAGCACACAAAAAACTACACATACCTTGGCATACCTTAACTTCCACAAAGCTGTGAACGATCTGAGAGACAATGCAAGAAGGGCATTCTATGCCATCAAAAGGAACATAAAATTCTACATACCAATTAGGATTCTGGCTAGAAATACTTGAATCAGTCATAGAGCCCATTGCCCTTTATGGTTGTGAGAGCCGTTAAATTCTACAACCACCTAAAAGGAAGCGATTCCTAAACCTTCCATAACAAAGCCATCACCTACAGAGAGATTAACCTGGAGAAGAGTCCCCTAAGCAAGCTGGTCCTGGGGCTCTGTTCACAAACACAAACACACCCTACAGAGTCCCAGGACAGCAGCACAATTAGACCCAACCAAAAAATGAGAAAACAAAAAGATAATTACTTCACACATTTGAAAAAATTTACAAAAAAACAGAGCAAACTGGAATGCTATTTGGCCCTAAATGGAGAGTAGACAGTGGCAGAATACCTGACCACGGTGACTGACCCAAACTTAAGGAAAGCTTTGACTATGTACAGACTCAGTGAGCATAGCCTTGCTATTGAGAAAGGCCGCCGTAGGCAGACATGGCTCTCAAGAGAAGACAGGCTATGTGCTCACTGCCCACAAAATGAGGTGGAAACTGAGATGTACTTCCTAACCTCCTGCCCAATGTATGACCATATTAGAGAGACACATTTCCCTCAGATTACACAGATCCACAAAGAATTAAAAAACAAATCCAATTTTGATAAACTCCCATATCTACTGGGTGAAATTCCACAGTGTGCAATCACAGCAGCAAGATTTGTGACCTAGTGCCACAAGAAAAGGGTAACCAGTGAAGAACAAACACCATTGTAAATACAACCCATATTTATGCTTATTTATTTTCCCTTGTGTACTTTAACCATTTGTACGTTGTTACAACACTGTATATATATATAATATGACATTTGTAATGTCTTTATTGTTTTGAAACTTCTGTATGTGTAATGTTTACTGTTAATTTCTATTGTTCATTTATTGTTCATTTCACTTTTGTATATTATCTACCTCATTTGCTTTTGCAATGTTAACACATGTTTCCCATGCCAATAAAGCCCCTTGAATTGAATAGTGAGAGATAGCAAGCAGTTGCTTCGCGAGGTGATCAGGTGAGCAGTTGCTTCTACAGGTGAGCAGTTGCTTCGCGAGGTATCTCTACCTGAAAATACATGATCTAAGCGATTGATAGTTGAGATTCAGCAGTCATAGAAGTATGCCTTATTTACTTTGAAGAATTACTAAAATAGTGATTTTGCCAGACAGCATAGGCAGCAGCTCTATAGAGATGAGATGATGACTTTGAATGAAATAATAAAGTCATCAAATAAATCAAATGTAATATACACAACTTAAATATTTTATTAAAGTAATAAATTATTCTTAATAAGCGATAAGCAGTAATGGGCAGTCACTACCATCATGGGACTTTTAGTAATTATTTTATTCTGTGTTGTCACAGCATTCAACCCACATAATGCATAGTGCATTTAACCCTTGTATTGCGTTCATGTTATTCACCCAATGGTCCCATAACAATATTGGGGTTTTAAAACAATACAGCCATAACAATTTACATAAAGATACTTACTACTTAGATGTTGACTTATATCAGTTACAATCAATATAGACAGCATATGGTTAATATTTGGCATTTACCTCTGCTAGATCACATTTATCAATAAAAGCACTATTCTGGGTTTTTTTCTGTGATTTTTTTTGTAAACAAAAATCAATTATAATCAAGACATGGGTGGAATAATCATGCTTATTTTGAACAAATATAAATGAAATAAATTTTACATACAGTATTTTATGGAAATGTTAAATGAGCCCCATTGGACACAAATGAAGGCCGGTGTACACACCACATGACGGACAGTTTTACTGTGTGTGTGTGGTGTTTCAAATGTATTTCTTGCACTTGATGCATGTGTACTGTGTCTTCCTGTCCACCAGCTGCAATCTAGAATGATGAAAACACTTAGTTCAGGAATTTTACAAACATCTCACTCACATAATTGTTGGTTCTGTGGGTTGGGCGGATGGGGCACCAGCATCCTCCTCCTGAATCCTCCTCACGATGGCTGCAGAAGCTGGGGTCCTTGGGATACGTTGCCTTCTGTGGAAAAAGAGCCATCACCTCTGGAGCTTCCCTCTGTTTCAATCTGGGTTCAATGCTATCCCGATGACAAACGCGGTGTATGCCGAAATGTCCAAGATGTTGAAGAATATCACAAGTGACCAGCGTCTTCCTTTGCAGCTGAAGCCAGTCACCGGCTTGTTTACATTTTTCACCCCTCATTTTGTGGCATTGTAATCCATTATGATTTCTGTTTTTTTATGTTCCTGGCCACAGATTCTCCCATCCCTATGCAGCGTACTCATGAGTACCACATTTTTGCCTTTCTTTGGCAAGTAGGACACTAGGGACGTGTCGGCCGTGAACACAAACTTAGAGGAATTGAGAGGCCTGTTCCGTGTATTCAACAGCTGAGTTGGGCGCTCTGGCTCGTTTTTTCGTACTGTTCCTACCATCGTCAGCTTCCTCTTGAGGAGCTCCTGTCTCAGCTTGTGTGAAGTAAAAAAGTTATTGCATGTGTTGATGTGGCCACGGAGTCCCTGTGTCACATCCAGGACAACCCGCATCCCTTGGTTCTTCTCAGGTGCTCCTCTATCTGGTTTCCCCATATACACTTTCAAGTTCCACTCATATGATGAAGCAGCATCACAGGCAGCCTAGATCTTGATTCCATATTTTGTGGGTTTAGACTGTATGTACTGCCTGAAGGGGCAGCAGCCTCTAAATGGCATAAGCTGCTCATCAACCGTAAAGTTGGGCCCAGGGTTGTAAACAGGGGAAGGCGGTCCACCCACTTGTTCCACACTGACCTGATTGCAGCCACCTTGTCTCTCTGCCACTGAGCTGGTCTGGTTTCTTGGTTATCGAAGCAGATAATCCTGGAAATAATGTTTTCCAGAGACATTGTTGCACAGAAAGCTTCTCTGCCATTTTCTGCATCCCACAGGAATTCTGTGGATTCCCCATTGAAAACACCAGCAAGGATAAGCACCCCAAAGTATGCATTTGCCTTATTTTTGTTTATTGTCCTGCTGAAAAGTGAATATGTCACCCAGTGTCTGTTAGATAGCAGACTGAACCAGGTTTTCCTGAAGGATTTTGCCTGTGCTTATAGCTGTATTCTGTTTAGTTTCATGCTAAGAAATTATCTTGTCTTTGCCGATTCCAAGCATACCCATAACATGATGCAGCCACCACCATGTTTGAAAATATGAAGAGTGGTACTCAGTGATGTGTTGGATTTGCCCCAAACATAGTGCTTTGTATGCAGAACAAAAGTTAATTTCTTTTCCACGTTTTTTTGCAGTATGACTTAAGTGCCTTCTTGCAAACAGGATGCATGTTTTGGAATATTTTTATTCTCTACAGGCTACCTTCTTTTCACTCTGTCATGTAGGTTAGTATTGTGGAGTAATTACAATGTTGTTGATCCATCCACAGTTTTATCATATCACAACCATTAAACTCGGTTTTAAAATCACCATTGGCCTCATGGTGAAGTCCCTGAGCAGTTTCCTTCCTCTTCTGCACTCTACTCAACAAACTCAACAAACTGGATGCAGTCTATCACAGTGCCATCCGTTTTGTCACCAAAGCCCCATACACTACCCACCATTGCGACCTGTATGCTCTCGTTGGTTGGCCCTCGCTTCATACTCGTCGCCAAACCCACTGGCTACAGGTTAACTACAAGTCTCTGCTAGGTAAAGCCCCACCTTATCTCAGCTCATTGGTCACCATAGCAGAAGCCACTCGTAGCACGCGCTCCAGCAGGTATATCTCACTGGTCACCCCCAAAGCCAATTCCTCCTTTGGTCGTCTTTCCTTCCAGTTTTCTGATGCCAATGACTGGAATGTACTGCAAAAATCTCTGAAGCTGGAGACTCATATCTCCCTAACTAGCTTTAAGCGCCAGCTGTCAGAGCAGCTCACAGATCACTGCACCTGTACATAGCCCATCTGTAAACAGCCCATCTATCTACCTACCTCATCCCCATACTGTATTTATTTATTTATCTTGCTCCTTGACCCAAACTGGTGCTGGTAGTAGGGCAGCTTCGTTGTAAATTCTCGTGGAATTTTATGCATTTTTCTTGTAGTTTTAATGGAAAACAGATAGAACATTGTATGTTTAAACATTAAGAAACATTTTCCATTGGTCACATCCCTACCCTGCAGTGTATCGCACATGCGCTTAAATAAAGATGGAGTCTCCAACAAGAGAGTGATGGATGGGTTGTGTAGGTAGGTAGAGAGGCAGGAATCTATATATAAATGAGTAGGGGAGAAGTTAAAAAGAAACAGAAGGAACCAAAAGAACTGGAGGAACTTATTCAAGAACGGAAAAAAAAAAAAATTTCTTCAACTCAGGAACGCTATCAAAAATAATTAACAGGAACTCGTTATTAAAGACGGAGTCATCCATGATTCTCCAAATTATATAAAAAAAGGAAGCTAATTATTTGAAGTAGATGTTTTATTTTCTGTCTCCTCCTCACCCTATGAATGACGATTACTATAAGGAATTCTTTCCAAATAATAATAAATAAATAATTTAACAAATGCAAATTACAGAGGAATAATGTTTTGAGGCTATTAAGTTCTTTCATTCTAGAAAACTCCCAGGGCTTGATGGCATACTGGTAGAGTTATATCAAGCCTTTTTTATATATTCAAAGCTCCTTTATTAGCTTGTTTTAACTGGGCTTATAGAAATGGTAGCCTGTCAGGTACTCAGCAGGATGGTCTGATTTCACTATTTTTAAAACAAGACCCAGATGGCAAATATAAAGATCCAGTCCATCTAAAAAACTGAAGGCCTCTTACACTTCAATGATGTGATGCAAAAGTACTAGCGAAATGCATAGCACTCAGAATTAAAAAGGTTTTACCAGGTATTGTTAATCTGGATCAGACAGGTTTTTTACTTGGATAATGCATTGGCGACATCTTTACGACAACTACTAGATATAATAGAATAACATACAACAACTAAGAAGCCAGGCATGGTATTCTTAGCGAATTTTGAAAATGCCTTTGATAAAGTAAGACTGCATATGATGTATAAATGCCTGGATTTGTTTGCATTTTGGTTAGTCTCTTATTCAATGGGTAAAAGTAATGTATAGCAACCCCAGGTATAAAATAGTAAATAGCTGCTACTTCTCAGAGAGTTTTGAACTGTCAAGTCTGCACAATTTGCCATGTTATTGACCTCGTGTAGCCGGTTTCTGGTCTCAAGTTCAGGAATGGCCGAAAAAGCATAATATTAATCTAGAATTGACCTTAGAAATAGCATTTTTGGAAGATTTGGAGAGACCTGGCCAGTAATTTACTAATATACTAATACCTCTTAGTAAAATTATTTATCTTCAACTCGCAATCTGTGGAATCTATTCAATTAGAGAGATTCAAATTGCATGTTAAACATCACAGCAAAGTTCAAATCAAATACAATGTTATTTGTCACAAATTGTCGAACAATTCACAACAATACACACAATACACACAACCTAAAAGTAAAATAATGGAATTAAGGAATATATAAATATTAGGATAGGCAATGTCAGAGTGGCATAGACTTAAATTCAGTAGAATAGAATACAGTATATACATATGAGATGAGTAAAGCAAAATGTAAATATTATTAGAGTGACTAGTGTTCCATTATTAAAGTTGCCAGTGATTTCAAGTCTATGTATATGGGGCAGCAGCTTCTAAGTTGCAGGGTTACGTAACCAGGTGGAAGCTGCCTAGTGATAGCCTAGTGATGGCCCTGAGATAGAAGCTGTTTTTCAAGCTCTCGGTCCCAGCTTTGATGCACCTGCACTGACCTCGCCTTCTGGATGGTAGCGAGGTGAACAGGCAGTGGCTCAGGTGCTTTTTGTCCTTGATGATCCTTTTGGCCTTCCTGTGACATTGGGTGCTGTAACTGTCCTGGAGGACAGGGCAGACCGCACCACCCTAATGAGGGGCTTGTGGTTGTGGGCTGTGCAGTTGCCGTACCAGGCGGTGATACAGCCTGACAGGATGCTCTGAATTGTGCATCTGTAAATGTTTATCAGGGTTTGAGGTGCTAAGCCACATTTCTTCAGCCTCCTAAGGTTGAAGAGATGCTGTTGCTCCTTCTTCACCACACTGTCTGTGTGGGGGGACCATTTCAGTTCGTCAGTGATGTGTACGCCGATGAACTTGTTACTTTTCACCTGCTTCACTGCTGTCCGGTCGATGTGGATAGGGGCGTGCTCCCTCTGCTGTCTCCTGAAGTCCACGATCAGCTCATTTGTTTTGTGTACATTGAGTGAGAGGTTATTTTCCTGGCACCACACTCCAAGGGCACTCACCTCCTCTCTGTAGGCTGTATCGTCAACGTTGGTAATCAGGCCTATTACTGTTGTATCGTCTGCAAACTTGATGATTGAGTTGGAGGAGTGCATGGCCAAACAGTCATGGGTGAACAGGGAGTACAGTAGGGGGCTGAGCACGAACCCTTGTGTGTTGAGGATCAGCAAAGTGGAGGTATTGTTTCCTACTTTCACCACCTGGTGAAGTCTGTCAGGAAGTCCAGGACCCAGGGCCCGAGCTTAATGATGAGCTAGGAGGGTGCTATGGTGTTGAATGCTGAGCTAAAGTCAATGAACAGCATTCTTACATAGGTATTCCTCTTGTCCAGATGGGATAGGGCAGTGTGCAGTGTAGGGATAGGGCAGTGTGCATTGCCTGTGGATCTATTGGGGCGTAAGCAACTTGATGTGGGTCTAGGGTGTCAGGTAAGATAGAGGTGATACAATCCTTAAATAGCCTCTCAAAGCACTTCATGTTGACCAAAGTGAGTGCTATGGGGGCGATAGTCATTTAGTTCAGTTACCTTTGCTTTCTTGGGTACAGGAACAATGGTGGACATCTTGAAGCAATTGGGGATAGCAGACTGGGATAGGGAAAGATTGAATATGTCTTTAAACACTCCAGCCAGTTCTGAGGACGCGGCTTGGGATGCCGTCTGGGTCTTACTCACGTTGGCTACGGAGAAGGCGAGCCCACAGTTCTTGGTAGCGAGCTTCATAGGTGGCACTTATCCTCAAAGTGGGCGAAGAAGGTATTTAGCTTGTCCGGAAGCAAGACGTCGGTGTCCGTTGAATAGTCCTTAGCACAGGTACTTCCTGTTTGATATTCTGCCCTTAGGAAGGGAAGAGCAAAATGGAGTCGTGATCAGATTTGCAGAAGGGAGGGTGGGGGACGGCCTTGAAGGCAACCCGGAAGTTGGAGTAGCAGTGGTCGAGTGTTTTAGCAGAGCAAGTACTACAGTCAATGTGTTGATAGAACTTTGGTAGCTTTTTCCTCAAATTTGCTTTGTAAAATTCCCAGCTACAATAAATGCGGCCTCAGTATATGTGGTTTCAGTTTGCATAAAGTCCAGTGAAGTTCTTTGAGGGTCGTGGTGGTATTGGCTTGAGTGGGATATACACGGCTGTGACTATAACCGAAGAGAATTCTCTTGGGATGTAATACGGTCGGCATTTGATTGTAAGGTATTCTAGATCGGGTGAACAAAAGGACTTGAGTTTCTGTATGTTATCACAATCACACCATGAGTGGTTAATCATGAAATATACACCCCCGCCTTTCTTCTTCCAGTAGAGATCTTTATTCCTGTCGGCTTGATACACTGAGAACCCATCAGGTTGTAAGGACAAAGACAGTGTATCCCGAGAGAGCCATGTTTCCATTAAACAGAGTATGTTAAAATCCCTGATGTCTCTCTGGAAGGAGATTTTCGCCCTGTGCTTGTATACTTTATTATCCAGAGTTTGAAAATTAGCGAGTAATATACTCGGAAGCGGTGGATGGTGTGCCTCCCGAGTCGGACAAGAAATCCACTTTGAACACCTCTTCTCCGCCGGCGGTGTTTTGGATCAGCCTCTGGAATCAGTTCAATTGCCCTGGGGGGTACTAACAAAGGATCCAATATCGGGAATGTCGTATTCCCGGTCATAATGCTGGTGAGTTACCGCTGTTCTGATATCTATAAGTTATTTCCGTCTGTATGTAATAACACACAAAAACCTCCTTGGCTAATAATGTAAGAAATAACACACACAGAAAACTAAGTACTGCAAAGTTGCTTAGGAGCTAGAAGCAAAACTGCAAAATCTGTCGGCGCCATTTTACAGCTAGCTAGTTGAAAGATATGTGGCACGTAGAAATCCGAAGAGGGTGAGCAGCAGAGATAGGTGGGATAGGCAGAGGGAAACTGAGGGTTGGGATGTGGAACCGGAGACAAGTGAGAGTGAAGTTTCTGGGCGGGGATAGAGTGACGGTCAAAGAATATATATATATTTTTTTAACTGACACTAAAAGTGAACGTTGAGATCTAATAACTGTTTTCCTGAGGCTATTGCCACACTTGTACTCACGTACACATGCATACACACACACTCATATTCAAATGCACACGCGTGCATACACACACACACACACACACACTTAGATAGTGCCACACATGCATACAAACGCTTGCTCTTTAGAATTTGTGGTCCTTGACGTCTTTTGTTTTTGTATTATTGTTTTTTGTTGATGCTTTTTTGTCTTCTGTTCTTTTTGTTGCCACATTGGGTGGGTGGTGGTTTTGGTTGGGTTAGAGGGGGACGGTAGCTCAGGAGGGGTGGAGATTTGGTGTCGGGGAGTGGAAGGGGAGGTTTTTCAAAGGAGGACTGTGCGGGGGGGTCTTGGAAGGTTGAGGGTCAGCTCTCGAGGGGAACTGTGGAGGGATCTTGCATGTTTGGTGGCCTGGTGGTTGGGAGCTTGTGCCGGTGACCGATAGGTCGCTGGTTCGGGTTCCCGTTTCGACTGGGTGGGGGATCTGTCCTTGTGCCCTTGGGCAGGGCGCTTGACCCAGGTTGCTCATGTGGGTCGCTCTGGATGGGAGTGTCTGCTGGATGACTGAATGTAATGTAATATGTTGAGCAGCTTCACTGCTGGTAGGTTGTAATGTTTTAAAATTTCACAACTAAAAAAAGTGAGTGTAAGAACTTGGCAACAGAAAAGGAGTGGAAGAGAATGGATGGACGGTGGCTAAAGACAGAGTGAGAGGAAGAGGCAGAGGGAGGATTGCTAAGCAACATTTAAACAGTTGTCTGAAATTAGATTATGGAGCTATACATCCTTAGTCTTTGTTTTGGTGAGGCACCAGCCACACCACAATAAGGTGCCATATTTCAGCCTCTTGTCTCTGAGTAGGTGACAGGAGGCAGCAGGGATATAGTAAACATAGCTAATGCAGTCCTGCAATGTCTGGGCTAAAACCGTAGACACACACTCACACACACAGCAGCTCTATTTGAAGGGATGGTTGGGTTAGATAAAGGATGCATGGCCTGGGGATGGTTGAGTGAACAGGGGGAACGATGGCTTAGTCATCCTCACTTCCTCTCCCTCTGGTGGTGGTTGTTCCCTGGGGCCAGCCAAACACATGCACACACATTGTCTGTGAGCGAGCTGGCAGAGGATGTGTTTAATCAGGAAGTCATGAGATGTTTAACAGAGATGATTACAGCATCGTCAGGTAATATATTTTTTGGTTCAGTGTTGTGCTAAATGGTTTATTGTTCAAATAGATTGTGCTTATGCATATGGTCTAGGTTTAAATCATGTCATGCAGTGTTTCTTATAAGCCAATCAGCTCATTGTTCTGTGAGAGGTGACACTGACTCACCTTGCTCAGTGGCGAGTGGCTCCAATGTCACATCCCATCTCTCTCACTCACTCAATCATTCACTCAATTAACAAAACAAGCAATGCCATTGTTGGATTCTACAAGCAAGCGCCACTCCCGAGGTTACTGCCATTTTGAAGATTGATCCACAATATAATATAACCATTTGATATTACGGTTTCAATAAATCATTTTAAATGGCACTTTCTATTTTATTGACAATATACAGTACATTTGGAAAGTATTGAGACCCCTTCACGTTTTCCACTGTTTGCCTAAATTGTTTAATTCTTTGGGGTACCCCCCCCCCCCTTCTTCTCAATTTCCGCCTAAAGGCATACCCTAATCTAACTGCCTGTAGCTCAGGCCCAGAGGCAAGGATATGCATATTCTCGGTATCATTTGAAAGGAAACACTCTGAATTTTAGGGAAATGTGAATTGAATGTAGGAGAATATAACACAATATATCTGGTAGAAGAAAATACAAGTAAATAAACATAAACATACTGTCACGCCTTGGTCTTAGTATTTTGTGTTTTCTTTAATTATTTGTTCAGGCCAGGGTGTGACATGGGGTTATTGTATTGTCGTATTGGGGTTTTTGTAGGCATTGGGATTGTGGTTGATTAGGGGTGTGTCTAGTATAGGCTTGGCTGCCTGAGGCGGTTCTCAATCAGAGTCAGGTGATTCTTGTTGTCTCTGATGGGGAACCGTATTTAGGTAGCCTGGGTTTCACTTTGTATTTCGTGGGTGATTGTTCCGGTCTCTGTATAGTTTCACCAGATAGGCTGTAATTAGGTTTCACGTTCCGTTTTGTTGTTTTGTATTTTGTATTCAGTTATTTTCATGTACCACGATTCATTCATTAAAGACATGAGTAACCACCACGCTGCATTTCGGTCCGACTCTCTTTTGACAAACGGAGAATGCCGTTACACATACGAAATAAACATATGTTTTTTTTATTGTTTTTCATCTTTCAAATGACCAAGAACAGCCAAACATACAGATAGGATGCTGTGGATGATTTAAATGAAGAACATAAGATGGCAACAATAGATGAGCAAAGTTTTGGACAGATACCTTCAGAAATGAGCGAGCTACATGACATTGAGCAGTCACCCAGTCACCCAGGTGTCCCACACAAATGTACCCAAGTGGCCGAATTGGTACAGTGATACATTTTGAAGGAAAGAACTATATACAAAATACATAAATGCTATTCTAACACCCCCCCCCCAAAAAAAAATATATATATATATAAAATATATACAGTATATAAAAAAATATATATAATAATAAAACAAACGATTAACAAGGGTTATTATTTACATATTTTCTATTTACAATATTGTGAAGACCCTCAGTCCTCTACACGATATTGTGCTGCTGGTGCCATGGCCCACAGCAGTCTCTTTCTGCTCTAAAGCAAAGGCTTACTGAACAGGTGGTGCAGGTGATGGGGCATTTCCTGTGACAAAGGGCACAACAAAGTCTCTCTACTGTGCCCTTTTTGCCCTGAGGCACATTCATGCCTGCAGAGATTCATCTGGGCAGGTGAACACCACTGGTTGGAGCAGAAGGGACAGAAGGTGCTGCAGTGGACTTGCTGTAGCTAGCAAGCTCCTGGATATGCATCTCCCTGAAGGCTAGCTGTGAGATGGGGGGCTGTCCACAGCTCTTGGCCATTTCCTTCTGGAGGATGAAGGAATTCACCACAGCAATGTCAATGAAATGATAGAAAAATGTATTGTACCATTTCATGGACTTTTGGAGAACATTGTAGTATCCTATCAGCGCATCTGACAGGTCCACACCTCCCATGCTCTTATAATAATAATAATATATGCCATTTAGCAGACACTTTTATCCAAAGCGACTTACAGTCATGTGTGCATACATTCTACGTATGGGTGGTCCCGGGGATCGAACCCACTACCCTGGCATTACAAGCGCCATGCTCTACCAACTGAGCTACAGAAGGACCATGTTGTAGTCCTTCACAGCAGCTGGAATGGGGACATTTTTTGTGGTCCATGCCCCGGCACCGTCCTTCACACGCCTGACGACATAATCTCCACTGAAGGTCTTGTGGATACTGGAGCACATGACCATCTCTCTGGTAGCCATCCACTTCACAAAGGCCATCTTCACGGATCCATCGCATGGTACCCCGCTCAGCCAGCTTAGGCATGTCGTTCACCTTTGTCTTTGGAAAGCCCACTCTGTTGGTCCGAATGGTGCCACAAGCCCACACATCCCGCTTGCTCAGCTCTGTAACCAGGGTAGGGCCTGTGTAGAAGTTGTCCAAACAGTTTATAGCCCTTCCTCAGCTCTGTAACCAGGGTAGGGCTTGTGTAGAAGTTGTCCACAAACAGTTTGTAGTCCTTCCCCAGCAGTTGAACCCAATAACTCCATAACGGAATCATAACTCAGTCCATTACCGGCAGCAAAACTGCTTTTCCCCTCATAAACAAAAAGATTGTAAGTGTAGGCACACACAGAATCAGCCAAAACAAACAGTTTGTAACCCCATTTGGTTGGTTTGTTACGCATGTATTGTTTGAGGCTGATTCTGGCCTTTGAGACTACCATTCTCTCATCGATGAACAGGTTCTGGGCGAGCTGAAAATAGGTCTTGCAGGCCTCAACGATGTTGGGGTAGAGAGGTTTGATTTTGCACAGCCTATCAAACCTTGGTGTGCCTCTCTTCTTGTCATTCTTCCCATCAACTTCTGGGTCACTGATGTGAAGCGCCCGTGAGATAGTCAGAAACCTTTTACAAGACATGACAGTCATGGGGAAAGGCAGTTGATAGAGAGCTGACATTTTCCAGTAGTCCCTTAGAGTTTTCAACTTCACCAGCCCCATGTAAATGACCATTGAAAAGTAGCAGAACATGTCTGACATGCCTCTTTCTGTCCTGCCTGCTTCTTAGCACCATACTTATTGGTGTTCGACACCAGGGAATCATCAACTGACGAGGTGAAAAACAGTTGAAAAAGTTGAAGAGGGCCGTACTTTGCAGTCATGTCTAGTTGAGGTCCTGGCTGCCTTTTGGGTCTATAAACTGGTGGATTTGGTTCCACATCATCTAACACAGAGTGCCAATGACCCTCTGGCCCTCTGTCTGCAGGTTTCTCTCTTCCCCACCTCCGCTTCTTTGTCACTGACTTCACATCTCTAGATGGCCAGGTAGGTGTGGAGCCGGAGACAGCGGGGGTCCGACTGGATGAACCAGCTTCAGAGGGAGATGGACACCTAGACATTGGCGGCTCATAATCAGAATCACTGCCACTGTGAAAGATTTTTAAAAATCAGTAACAATACTTTCACGTATGAGCCCTGTATCAACACGTAAATAAACAGATATATATATATATAAAGTAGAGGGAACATAATCACTATGGTGATACACACACACGCACACACACACAGTATAGCCAATGTGTACTTTACACATTTCATTACAGATTATATTTTTATATATTGCAAATAAAATAAGAAAATCAACAAAAAAATCTCAAATGTATAATATTTGATATTATTAATTTCAAACAATGACATTAGCATTACAACTTACCAATCCAGCAAGGCATCCTCGCCATGCAGAAACATGTCTACCGCCTGGGAGTCAAAACTAGCTTTGCTGAAAGATTCATCTTCCTGAAGCAACTCGGTCTCGCTGTATCTATCTATTTCCTCTATAATTTGGGTTAAATCTGTCTACCTAGAATGTGTTTTAGCTTTTCCTGATTTATTCGGCATATTTTAAATATATAAACTTGTTGAAAATGCTATTGAATATGTACTGCTATGCGTAACACCCGTGGCTCCGTCAAGTAAGATTTGCAATGGCGAATGAACCTCTTTTACGCCAGAGTTTACGACAAAGGCTGGTCTTCAAACATATAACCATTACATATTGCCGTTTACCTCAGCTCATTGGCTATCTTCCAAGCAATTTTCCAGATGATCACTGGTCATTGGGACAAAATACAGTCAATCAACGATAGACCGGTTCTACCATTGGTGTGCAATGATGTCATTGATTGGTGTCTTCAAATCGGTTTGTTTCGGTCAATACATCCCGGGAAAAGAACCATCAAGTTGTAATGTTGTTTGTCTGCTGTTTGTAGTGAGTCAGACCGAAATGCAGCGTGTAGGTTACTCATTACTTTTAATGAAGAAAATAGCGGTACATGAAATAACTGAAAATACGAAAACAACAAACGAGTGAAACTAATACAGCCTATCTGGTGACTAACACAAAGACAGGTACAATCACCCACGAAATACAACGCGCACACAGGCTACCTAAATACGGTTCCCAATCCGAGACAACTAGAATCAGCTGACTCCAATTAGGAATCGCCTCAGGCAGCCAAGCCTAACTAGACACACCCCTACTAATACACACTCCTAATTAATACAAACCCCAATACGAAATACAACATATAAACCCATGTCACACCCTGGCCTACCCAAACATATAACAAAAACACAAGATACAATGACCAAGGCGTGACAGAAACCCCCCCCCTAAGGTGCGGACTCCGGGACGCACCTCAAGAGCATAGGGAGGGTCCGGGTGGGCGTCTGTCCATGGTGGCGGTTCTGGCTCGGGACGTGGACCCCACTCCATTAATGTCCTAGTTCCTCCCCTTCGCGTCCTAGGATAATCCACCTTCTCCGCCGACCATGGCCTAATAGTCCTCACCCTGATCCCCACATAACTGAGGGGCAGCTCGGGACCGAGGGGCAGCTCGGGACCGAGGGGCAGCTCGGGACAGAGGGGCAGCCCAGGACAGAGGGGCAGCCCGGGACAGAGGGGCAGCCCGGGACAGAGGGGCAGCTCGGGACAGAAGCAGCCCGGTACTGAGGGGAAGCCCGGTACTGAGGGGAAGCCCGGTACTGAGGGGAAGCCCGGTACTGAGGGGAAGCCCTGTACTGAGGGGAAGCCCGGTACTGAGAGGAAGCTCGGTACTGAGAGGAAGCTCGGTACTGAGAGGAAGCTCGGTACTGAAAGGGAGCCCGGTACAGAGAGGAAGCTCAGTACTGAGAGGAAGCTCAGTACTGAGAGGAAGCTCAGTACTGAGAGGAAGCTCAGGCAGGTAGTAGGCTCCGGTAAATCCTGGCTGGCTGGTGGACCTGGATGATTAAGGTTGTCTGGCCGATCTAGAAGATCTTGGCAGACTGGCACTTCTGGCGGATCCTGGCAGACTGGCACTTCTGGTGGATTCTGGCAGACTGGTGACGCTGGGCCGACAGGAGACTCCGGCAGCACAGGAGAGGAGAAAGGCTCTGTCTGAGCTGAACAGGCGGGAGACTCCAACAGTGCAGGAGAGGAGAAAAGCTCTGGCTGAGCTGAACAGGCGAGGCGCACTGGACGCGCTGGGCCGACTGGTAGCACTGGTGGCGCTGGACAGACAGGAGACTCCGGCAGCGCAGGAGAGGAGAAAAGCTCTGGCTGCGCTAAACAGGCGAGGCGCACTGGAAGCCTGGTGCGTGGTGCTGGAACTGGTGGTACTGGCGCGAGGACACGCACAGGAAGCCTGGTGCGGGGAGCTGCTACCGGAGGACTGGTGTGTAGAGGTGGCTCTGGATAGACCGGACCGTGCAGGCGCACTGGAGCTCTAGAGCACCGAGCCTGCCCAAGCTTACCTGGCTCGATGCCCACTCTAGCCCGGCCAATAGGAAGGGCTGGTATAAGTCGCAGCTGGCTCTGCACCCGCACTGGAAACACCGTGCGCTCCATAGCATAACACGGTGCCTGCCCGGTCTCTCTAGCCCAACGGTGAGCACAGGGAGTATGCGCAGGTTTCCTACCTGGCATAACTATTCTCCCTTTTAGCCCCCCCCAATATTTTTTGGGGGTGACTTTCCGGTTTCCAACCGCGTCGCTGTGCTGCCTCCTCATACATACGCCTCTCCGCTTTAGCTGTCTCTATTTCCTCCTTGGGACGGCGATATTCTCCCGGCTGCTCCCAGGGTCCTTGACCGTCTAATTCCTCCTCCCATGTCCAAATCTCTAAATGATGCATTCTCTCCCATTGCAACTGCTCTTCACGATTAACAGGGAGAGTAGGCTCAGGTCTGTTTCCTGACTCAGCCACTCTCTCTCTGCGCTTTCCCCTGTTACCTTCAGTTTTCGCTCTGTATAGCAATGCTTTCCTTCTCGATTCCATACGTGTATAGCCTTCTTCGCATTGCTGTAGGGAATCCCAGGCGGGCTCCTGCACACGCCCTGGGTCGGCCGCCCACCTGTCGATTTCTTCCCACGTAGTATAATCCATATCGTCCTCCTTCAGATCCTGCCAGTTCACACGCTGCTCGGTCTGTGAATCGTGGTGGGTGATTCTGTAATGTTGTTCGTCTGCTGTTTGTAGTGAGTCAGACCGAAATGCAGCGTGTAGGTTACTCATTACTTTTAATGAAGAAAATAGCGGTACATGAAA
The DNA here is from genome assembly GCF_021184085.1 of Oncorhynchus gorbuscha. Classification (NCBI taxonomy): domain Eukaryota; kingdom Metazoa; phylum Chordata; class Actinopteri; order Salmoniformes; family Salmonidae; genus Oncorhynchus; species Oncorhynchus gorbuscha. The sequence goes on along the minus strand of NC_060173.1, from coordinate 26,253,764 downwards.
TAACTGAAAATACGAAAACAACAAACGAGTGAAACTAATACAGCCTATCTGGTGACTAACACAAAGACAGGTACAATCACCCACGAAATACAACGCGCACACAGGCTACCTAAATACGGTTCCCAATCCGAGACAACTAGAATCAGCTGACTCCAATTAGGAATCGCCTCAGGCAGCCAAGCCTAACTAGACACACCCCTACTAATACACACTCCTAATTAATACAAACCCCAATACGAAATACAACATATAAACCCATGTCACACCCTGGCCTACCCAAACATATAACAAAAACACAAGATACAATGACCAAGGCGTGACACAAGTATGGTTGTGTTAGTAACAACCGGAGGATTGCAATGAAACCAACCATGACTGGATAAACGTTTGTTTATTGTGTGTAATTACCATGAACGCATCGTCCAAAGTTGAATGAGACGGAAATCATGACGTAAGCGGTTTACAAATGTTTCGTGTTAGGCTATAAAAATTGATTTGATCAAACAAAACAAACATTCACTGTGTAGTTAGGACACCATCTTCAATGGTAAGATATTTATTTTATTGTTATTTTTTACTTTCATGACGCTAATGCTTGATTGGAAAATGCTAGTAATACATGTGTGTGTGTGGCGCCGTCCTCAGAAAATAGCATGTTTGCTTTCGCAGTAACGGCTTTTTGAAATCTGACACAGCGGCTGGATTAATAAGACATTCATCTTATAAATGATGTAAAATACATGTATTTACAAGAATGTTTACTATAACAAATGGTGTATTTAGAATGTTAGCTCTCTGCAGTTTCACCGGATGTTGGCCTGGAGGGACGTTAGCGTCTCTCCTAGAGAGGTTAACCACTACTGGATCAGTGTCCTGAAATTGTTACGTTACAGCCTTATTCTGGAATGGATTAAATTGTTTTTCCCCTCATCAATCTACACACAATACCCCATAATGACAAAGAAAAAAACAGGCAAATGTATTACAAATATAAAAACGCAAATATCACATTTACATAAGTATTCAGACCATTTACTCAGTAATTTGTTGAAGCACCTTTGGCAGCGATTCCAGCGTTGAGTCTTCTTGGGTATGACGCTACAAGCTTGGCACACCTGTATTTGGGGAGTTTCTCCCATTCTTCTCTGCAGATCCTCTCAAGCTCTGTCAGGTCAATCGGGTTCAAGTCTTGGCTCTGGCTGGGACATCATGGACATTCAGAGCCACTCCTGTGTTGTTTTGGCTCTGTGCTTTGGGTCGTTTGTCACGTTGGAAGGGGAATGTTCGCCCCGGGTCCTGAGTGCTCTGGAGCAGGTTATAATCAGGGATCTTGGCATTCAGGCCAAAAAGTTCAATTTTGGTTTCATCAGACCAGAGAATCTTGTTTCTGAGAGTCCTTTAGATGCCTTTTGGCAAACTCCAAGCAGGCTATCATGTGCCTTTTACTGAGGGGTGGCTTTCCTCAGCCCACTCTACCATAAAGGACTGTTTGGTGTGCTAGACTGTTTGGATTGCTGCAGAGATGGTTGTCCTTCTCGAAGCTTCTCCCATATCCACAGAGGAAATGTGGATCTCTGTCAGAGTGACCAACGGTTTCTAGGTCAGTTCCCTTCCCTGCCCAAGGTCCCCGATTGCTCAGTTTGGCCAGGCAGCCAGCTCTAGGAAGAGTCTTGGTGGTTCCAAACTTCTTCCATTTAAGAATGATGGAGGCCACTGTGTTCTTAGGGACCTTCAATCCTGCAGACATTCCAAATCATGTCCAATCAATTGAATTGACCGCAGGTGGACTCCAATCAAGTTGTAAAAACATCTCAAGGATGATCAATGGAAGCAGGATGTACCTGTGCTCAATTTTGAGTCTAATAGCAAATGGTCTGAATACTTACATAAGTTTCAGTTTGCATTTGTTAATTCGTTTTGTTAGTTTCAACAGCGCGTACAACCTAATTTCCCCCTAATCAACGTGCTGCGATTTATCTTTTGGGGTGATATACCAGATATCCAGGGCGGCAGGTAGCCTACTGGTTAGATCGTTGGGCCAGTAACCGAGAGGTTGCTAGATTTAATCCCAGAGCTGATTTGGTAAAAATCTGTCGTTCTACCCCTGAACAAGGTAGTTAACCTACTGGTCCTAGGCCGTCATTGTAAATAAGAATTTGTTCGTAACTGACTTGCCTAGTTAAATAAATTAATATCACCAAGGCAGTTTGCCCTGCTAACCATCAGCAGCAGATTTTAATTTAGAATGGAAAATTAATGTGTTTATGTAACAAATGTTAGGGCATCGAATCGTATCGCATCAAACCGAATTGCATCAATTTGTTCCTTTAATCGCACCGAATCATTTCAAACTTAAACATATCGTGTTGGAGCCCATGTATCTAGATTAGAGGTCGACCAACTATGACTTTTCAACACCGATACAAATTCCGATTATTGGAGGATCAATAAAAGCCGATACCGATTAATCGGCCGATTTTCGTATATATAGTTGCAATATTGACAATTACATCAATACTGAATGAACACTTTTATTTTAACTTAATATAATACATCAATAAAATCTATTTAGTCTCAAATAAATAATGAAACATGTTCAATTTGGTTTAAATAATGCAAAAACAAAGTGTTGGAGAAGAAAGTAAAAGTGCAATATTTGCCATGTAAAAAAGCAAACTTTCAAGTTCCCTGCTCAGAACATGAGAACATATGAAAGTTGGTGGTTCCTTTTAACATGAGTCTTCAATATTCCCAGGTAAGAGGTTTTAGGTTGTAGTTATTATAGGAATTATAGGACTATTTCTCTCTATACCATTTGTATTTCATATACCTTTGACTATTGGATGTTCTTATAGGCACTATAGTATTGCCAGCCTAATCTTGGGAGTTGATAGGCTTGAAGTCATAAACAGAGCAATGCTTGAAGCACAGCGAAGAGCTGCTGGCAAATGCAGGAAAGTGCTGTTTGAATGAATGCTTACGAGCCTGCTGCTGCCTACCACCAGTTAGACTGTTATATCAAATCATCATAAATCATAAACTTAATTATAATATAATAGCACACAGAAATACGAGCCTTACGTCATTAATATGGTCAAATCCGGAAACTATCATTTTGAAAACAAAACGTTTATTCTTTCAGTGAAATACGGAACCCTTCCGTATTTTATCTAACGGGTGGCATCCCTAAGTCTAAATATTGCTGTTAACTTATGTCATAATTATGTCCAATTCTGGCAAATTAATTACGGTCTTTGTTAAGAAGAAATGGTCTTCACACAGTTCGCAACGAGCCAGGCATCCCAAACGGCTGCATATACCCTGACTCTGCTTGCACTGAACGCAAGAGAAGTGACCAAATTTCCATAGTTAAAAGAAATTCATGTTAGCAGACAATATTAACTAAATATGCAGGTTTAAAAATATATACTTGTGTATTGATTTTAAGAAAGGCATTGATGCTTATGGTTAGGTACACATTGGTGCAACGACCACCAAAACAGTGGCTGGGAGTGTTCTTTGTTATTGTTTCAAATGCTGATTGCCGCTGTAATAAAGCACAGTGAATGACTGTATAAGATGATTACTATTGAATATTTTGTGCCAACAACTGGAACTTAGTGCCAAGAGGGGAAAATGTTAGTCTGGAGCCCTGCAATGTGTTCTCCAATCTTATTAAACATTTTAGTAAGAGGCTCAGTGTTGTTATCCTTCTAAGGGGAGGGTGCTGAAAACATGTGTGCCAATCATTTTGACCCCTAACTTTTTTAAATGAATTTTGTTACTTGTTGAACAAAATCTCTTTCTCTGAGCAATTGTATTAGTATAAACAAATATAATTAACCAATTGTCTGAGGATATAATATAGCTCAGTAGTTATTTATTATATTTTAGTACTTTAGCTCATCTTTATTAAGGGTGCCAATAATTTTGGACCTGACTGTATGTCACTGCCTCTCCTATTCTTTCTTTCTTTCTTTCTTTCTTTCTTTCTCTATATCTCTCTTTGTCTATTACCCCTGTCTCTCTGCTTCTATCTCTCTGTCTTTTACCTCTCTCTCTATCTCTCTTTGTATTTTACCTCTCTCTCTCTCTCTCTCTCTCTCTCTCTCTCTCTCTCTCTTTGTCGCTTACCTTTCTCGCGCTCTCTCTCTCTTTCTCTTTGTCTTTTACCTCTCTCTCTCACGCTCTATCTCTCTTTGTCACTTACCTCTCTCACGCTCTCTCTCTTTGTCTCATACCTCTCTCTCTATCACTTTTTGTCTATTTCCTCTCTCTCTAGCTCTCTTTGCCTCTTACCTTTCGCTCTCTCTTGGTCTCTTACCTCTCGCTCTATCTCTCTTTGTCTCTTACCTCTCTCACTCTCTGTCTCTTACCTCTTGCCGTATATCTCTGTCTCTTACCTCTTGCTCTATCTCTCTTTGTCTCTTACCTCTCTGGCTTTCGCTCTCTCTCTCTTTGTTTCTTACCTCTCGCTCTCTCTCGCGCTAGGTCTTTGTCTTGTACCTCTCGCTCTCTCTCGCGCTAGGTCTTTGTATTGTAACTCTCGCTCTATCTCTCTTTGTCTTTTACCTCTCTCACTCTATCTCTCTCTGTCTCTTACCTCTTGCTCTATCTCTATGTCTCTTACCTCTCTTTCTCTTACCTCTCTCTCGCTCTCTCTCTTTGTCTCTTACCTCTCGCTCGGTCTCTTTTTGTCGCTTACCTCTATCTCTCACTTTCGCTCTCTGTCTCTTACCTCTCGCTCTCTCTCTCTTTGTCTCTTACCACTTTCTCTCTCTCTCTTACCTCTCACTCTCTCTCTTTGTCTTTTACCTCTCGCTCTCTCTCTTTGTCTCTTACCCTTCACTTTGTTTCTTACCCCTCATATCTCTTTTTGTCTCTTGTCTCTCTCTCTATCTATCATTGTCTCTTACCTCTCGCTCTATCTCTATTTGTCACTTACCTCTCGCTCTATCTCTCTTTGTCTCTTACCTCTTGCTCTCTCTCTCTTTGTCTCTTACCTCTTGCTCTCTCTCTCTCTTTGTCTCTTAGCTCTCGCTCTCTCTCTCACCTTTGTCTCTTACCTCTCATTCTCTCTCTCTCTCTCTTTTACCTCTCTGACTCTCTCTTTTTCTCTTACCCCTCGTTCTATTTCTCTTTGCCTTTTACCTCCCGCTCTATCTCTCTTTGTCTCTTACCTCTCTCTCTCTTTCTCATGTTTGGTAGACAGCACAGCAGCACTCTCAGTTACTTGGTCTCTCCCTCTGTGGTGTGTGTTGGTGTAGGCTACATCTCCTCTCGTTCTGTTCATGGCCACAGATAGAGTTGACTAAAGCCCAGGCAATTAACTGTTTACTGGCACCCTGGTCACGCCACACAGCACTGTGCCGCTCTGCCATCACAACCACCATATTGTTGCCATGGAGAAGGTTGCCAGCCAGCATGTTGTTATCATCAGATAGTGTGTGTGTGTGTGTGTGTGTGTGTGTGTGTGTGTGTGTGTGTGTGTGTGTGTGTGTGTGTGTGTGTGTGTGTGTGTGTGTGTGTGTGTGTGTGTGTGTGTGTGTGTGTGTGTGTGTGTGTGTGTGTGTGTGTGTGTGTGTGTGTGTGTGTGTGTGTGTGTGTGTGTGTGTGTGTGTGTGTGTGTGTGTGTGTGTGTGTGTGTGTGTGTGTGTGTGTCTGTGCTCCCTCCAAGTACACACCCTGCCTCTGGCTTTGTGACGAGAACAATGAGTCTTTGTAGATCACCAGGCCACTTGGCAGATTGGAACACATCCACCTCCATCCTGCTAGTGTTGTTCACTCACATCTTACCTCAGCTCTCTTCTCTTCCCTACTTTTTCTATACCTCCTCCTTCTCATACTTCTTAATAATTGTATCCTTATATAATACATTAAATAAGGACACGTATGGATGGATGTATGTACACGTAAGGATACTCTTCTTCATTAAAACCCTCACCCCCATCCATTACTTCTACCTTTCATTTCAGCCCGCTTTACATCTTTTCCCAACATGCAACTCCTATTTTCACCTCTCCCTCTATCCTCCCATCACCTCCTCTTCTCTTTAACACCTTCCCCATGTGTGCTTGCTCCACCTCCCCTCATCTTCCAGCTCTCCCACTGGCATCGGCTAATGGGGATCCTAATAAATAAAAATCAACCTCTCACTCTCTTGACATGAAGCTCCTTTTCATCTGTTTTGTCCAATCATAAGCATACATGGCTTTGAAGAGTATTTAATGCAATTCTCTCATTGGCAGAATGAATGTCTTTCAGTTCTCGGGAGCTTACTTCAGTCACTCACACAATCTTTTGAAATGATGCGCAGCCAGGAAACTTGAATTGCTAAATATTGAAAACTTCAATTTACTGAATATTAGGAGTACAGTAATATTTCTGGCATTGTTGGAAAGCAAAATTGATCTCCTTTTTAAGGGAATCACTGTTATTTACCCCTATCCTGAGTTTATGATGGTAAAAAAGGAACTGTTTGCCTGAATTGTTTAACCTCTTGCTTCTACCTGGCACGCAGGCGTCCCATCTAGAGCTCTGGAAATGCAAATGCGCTACGCTAAATGCTAATAGTATTAGTTAAAACTCAAACGTTCATTAAAATACACATGCAGGGTATTGAATTAAAGCTACACTCGTTGTGAATCCAGGCAACAAGTCAGATTTCTAAAATGTTTTACGGCGAAAACATAGCACATATTTATGTCAAACCACCACCGCAGACATAGCTCATTAGCATAGCCAAGTAGTAAAAAATATTCAATCAACAAACGCAGGATTTAAAAAAATCATTTCACTAACCTTTTGAAATCTTCATCAGATGACAGTAATATAACATGTTACACAGTACATTCATTTTTTTTCAATAATCTGCTATATATATCCATAAATCTCTGTTTACAATGACGCATCGTTCAAAAAATGCTACTAAAATGTCAGGAGAAATGATGACTCCTCTATCTTGGAGTCGACAGAAACCCAAACTTAACACATAAATATTCCCTTACCTTTGCTGTTCTTCCATCAAAAGACCTGGAAGGGATTATACTTACCAAAACAGCGTTTAGTTTTCAAGTCTGCGTCTTTCGGTTCTCAAAATAGCCACTTTTCGGTCGAAATGTAGGCAAAATTCAAGTGGATGCGCACCAAAACGTCAAAATTATATATTATATGTCGACTAAACTTGTCAAACTATGTTCATAATTAAGCTTTAACATGTTATAAAGGTGTACAGCAATTGTGAGGACGAAGCGAAACACACACGTCTTTTAATTGATCCTGAAGAAAAGAGAGAGCGGGAGCAGAGCGCGCATAAACGTACACTTTTTTTTCACGTGACCGAGACCTTTCGGCACGCTCAACGTCTCGTGAGCGCGCGATTGTCACAATGAGAAGCCCCATTGAAAGCAGGCTTCGCGCTGAACACGTAGGAACTGTTCCCAGAGCGGTAGTTGTTTGGGAAGGCGTTTAAGATGACGTCAAAGTTGGGCCAACTTTTTCCATGACGAGAGATTTTGGGAGAATGCATGCCCTGAGACTTCTGCTTTACATAGAGGCAAAATTTAAACGGTTTTAGAAGCTTTAGAGTGTTTTCTATTCGATAATATTTTTTTATATGCATATATTAGCAACTTTTGACAAAAATTTATCCTGTTTTATATGGGTACCCAATTCCTCCAGAAGGGGCAGTAAACAGGGCTAGGCTTAAGAGGTTAACCTCTACTGGATCAGTGTCCCAAAATTGGGACATTTGCTGCTCAATATGTGATATTTGACTAGAATGGCATTGTAAACAAAAGACAACTTTCCGGGACATAGATATGTCTTATACGGTCAGAAAGCTTAAATGATTGTTATTCTAACTGCAGTGTCCAATTTACAGTAGCTATTAAAGCATGAAAAAAACATGCTATTGTTTGAGGATAGTCCACAACAACAAACACTTTTATCAAGGCAACTGGTTTGAAACATTCACCTCTGACAGTATATAATGTACTTACATTCAGTAATATTGCTCTGATTTGTCATCCTGAAGGTCCCAGAGAAAAAATGTAGCATAGTTTTGTTTGATAAAATCCATTTTTATATCCTAACATGAACATGAATTCCAACTCTTTCAACTTGGAATCAAACAAACTATGACATCTAAAACGCTAAACCTTGTTTCACCCAGTCAAAATTGGTTTCTGTGCAACCCTCAGATACTCTAGAAGGCAGTCAAACATTGTTTCATCATTCCACATTACGTATTGGCTACACAACACCTCTTTTAGATTGAGATTACATTACGCATCGCTCGATTACTTCTACAAAGTTTTCTCCAAATTTAAGAAGTACAACATGGCTACTAAGCTATACACATTTGGATGCTATTTTTGAAGATACTGACTGGGAGAGTGACACGCGCGCGTGAACGTTTGGAAGGAGAAGGTAATATAATTTATATTAATATAATTGCGCATCCAATAAATTGGTCTGCACCACCACTCGTATGGATTCAGGGCTAATCTCTATAGCCAGCCAGCTAATAATTACGATGAGCAACTGGCTAAAGGAAAAGACAAGACAAGACCTCAGATGTTGGAGTTGGTTTCCCGATGCTTGACATAGGAGCTCAGTCAAGATTGCATAAAGTAAAAAGGCGGCACCATTTTTACACCCGCGTCTCCACTTCAATCCTTCCTTTTTGTTTAACTTTACAAGCTTGTCCCTCAACTGCCTCCACTTTTTGTGGCAAGCTTCCCCTTCCATAGATGCGGTAGAGATGTCAATGGAACTCGACCAAAACAATGGAAATGACATTTAAACGTGTGGGGGAAAAATCCCGAATCTCCTCATTGCCTCCCAACAAAATTACCCTACATTTAGTCTATTTTTTATATGTGTATTTCACACTATGTTGAGGTTAAAATCTGAGTATAATGCTTGTGTGTATGTCAACCCCAATACATGTTCATATCATCGTCATCAATCAGCTGCATTATAGTTAAAAACAACTTTGACTACCACCACCGATCTCTGTATGCTAGCTATGCTAACAGCTTATATGAACAGGAGTTGGCGTTTAGCAGTCACTTCTTCTAAACCTGAAAAGGGACAACTTCTAAATGTTATACAGCGAAAACAGCCAAATATATAGAAGCTACATTGTTATCCTGTTACAGTACATCAATCAAGATGGATTTGACAAATATCCACTTATTTAGATCTGATTTGTTGAATGTGTGCCAATCCAGCATCCTGCTAGCTCATCGGTCTGCATTCTATTGCCCATAAATAACGTTTTAGATTCAGGCTAGCAACTGCGTCCACTTCAGCAACACAATGTATTATGGACTAGCACTGGCTAAGCTGGAGAGTGGTGAAAGTTATGCTGAATCTGATTGCGATTGGGCTCTCCTCGAGACGAGCTCTGCCTCTTCAGACTGTCTGCTTCTGTCTCCAGGGTGTGGAGGCACTGACTGATATTTTCCATGTTCAATTTCACATCTTTGTTCGAAAGCTTCAAATGACCCCACTCTGATAGTGACCCCACTCCATTCTGATAGTGACCCCACTGATAGTGACCCCACTCCATTCTGATAGTGACCCCACTGATAGTGATCCCACTCCACTCTGATAGTGACCCCACTGATAATGACCCACTACACTCTGATAGTTACCCCACTCCACTCTGATAGTGACCCTACTGATAGTGAATCCACTCCACTCTGATCGTGACCCCACTCCACTCTGATAGTAATCCCACTCAACTCTGATAGTGACCCCACTCCACTTTGATAATGATCCCACTCTGATAGTGACCCCACTCCACTCTGATAGTGACCCCACTGATAGTGACCCCACTCCACTCTGATAGTTACCCCACTGATAGTGACCCCACTCCACTCTGATAGTGACCCCACTGATAGTGACCCCACTCCACTCTGATAGTTACCCCACTCCACTCTGATAGTGACCCCACTGATAGTTACCCCACTCCACTCTGATAGTGACCCCACTGATAGTTACCCCACTCCACTCTGATAGTGACCCCACTGATAGTGACCCCACTCCACTCTGATAGTGGCTCTACTCTGATACTGAAACCACTCCACTCTGATAGTGACCCCACTGATAGGGACCCCACTCGGCAGAGCACATTGTCTTCCCTGCACTGTATGTAAGCATGTGGATTGTGTGTATGTAAGCATGTGGATTCAGGAGAGAGTCGGGCAGCATAGCAATTTTTTCTTTTTTTTCTTTTTTTTATTTCACCTTTATTTAACCAGGTAAGATAGTTCAGAACAAGTTCTCATTTCCAACTGCAAAGATAAAGCAAAGCAGTGCGACACAAACAACAGCATAGAGTTACACATGAAATAAGCAAGCGTACATTCAATAACACATTAGAAAAATAAAGTCTATATACAGTGTGTGCAAATGGCTTGAAGAGGTAGGCAATAAATAGGATATGGTAGCGAAGTAATTACAATTTAGCAGATTAACACTGGAGTGGTAAATGAGCAGATGATGATGTGCAAGTAGAGATACTGGTGTGCAAAAGAGCAGAAAGTAAATAGAAACAGTATTGGGATGAGGTAGGTAGATTGGGTGGGTTATTTACAGATGTACTATGTACAGCTGCAGCGGTTGGTTAGCTGCTCTGATAGCTGATGTTTAAAGTTAGTGAGGGAAATATACGTTTCCAAGCTTCAGCTATTTTTGCAAGTGGGTCTGGTGATGAATATGTAGCGGGGGCCAGTCAACTAGAGCATTGTGGTAAAATAATCAGAATTCTTTAGGTAACATTGATAAATAAGATGTTTTATTAACTTTTATAAGTATGCTTATGTGGGCAAAGTTACTTGTGCCCTGAGAGGGGAGAGGTCGGGTTAGTCTTATCTGTGAATGTGTCTGTAACTATTCCTAAACCATGTGAAGGGATGGTGTGATTAATGGGGAACCAGTTAGGTGGCTCCACAATGTCTGTGTGCCAGTCTCTCTGTAAGCCATTGGATGAGGTAATGTTTTTGGTCCTAAGTGGTACCAAGAATGAGGTAAGAGCTTCGGTTTAGGAGACCAAACTGAACGATCATTTATAGCTAATGCTATAAATTATGAGATACTCTTTTTTCTGGTAAAAGGTTATTTGTGTAATGTTCCTAAGATCTGTTATTTGTCATGTGAGTTTAAATGGGTGTGTCTTTGCTAATAAGGATCTCAGTTGCCATTATGTTGACACTCTCAGAGAATTCATTTATGGACACTGAATTGATATGAGAGTCACAGGGCTATGGTGAAGCTCATATAATTAAAGATGGACTTTATGATAACTGACTTGTGTGTGGTTTGCTCTCTCATGATTTGGGAATACAGGAAATTTCCACGACAGCATACAGGTCTCAGTGGTGGGTGGTGTAACGGGCTTTGGTAACAAAAAGGTTGGCACTGTGATTGACTGCATCCAGTTTGCTGAGTAGAGTATTGGAAGCTATTTTGTAGATGATATCGCCAAAGTCGAGGATCTGTAGGATAGTCAGTTTTACTTGGGTAAGTTTGGCGGCGTGAGGGAAGGATGCTTTGTTGCGAAATAGAAAGCCGATTCTAGATTTGATTTTGGATTGGAGATGTTTAATATGAGTCTGGAAGGAGAGTTTACAGTCTAGCCAGTCTACACCTAGGTATTTGTAGTTGTCCACATATTCTAGGTCAGAACCGTCCAAGGTAGTGATGCTAGTCGGGCGGGTTGGTGCAGGCAGCGAACGATTGAAAAGCATGCATTTGGTTTTACTAGCTTTTAAGAGCAGTTGGAGGCCACGGAAGGAGTGTTGTATGGCATTGAAGATCGTTTGGAGGTTAGTTAACACAGTGTCCAAAGAAGGGCCAGAAGTATACAGAATGGTGTCGTCTGCATAGAGCGACAATCATTGATATATACAGAGAAAAGAGTCGGCCCAAGAATTTAACCCTGTGGCACCCCCATAGAGACTGCCAGAGGTCCAGACAACAGGCCCTCCGATTTAACACACTGGACTCTGTCTGCAAAGTAGTTGGTGAACCAGGCAAGGCAGTCATTTGAGAAACCAATGCTATTGTCTGCCGATAAGAATGTGGTGATTGACAGAGTCGAAATCCTTGGCCAGGTCGATGAAGACAGCTGCACAGTACTGTCTTTTATTGATGGCGGTTATGATATCGTTTAGTACCATCATGAGCGTGGCTGAGGTGCACCCGTCACCAGCTCGGAAACCGGATTTCACAGCAGAGAAAGTACGGTGGGATTCGAAATGGTCAGTGATCTGTTTATTAACTAGGCGTTCAAAGACTTTAGAGAAGCAGGGCAGGATGGATATACAGTGGGGAAAACAAATATTTGATACACTGCCGATTTTGCAGGTTTTCCTACTTACAAAGCATATAGAGGTCTGTATTTTTATCATAGGTACACTTCAACTGTGAGAGACGGAATCTAAAACAAAAATCCAGAAAATCACATTTTATGATTATTAAGTAATTAATTTGCATTTTATTGCATGCCATAAGTATTTAAAATCAGATTTTTGGACTTTGTGGCTGTGCTAGCTAGTGACCAATCTGCAGAGCTGCCTCCAAAAAAAAGATTCAAGATGCAAAATGCTAACCTGTACTGAGTGCTGGTGGCTGCTACTTCTAGCCAGGTCATTGTGTGTGCTGTGAGAGTTGTGCAGCTGCTGTATCATTCTCAGTCTACATTATGCAGGGAGAGTGCCTAGCCTGTCTGGGGACTGCTCATGTATGAGGAGGATGCACACAGACTGAGAATCTCTCAATACTCACCACTCCTTTTTATTATTTTATGGAATCATCGCAAACCAAGACTGACTGCAATACCACTTGAGCAGTCATCAAACGCCTGTACAAAAAGACAGTTCTCCAAACTATATTTTTCAAATGCTGAATAGCTGCTGGCATTTGTCTCTGAAAGGAAACTTGCATTGTTCATCTTCACACCAAGGAAATCATCATCAACCTAAATTGGTCTGGCACCACTCTTTGCAGAATATAATCTAGAATGAGTAAACATTCTAGGAAACAATGCCAGAGCTGTTCTACTGGAACACAACTGCAACCAGGACTCGATCTTCTCTCTGTTCCTCCTGGATTATTAATCAAACTCTACCGCCTCTCCTCTGCTCTGTTGATTAAACAGGTCTGGCTCTGCCTGGGGAAAGACAGACACCTTTGTTTCAAACAGGAGGAGGCCTCTTTCATCTTGCCTTGATTAAAGGAGCACAACATCAGCTCACATCTTCCTTCATGTGTTTAACTGCAACTCCCAGGGAACTCAACACAGAGAGAGAATGAAAGCGTCCACTGATGTGTGGGTTAGCTATTAAGTCATGCTGGAGAAGAGCTAGAGAATACTAAAGCACCAGCACCATTCCTTTCCAAACACTCAACATGTTGAATTTATGAAAGTTGTTCTCTCTCTCTCTCTCTCTCTCTCTCTCTCTCTCTCTCTCTCTCTCTCTCTCTCTCTCTCTCTCTCTCTCTCTCTCTCTCTCTCTCTCTCTCTCTCTCTCTCTCTCTCTCTCTCTCTCTCTCTCTCTCTCTCTCTCTCTCTCTCTCTCTCTCTCTCTCTCTCTCTCTCTCTCTCTCTCTCTCGAGCAGGCTACTAGGAAGCAGTTATGTGTAAGGGATTAACCATGCAATGGCATGTACAGTAAAGTTTTTTTTAACCCTGTAGCTCTACTGTTTACTGGATGTTTGTGCAGGAGGAAGTGCTTACCAAAAACTGTAGCAGATGTTTTGACTTCTTTATGTGTTTGCCCACTGTGGCTATGGTGTCGTGTGGGAAGGAGATGCCTTTTCCCTGTTGTACAGACAGTAATAGGACTAGCCTATCCTCCATCTGTCTAGCTGTACTGGACTGGACTCTCAATGTGGCACCGTTATAGGATGCCACCTTAACAACAAGTCAGTTCATCAAATTTCAGCCCTGCTAGAGCTGAGCTGGTCAACTGTAAGTGCTGTTATTGTGAAGTGGAAACGTCTAGGAGCTACAACGGCCTAGCCGCGAAGTGGTAAGCCATACAAGCTCACAGAACGAAACCGCCAAGTGCTGAAGCGCATAGCGTGTAAAAATCGTCTGTCTTCGGTTGCAACACTCACTACTGAGTTCCAAACTGCCCCAGGAAACAACATCAACACAAGAACTGTTCATCAGGGGTGGCAGGTAGCCTAGTGGTTAGAGCGTTGGGCCAGTAACTGAAAGGTTGCTAGGTCGAATCCCCAAGCTGACAAGGTAAAGAATCTGTCGTTCTGCCCCTGAACAAGGCAGTTAACCCACTATGTATAGGCCATCATTGTAAATATAAATTTGTTCTTAACTGACTTGCCTAGTTAAATAAAGGTTCAATTTAAAAATATTAAATCGGGCGCTTTATGAAATCAGTTTCCATGGCTGAGCAGCCACACACAAGCCTAAGATCAGCAAATGCAATGCCAAACATTGGCTGGAGTGGTGTAAAGTGTGCTGCCATTGGACTCTGGAGCAGTGGAAACGTGTTGTCTGGAGTGAAGAATCATGCTTCACCTTCTGGCAGTCCGATGGATTTGGTGGATGCCAGGAGAATGCTACCTGTCTGAAAACATTGAGCCAACTGTAAAGTTTAGGTGGAGGAGGAATAATGGTCTGGGGCTTTTTTTCATGTTTTGGGCTCAGCACCATAGTTCAATTCTGAAGAAAAATCTTAATGCTACATACAATAGCATTCTAGATGATTCTGTGCTTTCAACTTTGTGGCAAATGTTTGGGGAATGCTCTTTCCTGTTTCACCTTGACAATGCCCCCATGCACAAAACAAAGCCCATACAGAAATGGTTTGTCAAGATCGGTGTGGAAGAAATTGACTGGCCTGCACAGAGCCCTGTTCTCAACCCCATCAAACACTTTTGGGATGAATTTGAACGCCGACTGTGAGCCAGGCCTAATCTAGAGTGTCCGACCTTACTAATGCTCTTGTGGCTGAATGGAAGCAGGTCACCTCAGCGATGTTCCAACTTCTAGTGGAAAGCCTTCCCAGAAGAGTGGAGGCTGTTGTTACAGCCAAAGGGGGACCAACTCCATATTAATGCTCATGATTTTGGAATGAGATGTTTGACAAGCAGGTGTCCACATACTAGTGTATGTCTGTTTAGAGCTGATGGGCAGTGGCCATCTGCACTTGCAGTCTGTATTACAGAGTCGCCTAATGATAACTGGAATTTTGGGAGATGGGAAAAGTGTCTTGACAATTTAGTACAGTAGAGGTTCAACCTTCCAGAATGTTGTAATCTGAGGAGAAACACTGAGTTTCCTGAAGGGGGCCTCCCGGGTGGCGCAGTGGCTAAGGGCTCTGTACCACAGTGCCAGCTGTGCCACCAGAGACTCTGGGTTCGCGCCCAGGCTCTGTTGTAACCGGCCGTGACCGGGAGGTCCGTGTGGTGACGCACAATTGGCCTAGCATCATCCAGTTTAGGGAGGGTTTCGCCGGTAGGGATATCCTTGTCTCATCACGCACCAGCGACTCCTGTGGCGTGGGGCGCAGTGTGCGCTAACCAAGGTCGCCAGGAGCACGGTGTTTCCTCCGACATCCGGGTTGGATGTACGCTGTGTTAAGAAGCAGTGCGGCTTGGTTGGGTTGTGTATCGAAGGACGCATGACCTTCAACCTTCGTCTCTCCTGAGCCCATATGGGAGTTGTAGCGATGAGACAAGATAGTAGCTACTAACAATACCACGAAATTGGGGAGAAAAAGGGGTAAAAAATTAAACTAAAAAAAAAACACACAAAAAAAGTTTCCTGAAGGGAGAAAGTCATGTGAACTACCCAAATAAAGTGCATCGCCCCATTTATCACCATTATTAGGATTATCATGGGACCTCACAATAACCACTCTGTTCCTCCATATTTTCTCCGTTGCCATCTACACACACACACGCACACACACAAATAATCAAGTGATAACGTTTCGCTTTAATTTTATACCACATTAATTTCATGCTCGGTGCAGTGAACATTCCAGACTCCGCAGTACCCTAATGAGGCTCCTCAAACATTAGCAGATGAATAATCAGCTCAACACTTCTTAGTGCCATAATAAATCAATTATACACTACCAGCTTCTCTCTTTCTCTGTTTTTTCTGTGCCTGTTTGTTGTTTTGGCTGCCAACAGAGCAGTGAGACTTGGCCATGTGATCACACAGAGCAGTGCTAAAATGAAATGATTATAAATGTCATGCCCTTTGCAACGGTAGGACATCTCTACTTAAATAGCACTGTAACAAAGTCTACCTGACATGGCTGAATGTCATCCCAGATAAGCTCCCCGCCCTTTTACCTTTGATACCTATGGTGAGTCTTAGCAGCAGGAAGCTAGTCTGTTCGTGTCCTCTGTGTGTGTGGATTGTGTCTATGTTCGGTCCATGTTTATGTGTGTGCCCTGGCATGTGTCACCGTGGTCAATCCGCTTTGCATTGCTCCATTTCTCCATCACCCGATGGCACAGGACCAGTTTGGCTAGGCTCAGTTCAGCACTGGTCCTTCCTGGGGTGATATGAGGGCGTCCTGGAGGAGCCTGTGTAGAAACAAAAGCCTATTCTCCTTACATAGACAAGACCTGCAGAGGTGTCGGGAATGTCCTGCTGCCGCCCTTCTCTGCAGGCTGCAGACTGTCACACTCTCTGATGTCCTTAGATCCCATAGCTCCCAGGGTCTGTGGTGCTGTGCTGTAAAGTAATGTACCAGCCATTTCAAAAGGGCCTGTGTGGTTCAAAGCAACACCCCCCCCCCCTTCCTCCTCTCCTCCGTGCCACAGCCTCTATAACAGCCTGTCCTTGGTCCTTGAGCTGAGGCCTGTCTGTCTGGAGGCTTGGCTTCTCTTCCACAATGTCTGATGGGTCACAATCAACCTAATGTTCATATGATATGTAGGAACGGGAGGTTTTCCTGACCACGTGACTAGAATAAACACTAGGTCCTAGTTATAGGAGACAGTATAAGGCCAGTTTTTCCTGTACATGTGATCCTATAAGGAAAAACTCACTAGCTAGCTAGCCTTTATATTGTCTAGTCATATGATGTCCTATATTACTTTGACAGGATGAGGTCACAGGGATTGGCGGTGTAATATAATATAATATAATACCATAATAATAATCTTGTGACAAACCTAAGAGCTCTTGGCCCCAGAACAAGACTTAATGTCAGCTGGTCTACCTTAATAAATGCAACTGACCTCACTTGGAACTCTATTTCAGAGAAATGGATTTGAAGTCTATAGTGAGCTGAAATGGTGCTTAGGACCTAAGTTTTTCAAAATTCCTGACATTTAATCCTAGTAGAAATTCCCTGTCTTAGGTCAGTTAGGATCACCACTTTATTTTAAGAATGTGAAATGTCAGAATAATAGTAGAGAGAAGGATTTATTTCAGCATTTCTTTCTTTCATCACATTCACAGTGGGTCAGAAGTTTACATACGCTCAATTTGTATTCGGTAGCATTGCCTTTAAATTGTTTAACTTGGGTCAAATGTTTCAGGTAGCCTTCCACAAACTTCCTAAAATAAGTTGGGTGAATTTTGGCCCATTCCCACTGACAGAGATGGTGTAACTGAGTCAGGTTTGTAGGCCTCCTTGCTCGCTCACGCTTTTTCAGTTCTGCCCCCATAATTTTCTATAGGATTAAGGTCAGGGCTTTGTGATGGCCACTTCAATACCTTGACTTTGTTGTCCTTAAGCCATTTTGCCACAACTTTGGAAGTATGCTTGGGGTCATTGTCCATTTGGAAGACCCATTTGCAACCAAGCTTTAACTTCCTGACTGATGTCCTGAAATGTTGCTTCAATATATCCACATAATTTTCCCTCCTTCATGATGCCATCTATTTTGTGATGTACCTCAGTCCCTCCTGCAGCAAAGCACCCCCACAACATGAGGCTGCCAACCCCGTGCTTCACGATTGGGATTTTGTTCTTCGGCTTGCAAGCCTCCCCCTTTTTCCTCCAAACATAACGATGGACATTATGGCCAACCAGTTCTATTTTTGTTTCCTCAGACCAGAGGACATTTCTCCAAAAAGTACGATCTTTGTCCCCATGTGCAGTTGCAAACTGTAGTCTGGCTTTTTTATGGTGGTTTTGGAGCAATGGCTTCTTCCTTGCTCAGTGGCCTTTCAGGTTATGTCGATATGAGACTCGTTTTACTGTGGATATAGATACTTTTGTACCTGTTTCCTCCAGCATCTTCACAAGGTCCTTTGCTGTTGTTGATTGATTTGCACTTTTCGCACCAAAATGCGTTCATCTCTAAGAGACAGAACATGTCTACTTCCTGAGCGGTATGACGGCTGCATGGCCCCATGGTGTTTATACTTGCGTACTATTGTTTGTACAGATGAATATGGTACATTCAGGAGTTTGGAAATTGCTCCCAAGGATTTTTTTTATTTTTTATTTTTTTTATTTCACCTTTATTTAACCAGGTAGGCTAGTTGAGAACAAGTTCTCATTTGCAACTGCGACCTGGCCAAAATAAAGCATAGCAGTGTGAACAGACAGCACAGAGTTACACATGGAGTAAACAATTAACAAGTCAAAAACACAGTATAAAAAAATGGGCAGTCTATATACAATGTGTGCAAAAGGCATGAGGAGGTAGGCGAATAATACAATTTTGCAGATTAACACTGGAGTGATAAATGATCAGATGGTCATGTACAGGTAGAGATATTGGTGTGCAAAAGAGCAGAAAAGTAAATAAATAAAAAGACAGTAAAAAACAGTATAAAAACAGTATGGGAATGAGGTAGGTGAAAATGGGTGGGCTATTTACCAATAGACTATGTACAGCTGCAGCGATCGGTTAGCTGCTCGGATAGCTGATGTTTGAAGTTGGTGAGGGAGATAAAAGTCTCCAACTTCAGCAATTTTTGCAGTTCGTTCCAGTCACAGGCAGCAGAGTACTGGAACGAAAGGCGGCCAAATGAGGTGTTGGCTTTAGGGATGATCAGTGAGATACACCTGCTGGAGCGCGTGCTACGGATGGGTGGTGACATCGTGACCAGTGAACTGAGATAAGGCGGAGCTTTACCTAGCATGGACTTGTAGATGACCTGGAGCCAGTGGGTCTGGCGACGAATATGTAGCGAGGGTCAGCCGACTAGAGCATACAAGTCGCAGTGGTCGGTGGTATAAGGTGCTTTAGTGACAAAACGGATGGCACTGTGATAAACTGCATCCAGTTTGCTGAGTAGAGTGTTGGAAGCCATTTTGTAGATGACATCACCGAAGTCGAGGATTGGTAGGATAGTCAGTTTTACTAGGGTAAGCTTGGCGGCGTGAGTGAAGGAGGCTTTGTTGCGGAATAGAAAGCCGACTCTTGATTTGATTTTCGATTGGAGATGTTTGATGTGAGTCTGGGAGGAGAGTTTGCAGTCTAGCCAGACACCTAGGTACTTATAGATGTCCACATATTCAAAGTCGGAACTATCCAGGGTGGTGATGCTAGTCGGGGATGCGGGTGCAGGCAGCGATCGGTTGAAAAGCATGCATTTGGTTTTACTTGCGTTTAAGAGCAGTTGGAGGCCACAGAAGGAGTGCTGTATGGCATTGAAGCTCGTTTGGAGGTTAGATAGCACAGTGTCCAATGACGGGCCAAAAGTATATAGAATGGTGTCGTCTGCGTAGAGGTGGATCAGGGAATCGCCCGCAGCAAGAGCAACATCATTGATATATACAGAGAAAAGAGTCGGCCCAAGAATTTAACCCTGTGGCACCCCCATAGAGACTGCCAGAGGACCGGACAGCATGCCCTCCGATTTGACACACTGAACTCTGTCTGCAAAGTAATTGGTGAACCAGGCAAGGCAGTCATCCGAAAAACCGAGGCTATTGAGTCTGCCGATAAGAATATGGTGATTGACAGAGTCGAAAGCCTTGGCGAGGTCGATGAAGATGGCTGCACAGTACTGTCTTTTATCGATGGCGGTTATGATATCGTTTAGTACCTTGAGTGTAGCTGAGGTGCACCCGTGACCGGCTCGGAAACCAGATTGCACAGCGGAGAAGGTACGGTGGGATTCGAGATGGTCAGTGACCTGTTTGTTGACTTGGCTTTCGAAGACCTTAGATAGGCAGGGCAGGATGGATATAGGTCTATAACAGTTTGGGTCCAGGGTGTCTCCCCCTTTGAAGAGGGGGATGACTGCGGCAGCTTTCCAATCCTTGGGGATCTCAGACGATATGAAAGAGAGGTTGAACAGGCTGGTAATAGGGGTTGCGACAATGGCGGCAGATAGTTTCAGAAATAGAGGGTCCAGATTGTCAAGCCCAGCTGATTTGTACGGGTCCAGGTTTTGCAGCTCTTTCAGAACATCTGCTATCTGGATTTGGGTAAAGGAGAACCTGGAGAGGCTTGGGCGAGGAGCTGCGGGGGGGGGCAGAGCTGTTGGCCGAGGTTGGATTAGCCAGGCGGAAGGCATGGCCAGCCGTTGAGAAGTGCTTATTGAAGTTTTCGATAATCATGGATTTATCGGTGGAGACCGTGTTACCTAGCCTCAGTGCAGTGGGCAGCTGGGAGGAGGTGCTCTTGTTCTCCATGGACTTCACAGTGTCCCAGAACTTTTTGGAGTTGGAGCTACAGGATGCAAACTTCTGCCTGAAGAAGCTGGCCTTAGCTTTCCTGACTGACTGCGTGTATTGGTTCCTGACTTCCCTGAACAGTTGCATATCACAGGGGCTATTCGATGCTATTGCAGTCCGCCACAGGATGTTTTTGTGCTGGTCGAGGGCGGTCAGGTCTGGAGTGAACCAAGGGCTGTATCTGTTCTTGGTTCTGCATATTTTGAACGTAGCATGCTTATCTAAA
This sequence comes from Oncorhynchus gorbuscha, assembly GCF_021184085.1. Classification (NCBI taxonomy): domain Eukaryota; kingdom Metazoa; phylum Chordata; class Actinopteri; order Salmoniformes; family Salmonidae; genus Oncorhynchus; species Oncorhynchus gorbuscha. The sequence continues at coordinate 26,232,893 of NC_060173.1, read as the reverse complement.
ATGGTGAGGAAGTTACTTTTAAAGAATGACCAGGCATCCTCAACTGACGGGATGAGGTCAATGTCCTTCCAGGATACCCGGGCCAGGTCGATTAGAAAGGCCTGCTCACAGAAGTGTTTTAGGGAGCGTTTGACAGTGATGAGGGGTGGTCGTTTGACTGCGGCTCCGTGGCGGATACAGGCAATGAGGCAGTGGTCGCTGAGATCCTGGTTGAAGACAGCGGAGGTGTATTTGGAGGGCCAGTTGGTCAGGATGACGTCTATGAGGGTGCCCTTGTTTACAGAGTTAGGGTTGTACCTGGTGGGTTCCTTGATGATTTGAGTGAGATTGAGGGCATCTAGCTTAGATTGTAGGACTGCCGGGGTGTTAAGCATATCCCAGTTTAGGTCACCTAACAGAACAAACTCTGAAGCTAGATGGGGGGCGATCAATTCACAAATGGTGTCCAGGGCACAGCTGGGAGCTGAGGGTGGTCGGTAGCAGGCGGCAACAGTGAGAGACTTATTTCTGGAGAGAGTAATTTTCAAAATTAGTAGTTCAAACTGTTTGGGTATGGACCTGGAAAGTATGACATTACTTTGCAGGCTATCTCTGCAGTAGACTGCGACTCCGCCCCCTTTGGCAGTTCTATCTTGACGGAAGATGTTATAGTTGGGTATGGAAATCTCTGAATTTTTGGTGGCCTTCCTGAGACAGGATTCAGACACGGCAAGGACATCAGGGTTAGCAGAGTGTGCTAAAGCAGTGAGTAAAACAAACTTAGGGAGGAGGCTTCTGATGTTGACATGCATAAAACCAAGGCTTTTTCGATCACAGAAATCAACAAATGAGGGTACCTGGGGACATGCAGGGCCTGGGTTTACCTCCACATCACCCGCGGAACAGAGAAGGAGTAGTATGAGGGTGCGGCTAAAGGCTATCAAAACTGGTCGCCTAGAGCGTTGGGGGCAGAGGATAAGAGGAGCAGGTTTCTGGGCATGGTAGAATATATTCAGGGCATAATGCGCAGACAGGGGTATGGTGGGGTGCGGGTACAGCGGAGGTAAGACCAGGCACTGGGTGATGATGAGAGAGGTATCTCTGGACATGCTGGTTGTAATGGGTGAGGTCACCGCATGTGTGGGAGGTGGGACAAAGGTGGTAACAGGGGTATGCAGAGTGGATCTAGGGGCTCCATTGTGAACTGAAACAATGATAACTAACCTGAACAACAGTATACAAGGCATATTGACATTTGAGAGAGACATACAGTGAGGCATACAGTAATCACAGGTGTTGAATTGGGAAAGCTAGCTAAAAACAGTAGGCGAGGCTAATCAGCTAGCACAACAAACAGCAGGTAAAATGGCGTTGACTAGGCAACTGGGCCGACAGATAAAACAAACAAGCAGAATGGAGTACCGTGATTAATGGACAGTCCAGTGTGCGTCAGCTATGTAGCCAAGAGATCAGTGTCCAGGGGGCAGCGGTGGATGGGCAGGGAAGCTGGACTGGCGCGTGTTATCCAGGTTTAAAAAGAAACTAACAATGACTAAATAGCTTGTAGCTAGTTAGCTGGTTAGCGTCTGGAGGTTCTTGAGTGAGTCATAAAAATAAAATTAAAATTAAAAGTAATAGCGATTCCGTATCACAGTGGGTGAGGCAGGATTCCGGAAGGTATAAACAAAGTAAAAATCAAAAAGAGATAGAAAGTAAATGGGTTCAGAGAGTGTTTGGGACGCGGTGATTCAGACGGTTAGCAGGCCTGTGAACCGGAGGAGGTCTACAATTTATTTTCTGAGGTCTTGGCTGATTTCTTTTGATTTTCCCAGGATGTCAAGCAAAGAGGCACTGAGTTTGAAGGTAGGCCTTGTAATACAGCCTTCAAATTCATCCACAGGTACACCTCCAATTGACTCAAATGATGTCAATTAGCCTATCAGAAGCTTCTAAAGCCATGACATGATTTTCTGGAATTTTCCAAGCTGTTTAAAGGCACAGTCAACTTAGTGTATGTAAACTTCTAACCCACTGGAATTGTGATAGAGTGAATTATAAGTTAAATAATCTGTCTGAAAACCATTGTTGTAAAAATGACTTGTGTTATGGACAAAGTAGATGTGCTAACCAACTTGCCAAAACTGTTGTTTGTTCACAAGAAATTTGTGGAGTGCTTGAAAAACGAGTTTTAATGACCAACCTAAGTCTATGTAAACTTCCGACTTCAACTCTATAAGGGCCATTCTATGTTGAGTCATGCTGTAGGAATGTCTAGTCAGTTAACTTATTGGTGACAGGGGGCAGTATTTTCACGTCCGGATGAAATGCATGCCCAAATTCAATTGCTTACTACTCATCCCCAGAAGATAAGATATGCATATTATTAGTATATTTGGATGGAAAACACTCTGAAGTTTCTAAAACTGTTTGAATGATGTCTGTGAGTATAACATAACTTATGTAGCAGGCGAAACCCAAATACAAATTTAGAATTGTATTTTTGCAGTCACTCTCTTTTTAATGGGTTTTCATTGGGAATCCAGATTTCTAAGGGACCTTCTTGCAGTTCCGACCACTTCCACTGGAAGTCACAAGTCTTTAGAAATTGGTTGAGGTTATTCCTTTGTGTAATGAAGAAGTAGCCCTGTTCAAAACGAGGGTCACTTGAAGTGTACTGTTTGTTAGAGGCACGTGACCAGAAAGGTAGCGTCAGTTTGTTTTCTTCCTGTACTGAACACAGATCGTCCAGTCTTCAATTTTATTGATTATTTATTTTTAAAATACCTAAAGTTCTATTACAAAAGTAGTTTGAAATGTTTTGGAAAAGTTTACAGTAGTCACGTTGCGCAAGTTGGAACCAGTGTTTTTCTGGATCAAACGCGCCAAATAAATGGACATTTTGGATATATATCGACGGAATTAATCGAACAAAAGGACCATTTGTGATGTTTATGGGACATATTGGAGTGCCAACAGAAGAAGCTTGTCAAAGGTAAGGCATGATTTATATGTTTATTTCTGCGTTTTGTGTTGCGCCTGCAGGGTTGAAATATGTTTTATCTCTTTGTTTACGGAGGTGCTGTCCTCAGATAATAGCATCGTTTTCTTTCGCCGAAAAGCATTTTTGAAATCTGACATGTTGGCTGGATTCACAACACGTGTAGCTTTAATTTGGTATCTTACATTTGTGATTTCATGAAAGATTTGAATTTGGCGCTCTGCATTTTCTCTGACTTTTGGCCAGGTGGGACACTAGTCCCACATTAAGACACTTTTAAGTTGCACTGAGCTTTAAAATATAGGTCAGTGGGCTTTCATTTATAGGGTTTTATAAGCTTTCTAGTCCAGTGTTGTTGAGTTGAGTGGGGAGACATTGAGCTGTTTGTATCATTCAGTTGTATCAGATGCTGAGCAGTATGTATCTAGTCAGGTTGAAATGGCTGGAGATCTATTGATTCTGGGACAGACACTTTAGTACACAGGCAGGGAGACAGAGAGATGGGAGGGAGGGGAGAAAGTTGGATATGGAGAGCAAGAGAGTTAGATAGATGGAAAGAGTATGATACTGTATATAGAGAGGGAGGGAGGGAGGGAGGGAGGGAGGGAGGGAGGGAGGGAGGGAGGGAGGGAGGGAGGGGAGGGAGGGGGAGGGGAGGGAGGGAGGGAGGGAGGGAGGGAGCAGAGAATTAGAGAATGGGGAGTATTAGGCTATAGGGAAATATACTAGAGTTAGAGAATTATAAAGAAGGAAGTAGAGAGAGGAGAGAGAGTTAGAGATGAGTGGGGAGAGTTTGGAGCAATTCAAGCGTTGAATGATAAATGGAAATGGATCTCATTACCCAGTCTGTTTCCCAGAAGACCTCAGTGACTCAGCTGGGCGGCCGGCCTGGCACAGGGGACCCTGGGATACGTGACATGGAAGAGTAGGGAGCGCTGGGGTAGGTAAAACACACCCCCATGAATCATTTATGAGCCCCACCGGCATCCCACTGCTCTTGACAACCCTGCTCTCTGAGCTACATGCTGGAAGGGAAAGTTAGCCTGTAGAGGGCTACTTTACTGACCTGACCACACTGACAGAGAGAGCCAGAGAGAGTGTCGGAATGTGTATGTGTCCTGTCCTGTCCTGTCCTGTCCTGTCCTGTCCTGTCCTGTCCTGTCCTGTCCTGTCCTGTCCTGTCCTGTCCTGTCTGTCTGTCTGTCTGTCTGTCTGTCTGTCTGTCTGTCTGTCTGTCTGTCTGTCTGTCTGTCTGTCTGTCTGTCTGTCTGTCTGTCTGTCTGTCTGTCTGTCTGTCTGTCTGTCTGTCTGTCTGTCTGTCTGTCTGTCTGTCTGTCTGTCTGTCTGTCTGTCTGAGGTAGAAATATCGCAACATTTTATAATTGGATCATTCGAGAGAAGACAACCTTCTGCATTGTGACATTGGCCAGTGTTGAAATCTGACATTTGTGAGAGACGTTTTCCTAATCTAGAAGTAATCTTCTTATTAACTTCCAGAGTAGTGAGAGCGAATTTATCACAATGCTACGCCATACCAGCTATATTTCTGCCTGCATGATTGGGAAAAGCTCATGATATACATGAAATGACCCCGGAATCGATAGAACATCGCTCAGAGATGCCCAAAAAGAATATCCAATTCAAAATGGGTGAATCTTTCCTTTAAGGCCTGCACAGACTGTACGATTGTAGCCGTGTTATTTCACGATTTGCCATCCCAGACAAAATATCCACATTATTGGAAAATTCTTAGGCCGTAAACGATTGTCAGACGTCTTGGCTCGTTCAGTGTGACAGGTTCTAAGTCTGCTGATTAAGTACCACTACGTGCGATCGTAGGCGCCGACTAGGGGTGTGGCGTTTAACGTTGAAGAATATCATGTAGAATATCCGGTGAAGAATATCATGTAGAATATCCTAGCATATTCATTGATGATAGGGCCTGGCTTTACTGAAATTGAAATTGAGAGAAACAGCATTCCATTGCAAGATGCAACTTTTGATTACCGAAAGATGGGTCTAGTGACTGTCTGTCTGGTGGTTGACCTGCCTATACTGTGCCCCTCCTCTCTCTCTTTGTTGCTAGCTCGCTATGAAAAATGTGTGTTTATGTTCTCGGAAGTATCAGTCTCCTCCTTTCCAAAAATACTGAATTTTACAGTTTTTCTCAGTCGCTTTGGGGCATTTATCACATCATCCCTTACATGTGCAAAATAATAAGTGCATTTCTCAGAACAATTTGTACAAACTGCAATATACAATATATATATGTTTCTAAAGCTAGTCAGTCACTAAAAATCCTTAGTACATCTCTCAAAAGTAAATATTCATGCCAATGATCATGTCAGTGTCATCAGAATGATAAGTCATTGAGTCATTGTTCACGAACAAGGTCGTCAAAATGTTTAGGCATGTTGTCAATGTAACTGTGTACTTTGACAGTATTACCTGATGTGGGTTCGATCCCCGGGACCACCCATACATAGAATGTATGCACACTTGTCTGTAAGTCGCTTTGGATAAAAGCGTCTGCTAAATAGCATATATTATTATTATTATATATTAAACTTTGGATGACAGTTACTGTATTGAAAATGCACAAGGCTGCACTTCTATGGCATATATCAATTTCAACAGTACTATTTACATATTACTGTATGTGGGTTATTGATTGAAAGAGACTGGACAACCCAAGGGGCACATAGGGAAAAAAAAAAACATTAGAAAGAAACACAGGAAACCACCCCTAAGGCACAACTTTGCCCGCAGCACTGTTGTGCTGTCTCTACACATCCAGACATTCCTGTCTGTCGGCCCACATATTCTCATCCACATTCCACCGGATATTTTCCCTTCCAATGCAACGTGGAAAGAATCTTTTGGAATGCCTAATCCATCCTCTGCAGGCGTCTACTGTGATGTCCTCACATGCTGCATCCATTGCAGCCAGCAGGGTCATCTGTTTGTGTGGCTGACGATCGTACACCTTCCACCTCCATGCTGAAAATAACTCCTCAATTGGGTTAAGGAATGGTGAATAAGGTGGGAAGAATTCTATGAGCATCCTCGGGTGGGTCACAAACCATTGCCTTATGATGTTTGTTCGATGGAAACTCACATTATCACAAATGACCACATACTTTGGCAAATCCTCTCTAAACAGACGCCTCTCATCATCAGGGATGAGAGCCCTGTAGAGAGTCTCTAAAAAGTTGAGTAGATGCTGGGTGTTGTATGGCCCTATAAGGGGGATATGGGTTAGGACACCATGCTCCGAAATAGCAGCACACATGGTGATATTTCCTCCCCGTTGGCCTGGCAAATCCACAGTAGCTCTGTGACCGATGATATTCCGACCCCGCCTTCTGCATTTGCTCAGGTTGAAGCCAGCTTCATCCACGTATACAAAGTTGTGAGAGGGTTTACTTGATTCCAACTCCATTATACACTATATCCCAGAACACACAGTTGAATTTGTTTTGGTAAGGAAAAGTGACATAAAATGTACATATATTGCATGTTCCTTCCACAGCAATGGAAATGTGTGCAGTTTATGCTTACTGTACTATGTGTCACTATAAAATGTTGCTGTAAAGTAGTTACATAGATATATGTTTTACCTGTACATACTGGTAACGTAGCTCCTTAACTCTGTCCTCATTCCTTTGGAATGGTACACAGTACAGCTGTTTCATACACATCTGGTTTCTATGCAGCACCCTGTCGATGGTTGAGATGCTAACCGTATGGATGTTTTCAAAGACATCGTTGTCTTCTATAATGGTCCTTTATATTTCCCTGAGTCTTGTGGCATTGTTTACTCGGACCATGGTGCAAATAGCCTCCTCCTGTTGAGGTGTGAAAATGTGTCCTCTGCCACCGGTTTGAGGTAATCTTGTAGTCCTATGTGGGGAAATGCAGTGATGCATCGCACACTTTCACATAGACAAAAACTATGTGAACACACATTTTACTGTAAAACATACAGGTGGGTGCATGTACGGTGCAGTATGTATCTGTATAGAGTATATTTCTGTATGCTGTGAAATACAAGTGGACTACTGTAATATGAAGCATTGTAGGAAGTATACAGTATGCTGCTTATATACAGTAACAGTGCACTGTACATTGGTGGACATATCTGTTATCTCTTCGAAATGTTTGAACTATTGAGGACACGGTTGATCTCCCAATATTCGGCTGCTCCCTTCGACCCGCCTCAGCCATTGTAAGGCCATGATTGACAACATGGTCTACAATAGTGGCCCTTATGTCATCAGATATGCGCCTATGTCCTCTTCTGTCTCTTCCTCTGTTTTGCCTTCCACCACGCATCCTTGCTCCTCTTCTTCCTCCTCTTGGCTGTTGACCCTGTTCGTTTCCTGGTCCATCCATTATTGGAAAATTGCAACTCTGTAATGTGGTCTGTCTATATATGCTTGCCAATTGATTCTTCATGAGATGCACCTTTGAGCAATTCAGACAACTGGTTTATTGTTGGTTGAACTAACACTTTACATTCGTTCATGCGTGAGGGTCAATTTCACCTGCACGATTCATCAATTCACGTTTTTGTACAAAAGGTCTAATAGAAATGTGTAAAACTATGCTTGACAGTTTATGACAAATAGTTCAACAATTTTGCATGTAATGGCTTATGCAAGGAACTAATGCCTAGATGTTTTGAGGGGTATGACTATTCAACAGAGAACCATCTACTATATTTTGAATTGCACTTTTGATCAAAGAAATGCACCAAAGCGACTGAGAAAAACTGTAATAGTCGATTCTTAGCTGAATCGAATCTTGACAGTCAGAAATGGGAGTTGATACCAGGAGTCGACGTGCGAAGAATCGAGATATTGACTCTTTAGGAGTTGACTCCCCACCAGCACGTCAAATGCAAATCTAAAGGGACACACCGTGAGACCTAGGGATGGAGTGCCGGAGTAGCCATGACTACGGTACATGGAACTGTGTTGCCCACTAGCGGTCATACAGTGGGGCAAAAAAGGTATTTAGTCAGCCACCAATTGTGCAAGTTCTCCCACTTAAAAAGATGAGAGAGGCCTGTAATTTTCATCATAGGTACACTTCAACTATGACAGACAAAATGAGAAAAAATATCCAGAAAATCACATTGTAGGATTTTTTTTATACATTTACATTTAAGTCATTTAGCAGACGCTCTTATCCAGAGCGACTTACAAATTGGTGCATTCACCTTATGACATCCAGTAGAACAGTCACTTTACAATAGTGCATCTAAATCTTAAAGGGGGGTGAGAAGGATTACTTATCCTATCCTAGGTATTCCTTAAAGAGGTGGGGTTTCAGGTGTCTCCGGAAGGTGGTGATTGACTCCGCTGTCCTGGCGTCGTGAGGGAGTTTGTTCCACCATTGGGGGGCCAGAGCAGCGAACAGTTTTGACTGGGCTGAGCGGGAACTGTACTTCCTCAGTGGTAGGGAGGCGAGCAGGCCAGAGGTGGATGAACGCAGTGCCCTTGTTTGGGTGTAGGGCCTGATCAGAGCCTGGAGGTACTGAGGTGCCGTTCCCCTCACAGCTCTGTAGGCAAGCACCATGGTCTTGTAGCGGATGCGAGCTTCAACTGGAAGCCAGTGGAGAGAGGTAGTGGTCGGAGACTTGGAGGGGAGTTGCAATGAGGTTAGTGGAAGAACAGCATCTAGTAAAGATGAGGTCGAGCGTATTGCCTGCCTTGTGAGTAGGGGGGGAAGTTGAGAGGGTGAGGTCAAAAGAGGAGAGGAGTGGAAAGAAGGAGGCAGAGAGGAATGAGTCAAAGGTAGATGTGGGGAGGTTAAAGTCACCCAGCACTGTGAGAGGTGAGCCGTCCTCGGTAAATTAAGATAATCACTCTAAGACTACACACTCTAAACTACACAATTATCTTGGATACGAAGACAGCAAAGACAGCTATGTAGCTAGCTAACACTACACTAATCAAGTCGTTCAGTTGAGTGTAATAGTTACTACAGTGCTGCTAATCGGTGGGCGTTTGCTAGCTGGCTAGCTGGCTAGCTGCTGGGCAAATAGCAGCGAAGACTACATTAGGACGATGAAATACGATAATTATGCAATTATCTTTGATACAAAGACAGCTATGTAGCTAGCTAAGAAGAAATTGCTAAGATTAGACAAATCAAACCGTTGTACTATAATGAAATGTAATGAAATGTAATGAAAAAGTTATAAAAAGTTATACTATGAATTTATTTGCAAATTATGGTGGAAAATAAGTATTACCACCTGTAGCACGCACTCCAGCAGGTATATCTCTCTGGTCACCCCCAAAACCAATTATTTCTTTGGTCACCTCTCCCAGTTTTCTGCCGCCAATGATTGGAACGAATTTCAAAAATCTCTGAAATTGGAAACACTTATCTCCCTCACTTGCTTTAAGCACCAACTGTCAGAGCAGCTCACAGATTACTGCACCTGTACATAGCCCACCTATAATTTAGCCCAAACAACTACCTCTTTCCCTGCTGTATTTATTTTATTTATTTATTTTGCTCCTTTGCACCCCATTTATTTTTATTTCTACTTTGCACATTCATCCATTGCAAAACTACCATTCCAGTATTTTACTTGCTATATTGTATTTACTTTGCCACCATGGCCTTTTTTTTGTCTTTACCTCCCTTATCTCACCTCATTGGCTCACATCGTATATAGACTTGTTTATACTGTATTATTGACTGTATGTTTGTTTTACTCCATGTGTAACTCTGTGTCGTTGTATGTGTCAAACTGCTTTGCTTTATCTTGGCCTGGTCGCAATTGTAAATGAGAACTTGTTCTCAACTTGCCTACCTGGTTAAATAAAGGTGAAATAAATAGAAAATAAAAATACATTTACAGTATGACTGGTTTGGTACACAAGGGATGCTTAAAAGTTATTTTTGGGAAGCCTATTCAATTCTGTGTTCAGATGTATAAAGCTTTAAACTGTTTATAAAATGCATACTTTCAGTTTTTACGAACTCACTTGGGAGGCTTGCACTGCTGGTCCTGCAGCGCTGATCTAATACATCGCTGCATTTGACAGCCTCGTAAGACAATCGCAGAATGTGAAGATGACAGACCTAAAGCAAATTGTACAATCTGGCCAGGTTGATATCAAGATTTTATTTGGTAACATTGGACAGTGGGACATGTAATAATCATAAAAGACTGAATCTGACGTACAATGTGGGAAGTCCTTTAGCCTTGTGCGATATGGGTTATTGAAGTCAAGAGCGCTTATGGGTAGAGGACATATTCCTCTCCTCCTCATTACCACACACACACTCTTAATTCACCTAAGAGGTCATTGTAGACACACAGGCTCATTGCATCTTTCACTGATGCATCCCATCTGCAATCATTGATTGATTGACTGAATCAGGTCTAGGACAGTTTTCTGAGTGCTGGGCTATTAATTTCTCATAGACGACTAGGCCCTGTTTGTACTAACGAGACTTCAGCTCTCAACCTCTAGAAAACTTTGGTCCTTGTGTTTTGAGAGAGAGAGAGATTGAAAGAGATAAATAGGGAAAAGGAATGAAAGACAGAGGCCGTGTATGAATACCCATAGTAGTGTACTACATACTTAAACTTCATACTATTTACTCATCGTGGCATACTATTTAGCACGCACTGTTTAGTAAAAAGTCAAAAGTATGCAGTATGCCAAGGCCGCAACGCCTTAGCGGCTCCTGATTAGCTAAGTAGGTTTGGCAAGGCTGAGTGAGGGCAGGGTTTTTCCAAATTCAACAGACATGCATTGCAACCAGCCTGATAATACCTCATTTCCAATTTGATTAATTTCTCTCGTCTCTGAATAGAATATTTGGTATTTGGTATTTTATTAGGATCCCCATTAGCTGTTTCAAAAGCAGGAGCTACTCTTCCTGGGGTCCACACAAAACAAGAACCATGACATAATACAGAACATTAATAGACAAGAACAGCACTACATGAATTTTTTTAAAGGCACACGTAGCCTACATATCAATGCATAAAGTATCTAGGTCAAATAGGGGAGAGGCGTTGTTTTACCTGTTTTTTGAATGGAATGGAGTTATAAGCCTACTCAGGCGGGTTATAGGCAGACTATCACATTCGACCTATACCGTAGTAGACTATATAGCCCATCTATCCAGTTTAAAAAGGACTAAAGACAGAAACTGAGCAATTACATCAATTTTTTTATATTTATTAGTGAAACCAAAGTTATGTAACATATCAAATTTAAATCTAATAGCCTAGTACACACACGTAAAGTTTTCAAATTATAAAATAAAAAAGCCTGATTAACATGACATCAATAACGCAGCCACATCCCAAGTCCCCGGTGTCAACACATGCAGAAATCTAAAGATGGTTTAGTATTTCGTTTTTAAAGCTCAGACGAAGGACAAGAGAACAAGAAACCCATTTCAGTGAGAAAACAGAAATACACAACAACAAAAAATTATGTTTTTCAAGGTGCAATTTGTCAGGATTTGGCCAGGGTTGTTCCGGTTTTTGGTCACTAGATGCCCCCATTGTGCCTTTTGACCTTTTGTTTTCCCTTGATCCCCATTATTATTTGCACCTGTGCCTCGTTTCCCCTGATTGTATTTAAACCCTTTGTTTTCCTTAGTTCTTTGCTCTGTGTTTGTATGTTAGCACCCAGCCCTAGTACTATGAGAACTCTTGTTGATCCCGGTGGACTCTCTTGTGGAATTCTGTTTTTTTTGTTCTTGTTTGTTTGTTTGTTTTTTGAGTATCTTTTGAGGCTTTTTGTGCTTTACCTTCCACCTTGTGGATTTACCTTTTTTTGTCTTTGAGGATTTCCTTTGTTCTTGTAGGATTCCTTTTGAGGTTGTGGAGTTACATGTTTTCCTGAAGAACTTCACTTTTTACTTCATTAAATACACCGTCTCAAGTACTGCTGTGTCTGCCTCATCTTCTGGGTTCTACCGACTATTCGTGGCTCAGTTGGTTAAGTGACTGTTTCTCACTCCGGAGACCCGGGTTCATAACCGGGTCCTGACACAATTCTTGTGATAATTTTAAAGAGATCAAAAACAACTTAGCCTACATTTGAACACCACCACATAAGCTTTGGCCATCTTCCCAATTAAGTAGCCTAGTTTTGTTGTTGGCTACTTGAAAGAACTAGGGCCTATCACTCGCAGCCCACATCTTCTAATGCCAGAGAGCCATGGAAAGTTGGATATGAAAACAGACAGATGCAGAGAGAGAACATTACAGTGATTGTTGGGAGGGATATGAAAACAGACAGATGCAGAGAGAGAACGTTACAGTGATTGTTGGGAGGGATATGAAAACAGACAGATGCAGAGAGAGAACATTACAGTGATTGTTGGGAGGGTTATGAAAACAGACAGATGCAGAGAGAGAACGTTACAGTGATTGTTGGGAGGGATATGAAAACAGACAGATGCAGAGAGAGAACGTTACAGTGATTGTTGGGAGGGTTATGAAAACAGACAGATGCAGAGAGAGAACGTTACAGTGATTGTTGGGAGGGATATGAAAACAGACAGATGCAGAGAGAGAACGTTACAGTGATTGTTGGGAGGGATATGAAAACAGACAGATGCAGAGAGAGAACGTTACAGTGATTGTTGGGAAGGTTATGAAAACAGACAGATGCAGAGAGAGAACGTTACAGTGATTGATGGGAGGGTTATGAAAACAGACAGATGCAGAGAGAGAACGTTACAGTGATTGTTAGGAGGGTTATGAAAACAGACAGATGCAGAGAGAGAACGTTACAGTGATTGTTGGGAGGGTTATGAAAACAGACAGATGCAGAGAGAGAACGTTACAGTGATTGTTGGGAGGGATATGTAAACAGACAGATGCAGAGAGAGAACGTTACAGTGATTGTTGGGAGGGTTATGAAAACAGACAGATGCAGAGAGAGAACGTTACAGTGATTGTTGGGAGGGTTATGAAAACAGACAGATGCAGAGAGAGAACGTTACAGTGATTTTTGGGAGGGTTATGAAAACAGACAGATGCAGAGAGAGAACGTTACAGTGATTGTTGGGAGGGTTATGAAAACAGACAGATGCAGAGAGAGAACGTTACAGTGATTGTTGGGAGGGTTATGAAAACAGACAGATGCAGAGAGAGAACGTTAACAGTGATTGTTGGGAGGGTTATGAAAACAGACAGATGCAGAGAGAGAACGTTACAGTGATTGTTGGGAGGGTTATGAAAACAGACAGATGCAGAGAGAGAACGTTACAGTGATTGTTGGGAGGGTTATGAAAACAGACAGATGCAGAGAGAGAACGTTACAGTGATTGTTGGGAGGGTACAGGGTGAACACATTGCATACTGTTCACGTCCGAATAGTTCTGAAACTTTTATGACTTTGCCATCCGGGCGACACGATGCCTTCGGCTCCAGGCTTATTCTGCAGAGTTAGTGACACTCACTAACACAACACTCAGTGCCCGCGAGACTGAAATAACCTAGCCAGATGCCCACACAGACCAAGGGAACACACTAATTTCTACCAGCGATCAAATTCCAAAGAGCAGTGGAGAGTGGTCAGGAGAGTGTTTTTCCCCCCTACCATTGACATACGTTAGAACTAGGGATGGGCATTTGAAATCAATCAATCAATCAAATGTATTTATAAAGCCCTTCTTACATCAGCTGACGTCACAAAGTGCTGTACAGAAACCCAGCCTAAAACCCCAAACAGCAAGCAATGCAGGTGTGGAAGCATGGTGGCTAAGAAAAACTCCCTAGAAAGGCCAGAACCTAGGAAGAAACCTAGAGAGGAACCAGGCTATGAGTGGTGGCCAGTCCTTTTCTGGCTGTGCCGGGTGGAGATTGTAACATTACATGGCCAAGATGTTCAAATGTTCATAGATAATAATAATCACAGTGGTTGTCGAGATTGCAACAGGTCAGCACCTCAGGAGTAAATGTCATTTGGATATTCATAGCCGATCATTCAGAGTATCTCTACCGCTCCTGCTGTCTCTAGAAAGTTGAAAACAGCAGGTCTGGGACAGAAATCATTTCTGTGTTCTAGTACTCTCATTAAAATAATTTAAGTAATCACATGTTAGCATGGCAAAGGCAATAGCATGGCAAATTGGCCCAGCGTCGTCCGGGTTTGGGGAGGGTTTGGCCGGGCGGGATGTCCTGTCCCATCGCACTCTAGTGACTCCTGTGGCGGGCCAAGCTCATGCACGCTGACACGGGCGCCAGTTGTAGTGTTTCCTCCAACACATTGGTGCGGCGGAATTCTGGGTTAAGCCAGCAGTGTGTCAAGAAGCAGTGCAAATTGGCAGGTTCGTGTTTCGGAGGACACATGGCTCTCGACCTTCGCCTCTCCCAAGTTCGTACGGGAGTTTCAGCGATGGGACAAGACTTTACCTACCAATTGGGGAGAAAAAGGGGCATAATAATTTTGAGACACCTTTTCTAAAACCAGCTCCAAAGTAATACAAGCACATCAAATAATTGACCAAGTGCAGGGTATATAGAATATGAAATTAGTAGAAATAGCAGCACACAGTTTGTCCCTCAAGCCTGTTTGATTTCTCCTTTGAGTCTTGAACATTTATTTTCTGTATTTTGAGTGGAGCATCAAATCAAATGTTCTTTGCCACATGCCACAACAGGTGTGGACTAACAGTCAAATGCTTACTTACAGGCCCTTCCCAACAATGCAGAGATCAATAAAATAGAGATTAATAGAAAAGTAAGACAAGTAATAATAAAATAATAATAGATACACAATGAGTAATGATAACTCTGTCAGTGTCTCATATACTTGTACACACACAGGCTCATAAAACAGATGTTTTATTTAATGATTCAGGCATTTAGCAGAGATGATGGCTGTTTTCATCTGGCCTGTTTCTCAATCCTTGAAGATAGATGGGATCAACAGACAGAGTAACACCCCAGTGGCCAGAGCAAGAGCTAGCTAGCTACACATTCTGTTTCATATGCTGTTGATGACGAGCTTCTCTCTCCCTCTCGCTCACTCTCCTCCCTCTCTCTCTCTGAGTAATATTAGAAGGATTACAGGGAGTAACTTTCCCCCTCGCTCCTCTCTCCCAGCAGACCGACCATTACTCTGTATAACATTGGAGCAGAGATTATAGGCTTGTGTGATTACTAATGCTACTAATGTGATGTGATGTGATGTGATGTGATGTGATGTGATGTGATGTGTGTGTGTGATGTGTGTGTGTGTGTGTGTGTGTGTGTGTGTGTGTGTGTGTGTGTGTGTGTGTGTGTGTGTGTGTGTGTGTGTGTGTGTGTGTGTGTGTGTGTGTGTGTGTGTGTGTGTGTGTGTGTGTGTGTGTGTGTGTGTGTGTGCGCGTGCGTGCGTGCGTTGCACGCTTAAGGAAGAGATGAATCCAACTCCCTCAACTCCTATGAATATTCAATGCCCCAGTAAAGTGGGGTGAAAATTCAGTGTTCACTGATTTGGTGAGCATATTTCCTAACCCCAGAGAGGAATTTAAGATTCAAGGTTCAAGTGACAGCAATAAGGGATCATAGCTTTCACCTGGATTCACCTGGTCAGTATGTAATGGAAAGAGCAGGTGTTCATAATGTTTTGTACACTCAGTGCATATGCATATCTGTGTCACACTCATCTAGTTGTGTGTGTACTGTGAAATTAGGGATGATGAGACATTTCAGTGTGTGGGATGTGTGAGATACGGCTGGCCAGGAGATAGGGAAGGAATTCACACCTCTTCCTAATCCCATCCTCCCCATCTCTCCCTTCTCAAATTTACCCTCTTCTCTCCAGTCTCCCTCATTTCTCCCCTTCAAATCCCCGCCTTGTTCTCTAATGTCTCCCCTCCTGTCCTCTCCCTTTTTCCATTCTCCTGCTCTTTTCTCTTATTTTTTTATCTGCTTTCCAGTGCCCCTCATCTCTTCCCCTCAAATCTCCTCCTCAGAGATCTCCCCTCTTCCCTTCCCTATATCCTGCAGTAGACAGACAGACATCAAATAAAATCAAATGTTATTGGTCACATACACGTGTTTAGCAGATGTTATTGCGGCTGTAGCGAAATGCTTGTGTTTCTAGCTCCAACAGTGCAGTAATATCTAACAATTTCACAACAATACACACAAATAGTGATGCCAACAGGCCTAATAATGTAATAAATAACACATTCAAAAACAAAGTACTGCAAAGTTGCCTAGGGGCTAGAACCTCGGCTGCCCTCTCTATCGGCGCCATTTTTCATTTCATTCATTCCTTCATTCCTTCATTCCTTCATTCAGACAGACAGACAGACAGACAGACAGACAGACAGACAGACAGACAGACAGACAGACAGACAGACAGACAGACAGACAGACAGACAGACAGACAGACAGACAGACAGACAGACAGACAGACAGGCAGGCAGGCAGGCAGGCAGGCAGGCAGGATTGGAAGGAGTCCAACTCATCATGTATCATTGATCATCCTGACTGTGGAAGTCTCAGCCACTACTAAAGAACCCTTACATAAGCCTCCCTTCTTTCTCAACTCAGTCTTTCCTTCACTGTTATTCACACCTTTCACAATATAAAGGCTTTGTTATTCTGACAACAGTGAATGGTTATCTAAATGGTTAGCTATGTATTTATTCTGTCTGGTAAGTCATTAGGAGCTGGCCCTTGTTACAGTGTTGCTCCCCACGACAGGTGTCATGAAATGACAAAGCCCATATCCAGATAGACATAATGGAACACATTGGATTAGCTCTGAGGGAGCAAACAAACAATTACCCTGCATTTCACAATAAACAATTAGCCTGAATTTCAAAACACACAATTAAACTCTATTTCAAACCAATAATTACTGTTTCTGAGAGAAACCTCAGAGTTTGACAGTTGTCAGTTGACCAGGACTGTGTCGATATCCCACATGTGGGGATTCACTAGGTTCACCTTCTCTAGGAAGAACATATTAAAAGCATATTTTGGAGACTCAGGTAGAGTGGCGAATGAGCCTTAAAAGACCTCACGCCTATAAGATTCATACACAGTGCTCACTTCCGCTATCCATTAGTTGCGAGGCATCTAATGCGCTAGCTCATGCCTGTCAGGCTAATTTGCAGCAATGCTGAAAAACCAGCTACTACTGGACAGCTTGCTTCTCTCGTTTAGCACACCTAACGTTCACTTGTTCTTGTTGGCTAAACTGACCAGCTACACTTCATGGTGCTATGGTCAAAAGAGACTCTCAAGACCAAAGAAACAAAGCTATGCACACGATTTTCTTCGGCTAACGTGATACTAGCTAGCTTGGTTATTAGCCAACTATGTGAACACAAGCTAGCTAACCACCAAAAGCCTCACAGCTAAGTGTCGACTAGCATGGTATGGAAGGCCGTCCTTGTTCTCCTGATCCACAAAGGTGGTGATCCCTGCAATCTTATTAATTATCACCCAATCTTAAAACGTTCATGTTTAGCGAAAATATTAGAACACTTTCAGCTGCGGTCCTTTTTAGATAGAACATTTATTCTGAAAGCTCACCAGTCAAGCTTTAAACAAGGACACAACACGATCTCGGCTGCTTCTCTAGTCATAAAGTACATACAGTGCATTCGGAAAGTATTTAGACCCATTGACTTTTTAAAATGTTATATTTAATCTATCTACACACAATACCCAATAATGACAAAGGGAAAGCAGGTTTTTAGACGTTTTTTCAAATGTATGTAAAATAATAAACAGAAATACCTTATTTACATAGTATTCAGACGCTTTGCTATTAGACTCGAAATTGAGCTCAGGAGCATCCTGTTTCCATTGATCATCCTTGAGATGTTTCTACAACTTGATTGGAGTCCACCTCTGGTAAATTCAACTGATTGGACATGAGTTGGAAAGGCCCACTCTTGTCTACAGTATAAGGTTGCACAGTTGACAGTGCATGTCAGAGCAAAAACCAAGCCATGAGGTCGAAGGAATTGTCTGCAGAGCTCTGAGACAGAATTGTGTTTAGGCACAGATCGGGGGAAGGGTACCAAAAACATTTCTGCAGCATTGAAGGTCCCCAGGAACGCAGTGGCCTCCATCATTCTTCAATGGAGGAGGTTTGGAACCACCAAGAGTCTTCCTAGAGCTGGCCGCCGGCCAAAATGAGCAATCAGGGGAGAAGGTGACCAAGAACCCGATGGTCACCCTAATAGAGCTCCAGAGTTCCTCTGTGGAGATGGGAGAACCTTCCAGAAGGACCACCATCTCTGCAGCACTCCACCAATCAGGCCTTTATGGTAGAGTGGCCAGACAGAAGCCACTCCTCAGTGAAAGGCACATGACAGGCCACTTGTTTGCCAAAGGGCACCTAAGGGACTCTCAGACCATGAGAAACAATATTCTGGGGTCTGATGAAACCAAGATTGAACTCTTTGACCTGAATGCCAAGCGTCACGTATGGAGGAAACCTGGCACCATCCCTACAGTGAATCATGGTGGTTGCAGCATCATGCTGTGGGGATGTTTTTCCATCGGCAGGGACTGGGAGACTAGTCAGGAACCTTGATGAAAAACTGCTCCAGAGCACTTAGGACCTCAGATTGGGGCGAAGGTTCACCTTCCAACAGTACAACGACCCAGAACGCACAGCAAAGACAATGCAGGAGTGGCTTCGGGACAAGTTTCTGAATGTCCTTTTTCATTTATTTCACCTTTATTTAACCAGGTAGGCTAGTTGAGAACAAGTTCTAATTTGCAACTGCGACCTGGCCAAGATAAAGCGTAGCAATTCGACACATACAACAACACAACAACCAACACATGGAATAAACAAAACATACATTCAATAATACAGTAGAACAAAAGAAAACAAAAAGTCTATATACAGTGAGTGCAAATGAGGTAAGTTAAGGAAATAAATAGGCCATGGTGGTGAAGTAATTACAATATAGCAATTAAACACTGGAATGGTAGATCGGCAGAAGATGAATGTGCAGGTAGAGATACTGGGATGCAAAGGAGCAAAATAAATAAATACCAGTATGGGATGAGGTAGGTAGATAGATGGGCTGTTCACAGATAGGCTAAGTACAGTTGCAGTGATCTGTAAACTGCTCTGACAGCTGGTGCTTAAAGCTAGTGAGGGAGATGTGAGTCTCCAGCTTCAGAGATTTTTGCAATTCGTTCCAGTCATGGGCAGCAGAGAACTGGAAGGAAAGACAACCAAAGGAGGAATTGTCTTTGGGGGTGACCAGTGAGATATACCTGCTGCAGCCCGTGCTACGAGTGGGTGCTGATATGGTGACCAGTGAGCTGAGATAAGGCTGGGCTTTACTTAGCAGAGACTTGTAGATAACCTGTAGCCAGTGGGTTTGGCAACGAGTATGAAGCGAGGGCCAACCAACGAGAGCGTACAGGTCGCAATGGTGGGTAGTGTATGAGGCTTTGGTGACAAAACGGATGGCACTGTGATAGACTGCATCCAGTTTGTTGAGTAGAGTGTTGGAGGCTATTTTATAGATGACATCACCGAAGTCGAGTATCGGTAGGATGGTCAGTTTTACGAGGGTATGTTTGGATATAGGAAGCCGATTCTAGATTTAATTTTGGAATGGAGATGCTTAATGTGAGTCTGGAAGGAGAGTTTACAGTCTAACCAGACACCCAGGTATTTGTAGTTGTCTGTCACGTTCTGACCTGTATTTCCTGTGTTTTGTATTTAGTTAGTATGGTCAGGGCGTGAGTTGGGTGGGCAGTCTATGTTTGTTTTTCTAGGTTTTGGGAATTTCTATGTTTCGGCCTAGTATGGTTCTCAATCAGAGGCAGGTGTCATTAGTTGTCTCTGATTGAGAATCATACTTAGGTAGCCTGGGTTTCACTGTGTGTTTGTGGGTGATTGTTCCTGTCTCTGTGTTTGCACCAGATAGGACTGTTTTAGGTTTTCTCACGTTTGTTGTTTTTGTTAGTTATCTCATGTGTAGTTTCTTTATAAATTAAAGAAAATGAATAACCACTATGCTGCTTTTTGGTCCGCTTCTCTTTCACCAGAAAACCCTTACATTGTCCACGTATTCTAAGTCAGAGCCGTCCAGAATAGTCATGCTGGACGGGCGAGCAGGTGCGGGCAGCGATCAATTGAAAAGCATGCATTTAGTTTTACTTGCGTTTAAGAGCAGTTGGAGGCCACGGAAGGAGAGTTGTATGGCATTGAAGCTCTTCTGGAGGTTAGTTAACACAGTGTCCAAGGAGGGGCCAGAAGTATACAGAATGGTGTCGTCTGCGTAGAGGTGGATCAGAGAATCACCAGCAGCAAGAGCAACATCATTGATGTATACAGAAAAGAGAGTCGGCCCGAGAATTTAACCCTGTGGCACACCCATAGAGACTGGCAGAGGTCCAGACAACAGGCCCTCCGATTTGACACACTGAACTCTATCAGAGAAGTAGTTGGTAAACCAGGCGAGGCAATCATTTGCGAAACCAAGGCTGTCGAGTTTGCCAATAAGAATGTTGTGATTGACAGAGTCGAAAGTCTTGGCCAGGTTGATGAATACGGCTGCACAGTAATGTCTCTTATCGATGGCGGTTATGATGTCGTTTAGAACCTACTAACTGTTAGCTTGCCAACAAAGGGTATAACAAAGTATTGAGATAATTCTTTTGTTATTGACCAAATACCCATTTCCCACCATAATTTGCAAATAAATGTATTAAAAATCCTACATTGTGATTTTTTCCCCCTCATTTTGTATGTCATCGTTGAAGTGTACCTATGATGAAAATTACAGGCCTCTCTCATCTTTTTAAGTGGGAGAACTTGCGCAATTGGTGGCTGACTAAATACTTTTTTGCCCCATTGTATATACTGTACTCTATACCATCTACTGCATCTTGCCTATGCCGTTCTGTACCATCACTCATTCATATATCTTTATGTTCATACTCTTTATCCCTTTACACTTGTGTGTATAAGGTAGTAGTTGTGTAATTGTTAGGTTAGATTACTCGTTGGTTATTACTGCATTGTCGGAACTAGAAGCACAAGCATTTCGCTACACTCGCATTAACATCTGCTAACCATGTGTATGTGACAAATAACATTTGATTTGAACTGTATTTATTGTAATGTGTAATTCATTGTAAATCGATAGTGTTGTATTGACTTATCATGTTGATTTATTGTTCCCAGGGCACCCTTGTAAATGAAACTTGTGTCAATGGGCTTTCCCTGGTTAAATAAAGGTAAAATAAAATAAATAAGCACGCATAAGAAATTATTTTCCCCCCGATTTATTACGGGCCCCTTTACTCCATTGGAAACATGCATGCTCAGGCAGTTCTCAAACGAGTCCTGCGTTTTTACAGAGTACCAGCCTATACAGTGCTTAAGCCACGCTACTAGTCCGCACGGCTAACGCCAACTAGCTAACCACCTGTTACTAGCTTAGCTCTCATATTTATTTTGCTTAGCACTGAGTGTGCGTCTACTAACTCAAATACTTTATAGTACTACTTAAGTATCTGTACTTTACTTTACTATTTATATTTTTGACTACTTTTACTTTTACTTCACTCCATTCCTAAAGAAAATAATGTACTTTTTACTCCATACATTTTCCCTTTTTCTTGGAGAAGTGATGTGACTAAACAGATAGTTCCTTTCAACACTGTTTTCCATGGTACTATGCTCCTTGCTGGAGTTTTGGGACAGAGAGAATGTTCATCGTTGTTAAGGTCCTTTAGCCTCTTTCTCGGGCCTCCCAAGGCTCTGAGAATGATACAGTTTATCCATAATTGTTTTGTCGTCTCTGAAGCCGGGTGTACACTACACGATTTTGGCCCCGATTTAGCTGTCCCAGAAAGGTTTTTGAGATCGGATAAAAAATTCCACGTCTTTGCATACTCAGGGCGCGTGTTAACGTGTCAGAGGCATAATCTGAGCACTAACGATTCCATCTTTTAGCCGTCCTACACATCCCAATGTTTTCAGACATGTTTGATTTTATCAGCACAAATTATGCAACGCTCTTGTAGTGTGAGATGTCATAATGAAATAATGCCATTGTGTCGCATCACCCAGAATGTGTAGACTTCTGCTAGTATGCGTTTGTACTTGCCAAAGTGTCAAATCAGTACAGCTCTAAAGTTCAATTCAATAGGTTTTGGGTAAATGCACGTTATATACAAAAGTATGTGAACATCCACTCATTTGAAGGACACCCTTCAAATGAGTGGATTCGGCTATTTCAGCCACGCCCATTCCTGACAGGTATATAAAATCGAGCACTCAGCCTTGCAATCTCCATAGACAAACATTGGGTGTAGAATGGCCTTAATGAAGAGCTTTCCACCTTTCTAACATGTCAGTTTGTCAAATTTCTGCCCTGCTAGAGCTGGCCCGGTCAACTGTAAGTGTTGTTATTGTAAAGTGGAACAGCAATGGCTGAGCCATGAAGGGGTAGGCCACACAAACTCACAGAACAGGACCACCGAATGCTGAAGCGCGTAGCACGTAAAAATCGCCTGTCCTCGGTAGAAACATTCACTAAATCAAATCAAATGTTATTTGTCACATGCACCGAACACAACAGGTGTAAACCTTACAGTGAAATGCTTACTTACAAGCCCTTAACCAGCAATGTAGTTTTAAGAAAAATACCCCTAAAAAATGTAAAAATAAAAGAAACAAATAATTAAAAAGCAGCAGTAAAATAACAATAGCGAGGCGATATACAGGTGGTACCGGTACAGAGTCAATGGTTGAGGGCCCCGGTTAGTCGAGGTAATTGAGATAATATGTACATATAGGTAGAGTTATTGAAGTGACTATGCATAGATAATAACATAGAGTAGCAGCAGCATGCACATAGTCTAGGTTGGCCAGCTGTTTAAATGCCTCTGGGACCTTGACTTGGCGCTCCGGTATCACTTGCCGTGCGGTAGCAGAGAGAACAGTCTATGACTAGGGTGGCTGGAGTCTTTGACCATTTTAGGCCCTTCCTCTGACACCACCTGGTATAGAAGTCCTGGATGGCAAGAAGCTTGGCCGTACGCACTACCCTCTGTACTAGAGGTCGACCGATTAGGATTTTTCAACGCCGATACCGATTATTGGAGGACCAAACAAATCAGATACCGTTTAATCGGCAGATTTTAATTTATTTATTTGTAATAATGACAATTACAGCAATACTGAATGAACACTTTTATTTTAATTTAATATAATACATCAATAAAATCAATTTAGTCTCAAATAAATAATGAAACATGTTCAATTTGGTTTAAATAATGCAAAAACAAAGTGTTGGAGAAGAAAGTAAAAGTGCAATATTTGCCATGTAAAAAAGCTAATGTTTCAGTTCCTTGCTCAGAACATGAGAACATATGAAAGTTGGTGGTTCCTTGTAGTTATTATAGGAATTATAGGACTATTTCTCTCTATACCATTTGTATTTCATATACCTTTGACTATTGGATGTTCTTATAGTATAGTATTGCCAGCCTGATCTCGGGAGTTGATAGGCTTGAAGTCATAAGCAACGCAATGCTTGAAGCACAGCGAAGAGCTGCTGGCAAATGCAGGAAAGTGATGTTTGAATGAATGCTTACGAGCCTGCTGCTGCCTACCACCGCGCAGTCAGACTGCTCTATCAAATATCAAATCATAGACTTAATTATAATTTAATAACACACAGAAATACGCGCCTTAGGTCATTAATATGGTCAAATCCGGAAATGTTATTTATTTTATTCAATGTTATGTCATAATTATGTACAATTCTGGCAAAATAAATGAAAAGAAATTCAGGTTTGCAGGCAATATTAACTAAATATGCAGGTTTAAAAATATATACTTGTGTATTGATTTTAAGAAAGGCATTGATGTTTATGGTTAGGTACACTATGGTGCAACGACAGTGCTTTTTTCGTGAATGCACTTGTTAAATCATCACCCGTTTGACAAAGTAGGCTGTGATTCAATGATAAATTAACAGGCACTGCATCGATTATATGCAACGCAGGACAAGCTAGATAAACTAGTAATATCATCAACCATGTGTAGTTAACTAGTGATTTTGTTAAGATGGATTGTTTTTTATAAGATAAGATTAATGCTAGCTAGCAACTTACCTTGGCTCCTTGCTGCACTCTTGTAACAGGTAGTCAGCCTGCCACACAGTCTCCTCGTAGAGTGCAATAATCGGTGTCCAAAAATGCTGATTTTCGATTGTTATGAAAACTTGAAATCAACCCTAATTAATAGGCCATTACGATTAATCGGTCAACCTCTACTCTAGTGCTTTGCGGTCGGGGGCTGAGCAGTTGCCATACCAGGCAGTGATGCAGCCAGTCAGCTCTCGATGGTGCAGCCGTAGAACCTTTTGAGGATCTGTGGACCCATGCCAAATCTTTTCAGTCTCCTGAGGGGGAATAGGTTTTGTCTTGGTGTGCTTGGACCATGTTAGTTTGTTGGTGGTGATGTGAACACCAAGGAACTTGAACCTCTCAACCTACTCCACTACAGCCCCGTCAATGAGAATGGGGGCATTCTCGGTCCACCTTTTCCTGTAGTCCACAATCATCTCCTTTTTCTTTATCACGTTGTGGGAGAGGTTGTTATCCTGGAACCACATGACCAGGTCTCTGCCCTCCTCCCTATAAGTTGTCTCATCATTGTTGTTGATCAGGCCTACCACTGTTGTGTCATCGGCAAACTTAATGATGGTGTTGGAGACGTGCCTGGCCATGCAGTCATGAGTAAACAGGGAGTTTAGGAGGGGACTGAGCACTCACCCCTGAGGGGCACCCCTGTTGAGGATCAGCGTGGCGGATGTGTTGTTACCTACCCTTAACACCTGGGGGGGCGGCCCGTCAGGAAGTCCTGGATCCAGTTGCAGAGGGATGTGTTTAGACCCAGGGTCCTTAGCTTAGGGATGAGCTTTGAGGGAACTATGGTGTTGCACGCTGAGCTGTAGTCAATGAATAGCATTCTCACATAGGTGTTCCTTTTGTCCAAGTGGGAAACGGCTGTGTGGAGTACAATCGAGATTGCATCATCTATGGATCTGTTGGGGCGGTATGCAAATTCGAGTGGGTCTAGGGTTTCTGGGATAATGGTGTTGGTGT
Source organism: Oncorhynchus gorbuscha (assembly GCF_021184085.1). NCBI lineage: Eukaryota > Metazoa > Chordata > Actinopteri > Salmoniformes > Salmonidae > Oncorhynchus > Oncorhynchus gorbuscha. The sequence continues at coordinate 26,207,808 of NC_060173.1, read as the reverse complement.
GAGCCATGACCAGCCTTTCAAAGCACTTCATGGCTACAGATGTGAGTGCTATGGGTCGTTAGTCATTTAGGCAGATTACCTTAGTGCTCTTGGGCACAGGGTCTATGGTGGTTTGCTTGAAACATGTTGGCTTTACAGACTCAGACAGAGGTTGAAAATGTCAGTGAAGACACTTGCCAGTTGGTCAACGCATGCTCTGAGTACACGTCCTGGTAATCCGTCTGGCCCTGCGGCCTTGTGAATGTTGACCTGTTTAAAGGTCTTACTCACATTGGCTGCGGAGAACGTGATCACACAGTCGTCCAGAACAGCTGATGCTCTCATGCATGTTTTAGTGTTACTTGCCTCAAAGCAAGCATAGAAGGAAATTAGCTCGTCGGGTAGGCTCATGCCACTGGGCAGCTCTCGGCTGTGCTTCCCTTTGTAGTCTGTAATAGTTTGCAAGCCCTGCCACATCCCATGTGCATCGGAGCCAAACTGCTAACGTCAGCACAATTACTGTTCGTTGGGAGCTTTATGAAATGGCTTTCCATGGCCAAGCAGCTGCACACATGCCTAAGATCACCATGCGCATTGCCAAGCGTCGGCTGGAGTGGTGTAAAGCTCGCCGCCATTGGACTCTGGAGCAGTGGCGTTCTCTGGAGTGATGAATCACTCTTCACCATCTGGCAGTCCAACAGACTAATCTTGGTTTGGCGGTTGCCAGGAGAACACTACCTGCCCTAATGCATAGTGCCAATTGTAAAGTTTAGGTGGAGGAGGAATAAGGGTCTGGGGCTGTTTTCCATGGTTATAGCTAGGCCCCTTACAACCAGTGAAGAGAAAGCTTGACACTACAGCATAGACTGACATTCTACACGATTCTTTGCATCCAAGTTTGTGGCAACATTTTTTTTTTTTAGAACGACAGATTTGTACCTAGATATTCCATAAAAAATCTGCTGTTTCCAGCTACAATAGTAATTTACAACAGTAACAATGTCTACACTGTATTTCTGATCAATTTGATGTTATTTTAATGGCATAACGTGTGCACGTCACTGGTGGGCCGTCAGGGCCAGCAAGGCCTTCTCTGCTGGCCTAAACATCATCAGAATATAATTTTTTTTAAATATATTTTCCCACAAATATGTATTAAATTATTCCCCAGAGTAAGAGTTATACTCTTCATTTCATAGCTTTCCTCTTGGTTGCACTGCTTCCAGCCCCAGGTTGAGATTTGGAGGGCTGGTCTTTATGTTAGATCTTTTATCCAATCATATTCAGCCATCATGTGTTGCCAGGGGTCTAAAATCTGCCCTCAGGCCTTCAGAATCAACGGTGCGGGTAGCTTAAAGTGAATGGAAATGAAAATTTAGTGTCAACCAATCAGCTTTAGAGTTGGCTATTGTACGCCTGCTGGCTGGCTCCAGTGTTACACAGGAGCCAGCTAGCAGGCGTAGTGCGTACACATCTTTTGATTGGGTTACCAATATTGAGAGGCAAGTCCTATGGGCAGGTCTATGCAGAACCTCAGAACTAGGAAAGTGAATTTGAGAAACAAATTAATTTGCGTACTACTAAGGTGTTTTTTCAACCGACAATGGCGGAAGGAGGAGAAGATATCGATTTGGTCAAGGATATAATTATAACGCCATTCTCAAGACAAACTTTTCAAGAAAAGTTAGACATTGTAAGGAGAGGTCGCCCGACGCCGACGCTACAAAGCCTGTCACAGGCGGGAAAAGGGATTTGTTCGCCACTTTCAAAGATCCAACTACGAGCGCTATCAATGGCTCACAGGCTCCGAGAAGCACTGCAAACTGTACTGCTGGGAATACCTATTATTTGCAAGTGATCGATTTGGTGTTTGGAGCCACACTGGCTTTGCAAACTTGAGTTTGAGTCAAACTTGAGTCTAACCAAGGCAGCAACGGGACACCAAAGTACGGCTGAGCACTTACAAGCAATGGTGCTTTTGTGTCACGAATCCCGCTTCCTGAGTCTGTGTTTGCCTGTGTTTCTGTCCTGGAGTGTGTTTCCGGTGTCCTGGAACGCACCCTGTCTGGTTACCGGGCGAATTAGCTTGTTGGGAGATCGATGTTCACCCGCACCTGTATCCCATCAGTAATCTGCACACCTGTCCTGATCATCACCTCTCCCCTTCAAAAGCTCTGACCTGACATCCATTCCCTGCCGGATCGTTAGCCATGAACAGTATGTTGTGCCATAGTATCAGCCTCAAGTTGGATAGAATTTGTTTTGTTGTTTTTTACGTATTGCTTGCCTTAAACTTACCTCCGTTTGTTCTGTCTTCAGTTACTCACCCGGATCATTTACCCCATGCCCGCCTGGTCGTCAGAGGATTCCGCTACCCCATTGGATCCACCTATTTACTCCCATCAACTCACCACTGCTGCCCGCTACGCCACCTGGATATATCTAACCATTCACATTCACTTGTAAATAAATTCTCACCTTCTTCCTACTCTCCTTGTCCTGGTCTTCTTCTGGGTCCAATTCTGGTAAACCCTGACAGAACGATCCGGCCAGTGATGAACCCAGCGGACCTGGACTCCGTTTGCCATACAATTACCCAGCAGGAGAAGATGTTTGGACAACACAACATGGCGCTACACGAGATAGCGTTTTCAATCAGGAACTTATCCGATAGATTAACGAGTATCCAGGATCAGCTCAGGTTGCCGGCGGATCATCCACCACCTGTTTCACCCATATCACCTGCCGATTTGGGAGCGGGTTCCTTCTGTGAGCCCAAGGTTCCGACACCGGAGAAGTACGAGGGAGATCTGGGAGGATGCTGTTAATTTCTTTTACTGTTTGGTATAGTTTTTGATCTGCAGCCCTACTCTTACGCCACAGATAAGGCTAGGATAGCTTTTGTTATTGAGCTGCTGCGTGGTAGAGCTCTGGAATGGGCTTCAGCTGTTTGGGAACGATGGGACACATGCATGACGTCATACCAGGGTTTCACGGCAGAGATGAGAAAGCTTTTTGACCATCCAGTCCAAGGTAAGGACGCAGCTAAACGTTTGTTCTCTCTTCGCCAAGGAGCTCGCAGTGTGGCAGACTTTGTGATAGAATTCATGACATTGGCTGTGGAGAGTGGTTGGAATGAGGAATCACTACAAGCGGTTTTTTACCAGGGGTTGTCGGAGCAACTCAAGGACGAGCTGATCTCCTATCCAGAGCCTAGTGACCTAGATAGTTTGGTCACCTTAGCTATTCGGGTAGATGATAGGGTCCGAGAGAGAAGGAGGGAGAAGCAGTGGGGTCCATCTAATCAATCTGAGACTCGGTTACCATTCGGGTCAGGAAGTGGACCAGAACGGGTTGATCATTTTCCCTCACACGGGATTAGTGGAGGAGTCCTGCCGCCAGATCCTGAAACCTATGCAAGTGGGGCGGCACGGGTTAACCAAGGACGAGCGCCAACGTAGACGTGAGACCAACAGCTGCCTCTACTGTGGTAGCTCGGGACATTACATCTCCGTTTGTCCTCAGCGCCCGTTAAACTGCTCAGCTCGTTAGGTTTGGGAGGTTTGTTAGCGAGCCAGTTTCAACCTCTCAAGTGCCCTGTCAGACCTTGTTTTCCTGCTACCCTCATAAATAAGAATCAGAGTTTAGCGATTAACACTTTCATCGATTCCGGTGCCGATGACAGCTTCATTGATGCCGACTTAGTGGAACAGCTGGGGCTTTCCAAGGAGCAATTACCGGAGGCCATTGAAGCAACCACTCTGAACGGCAGTAGTCTGGCACGGATCACTATGAGGACTGAACCGGTTAAGATGTTGTTGTCGGGGAATCATTCAGAGGTTATTTCTTTTTTCATTTTGCCTTCCCCCCATGTTCCTCTGGTTCTTGGATACCCCTGGCTAAGAGAACACAATCCTTTGTTCGATTGGGTGACTGGTAAGGTAACTAGTTGGAGCATTGAGTGCCATGCTAACTGCCTCAGGACTGCCTGTTCTCATGCTGTCCCCAATCGGGTCAGTGAGTCTGCTCCTCCTGATTTGTCCCTGGTTCCTGAAACATATCACGAGTTGGGTGAGGTGTTCAGTAAGCAGAAAGCTTTGTCACTTCCTCCCCACCGACCTTATGATTGTACAATTAAGCTGTTCCCTGGAGCTACCTTTCCCAAGGGACGGTTATACAGTATTTCTCGACCTGAGCGGGAAGCCCTGGAGACCTACATAAAGGAGTCACTTGCTGCAGGTTTCATTCATCCCTCGTCATCACCCCTGGGAGCTGGATTTTTTTTGTGAGTAAGAAGGATGGAGCTCTTCGACCGTGTATTGATTATCGGGGGTTGAATGATATTACTGTCAAGAACAAGTACCCCTTGCCCTTGATGAGCTCCGCTTTCGATTCTTTACAGGGTGCTACTGTGTTTACGAAGCTTGATCTACGCAATGCGTATCATCTGGTTCGGATCAAAGAGGGGGACGAGTGGTTGACTGGATTCAATACACCTATGGGACATTTCGAGTACCAGGTGATGCCGTTTGGACTTTCCAACGCTCCAGCAGTGTTCCAAAGTTTGGTGAATGACGTGCTGAGGGATATGATCGGTCTGTTTGTGTTCGTTTACCTGGATGACATCCTGATTTACTCCAAGGAGCTTTCCAGCCACATCCAGCATGTTAAGCAGGTCCTGCAGCGGTTATTGGAGAACCGTCTGTTTGTGAAGGCAGAGAAGTGTGATTTTTCACGCCCACACTACATCCTTCCTCGGGTACATCATCTCCAGGGGTGAGATCAAGATGGACCAAGAGAAGGTTCGGGCGGTTCGGGATTGGGCCCGGCCCGGTACGAGATTTCAGCTCCAGAGATTCCTGGGATTTGCGAACTTCTATCGGAGGTTTATCCGTGATTACAGCCGGGTGGCCGCCCCTTTAACTGCTTTGACGTCTTGCACCAGAATTTTCTGTTGGACTCCTGAGGCAGACCGAGCATTTCTGAACTTGAAGAGCCGATTCACCAACGCGCCGATTCTCTCTCAACCTGACACTTCCCGTCAGTTTGTTGTTGAGGTGGACGCGTCTGATGTGGGGTGGGTGCCATCCTGTCCCAGCATAGCTCCACTGACGGTAAACTCCATCCCTGCGCCTTCTACTCTTGTCGTCTTTCACCAACTGAGAGAAACCACGATGTGGGTAACCGGGAGCTTCTCGCTGTGAAGCTTGCCTTGGAGGAGTGGCGTCACTGGTTGGAGGGAGCGGAGCAACCGTTTGTGGTCTGGACTGGCCACAAGCATCTGGCTTACGTGCAATTGGCTAAACGTCTCAACTCCCGTCAGGCCAGGTGGGCTTTGTTTTTTGGACGCTTCAATTTTTCCCTGACGTTCCGACCTGGGTCGAAGAACGGCAAAGCGGACGCCTTGTCCCGGATGTTCTCCAAGACGGATGAGAGTGGGGCCAAGACTGAGACGATTCTTCCCCAGAACCTTGTCGTGGGAGCCGTTACATGGAGGATTGAGGAGGATGTGATGACGGCCCTTCGGACGCAGCCCGTCCCCGGTAACGGTCCACCCGGTCGGTTGTTCGTGCCTGAGTCGGTCCGTTCTGCTGTTCTTCAGTGGTCCCACGCCAGCAAGATAGCTTGTCACCCTGGCGTTGCTCGGACTATGGCGCTACTGCACAGACAATTTTGGTGGCCTGCCATGGGAGAAGATACCCGGATACCCGGTTTGTTGCCGCATGTCCTGTTTGTGCTCAGAACAAAAGTACCAATCGGCCTAGCTCTGGGCTTCTTCACCCCCTACCTATTCCTCGGCAACCTTGGTCGCATCTGGCCCTGGGTTTTGTCACGGGATTGCCCCCTTCGGTTTGGAACACGGTCATTCTGACCATTGTGGACAGATTCAGCAAGTTTGCTCATTTTTTCCCTCTCTCCAAGCTTCCATCTGCCACGGAGACGTCCAAGATCCTGGTTAGGGAGGTTTTCAGGGTCCACGGGTTGCCCAGTGACATTGTTTCTGACCGTGGTCCTCAGTTTACATGCTGTCTGGAGATCCTTCTGTTTGGCCATTGGAGCTACAGTGAGTCTCACTTCTGGAATTCACCCACAATCTAATGGTCAGGCGGAGAGAGCCAACCAGAAGATGGAGTCCACGCTGCGTTGTCTTGTTTCCTCTGATCCCACCTCTTGGTCATCTCAATTACCCTGGGTCGAGTATGCCCATAATACCCTTCCTTCATCTGCCACTGGGATGTCCCCCTTCCAATGCCTGTACGGATACCAACCTCCCTTGTTTCCTTCTCAGAAGAGGGATCTTTCAGTTCCTTCTGTCCAGGCCCACATTCGTCGTTGCCACCGGACCTGGCATCGGGCCAGGAAGGTCCTCCTTAGAGTTTCTGACCGGTATCAGTTCCAGGCGAATCGCCGCTGTATTCCTGCTCCCGCTTATACCATCGGAGATAAGGTTTGGTTGGCTACACGGGATCTTCCTCTACGGACTGAGTCGAGGAAACTGTCACCAAGGTTCATTGGTCCGTTTGTGGTGGAGAGAATCATTAACCCTGTTGTGGTCCGACTCAAATTGCCGGCAATGCTTCGAGTACACCCCACCTTTCATGTCTCCTGCCTCAAGCCGGTTCTCCTCAGTCCTCTGTTGCCCCCTCGTCCTCCTCCTCCTCGGATGATCGGAGGTGGTCCTGCCTACACGGTGCGCCGCATAATGGATTCCAGGCGGCGGGGTCGAGGTTTCCAATATCTCGTGGATTGGGAAGGATATGGTCCAGAGGAGAGGAGTTGGAGTTCTACCGCCTCCACCCTGGCGCTCCAGGTAGTCCGCCTGGTGGCGTTCGTCGGAGGGGGGGGTACTGTCACGGAGGGGGGGGGTACTGTCAAATGCTCACCTTCTTCCTACTCTCCTTGTCCTGGTCTGCTTCTGGGTCCAATTCTGATAAACCCTGACATTTTGAAAACTTTTGGGGACACCCGAGTGGATCTACAGCTCAATGAACAAGCGTGCAGGGCAACGGAGCTGCACAATAGTTCCGGTTCCGGTTGGAGCGAGTGGTCGCATCTGCACGTCGCTCCAACGGGTAGTATAACTTTTTCATTATATTTCATTATATCACAACGGTTTGATTTGTCTTATCTTAGCAATTTCTTCTCAGCTAGCTACATAGCCGTCTTTGTATCAAAGATAATTGCGTAATTATCGTATTTCGCCGTCCTAACGTAGTCTTCACTAGCCAGCTAGCTAACGTCCACTGATTAGCTGCACTGGAGAAACTGTTACACTCAACTGAACGACTTGATCAGTGTAGTGTTAGCTAGCTACATAGCTGTCTTTGCTGTCTTCGTATCATCGTATCATCGTATCCAAGATAATTGTGTTGTTTAGGTTTAGAGTGTGTAGTCTTAGAGTGATTATCTTAATTTACCGAGGTTAGCTAGCCAGCTATTTGTCGTCCTTAACGTAGGTGACTCTGCTAGCTAGCCAACAGCTAGCCAACGCTAGCCAACGTCTTCTGTATAGAACTCAACTACCCGGTCGCATTCACAGGTTGTATCACATTTTCACTTCATTCTCATTACAGTACAACGGTTTGATTTGTTTGATCGTAGCTAGCTACTTAGCTAGCTACATAGCCGTCTTTGTATCAAATATAATTGTGTAGTCTAGAGCGATTTTCTAGGTTCGCTAGCCATCTATTGTCGTTCTTTTAACGCAACGTAACGTAAACAACACTGCTAGCTAGCCTGCTAGCCCCCGAATAGCAACACTGCAGAAACTATTACACTCAACGGAACGACTTGATTAGTGTAGTGTCAACAACGCACCCACTGCCAGCTGGCCTACTTCAGCAGTACTGTATCATTTTAATCATTTTAGTCAATAAGATTCTTGCTACGTAGCTTAACTTTCTGAACATTCGAGACGTGTAGTCCACTTGTCATTCCAATCTCCTTTGCATTAGCGTAGCCTCTTCTGTAGCCTGTCAACTATGTGTCGGTTTATCCCTGTTCTCTCCTCTCTGCACAGACCATACAAACGCTCCTCACCGCGTGGCCGCGGCCACCCTACTCTGGTGGTCCCAGCGCGCAAGACCCACGTGGAGTTCCAGGTCTCCGGTAGCCTCTGGAACTGCCAATCTGCGGTCAACAAGGCAGAGTTCATCTCAGCCCATGCCTCCCTCCAGTCCCTCGACTTCTTGGCCCTGACGGAAACATGGATCACCACAGACAACACTGCTACTCCTACTGCTCTCTCTTCGTCCGCCCACGTGTTCTCGCACACCCCGAGAGCGTCTGGTCAGCGGGGTGGTGGCACCGGGATCCTCATCTCTCCCAAGTGGTCATTCTCTCTTTCTCCCCTTACCCATCTGTCTATCGCCTCCTTTGAATTCCATGCTGTCACAGTTACTAGCCCTTTCAAGCTTAACATCCTTATCATTTATCGCCCTCCAGGTTCCCTCGGAGAGTTCATCAATGAGCTTGATGCCTTGATAAGCTCCTTTCCTGAGGACGGCTCACCTCTCACAGTTCTGGGCGACTTTAACCTCCCCACGTCTACCTTTGACTCTTTCCTCTCTGCCTCCTTCTTTCCACTCCTCTCCTCTTTTGACCTCACCCTCTCACCTTCCCCCCTACTCACAAGGCAGGCAATACGCTCGACCTCATCTTTACTAGATGCTGTTCTTCCACTAACCTCATTGCAACTCCCCTCCAAGTCTCCGACCACTGCCTTGTATCCTTTTCCCTCTCGCTCTCATCCAACACCTCCCACACTGCCCCTACTTGGATGGTATCGCGCCGTCCCAACCTTCGCTCTCTCTCCCCCGCTACTCTCTCCTCTTCCATCCTATCATCTCTTCCCTCCGCTCAAACCTTCTCCCACCTATCTCCTGATTCTGCCTCCTCAACCCTCCTCTCCTCCCTCTCTGCATCCCTTGACTCTCTATGTCCCCTATCCTCCAGGCCGGCTCGGTCCTCCCCTCCCGCTCCGTGGCTCGATGACTCATTGCGAGCTCACAGAACAGGGCTCCGGGCAGCCGAGCGGAAATGGAGGAAAACTCGCCTCCCTGCGGACCTGGCATCCTTTCACTCCCTCCTCTCTACATTTTCCTCCTCTGTCTCTGCTGCTAAAGCCACTTTCTACCACGCTAAATTCCAAGCTTCTGCCTCCAACCCTAGGAAGCTCTTTGCCACCTTCTCCTCCCTCCTGAATCCTCCGCCCCCTCCCCCCTCCTCCCTCTCTGCAGATGACTTCGTCAACCATTTTGAAAAGAAGGTCGACGACATCCGATCCTCGTTTGCTAAGTCAAACGACACCGCTGGTTCTGCTCACACTGCCCTACCCTGTGCTCTGACCTCTTTCTCCCCTCTCTCTCCAGATGAAATCTCGCGTCTTGTGACGGCCGGCCGCCCAACAACCTGCCCGCTTGACCCTATCCCCTCCTCTCTTCTCCAGACCATTTCCGGAGACCTTCTCCCTTACCTCACCTCGCTCATCAACTCATCCCTGACCGTTGGCTACGTCCCTTCCGTCTTCAAGAGAGCGAGAGTTGCACCCCTTCTGAAAAAACCTACACTCGATCCCTCCGATGTCAACAATTACAGACCAGTATCCCTTCTTTCTTTTCTCTCCAAAACTCTTGAACGTGCCGTCCTTGGCCAGCTCTCCCGCTATCTCTCTCTGAATGACCTTCTTGATCCAAATCAGTCAGGTTTCAAGACTAGTCATTCAACTGAGACTGCTCTCCTCTGTATCACGGAGGCGCTCCGCACTGCTAAAGCTAACTCTCTCTCCTCTGCTCTCATCCTTCTAGATCTATCGGCTGCCTTCGATACTGTGAACCATCAGATCCTCCTCTCCACCCTCTCCGAGTTGGGCATCTCCGGCGCGGCCCACGCTTGGATTGCGTCCTACCTGACAGGTCGCTCCTACCAGGTGGCGTGGGGAGAATCTGTCTCCTCACCACGCGCTCTCACCACTGGTGTCCCCCAGGGCTCTGTTCTTGGCCCTCTCCTATTCTCGCTATACACCAAGTCACTTGGCTCTGTCATAACCTCACATGGTCTCTCTTATCATTGCTATGCAGACGACACACAATTAATCTTCTCCTTTCCCCCTTCTGATGACCAGGTGGCGAATCGCATCTCTGCATGTCTGGCAGACATATCAGTGTGGATGACGGATCACCACCTCAAGCTGAACCTCGGCAAGACGGAGCTGCTCTTCCTCCCGGGGAAGGACTGCCCGTTCCATGATCTCGCCATCACGGTTGACAACTCCATTGTGTCCTCCTCCCAGAGCGCCAAGAACCTTGGCGTGATCCTGGACAACACCCTGTCGTTCTCAACTAACATCAAGGCGGTGGCCCGTTCCTGTAGGTTCATGCTCTACAACATCCGCAGAGTACGACCCTGCCTCACACAGGAAGCGGCGCAGGTCCTAATCCAGGCACTTGTCATCTCCCGTCTGGATTACTGCAACTCGCTGTTGGCTGGGCTCCCTGCCTGTGCCATTAAACCCCTTCAACTCATCCAGAACGCCGCAGCCCGTCTGGTGTTCAACCTTCCCAAGTTCTCTCACGTCACCCCGCTCCTCCGTTCTCTCCACTGGCTTCCAGTTGAAGCTCGCATCCGCTACAAGACCATGGTGCTTGCCTACGGAGCTGTGAGGGGAACGGCACCTCAGTACCTCCAGGCTCTGATCAGGCCCTACACCCAAACAAGGGCACTGCGTTCATCCACCTCTGGCCTGCTCGCCTCCCTACCACTGAGGAAGTACAGCTCCCGCTCAGCCCAGTCAAAACTGTTCGCTGCCCTGGCCCCCCAATGGTGGAACAAACTCCCTCACGACGCCAGGACAGCGGAGTCAATCACCACCTTCCGGAGACACCTGAAACCCCACCTCTTTAAGGAATACCTAGGATAGGTTAAGTAATCCCTCTCACCCCACCCCCCCTAAGTTTTAGATGCACTATTGTTAAGTGACTGTCCCACTGGATGTCATAAGGTGATTGCACCAATTTGTAAGTCGCTCTGGATAAGAGCGTCTGCTAAATGACTTAAATGTAATGTAAATGTACAATGAAAAGGTGAAGAAAAATAGGGAAATATTGAAATTTGGGTAAACAGGAACTGTATTTATTTTTTATTCTTTTGGACTTAAAGCTCAAAGTTTGTGGACCAGAAATGGATAGAAGAAGAATATTAATATTACTCTGTTGCACTCGACTATGTTCTTGCCTATTAGTTGAACTGTACTGTATTGTACTCTTCCCCTGCAATTCTCTGAATATAAATGTCAATTTCAAGGTGACGCAACGCCTGGTTATACTGCGTTTCTGTCTAAATGTATAGTGTATAGAGCCATGGCATCATGATGATGGTAATAAGAGGTGGATTAATTTGGGTGGGACTGTGTAGGACTTCACTGAAGGCCCAGGCCCCAGGCCCACGGCACACCACTGGTGCACGTGCGTGTGTGAGTGAAGGGCATATGTCCATGATAAGAACAACAAAGGCAAAATCAATGAGCAATTCAGCAAAGCTGTTTTCAGAGATGCGCAGTGTGTGTTTGTCCATGCATGTGTATGTGAGTGAGTGAGTGTAAGGGCACGGAACATTAAAAAGCAGTGACAGCATGGTGGAGGGATGCAGCAATCAATGAGCTACGCTGTGAAGCTGAAATTTCCTACTTGATGACTGAGAGTGGCTGACTACACACTGACTCATCTTGGTGTGTGTGTGTGTGTGTGTGTGTGTGTGTGTGTGTGTGTGTGTGTGTGTGTGTGTGTGTGTGTGTGTGTGTGTGTGTGTGTGTGTGTGTGTGTGAGAGAGAGACCTGTGTAGTGTGTGGCTCTGCTTGTAGAGATGCTAGGGTACATGGATATCACAGAGCCTAAATTGAAGTGCATAATGGCTAAATTGAATAATTACTGCCGCCCTAAACAACAATTGAGCCCACTGTTTTTCCTTAACTTCTTATGGCTGCAGGGGCAGTATTGAGTAGTTTGGATGAAAAGGTGCCCATTGTAAACGGCCAGCTCCTATATATTTTAAAAACAACCTGAGGATTGATTATAAAAAACGCTTGACATGTTTCTGTGGACATTACTGAAACTATTTGGAATTTGTCTGCGTTGTCGTGACCGCTCTTTCCTGTTGATTTCTTAACATAACGCGCCAAACAAACGGAGGTATTTTGGATATAAAAAGGATCTTTATGGAACAAAAGGAACATTTATTGTGTAACTGCGAGTCTCATGAGTGAAAACATCCGAAGATCAGCAAAGGTAAACGATTAATTTGATTGCTTTTCTGATTTTCGTGACCAAGCCACTTGATGCTAAGTGTACTTAATGTTTTGTCGAGCGATCGATAAACTTACACAAATGCTTCGATTGCGATCGCTGTAAGGTATATTTTCAATATCTGACACGACAGGTGGATTAACAAAAGGCTAAGCTGTGTTTTCCTACAATGCACTTGTGATTTCATGAATATAAATATTTTTAGTAATATTCATTGAATGTAGCGCTATGTAATTCAGCAGTTGTTGATGACAATTATCCTGTTAACGTGATTGCAGCCACAACAAGTTAAGAGATGGAAATGATTAAAAGTCTCCAATGAGCTGGATAGGCTGTTGTGCACTCCCCCTGCTCAGGCACCAAGGAATAAATAGACTGACACGGAACCTAAACAGGCTGCGCACATGCACGCCATCGTGCATTAATTTATTTTGTCCCCCCACACCAAACGCGATCACGACACGCAGGTGAAAATATCAAAACAAACCAATTATATTATTTTGGAGACAGGTCGAAAAGCATGAAACATTTATGGCAATTTAGCCAGTTAGCTTGCACTTTCTAGCTAATTTTACCTATTTAGCTAGCTTGCAGTTGCTAGCTAATTTGTCCTGGGATATATACATTGAGTTGTTATTTTACCTGAAATGCACAAAGTCCTCTACTCCACCAATTTATCCACACATAAAACGGTCAACCGAATTGTTGGCGACTTTCATAAATTAGGTGCATTACTGCCACTGACTTCGTTCGTCTTTCAGTCACCCACATGGGTATAACCAATGAGGAGATGGCACATGGGTACATGCTTCTATAAACCAATGAGGAGATGGGAGAGGCAGGACTTGCAGCGCGATCTGCGTCAGAAATAGAACTGATTTCTACTTTAGTCCTTGGGAACTCAGACGCACGAGCAGTGCGGGTGCAATAATTTAATAACATAGATTTCTACATGTATTTTGCAACACTCGAAGCACGCGACGCAAGCGGTGTGGTTAGCCTGTGAGCCTCTACCAGACAGGGACTCAGGCAATCCAGCTCCAGTGGGCAGGCTGTGCCAAGCTAAAGAGAAATCCTGTCCCTGGCCGATGAACTAACTACCGCGTCTTCCAACATCCCCCCCACCACCACACACACACATACCAGCATACTGTAGGCATACACAGCACAGGCCCAGATTTGAGGCCAGCATACCTCTGGAGGAGAGAGAACAGAAAACAGGACAGGTCGGGCACAGACACACACACAAGCACATACTCCAGGTCATTGAGTCAGGTAGTGTAGGATTAGGAACATTGCCACAACAAACAGAAATCATGTGCTCTGCAATGGACTAAAACAGAATGATAACTGATAGAGATTATCCAGAACTAACAGCCAACAGAGCTGTTGTATGCTTAGTCCAGCATGAGAGAGTGAGAGAGACATACAGAAAAGAGGAGAAGGTATGTCTAAAGAGAGCAAGATCAGGGCAGAGAAAGAAAAGACGAAGGGGAAGAAAGGCAGACTGTCAGTTAGAGAAATAGACAGTGACTGAAACAAGGAGGTGTGTTACAATGTACTGTAGCTGCTGGGTGTTTCTTTGATGGCTGGCTGGCTGCTAGCATTCTAAGACTGTTCTGTTTGATAACAGAGCCTGATGACACCCACACTTATCCTAACTGCTGCATCTCTCTCTCTCTTTCGCACACACACACACACACACACACACACACACACACACACACACACACACACACACACACACACACACACACACACACACACACACACACACACACACACACACACACACACACACACACACACACACACACACACACACACACACACACACACACACACACACATACGCTTAACACCCTAAACGCTGCACAGCTCAGTTCACAGAGGAGAACTTAGCCTCAAATCCTATCAATGCTGCAGACTGATGACTAATTCACTCACGTCACCAGCAGTCTGTGTGTGTGTAGGGTTTTTCTGGTTCAAAAAGGAGCTTAGGTGGCAGGGGGCATACCAGGGGGCGCGACAGGCAGCGTACCAGGGGGCGTACCAGGGGGTGCGGTTGGCTCGTTGTAGAGAAATGTTTGTATTTTTAAACCAATTTCATGCAATTCTACAACATTTCTCCATGGAGCAGAGATATAATTCTTTACAATTTAAAGCAAATTTCCTGTTTATTCTATACATTTTGCCATGCAGCTGAGAGAAAATTGTGCTGTTTTAAAGGTACAATCAGCAATATGCAGAAAGTTAACAGCATAGTAGGTCATTGTACACAAAAACTAAGAACAAAGCACGAGGCTCAACTTCTCTGCTGTTTTGGTCCCAAGGCTCCCACGCTGTAAGAGCGTAACATGATCCCGTGAGCTGACACTGTGTGACTGTGTGAAAGTGAAGTATTGCATCGTGGTCATCTCAATATCTGCAGTGCTGCTCGTGCCAACATCATTTCGCTGAGTCATTTTGCCATGGCTAATACTGTGTTCTATTACTCAAACATAACAACAAAATCTATACTGTTAAGTGTATTGTTTTGGGAATTTTCAAATCTCCCTGACTGTTAAGCATTTATTTTTGGTGGTTGTTAGTTCTCAAAGATTGTATTGTTTAAAAATATATCAAATAAAATATACCAGTCACAAGTTTGGACACACCTACTCAGGTTCAAGGATCTCTCTGTACTTTGCTCCGTTCATCTTTCCCTCGATCCTGACTAGTCTCCCAGTTCCTGCTGCTGAAAAACATCCCCACAGCTTCACCGTAGGGATGGTGCCAGGTTTCCTCCAGACGTGACGCTTGGCATTCTGGCCAAAGAGTTCAATCTTGGTTTCATCAGACCAGAGAATCTTGTTTCTCATGGTCTGAGAGTCTTTAGGTGAGTTTTGACAAACTCCAAGCAGGCTGTTATGTGCCTTTTACTGAGGAGTGGCTTCCGCCTGGCCACTCTACCATAAAGGCCTGATTGGTGGAGTGTTGCAGAGATCGTTGTCTCCACAGAGGAACTCCAGAGCTCTGTCAGAATGACCATCGGGGTCTTCTCCCCGGCCCTTCTCCCCAGATTACTAAGTTTGGCCGGGTTGCCAGCTCTAGGAAGAATCTTGGTGGTTCCAAACTTCTTCAATTTAAGAGTGATGGAGGCCACTGTGTTCTTGGGGACCTTAATTTTTTTGGTACCCTTCCCCAGATCTGTGCCTCGACACAATCCTGGCTCGTAGCTATACGGATAATTTCCTCAACCTCATAGCATGGTTTTTGCTCTGACATGCACTGTCAACTGTGGGACCTTATACAGTGTGGAGAACAAGTATTTGATACACTGCCGATTTTGCAGGTTTCCTACTTACAAAGCATAAAATGCAAATTAATTACTTATTCATACAATGTGATTTTCTGGATTTTTCTTTTAGATTCCTTCTCTCACAGTTGAAGTGTACCTATGATAAAAATTACAGACCTCTACATTATTTGTAAGTAGGAAACACTGCCGATTTTGCAGGTTATCAAATACTTGTTCTCCCCACTGTATAAGGTCCCACAGTTGACAGTGCATATCAGAGAAAAAAACAAGCCATGAGGTTGAGGGAATTATTCACAGAGCTACGTGTCCAGTCAGTTGAATTTACCACAGTTGGACACCAATCAAGCTGTAGAAACAACTCAAGGATGATCAATGAAAACAGAATCCACCTGAGCTCAATTTTGAGTCTCATAGTCATGGGTCTGAATAATTGTGTAAATAAGATTTCTGTTTTTTATTTTTAATACATTTGCAAACATTTCTACAAACCGGTTTTCGCTTTGTCATTACGGGGTATTGTGTGTGGATTGCTGAGGAAAATGTTTTATTTAATCCATTTGAGCTCGGAGAGTTCATCAATGAGCTTGATGCCTTGATAAGCTCCTTTCCTGAGGACGGCTCACCTCTCACAGTTCTGGGCGACTTTAACCTCCCCACGTCTACCTTTGACTCATTCCTCTCTGCCTCCTTCTTTCCACTCCTCTCCTCTTTTGACCTCACCCTCTTACCTTCCCCCCCTTCTCACAAGGCAGGCAATACGCTCGACCTCATCTTTACTAGATGCTGTTCTTCCACTAACCTCATTGCAACTCCCCTCCAAGTCTCCGACCACTACCTTGTATCCTTTTCCCTCTCGCTCTCATCCAACACTTCCCACACTGCCCCTACTCGGATGGTATCGCGCCGTCCCAACCTTCACTCTCTCTCCCCCGCTACTCTCTCCTCTTCCATCCTATCATCTCTTCCCTCTGCTCAAACCTTCTCCAACCTATCTCCTGATTCTGCCTCCTCAACCCTCCTCTCCTCCCTCTCTGCATCCTTTGACTCTCTATGTCCCCTATCCTCCAGGCCGGCTCGGTCCTCCCCTCCCGCTCCGTGGCTCGACGACTCATTGCGAGCTCACAGAACAGGGCTCCGGGCAGCCGAGCGGAAATGGAGGAAAACTCGCCTCCCTGCGGACCTGGCATCCTTTCACTCCCTCCTCTCTACATTTTCCTCCTCTGTCTCTGCTGCTAAAGCCACTTTCTACCACTCTAAATTCCAAGCATCTGCCTCTAACCCTAGGAAGCTCTTTACCACCTTCTCCTCCCTCCTGAATCCTCCTCCCTCCTGAATCCTCCCCCCCCCCCTCCTCCCTCTCTGCAGATGACTTCGTCAACCATTTTGAAAAGAAGGTCGACGACATCCGATCCTCGTTTGCTAAGTCAAACGACACCGCTGGTTCTGCTCACACTGCCCTACCCTGTGCTCTGACCTCTTTCTCCCCTCTCTCTCCAGATGAAATCTCGTGTCTTGTGACGGCCGGCCGCCCAACAACCTGCCCGCTTGACCCTATCCCCTCCTCTCTTCTCCAGACCATTTCCGGAGACCTTCTCCCTTACCTCACCTCGCTCATCAACTCATCCCTGACCGCTGGCTACGTCCCTTCCGTCTTCAAGAGAGCGAGAGTTGCACCCCTTCTGAAAAAACCTACACTCGATCCCTCCGATGTCAACAATTACAGACCAGTATCCCTTCTTTCTTTTCTCTCCAAAACTCTTGAACGTGCCGTCCTTGGCCAGCTCTCCCGCTATCTCGCTATACACCAAGTCACTTGGCTCTGTCATAACCTCACATGGTCTCTCCTATCATTGCTATGCAGATGACACACAATTAATCTTCTCCTTTCCCCCTTCTGATGACCAGGTGGCGAATCGCATCTCTGCATGTCTGGCAGACATATCAGTGTGGATGACGGATCACCACCTCAAGCTGAACCTCGGCAAGACGGAGCTGCTCTTCCTCCCGGGGAAGGACTGCCCGTTCCATGATCTCGCCATCACGGTTGACAACTCCATTGTGTCCTCCTCCCAGAGCGCTAAGAACCTTGGCGTGATCCTGGACAACACCCTGTCGTTCTCAACTAACATCAAGGCGGTGGCCCGTTCCTGTAGGTTCATGCTCTACAACATCCGCAGAGTACGACCCTGCCTCACACAGGAAGCGGCGCAGGTCCTAATCCAGGCACTTGTCATCTCCCGTCTGGATTACTGCAACTCGCTGTTGGCTGGGCTCCCTGCCTGTGCCATTAAACCCCTACAACTCATCCAGAACGCCGCAGCCCGTCTGGTGTTCAACCTTCCCAAGTTCTCTCACGTCACCCCGCTCCTCCGCTCTCTCCACTGGCTTCCAGTTGAAGCTCGCATCCGCTACAAGACCATGGTGCTTGCCTACGGAGCTGTGAGGGGAACGGCACCTCAGTACCTCCAGGCTCTGATCAGGCCCTACACCCAAACAAGGGCACTGCGTTGATCCACCTCTGGCCTGCTCGCCTCCCTACCACTGAGGAAGTACAGTTCCCGCTCAGCCCAGTCAAAACTGTTCGCTGCTCTGGCCCCCCAATGGTGGAACAAACTCCCTCACGACGCCAGGAAAGCGTAGTCAATCAACCCCTTCCGGAGACACCTGAAACCCCACCGCTTTAAGGAATACCTAGGATAGGATAAAGTAATCCTTCTCACCCCCCCTTAAAAGATTTAGATGCACTATTGTAAAGTGGCTGTTCCACTGGATGTCATAAGGTGAATGCACCAATTTGTAAGTTGCTCTGGATAAGAGCGTCTGCTAAATGACTTAAATGTAAAAATGTAAATGTAATAAGGCTGTAACGTTACAACATGTGGAAAATATTAAGGGGTCTGAATACTTTCCCGAAAGCACTGTAACAGGACAGTCAAATAGGCTAGGGAAGTAAGTAGAAAAGCATCTTCCAAATCAATATACTTACTCCTGTATATAGCCTATAGAAATAAATAAAATAATTCAAAATAATTCAATAGAAAGCATGACTTAACCACAGAGGAATTGAAGATAATTAGCTTCTTTAAAAATGTTGCTGTGGATTGTTTCTAATCACAAGCTTCTAGGCCTATGCCTATTTGGGAATGCTGCAATTTGGGCAGAGCGTGTGGCAATAGACCTACCTGATTATTGAGTTGTGGCAGTCAGTGAAAAGCATCTAAAGTATGTGTGAAGATAATGTGTTTAGAGTATAATTTTAAATGTTGAGACAAGCAGAAGGGGAGGGGTGTGTGGTGAAGCAATAAGCAAATCTCTCTCCAGAATGGCTCAACTGTCAATTCTTGCACATTTTTTGTTTCATTATGTGAATTGTTTGTCCTTTGTTTATTTTGATCAATTCCCCATTATACATGTCACCAATAGTAAATATATGTAATAGGGAGTTGATAAAAAGAGTAGTTCATATCAAGACGTATAGAAAGGGAGGCAGACAGGCTGAGTAGATAGATGAATGCTATTGAAAGAACCTAAATAACTTTTTATGTATTTTTACTTAGTTGACAGTGGAAGTTAAAGGCCTACTGCTGCATTTCCCTATCGGCTATGAGTTCCATGGGCTCATTTCGTTAGCGTCAATGGATCACTGTGTATCAATGTGTCCATATGTTAGAGGCTGGTGCTCTCACATTCGTTGAATTTGAACTTTTAGATTTTTAGCAATCAGATATTTATGATTAACCATGTGAAGAGGATTTTAAGAAACCAAAATGTTATAATTGAAATCAAACTATTCCACGAAAATGTGCATATTAAAATCATAACTGGATATAAGCTATACACTTTAAACCTGGTGCGCATCTCTGACCCCCTACACACACACACACACACACACACACACAGAACACAGCATGAGTCAAACACTAACATGGACAGTACATCTTCAGCATGATTATTTCCCTCTCTATATTTCGCTCTTTCTCTTTCACACACAGACACACACATACCTGAACGAACTGAGCATGTGTCACGTACTGTTCATACTGTACTGCTATTATTTATTTATTTTCACCTTTATTTAGTTAACCAGCTAAGCTAGTTGAGTTCATTTACAACTGAGACCTTGCCAAGATAAAGCAAAGCAGTGCGACACAAACAACAACACAGAGTTACACATGGAATAAACAAGGGTACAGTCAATAACACAATAGAAGAAAGAATAAGTCTGTATACAGTGTGTGCAAATGGCGTGAGGAGGAAAGGCCATAAATAGGCCATTTTTTTATTTTAGCTTTATTTAACTGGGCAAATCAGTTAAGAACCAATTCTTATTTACAATGACAGCCTAGGAACGGTGGTTTAACTGCCTGTTCAGGGGCAGAACGACAGATTTGTACCTTGTCAGCTCGGGGATTTGAACTTGCAATGCTCTAACCACTAGGCTACCCTGCCGCCATAGTAGCGAAGTAATTACAGTTTAGAAAATGAACACTGGAGTGATAGATGAGCAGATGATGATGTGCAAGTAGAAATACTTGTGTGCAAAAGAGCAGAAAAGTAAATAAAACAATATGGGGATGAGGTAGGTAGATTGGGTGGGCTATTTACAGATGGGCTATGTACAGCTGTAGCGATCGGTTAGCTGCTCAGATAGCTGATGTTTAAAGTTAGTGAGGGAAATAAAAGTCGCCAGCTTCAGCGATTTTTGCTATTCTCTCCAGTCATTGGCAGCAGAGAACTGGAAGGAGAGGCGGCCAAAAGAGGTGTTGGCTTTGGGGATGACCAGTGTATATGTAGCGAGGACCAGCTGACTAGAGCATAAAGGTCGCAGTGGTGGGTGGTATAAGGGGCTTTGGTAACAAAATGGATGGCACTGTGATAGACTGCATCCAGTTTGCTGGAGTATTGGAAGCTATTGTTAATGACATCGCCGAAGTCGAGGATTGGCGTGTGTCAAGCAGGCTTTGATGCAAAATAGGAAGCCGATTCTAGATTTAATTTTGGGTTGGAGATGTTTAATATGAGTCTGGAAGGAGAGTTTACAGTCTAGCCAGACACCTAGGTAGATGTAGTTGTCCACATATTCTAAGTCAGAACCATCCAGAGTAGTGATGCTAGTCGGGCGGACGGGTGCGGGCAGCGAATGGTTGATAAGCATGCATTTGGTTTTACTAGCGTTTAAGAGCAGTTGGAGGCAACGGCAGGAGTGTTGTATGTTATTGAAGCTTGTTTGGAGGTTAGTTAACACAGTGTCCAAAGAAGGGCCAAATGTATACAGAATGATGTCGTCTGCGTAGAGGTGGATCAGGGAATCACCCACAGCAAGAGCGACATCATTGTTATATACAGAGAAAAGAGTCGGCCTGAGAATTGAACCTTGTGCTACCCTCATAGAGACTGCCAGAGGTCCAGACAACAGGCCCTGCGATTTGACACACGGAACTCTGTCTGAGAAGTAGTTGGTGAACCAGGCGAGGCGGTCTTTTGAGAAATCAAGGCTGTTGAGTCTGCCGATAAGAATACAGGGATTGTCGAAAGCTTTGGCCAGGTCGATGAATACGGCTGCACAGTACTCTCTTTTATCAATGGCGGTTATGATATTGTTTAGTACCTTGAACGTGGCTGATGTGCACCCGTCACCAGCTCAGAAACAGGATTGATCGTTTTAGAAAGAGAGGGTCCAGATTGTCTAGCCCAGCTGATTTGTACTGGTCCAAGTTTTGCAGCTCTTTCAGAACATCAGCTATCTGGATTTGGGTGAAGGGGAAGCTGGGGAGGCTTGGGCAAATATCTGCGGGGGGTGCGGAGCTGTTGGCCGGGGTTGGGGTAGCCAGGAGGAAAGCTTGGCCAGCCGTAGAGAAATGCTTATTGAAATTCTCGATTATTGTGGATTTATCGGTGATGACAGTACCTAACCTCAGTGCAGTGGGCAGCTTGGAGGAGGTGCTCTTATTCTCCATAGACTTTACAGTGTCCCAAAGCTTTTTGGAGTTAGAGCTACAGGATGCAAATTTCTGTTTGAAAAAGCTAGTCTTTGCTTTCCTGACTGACTGTGTGTATTGGTTCCTGACTTCCCTGAAAAGTTGCATATTGCGGGGACTATTCAATGCTAGGGCAGTCCGCCACAGGATGTTTTTGTGCTGGTCGAGGGCAGTCAGGTCTGGAGTGTTCTACATTTTTGATGCTTATTTAAGATGGTGAGGAAATTACTTTTAAAGAACGACCAGGCATCCTCGACTGACGTGATCAATATTTTTCCAGGATACCCGGGCCAGCTCGATATCCTTCCAGGATACCCGGGCCAGGTCGATTAGAAAGGCCTGCTCACAGAAGTGTTTTAGGGAGCACTTGACAGTGATGAGGGGTGGTTGTTTGACCGCTGACACATAGCGGATGCAGGCAATGAGGCAGTGCTCGCTGAGATCCTGATTGAAAACAGCAGAGGTGTATTTGGAGGGCAAGTTGGTCAGGATAATATTTATGAGGGAGCCCATGTTTCTGGATTTAGGATTGTACCAGGTTTAGGGTTGTCCTTGATAATTTGTGTGAGATTGAGGGCATCTAGCTTAGATTGTAGGACTGCCGGGGTGTTAAGCATTTCCCAGTTTAGGTCACCTAACAGAATGAACTCTGAAGGTAGAAGGGGGGCAATCAATTCACATATGGTGTCCAGGGCACAGCTGGGAGCTGAGTGGGGTCTATAACAGGCGGCAACAGTGAGAGACTTATTTCTGGAGAGATTCTTTTTTTAATTAGAAGCTTGAACTGTTTGTGCATAGACCTGGAAAGTATGACAGAACCTTGCAGGCTATCTCTGCAGTAGATTGCAACTCTTCCCCCTTTGGCAGTTCTATCTTGACAGAAAATGTTGTAGTTGGGTATGGAAATCTCAGAATTTTTGGTGGCCTTCCTAAGCCAGGATTCAGAAACGGCAAGGACATCAGGGTTGGCGGAGTGTGCTAAAACAAACTTAGGGAGGAGGCTTCTGATGTTAACATGCATGAAACCAAGGCTTCTTCGGTTACAGAAGTCAACAAATGAGAGTGCCTGGGGACACGTAGGGCCTGGGTTAACCTCCACATCACCCGAGGAACAGAGTAGGATGAGGGTACGGCTAAAGGCTATCAAAACTGGTTGTCTAGTGCATTGGGGACAGAGAATAAAAGGAGCAGATTTTTGGGCGTGGTAGAATAGATTCAGGGCATAATGTACAGGCAGGGATATGGTGGGGTGCAGGTACAGTGGAGGTAAACCCAGGCACCGAGTGATGATAAGAGAGGTTGCATCTCTGGATGGGCTAGTTATGCTGGGTGAGGTCACCACATTTGTGTGAGGTGGGACAAGGGAGGTATCTGAGGCATGTTGAGGCATGTTGAGTGGGACTAGGTGCTCCGCAGTAAACTAAGACAATAATAACTATCCTAATCCACAGTGTACAAGGCATATTGACATATTGACATTTGAGAGAGACATAAAGCGAGGCATAAAGCAATCACAGGTGTTGATTGGGAGAGCTAGCTAAGGCAGGTAAGACAACAACAGCTAATCAGCAAAGACAACAACGACATTTGCCATCGTGACCCCACTAAAATATCATTCAGACACAGATACACACACACACACACTGCTCAGTGTCTCATGCAGGTCTCTGACTGCAAATATGCAAGCCTGCAGAATCCTGCTGCCCCCAGAGAGCAGCTCTCTGTCCTGCTGCGTCTGCAGTTCTCTCTCCTCACACACATCCATCCTGCCTGTACCGTCTGTCACAGCCTCCCCCGCTCTCTCTCTCTCTCTCCCTATTTATCTTTCCCTCTCTCCCCTCCTTCTATCACTCTGCCCCCACCCTCTTCCCTTGTTCTCCCCCCCCATCTCTTCTCCACACCGCTAGCTGTGTGAAGGTGAGCCAGTTCCCAGTGGCGTTACACTACAGTACATAATGGAACGCTTCCACAAACAAACGCAGCTCTCCTGTGAATATATGCAGATGTATGATGTCTCTCCTCCACCTCCCCTGCACATTCCCGGGCTGTTAGGGACCATGTAGTGGCACAGTGGTCTAAGGCACTGCATCTCAATGCTAGAGATGTCACTCCAGACCCTGGTTTGATTCCAGGCTGTATCACCACCTACAGTGATTGGGAGTCCCGTAGTCTCGTCTGGGTTAGGGTTTGGCCGGGATAGGCCGTCATCATAAATAAGAATTTGTTCTTAACTGAGTTGCCTAGTAAAATAAAAGTAGGAGGCTATGTATGATCTGTTCCTGCCTGCCCTGTCATTTTTCTCTAGTGTGCTTGCTGTCCCCCTGTCTCTCTCTGTCTGGATGGTGTCCTTGAATTGTGAACAGTCAGTGATACAGAACTTTGGTACCACTCAGGTATTGCCAGACTGACAGCAAAGTTGGAGGTCACAGACAGAAGGTTGTGAGGAGGACAGAGGAAGGGTGTAGTGTACAGTATCTGCCTTTCCCTAGCATTAAAAGCTATTTCATGAGTGAATGGGATTGTGTAATGGACAATGGCACCAGCATTATGAAGTATGTGTACCAGTGGCACAGTAACTGGGGGTTGTTTTCTTAATGAATGTGTCTGCTACTGCTAATGACCTGAGATGGATGTTACCATCCATCCTCAGCCATGGGTAATAGATGTCTTAGTCTATGGAGGTGTGGTGTGTGTTTATGCATAGTCATCAAATCAAATGTATTTATATAGCCCTTCGTACATCAGCTGATATCTCAAAGTGCTGTACAGAAACCCAGCCTCAAACCCCAAACAGCAAGCAATGCAGGTGTAGAAGCACGGTGGCTAGGAAAAACTCCCTAGAAAGGCCAAAACCTAGGAAGAAACCTAGAGAGGAACCAGGCTATGTGGGGTGGCCAGTCCTCTTCTGGCTGTGCCGGGTGGAGATTATAACAGAACATGGCCAAGATGTTCAAATGTTCATAAATGACCAGCATGGTCGAATAATAATAAGGCAGAACAGTTGAAACTGGAGCAGCAGCACGGCCAGGTGGACTGGGGACAGCAAGGAGTCATCATGTCAGGTAGTCCTGGGGCATGGTCCTAGGGCTCAGGTCCTCCGAGAGAGAGAAAGAAAGAGAGAAGGAGAGAATTAGAGAACGCACACTTAGATTCACACAGGACACCGAATAGGACAGGAGAAGTACTCCAGATATAACAAACTGACCGTAGCCCCCCGACAAATAAACTACTGCAGCATAAATACTGGAGGCTGAGACAGGAGGGGTCAGGAGACACTGTGGCCCCATCCGAGGACACCCCCGGACAGGGCCAAACAGGAAGGATATAACCCCACCCACTTTGCTAAAGCACAGCCCCCACACCACTAGAGGGATATCTTCAACCACCAACTTACCATCCTGAGACAAGGCTGAGTATATCCCACAAAGATCTCCGCCACAGCACAACCCAAGGGGGGGGCGCCAACCCAGACAGGATGACCACATCAGTGAATCAACCCACTCAGGTGACACACCCCTTCCAGGGACGGCATGAGAGAGCCCCAGTAAGCCAGTGACTCAGCCCCTGTAATAGGGTTAGAGGTAGAGAATCCCAATGGAAAGAGGGGAACCGGCCAGGCAAAGAGACAGCAAGGGCGGTTCATTGCTCCAGAGCCTTTCCGTTCACCCTCCCACTCCTGGGCCAGACTACACTCAAT
Source organism: Oncorhynchus gorbuscha (assembly GCF_021184085.1). Classification (NCBI taxonomy): domain Eukaryota; kingdom Metazoa; phylum Chordata; class Actinopteri; order Salmoniformes; family Salmonidae; genus Oncorhynchus; species Oncorhynchus gorbuscha. The sequence continues at coordinate 26,182,554 of NC_060173.1, read as the reverse complement.
CATATGACCCACTGAAGAGATGAGTCTTCAGTAAAGACTTAAAGGTTGAGACCGAGTTTGCGTCTCTTACATGGGTAGGCAGACCATTCCATAAAAATGGAACTCTATAGGAGAAAGCCCTGCCTCCAGCTGTTTGCTTAGAAATTCTATGGACAATTAGAAGGACTGCGTCTTGTGACCGTAGCGTACGTGTAGGTATGTACGGCAGGACTAAATCAGAGAGATGGGTAGGAGCAATCCCATGTAATGCTTTGTAGGTTAGCAGTAAAACCTTGAAATCAGCCCTTGCTTTGACAGGAAGCCAGGGTAGAGAGGCTAGCACTGGAGTAATATGATCAAATTTTTTGGTTCTAGTCAGGATTCTAGCAGCCGTATTTAGCACTAACTGAAGTTTATTTAGTGCTTTATCCGGATAGCCGGAAAGTAGAGCATTGCAGTAGTCTAACTTAGAAGTGACAAAAGCATGGATTAATAGTGAGGACAAGTATCCTTCACTGGCTGGGTCTCTCGGTCCACTTTGCAGGTGTGAGATAGATGTATGAGTGTGTCTCTGTGTCTGCAGGTACCACAATGGATATGTGTGTGTCGCACGGCACAGGTGTGTTTAAGCAATAAGGCATGAGAACCCAGGGATTATCACTTAATGTTTCAGCATGATAATTCACGGCCCCATGTTGCAAGGATTTGTACACAATTCCTGGAAGCTGAAAATGTCCCAGATCTTCCATGGCCTCCATACTCACCAGACATGTCACCCATTGAGCATGTTTGAGTTGTTCTGTCTCGACAGCATGTTCCAGTTTCTGCTAATATCCAGTAACTTCGCACAACCATTGAAGAGGGGTGGAACAACATTCCACAGGCCACAATCAACAGCCTGATCAACTCTATGCAAAGGAGATGTGTCACACTGCATGAGACAAATGGTGGTCACACCAGATACTGACTGGTTTTCTGATCCACGCCCCTACCTTTGTTAAGGTATCTGTGACCAACAGATGCATATCTGTATTCCCAGTCATGTGAAATCCATAGATTAGGGTGTGAAGTGAGGGCCAGCAGCATACCACCCTGCATACCACTGCTGGCTTGCTTCTGAAACTAAGCTGGGTTGGTCCTGCTGCTGGAAGTGGTGTTGCAGGGCCAGTAGGAGGCCCTCTTTCCTCTGGTCTAAAACATATCCCAATTCCCCAGGGCAGTGATTGGGGACACTGCCCTGTGTAGGGTCCCGTCTTTCAGATGGGACGTTAAACGTGTGTCCTGACTCTCTGAGCTCATTAAAGATCTCATGGCACTTATCGTAAGAGTAGGGGTGTTAACCCTGGTGTCCTGGCTAAATTACCAATCTGGACCTCAAACCATCACAGTCACCTAATAATCCCCAGTTTACAGTTGGCTCATTCATCCCCCTCCTCTCCCCTGAAACTATTCCCCAGGTCGTTGCTGTAAATGAGAATGTGTTCTCAGTCAATTTACCTGGTAAAATAATGAATAAATATAAAAGGGTATGATACATTTATTTCAATTGACTGATTTCCATATATGAACTGTAATTCAGTAAAATCTTTGAAATTGTTGCGTTTATATTTTTGTTCAGTGAAAGTTTTATTTCATCCTTCCACCAGATGATATAGTATGGGCTAAAGCCTGTTGTTAGTTCTGAGTAAGGGTGTGCCGAGTGGTCGGAGAAAACGAATATCGTAACGAATATGATACATTTTCTGAGTACGATTATGATCAAAACATTTCGGGTGCCAGCAAGCATCTTTTCTAAACCATACTGTCTTGTCTTTGAGTCAGTCATGTGTGTGGTCTAAATAACTCGACTGACTAGTTTGCCTGTCTGTAAAGAGAAGGGCTGGCAGTATGTTGATCCTGCCTCTCTGATTGGATGGAGTGAAGCTGTATTTCACCTGGTTGCCCATAATTTTACCCGATCACTTTTCCTCACGTTTTCAGTCTGATCATTTAGATTGCTGCTACCTGCTACTATGATAAATCACATGGTCGAGTACATTTTCTCCCAAACTATCAATGTGCATAATATCTAACAAGTGGGGCAAGGGTAGAGAGAAAAATGAACCGCTAATGCACTTTCTGACTGATCTGCCCAATGCAAGTTGAGGGCACACAAACACAAACACACCCACCCGTCCGCATGCAGCTCCTAATCTGCAGCTTTTTTTGCAGTGAGAACGTGCAGGGTGGTAATTTGCCAACACCTATTTAGGCATATTAAAACACTTAAGTTTTTTCCGATCACAAGTATCATCCGATCCAACTATCAACTCTCAATTTACTGATACAATTATGAATACCTGTATGGCTATGTCGGCACACCCCTAGTTCTGAGGTTCTGAAATTGCTGACCAAACAGGCTGGTGGTTATTTTATATTATCATGTTTTGACCCAGCCGTTCATTATATTAATTCCAAGTTGCTATGCTGAACAAATCATTGGCATGAAGCTAGCTAGCAGAGGTGCAATGATGACGAGAGACAATAACTTCAATAAATAATGATTTAATAAATAATTGATAAATAGGCAACAAAAACTTCAGCGAATAATGATTGAATAAATAATGTGTAAATAGGCGACAATCCCCTTTAGATTGCCTCAAATTGTAGTGTGTTACAAAGTGGGATTAAAATTGATTTAATTGTCATTTTCTGTCTATGATCTACACAAAAATACTCTGTAATGTATGTATTCACCCCCCTGAGTCAATACATCTTAGAAACACATTTGCAGCAATTACAGCAGCAATTACAGCTGTGAGTCTTCTTGAGTAAATCTCATAACTGCTTTACACACCTGTATTGTGCAATATTTGCCTGTTATTCTTTTCAAAATTCTTTAAACTCTGTCAAGGTGTTCGGGATCACGGATAGACAGCAATTTTCAACTCTTGTCACAGATAAATTTGTCACTCAGAAACATCCACTATCTTCTTGGTAAGCGTGTTGTTATTGTCCTGCTGAAAGGTGAATTCCTCTCCCAGTGTCTGGTGTAAAACAGACTGAAGCAGGTTTTCCTCTAGGATTTTGGCTGTGCTGAGCTCCACCCCGTTTCTTTTCATCCTGAAAAATAGCCCAGTCTTTGCCAATGTCAAATATACCCATACCATGATGCAGCCACCCCCATGCTTGAAAAAAGGAGGCAGTTACTCAGTGATGGATCCCTCCGGATATACTGTCCACGTCCATCCAGCAGGGTTCTCCATACATCGCACGGACAGAAAGAAAGGAAGAAAAATAAAGGTGAAATGTATGTTTCATGATAAACTACTCATGGTGTGATCTGGAATACCTCACCATCAAATGTCAACCTCATTACCTCCTGAGAGAATTATCTTCGGTCATCGTCCTGGCCGTGTATATTCCCCCTCAAGCCAACACCGTAACGGCTCAAGGAACTACATTGGACTTTGTGCAAACTGAAAAACACATGTTCTGAGGTAGCATTTACTGTAGCTTGGGAATTAATAAAGCGAATCTGAGGAAAACACTACCAAAGATTTATCAACTCGCTCATCGAAAACTCTTGATCATTGCTACTCCCCCTTCCCGGGATGGCTACAAGGCCCTCCCCCGCCCTCTCTTTGGCAAATCAGATCATGCCTCTATTCTGCTACTCCCCTCCTATAGGCAGAAATTTAAACAGGAAGTACCAATCGGAATTGTTTTGATCAAGCGGACTGGGATATGTTCCGTGTTGCCTCTGAGAATAGCATTGACGTATACACTGACTCAGTGATTGAGTTTATCAGGAAGTGCATAGAGGATATTGTTCCCACTAGGCCAAATAGAACTTATCCGAACCAAACACCGTGCATAGAAAGCAATATTTACACAAAACTGAAAGCGCAAACCACCACATTTAACCATGGAAAGGTAACTGGAAACATTGAGCATTCCAGCTATGCCCTCCGTATAGCAATTAAACAGCCAAAAGATCAGTACAGGGACAAATTGGAGTTGCAATTCAACAGCGCAGACACGAAATTCTAGACAATCGCGGATTGTAAAGTCGTAGACAACGACATTTCACTCCCGGGCAAACCTAAAACTTTCTTTGCCCGCTTCAATAAAAACACAGTGCCGCCGATGTGTGCCGCTGCCACCCACTAGGACTGTGAGCTCTCGTTCTAGGTGGCCGACCTGAGTAAGACATTTAAGCGTGTTAATCCTCACAAGGCTGCCGGCCCAGATGGCATCCCAAGCCCAGTCTTCAGAGCATGGGCAGACTAGCTGGCTGGAATATTTACGGACATATTCAATCTCTCCCTATCCCAGTCTGTTGTCCCCACTTGCTTCAAGTTGTCCACTATTGTTCCTATTGAACCCAAGAAAGCAAAGGTAACTGAACTAAATAACTATCACCTGGTACCACTCACTTCTGTCATCATGGGCTTTGAGAGGCTTGTTAAGTAACATATCACTTCCACCTTAACCAACACCCTAAACCCACTACAATTTGCATACCGCCCCAACAGATCCACAGATGACGCAATCGCCATCGCACTGCACTGCCCTATCCCATCCGGACAAGAAGAATACATGTGTAAGAATGGTGTTCATCGACTACAGCGCAGCCTTCAACACCATAGTACCCTCCAAGCACATCACTAAGCTCAGGGCTCTGGGCCTGAACCCCGCCCTGTGCAACTGGGTCCTGGACTTCCTGACAGGCCAACACCAGGTGGTGAAGGTAGGCAACAACACCTCTGCTATGCTGATCCTCAACACCCCACAAGGTTGCATGCTCAGCCCCGTCCTGTACTCTTTGTGTGGCTAAGCACGTCTCAAACTCAATCTTTAAGTTTGCAGACGACAACCATGGTAGGCCTGATTACCAACAACGACAAGACTAAAGGGAGGAGGTGAGGGCCCTGGCGAAGCGGTGCCAGAAAAATAACCTCTCCCTCAATGTCAAAAGAAACAAAACAAAAGAACTGATCATGGAGAGAGCACGCTCCTCAAATTAACGGGGTTAAGAGGTTGAAAAGCTTCAAGTTTCTCGGCATGCACATCACTGACAACCTGAAGTGGCCCATTCACGCAGGCAGTGTAACTCAACAAAATGTGAAAACGTTCGAGGGGGTGTAGACTTTTTATAAGCACTGTTATGGAGGATAACTAGGCTAACGTCACTTTTCCTTTTCTGGCTAGCTACCTAGCCAACTAAAGCTAACACACAATCACATCAAGCAGCTGAAATGACAGCAAACAATGTGCATTTTCGTTTGTTTTACCTTTGTTTCTATTTGCTATTCTTTGGCTATATCCATTACAGTGATCCTGATAAATGAAGCTGTCAGTCTCATGACGTTCATATGCATGGCACGGCGGAGATTTAAAAAAAACTGTGGCTTTCTGTACAGGTCGGATAAGCAGGCAGCGAGGCTTATATTAACCCCCGCTGTACCAAACCAAATACTAGGCAGGGAGCATGGGGAAATAATGTCTAGACACTTTTTTCCAGGGGAGATAAAGTTTATGTGTGCCTGGCTGGGCTGTGGGACAGTGGATGCACATTGATACATGTAATGGAACTGGTAACAGGCACTCCCTGCTATCAACCATCAGCATCCAGGATCCAAATGTAACCGTTTTATAAAATTGATTTGTCTGTCTCTAGCGATCTGAGAATGTAATGTGTGTTTGCGTGCGTGTATGTATATGTGTGTACAAGGGTGCGCTAGTGCTATCGATATGTATCTTTGGTTTTCATTGGGACTGCATATCAGTGTCTCAATGTTATTTTTCTGTGTCTGCAGGTGTTTGGGAGTTATTATCACTTCCGGCATCACACCGTGGTGAAGAGATCCCTATCAGGCCACAGGGGAACACACGTACGACTACAGAAGGAACCACAGGTAGGTTACTGTACACAGCCAATGCACCATAAAGCAAGGTTTCCCAAATCTTCACTACTCAAGTGCATGCCATGTTGCCAACATATTTTCCAAAACAATTAGGCCTACAAGTAAAAATGCAAAGAAGAACGTTTCTATCATGAAACGTTTGGTGCCATCATGGAGGACAGTTTGTCAAACTCTCTACATACTGTTCCCTATATCAACAGCTTTGCACACTTCCATCCATATGCTTCTGTTCTGACCTCCCCCAGGTGTGTGGAGTCATAAATATGCAAATCTTCCTCCAAACAACACAACAACAACAGCTGGTCTGTGTGTTTGCGTTCTCATTTTGCGGCAAGTCTTGTAAAAGCATTGTTTTTATCCAAATGTTAATGAGAAGAGGAATCCAGACATTGGCCCATCTGTTACACAAAGACGTTCACAGCTCGAGGAGTAAGCTTCATTTAGGCAGCTGGCTGTAAATGAGCTCTCAGCTCTCGCAGCCCAAGAGAACTAGTCTTTTTTACCTCAAAGTCAGCTTGTTCAATTCAAATCCTCCAGCATAATTCTGCATCAAAACTCTACTTGTCAAGTTCAGTTCCTCTAGCATGCGCTCATTCTGCATTCTGCAGTATAGTTACAGGCAGAACTGTGTTGTTTGGATGAGGAGATGGAGGTAGGGGACCTTGTTTGCAGGGTAGCTAACACTGGGGTCACAGTTATAAAGTGTATAAAAAAAGTATGCAAGCATTTCGCTACACTCGCAATAACATCTTCTAACCATGTGTATGTGACCAATCAAATTTGAATTGAAGTGAAAACAGGTGTGCCGTGAACGACCTGCAGCTAGCTGTCCCTCCTAGCCAGGGTCAAGTTCTTGAAAGGTAGTGTACATCCAGCAGTTTTCCTGATGCGGAGCCCAAAAAAACAGAAAAATAAAAACTGATGTAGACGCCTGTTGCAATTAGAAACAGTATACAGGAGCTGTCAACAGTGCAGGTATCTATTCCTTTCTTCAGGCTTTTCTGCCCGCTTCCAGAAAGAGAAAGGAGCTTTCACCCAGGCTTACATTTACATTTAAGTCATTTAGCAGACGCTCTTATCCAGAGCGACTTACAGCTATGTCAACCTAAGTGGACAGTGAGCCACTTGGCTATGATAAGCTATAGAAAGCTGTGGGTGTCAGTCTAGCTGGAAGCTTAGTGAAGATTACATTCAAAAAGCAATAAGATACAGTAGGCGTAAAAGATAACTGGAGAAATAAGATCTGTGAGAAAGTAATAAGATGGGGAGATCAGATAAGATAGGAAGGAATGAGAGAAGGAGATGGAGGCAGGAATCCATCTAACTTAGGGTGCTTTGGTATTTGGGTAGGAATCAGTCTTACTGTATATATACAATATATCTACAGTGCATTTGGGAAAAGTATTTAGACTGTCACGCCCTGACCTTAGTATCCTTGGTTTTCTTTATTATTTTGGTTAGGTCAGGGTGTGACATGGGTGATATGTGTGTTTTTGTCTCATCTAGGGTATTTGTACTGTCTAGGGGTTTTGTAGTTTAGTTTAGTTTATTTTATTTTTACAGGGACAGTGCACATTAATCAACGTTTCAGTAAAAGTGCCGGTTTTAGCCAGCCGGCTAATTTTCAACCGCAGTCCCTGGGCAGGTTATTAAAAACAATTACAATATAGACAATAGCACCATAGAACAAGCAAGACATAGCAACATAGGACAAGCAAGACATAGCATACAGACAGAGCAACATAGAACAAAAAGCAGCAAAACAAAATTCATAAAAGCAACAAAGTGTTTCCACACCTCACAAGCTACAGACAACAGACAACATGGAAAGCGGCAACACACAGCTAGGGACCATGTTCACAAATCTGATTGACCTTTAGCCAGGTCTTCAAGCATTTTGTGAAAGTGTGATATGTGATGCAGTTATGTGTGTCTGACGGCAGTGTATTCCAGACATGGGAAGCTCTCACAGAGAATGCAGATTTACTAAAGGTGCTTTTCCTTAGGGGAACTATACAGTCACCTCTCATGGCAGACCTTGTGGATCTGCTGCCATATGTCTGGGTTTTCTGTTTAACAAAAATATTGAGTGGAGGGGGAGCCAGGCCATTTAGGATCTTGAATACAAGACATGCGTCGGTGTATTGCACAAGATTTTCCCAACTCAAGAGCTCATGCTTTCTAAGGATGTGACAATGATGATGGCTATTGGGCTTCCTATCAAGCACTTTGAGAGCCTGTTTGTAGACAGACTGAATAGGTTTTAATGTTGTACAGCAAGCTTGGGCCCAACTAGTCAAGCAGTATGTTAAGTGGGGGAGTATCATAGAATTGAAGTACAGTTTTGCTACCTCTGTAGTCAAACAATTTCGTATAAATCAGAAATTAGCTAGGTTGAATTTGGTTATTTGAATTACCTTTTTCACATGCTTTTTAAAAGAGAGGTTGGAATCAAGTATGATGCCAAGGTACTTAAAACCGGATACCACCTGGAGCTTCTCCCCTGACACATAGACATCTGGCTCAGTAGCATCTGTTGCCCTCTTTGTGAAGAACATGCAAACAGTTTTTTTTCACATTGAGATGCAAACACGAGTCACTGAGCCACTTTGTAACCTGGACCATTACAGTAGTGAGTTCTTGTGCAGCTTGTTGTTTGCTCTTTGCATGCACATATATCACTGTATCATCTGCATTCATTTGAACTTCAGACCCAGTACAGACAGAAGGCAGATCATTAATGTACAGGCTGAACAGGAGGGGCCCCAGTATTGACCCTTGGGGCACGCCCACATCATAGCTACGAGTGGGCGACAGCTCATTGCTCACTCTGACACACTGAGTTCTGCCTTCAAGGTATGATTTCATCCATCTCAAGGCATCAGGGGAAAAGTTGAACTTGGACAATTTTGTGATGAGAATCTCATGGTTAACAGTATCAAAAGCCTTCATTAGGTCCAGAAACACAGCCCCAACAGCACCCCCTTTGTCCATCTTGGACTTCACATTTTCCAGAAGAAAGCAGTTGGCCGTTTCTGTGGAGTGTTTCGCACAGAAGCCAAACTGCATGGAGTGTAATGTGAAGGGGCTGTTGTTGAGGTGGGCAATCAGTTGTTCTGCTACACACTTTTCAACAACCTTTGACACCACAGGTAGTATACTAATGGGCCTGTAGTTACTCACGTCAGCAGGGTCGCCTGATTTAAAGATTGCCGTTATTATGGCCGACTTCCATACCCTTGGAAACACACCGAGACCAATAGATGTGTTGGTGACCTTAGTAATGGGGCCAATGAGTGACTCTTTGTAGTTTTTAAGAAAGGTAGAGTCCATCCCAAACACATCTTTGGCTTTAGAGGTCTTTAGTGAGCTAATCACCTTGTTCACCTTTGACTCAGAAACCTCCCTTATGATGAAGACAGGTTGAGTGTCATTCACTAGCACTGAGTCCAAGAAATCAGTGGAGGGGTTCTGTGTCAGTAACCTGACAGAGTCAATAAAGTAGGAATTGAAGGCTGTTGCTATTTCAACTGCATCCTGTGTTAGATTGTTATTCACCATGATTTCTAGTCTTTTTGCAGTGTTACTATGGTCTTTCCCTGTTAACTTTTTTAGATTCTCCCATATCAATTTAGAATTTCCCTTTGCTTCACCAATTATGTTAATAAAAAGTTTGCCTTGGCCTGTCTGATTTCATTTATCACCTTATTTCTCAACATGGTAAACCTACGTCTGTCATGCTCTAATTTAGATTTTAGGGCTATTTTTAGAGCATAATCTCGTTCTTTCATCAATTTCAAGATTTTCAAGATTTATGGGGTTGTTTCCATCTAAGTGTTTTTGTAGATCTTTGGTTGCCTAGATTGGTTCTCAATTAGAGGCAGGTGTTTATCGTTGTCTCTGATTGGGAACCATATTTAGGCAGCCATCTTCTTTGGGTATTTTGTGAGTTATTGTCTATGTTATACGTTAGCACATTGTTTATATAGCGGTCACGTTCGTCTTATTCGTTTTTTGTTTAAGTGTTCTTTGTGTTCTTCATTCAATAAAGAAGAATGTATTCACACCACGCTGCGCTTTGGTCCACTCCATACGACGATCGTGACAGAATAACCCACCAACCAAGGACCAAGCGGCGTGGTAACGGGCAGCAGCAGCAGCAGCGAACACAAGACTCCTGGACTTGGGAGGAGATATTAGACGGCAAGGGACCATGGAAACAGCCGGGTGAATATCGCCGTCCCAAGGCAGAGCTGGAGGCAGCGAAGGCAGAGAAGCGCAGGTATGAGGAGGCAGCACGGCAGCGTGGCTGGAAGCCCGAGAGGCAGCCCCAAAAATGTCTTGGGAAGGAGGGAGTGTGGCGAAGCCAGGTAGGAGACCTGCGCCAACTTCCTGTGTTTACCGGAGAGAGAGAGGGACCGGGCAGGCATCATGTTATGAGGTGGAGCGCACAGTTTCCCCAGTGCGTGTGTATAGCCCGGTGCGGTATATTCCAGCTCTGCGTATCGGCCGGGCTAGAGTGGGCATCGAGCCAGGTGCCATGAAGCCAGCTTTACGCATCTGGTCTTCAGTGCGTCTCCTCGGGCCAGCGTACATGGCACCAGCCTTTCGGTACGCCAGCACAGCCCAGTGCGGCCTATTCCACCTCGCCGCACTGGTCGGGCTACGGGGAGCATCCAACCAGGTAAGGTTGGGCAGGCTCGGTGCTCAAGAGCTCCAGTGCGCCTGCACGGTCCGGTCTATCCAGTGCTACCTCCAGGCACCAGCCCTCCGGTGGCAGCCCCCCGCCCAGGCTGTCTCTCCGTCTTTTGCCTACAGGTGCTCCCGCCTGTCTAGCGCTGCTAGAGCCTTCCTCCTCTCCAGCGCTGCCAGAGTCTCCCATCTGTCCTGAGCTGCCAGAGTCTCCCATCTGTCCTGAGCTGCCAGAGTCTCCCGTCTGTCCTGAGCTGCCAGAGTCTCCCGTCTGTCCTGAGCTGCCAGAGTCTCCCGTCTGTCCTGAGCTGCCAGAGTCTCCCGTCTGTCCTGAGCTGCCAGAGTCTCCCGTCTGTCCTGAGCTGCCAGAGTCTCCCGCCTGTCCGGAGCTGCCAGAGTCTCCCGCCTGTCCTGAGCCGCCAGCGTCTCCCGCCTGTCCTGAGCCGCCAGCGTCTCCCGCCTGTCCTGAGCCGCCAGAGTCTCCCGCCTGTCCTGAGCCGCCAGAGTCTCCCGCCTGTCCTGAGCCGCCAGAGTCTCCCGCCTGTCCTGAGCCGCCAGAGTCTCCCGCCTGTCCTGAGCCGCCAGAGTCTCCCGCCTGTCCTGAGCCGCCAGAGTCTCCCGCCTGTCCTGAGCCGCCAGAGTCTCCCGCCTGACCTGAGCCGCCAGAGTCTCCCGCCTGACCTGAGCCGCCAGAGTCTCCCGCCTGTCCTGAGCCGCCAGAGTCTCCCGCCTGTCCTGAGCCGCCAGAGTCTCCCGCCTGTCCTGAGCCGCCAGAGTCTCCCGCCAGTCCTGAGCCGCCAGAGTCTCCCGCCAGTCCTGAGCCGCCAGAGTCTCCCGCCAGTCCTGAGCCGCCAGAGTCTCCCGCCTGTCCTGAGCCGCCAGAGTCTCCCGCCTGTCCTGAGCCGCCAGAGTCTCCCGCCTGTCCTGAGCCGCCAGAGTCTCCCGCCTGTCCTGAGCCGCCAGAGTCTCCCGCCTGTCCTGAGCCGCCAGAGTCTCCCGCCTGTCCTGAGCCGCCAGAGTCTCCCGCCTGTCCTGAGCCGCCAGAGTCTCCCGCCTGTCCTGAGCCGCCAGAGTCTCCCGTCTGTCCTGAGCCGCCAGAGTCTCCCGTCTGTCCTGAGCCGCCAGAGTCTCCCGTCTGTCCTGAGCCGCCAGAGTCTCCCGCCTGTCCTGAGCCGCCAGAGTCTCCCGCCTGTCTTGAGCCGCCAGAGTCTCCCGCCTGTCCTGAGCCGCCAGAGTCTCCCATCTGTCCTGAGCCGCCAGTCAACCAGGAGCTGCCAGAGCCGTCAGTCAGCCAGGACCTGCCAGAGCCGTCAGCCAGCCAGGACCTGCCAGAGCCGTCAGCCAGCCAGGAGATGCCAGATCCGTCAGCCAGCCAGGAGCTGCCAGAGCCTGAGCTACCCCTCAGTCCGGAGCTGCCCCTCAGTCCAGAGCTGCCCCTCAGTCCGGAGCTGCCCTTCAGTCCGGAGCTGCCCCTCAGTCCAGTGGGGCCCTTTAGTAGGGTTGCCAGTCCTAGGTTGGCGGCGAGTGTCGCCGTTCCTAGGAGGCCACAAAAGCGGACTAAGACTATGGTGGAGTGGGGTCCACGTCCAGCACCCGAGCCGCCTGCCGTGAAAGAGGCCCACCCGGACCCTCCCCTTTAGATTAGGTTTTTGCGGCCGGAGTCCGCACCTTTGTGGGGGGGTACTGACATGCCCTGACCTTAGTATTCTTTGTTTTCTTTATTATTTTGGTTAGGTTAGGGTGTGACATGGGTGACATGTGTGTTTTCGTCTTATCTAGGGTGTTTGTACTGTCTAGGGGTTTTGTAGATTTATGGGGTTGTTTCCATCTAAGTGTTTATGTAGATCTTTGGTTGCCTAGATTGGTTCTCAATTAGAGGCAGGTGTTTATCGTTGTCTCTGATTGGGAACCATATTTAGGCAGCCACCTTCTTTGGGTATTTTGTGGGTTATTGTCTTTGTTATGTTGCACGTTAGCACATTGTTTATATAGCTGTCACGGCCGTCTTATTAGTTTTTTGTTCTTTTGTTTAAGTGTTCTTCATGTTCTTCATTCAATAAAGAAGAATGTATTCACACGACGCTGCGCTTTGGTCCACTCCATACGACGATCGTGACACAGACTCCTTCACTTTTTTCACATTTTGTTACGTTACTTATTCTAAACTAATGACAAACCAAAAACAGGTTTTTAGAAATGTTTACAAATGTATTAAAAATAAAATAACGGAATTATCACATTTACATAAGTTTTCAGACCCTTTACGAAATACTTTGTTGAAGCGGCTTTGGCAGGGATTACAGCCTCGAGTCTTCTTGGGTATGACGCTACAAGCTTGGCACACCTTTATTTGGGGGATTGGTCCCATTCTTCTCTGCAGATCCTCTCAAGCTCTGTCAGGTTGGATGGGGAGTGTCGCTGCACAGCTATTTTCAGGTCTCTCCAGAGATGTTGGATCGGGTTCATGTCCGGGCTCTGGCTGGGCCACTCAAGGACATCCAGAGACTTGTCCCGAAGCCACTACTGCGTTGTCTTGGCTGTGTGCTTATGGACGTTGTCCTGTTGGAAGGTGAACCTTAGCCCCAATCTGAGTTCCTGAATGCTCTGGAGAAGGTTTTCATCAAGGATCTCTCTGTACTTTGCTCCGTTCATCTTTCCCTTGATCCTGACTAGTCTCCCAGTCCCGGCTGCTGAAAAACACCCCCACAGCCTCACCGTAGGGAGGGTGCCAGGTTTCCTCCAGACGTGACGCTTTTCATTCACGCCAAAGCGTTCAATCTTGGTTTCATCAGACCAGAAAATCTTGTTTCTCATGGTCTGAGAGTCCTTCGGTGCCTTTTGGTAAACTATTTTACTGAGGACTGGCTTTCATTTGGCCACTCTACCATAAAGGCCTGATTGGTGAAGTGCTGTAGAGATGTTTGTTCTTCTAGAAGGTTCTCTAGAGCTCTGTCAGAGTGACCATCGGGTTCTTGGTCAACTCCCTGACCAAGGCCCTTCTCCCCGATTGCTCAGTTTGGCCAGGCGGCCAGCTCTAGGAAGAGTCTTAGTGGTTCCAAACTTCTTCCATTTAAGAGTGATGGAGGCGACTGTGTTCTTGGGGACCTTCTATCCTGCAGACATTTTTTGGTACCCTTCCCCAGATCTGTGCCTCGACACAATCCTCTCTCGGAGCTATACAGATAAATCCTACGACCTCATGACTTGGTTTTTGCTCTGACATGGCACTGTCAACTGTGGGACCTTATATAGACAGTTGTGTGCCATTCCAAATCATGTCCCATCAATTGAATTTACCACTGGTGGACTCCAATCAAGTTGTAGAAACATCTCAAGGATGATCAATGAAAACCGGATGCACCTGAGCTCAATTAGAGTCTCAAAGAGTTCTCACAGCAAAGGGTTTGAATACTTGTGTAATAAGGTATTTCTGTTATTTGATTTTAATAAATTAGCTAAAAATTCCAAAACCTGTTTTCACTTTGTCTTTATAGGGTATTGTGTGTAGATTGATGAGAAAAAATATATATATATTTAATCAATTTTAGAATAAGGCTGTAACAACTAGAGGTCGACTGATTATGATTTTTGAACGCCGATACCGATTATTAGAGGACCAAAAAAAGCAGATACCGATTAATCGGCCGATTTAAAATAATAAAAAATGTGTTTGTAATAATGACAATTACAACTATACTGAATTAACACTTATTTCAACTTAATATAATACATCAATAAAATCAATTTAGCCTCAAGTAGATAATGAAATGTGTTCAATTTGGTTTAAATAATGCAAAAACAAAGTGTTGGAGAAGAACGTAAAAGTGCAATATTTGCCATGTAAGAAAGCTAACGTTTCAGTTCCTTGCTCAGAACATGAGAAATATGAAAGCTGGTGGTTCCTTTTAACATGAGTCTTCAATATTCCCAGGTAAGAAGTTTTAGGTTGTAAGTTATAATAGGACTATTTTCCTCTAAACCATTTGTATTTCATTAACCTTTGACCATACGTAGAATGTATGCACACATGACTGTAAGTCGCTTTGGATAAAAGCGTCTGCTAAATGGCATATATTATTATTATTATATATTACTATTGGATGTTCTTATAGGCACTTTAGTATTGCCAGTGTAACAGTATAGCCTCCGTCCCTCTCCTCGCTCCTCCCTGGGCTCGAACCAGCAACACATCGACAACAGCCACCACATCGAAGCAGCGTTACCCATGCAGAGCATGGGGAACAACCACTCCAAGGCTCAGAGCGAGTGAAGTTTGAAACGCTATTAGCGCAAGCTAACTAGCCAGCCATTTCACTTCAGTCACACCAGCCTCATCTTGGGAGTTGATAGGTTTGAAGTCATAATCAGAGCAATGGTTGACGCACAACGAAGAGCTGCTGGCAAAACGGAGGAAAGTGCTGTTTGAATGAATGTTTACGCGCCTGCTTCTGCCTACCACCGCTCAGTCAGATACTTAGATACTTGTATGCTTGTATGCTCAGTCAGATTATATGAAACACAGGACAAGCTAGATAATATCTAGTAATATCATTAACCATGTGTAGTTAACTAGTGATTATATGATTGATTGTTTTTTATAAGATAAGTTTAATGCTAGCTTGCAACTTACCTTGGCTTACTGCGTTTGTGTAACAGGCAGTCTCCTTGTGGAGTGCAACGAGAGAGAGGCAGGTCGTTATTGCATTGGACTAGTTTGGATTCCCCGAGCTGACAAGGTGAAAATCTGCCTTTCTGCCCCTGAACGAGGCAGTTAACCCACCATTCCTAGGCCATCATTGAAAATAAGAATGTGTTCTTAACTGATTTGCCTAGTTAAATAAAGATGAAATAAAGGTGTCAAAATTGTTATTGTTATGAAAACTTGAACTCGGTCCTAATTAATCGGCAATTCCGATTAATCGGTCGACCTCTAGTAACAACAAAATCTGTAAAAAGTCAAGGGGTCTGAATTCTTTCTGAATGCACTGTATATACTACTACTGTAATTTGAGGTAAAGAGTAGTTTCCTGTATATATCCTGTCGTGGAAATTCAGTTCTGAGAGAGATTTGCTTACTTATTCAAACAATCATCTTTATTTAATATTGATTAATTATTGCAATAATGAGGCTGGTCGACCCCCCCACCCTTGAGTGTTGGACCGAGAAACCTAATCTTTACACAAATGCAAGAGTCCTATATATAGCTGACACTAACAATGCTCAGTCATGGTTGGTTCAACCCCCCTCATACAGATTGGGGCATCATAAACCACTATGGGTCCATCTTGTCATTATCTGCACGTGGGTTGTCTTAACCCCACACTGGCTTAGTTTCCCAGATAATTTTGAGACAATGAGGGATTGTCCTACACCTAAGCTATCTCTAAAACACATTCTTGTCTCTGTAATGCAGTCTTTAACCCGTTTGTCAGCTCAAGCCATCTCCAGTGACCAAACACCCAGATTAGCTGCAGGGAACTAGAGTGGAGACCATACAAACAAAGACACTAGTAGGACAGAAATGTCTTACTATTAGTTAAATATCAATTATTAACCATTAATATAAAATTAACCAGGTCAATATGCAATTTTTCTATCACAATCCCTATGCTCATTCAGGAGGACTCTTTAGACAAGGGCAACTTCAACCTGGTCACACACACACACATACTCTAGTTAACCCCAGGCTGCAGGTGAGCAGGGTTCAGGCTGGGGAACAGATTGGCAACCTCACTCTAACAAATCCTGCCCAAAGCAAAGCCAGGCCATGGGCACTTTGGCAGACAGCGACCACAGCAATACACTTTAGACACTTTAGAAAGGGTCAAATGTGTGTGGGTGCGTGCACACCTGTTCTGAATAAAACATATTCAGTGTGTGTTGGATTTGTGTGTTTTCCCCAAGATGGATGTATTAAATATGGTTTCATCTAAATATTATTGAACTACATGTTTTTGCTGAAAGTGGCGTAATACAGAGGAAGGATGACGGTCTATAGGTTGGTGACTATAATGTAAAGCTTAGGTAAATTTGTGCATGTAAAGCTTCCGCTAAATCCTCTCAGTGTAATCCTGGACCTGTCTCTTCCATTCCTCCCATTGTCTTGTGTCTTCAGCCCTGCCTGGCTGACTTAGCTCCATTCGCTTTGAATAATCACACACTGCAAAGATGACATTGGCAGAATCGCATATCCCCCACCATTAAACCAGAGACTTTTTGTCATCTCTTTTCTCCCTCTCTCTCCTCTCTTATACTCACTCTCTCTCTCACCGTGAGGGATGGATGAAATCTATTTGTTTTCGGGGCAGGTTTTTTTATTCTATCTTAACAAACCTCACTGTTACTTATTGCATACTTAGGAGGGGATATTTTCAGGTCCACTCTCTCCAATCTCCTCTCTCCCTGTGGAGTTGTCAGTAGCTATTACACACACACACAAACACGGTGCAGTGTGTCTGGAGGCTGTGGCAGCGGTATTGTGGTTTATGTATCTCCTAAGCCAGATACAGTTTGAGGATCAGAGAGGAGACACAGCGTGTCTAGCAGCCCATCATTAGAAACCAGGCCTACCTGAGGATCTGTCTTTTTCAGCAATCTATTTCCTGTGTTTGAGGGGTGCAAAATCCACTTTTCACTTAAATCTTGTTGGATTGAATGCTTTCACTTTACACCTGTGACTCTTTCATACTCTAGCTTTTGCCTGTGATTTTTTTTTCCCCCGTTAGCGTTATGACCACAGAAATGTTTGAAATGAGCTGTCAAACACACTCTGGTAAAGGCTGAATGGGATCCATTGTATTTCTGTTGAATCTATAAAGGCTTGTTCACATTGGCAGTTACTCAAATCCTATTTATTTGCATATCTGATTTGAATCTGTTATTTTTCCTGCTGTCTGAACAGCCAAAAAACACATGGAATCAGATCAAGCCACGTTTCAAACCACCTTCATAGGAGGTTTGAAGTTAGATACAAATCTGATTCCTGGCCATGTGATTTATGTCTGAATGGTCAAATCATGTTTATTTGCCCTCAAGTGGTTTTTAGACTGTTATTCTGCTTGTTGCTTGCTAACTACTCTGTTGACAGTTTAACAAGAACATGTGGTAGCTAATTGTTTACAAACAAATTAGTGAATGTGCTAGAAAGCTAAACCGGTACCGAGCTAGCTAGTTGACTGCTGTGGCTAGCCAAAAACAGCTACCTAGCTAGCTAGTTGACTACTGTGGCTATCCAAAAAGGACTTGTTTTGAAAGTTGGATCATGTTATCCTTGGAGGCTTTAAAAATGTTCTTATCCTATGATTTTGAACATTCAATGCAGCCTGGAATCGTTCATGGTAGGCATTGTTGTCACCTTAGCTTGCTTCTTCTGAGTGATAGGAAACACAAACACCACCACCAATCAGTCTACACCACTGCACACACTCCCGTTGTTACTAGTGTAGCCTTGTCAGCAAATGACTACTGTCTAAACACACACAAATCTGATTTGGTCACTTGTAACTTGCTGTTTGGACAGTCAGGACAGTTCAATTCCATGTTGATCTACTGACTGTCCAAACAGCAAGTTACAAGTGGTGACCAAATCAGATTTGTGTGTGTTCAGACAGCAGTCCGTAATGGGTCTGCGGTCAAACAACCACCCTGCTGCACTGTCAAACACTCCCTAAAACACTTCAGCGAGCAGGCCTTTCTAATCGACCTGGCCCGAGTATCCTGGAAGGATATTGACCTCATTCCGTCAGTAGAAGATGCCTGGTTATTCTTTTAAGGTGATTTCCTCACAATCTTAAATAAGCATGCCCCATTCAAAAGATTTTGAACCAGGAACCGATATAGCCCGTGGTTCACTCCAGACCTGACTGCCCTTGACCAGCACAAAAACATCCTGTGGCATACGGCATTAGCATCGAATAGCCCCGCGATATGCAACTCTTCAGGGAAGTTAGGAACCAATATACACAGGCAGTTAAGAAAGCAAAGGCTAGCTTTTTCAAACAGAAATTTGCATCCTGCAGCACAAACTCCAAAAAGTTCTGGGACACTGTCAAATCCATGGAGAATAAGAGAACCTGCTCCCAGCTGCCCACTGCACTGAGGCTAGGAAACATTGTCACCACCGATGAATCCACAATAATTGTGAATTTCAATAAGCATTTTTCTACGGCTGGCCATGCTTTCCACCTGGCCACCCCTACCCTGGTCAATAGCCCTGCACCCCCCACAGCAACTTGCCCGAGCCTACCCCATTTCTCCTTCACCCAAATCCAGATAGCTGATGTTCTGAAAGAGCTGCAAAATCTGGACCCCTACAAATTAGCAGGGCTAGAAGATCTGGACCCTCTCTTTGTAAAATGATCCGCCAAAATTGTTGCAACCCTTATTACTAGCCTGTTGAACCTCTCTTTTTTATCGTCTGAGATTAGAAAGCTGCCGCGGTCATCCCCCTCTTCGAAGGGGGAAACACTCTAGACCAAAACTGCTACATACATATATCTATTCTACCCTGCCTTTCTAAGGTCTTCGAAAGCCAATTTAACAGAGATCACTGACTGTTTCGAATCCCACCGTACCTTCTCCGCTAAGCAATCTTGTTTCCGAGCTGGTCATGGGTGCACCTCAGCTACGCTGAACGATATCATAACCGCTATCGATAAGAGATAATACTGTGCAGCTGTATTCATCGACCTGGCCAAGGCTTTCGACTCTGTCAATCACCACGTTCTTATCGACAGACTCAACAGCCTTGGTTTCTCAAACGACTGCCTCGCCTGGTTCACCAACTACTTCTCAGACAGAGTTCAGTGTGTCAAATTGGAGGGCCTGTTGTCCGGACCTCTGGCAAGTGGTCACAGGGTTGGGAGTGCCACAGGGTTCAAATCTCGGGCTGACTCTTTTCTCTGTATACATCAATGATGTCACTCTTGTTGCTGGTGATTCTCTTATCCACCTCTACGCAGACGACACCATTCTGTATACTTCTGGCTCTTCTTTGGACACTGTGTTAACTAACCTCCAGACGAGCATCAATACCATACAACTCTCCTTCCGTGGCCTCAAACTGCTCTTAAATGCCAGTAAAACTAAATACATGCTCTTCAACCGATCGCTGCCCGCACCTGCCCGCCCGTCCAGCATCCCTACTCTGGACTGTTCTTACTTAGAAAATGTTCTTACTTATAAAACTACAAATACATAAGTGTCTGGTCAGACTGTACACACTTCTTCCAGACTCACATTAAACATCTCCAATCCAAAATTAAATCTAGAATCGGGCTACTATTTCGCAACAAAGCATCCTTCACTCATGCTGCCAAACATACCCTCGTAAAACTGACTATCCTGCTGATCCTTGACTTCGGCGATGTCATTTACAAAATAGCCTCCAACATCCTACTCAGCAAATTGGATGCGGTCTATCACAGTGCCATCTGTTTTATCACCAAAGCCCCATATACTACCCACCACTGCGACCTCTATGCTCTCGTTGGATGGCCCTCACTACATATCCATCCCCAAACCCACTGTCTCCAGGTCATCTAAGTCTTTGCTTGGTAAAGCCCCACCTTAGCTCAGCTCACTGTTCACCATAGTAGCACCCACCCGTAGCACGCGCTCCAGGAGGTATATTTCACTGGTCACCCCCAAAGCCAATTCATCCTTTGGCCGCCTTTCCTTCCAGTTCTCTGCTGCCAATAAATGGAACTAATTTAAAAAATCACTGAAGCTGACTAACTTCAAGCACCAGCTGTCAGAGCAGCTCACAGATCACTGCACCTGTACATAGCCCATCTGTAAATAGCCTATCCAAATACCTCATCCCCATGTATTTTTTTTGCTCCTTTGCACCCCAGTATCTCCACTTGCACATTTCATCATCTGCACATCTATCACTCTAGTGTTTAATGGCCACTATGGCCTATCTATTGCCTTAACTCCCTTATCTTACCTTATTTTCTGCATACTGTATATCGACTTTTTCTCTATTGTGTTATTGACTGTATGTTTGTTCATTCCATGTGTAACTCTGTGTTGTTTTTTGCTTTATCTTGGCCAGGTCACAGTTGTAAATGTTATAAATGAGAACTTGTTCTCAACTAGACTCAACTAGACTCAACTAGCCTACCTGGTTAAATAAAGTTTATTTTTTTTGCTGACTAGGCTACGCTAGTCATAGTAATGACGGTGTGTGTGCAGTGGTGTAGGCTGATTGGTGGTGGTGCTTCCTATCACTCAGAAGTTATGTAGCAAGCTAAGGTGACAATAATGTGCCTTTATCTGTATGCTAATATCGCACAACAATGCCTAATTTATCATGACCATTACAAATAACAAGTTCTAATTGCTAAATTGCCCTATATACACTTCCAATCAAAGTTAGGGAGCACTTAGAAATGTCCTTGTTTTTTAAAGAAAAGCAGTGTAGACAGATACAGATACAGTGTAGACATTGTTACAGATACAGTGTAGACATTGTTAATGTTGTAAATGTCTATTGTAGCTGGAAACGGCAGATTTTTTTATGGAATATCTACATAGGCGTACAGAGGCCCATTATCAGCAACCATCACTCCTATGTTCCAATAGCACATTGTGTTAGCTAATGCAAGTTTATAATTTTAAAAGGCTAATTGATCAATTGAAAACCCTTACGCAATTATATTAGCACAGCTGAAAACTGTTGTGCTAATTAAAGAAGCAATAAAACTGTCCTTCTTTAGACTAGTTGAGTATCTGGAGAATCAGCATTTATGGGTTCGATTACAGGCTCAAATGGCCAAAAACAAACACCTTTCTTCTAGAACTCGTCAGTCTATTCTTGTTCTGAGAAATGAAGGCTATTCTATGCGAGAAATTGCCAAGAAACTGAAGATCTCGTACAACGCTGTGTACTAGTTCCTTCACAGAAGAGCGCAAACTGGCCCTAACCAGAATAGAAAGAGGAGTGGGAGGCCCCGGTGCACAACTGAACAAGAGGACATTAGAGTGTCTAGTTTGAGAAACAGATGTCTCACAAGTCCTCAACTGGCAGCTTCATTAAATAGGACCCGCAAAACACCAGTCTCAACGTCAACAGTGAAGAGGCGACTGTGATGCTGACCTTCTAGGTAGAGTTGCAAAGAAAAAGCCATATCTCAGACTGGCCAATAAAAATAAAATATTAAGAGGGGCAAGAGAATGCAGACATTGGACAGAGGAACCATGCCTAGAAGGCCAGCATCCCGGAGTCGCCTCTTCACTGTTGACATTGAGACTGGTGTTTTGCGGGTCAATTAGTTGCTGATAAGGGGGAAGGGGGAAACTGAAAACTAGCTGTTATTGGCAGAGAGGTTTGGGACTCTCTTTGTTATTAGTCTATTAACCAATTTTCCAGCTTGTGATCACACCAGGCAAGCCGAAACTCCTACCCATGCAAACCTGCTGATTAGAAAGTCCTGTGCAGATTGTATTTTCAACCAGCAACTATCAGGATATAATAGTGATTGCATTTTAGTGTTTTTTTTACTTTAACAGTGTTAGTTTCATCAGCTGTTGTACAGTATGATGCAAAACACAGGAAAAATAACAATTTGGACTTCACTGGCCCTTTAATACAGTTTAAATGTTTTCAAATTAGATGCGCTGTAAGGAAAGCTACTCCCGAAAATGAACACTCGGAATAGTGGTATTATGTCTCATCTCACAAACAATGTAAAGTATGTATAGATAGGTGTAATTTTGCGTTTTGTTGCCAACCTATTTTGCTACCTGACAACTTTACGGGTTTCACTTTTTAATTACCGTTCATATATTTATTTTTTCCTCGACTTTTTCACTCCGGACGCTTTATCTGGACACGATTCGTCAGGACCTCCAACAGCCGAAGCTAAGTAGTAACATTAACATGATGCCTTCTAATTGCAGCCGCTGTGCTCGCCTTACGGCGAGGATAGCTGTACTGCAAGCCCAGCTTCAGACGCAATCGTTAGGCAAGGGTAATTTCAGTGTAGGAAAGGATGAAACAGCGTCTGTGCCACCAGTAAGTACAGATAGTAGTATAAATCCCCTGGCACAGTCCCCGCAGCCGGACAACTTTCTCACGGTTTCTGGAAGGAAATGCTGTAGGAACGCTCAACCGGTGTCGCTCATTCAGCAGACAGAAACTTTCAACCGGTTCTCCCCATTAAGCAGCGGGTCGGTGTCAGAGGCCGAGTCTTCTCTGGTCTCTACTCCTCCCGTTACGGGGTCTGAGACGCCGAAGCTTCCCACCATTAGCTCTGACAAATTGAAAACTCTAGTCATTGGCGACTCCATTAACCGCAGTATTAGACTTAAAGCGAATCATCCAGCGATCATACACTGTTTACCCGGGGGCAGGGCTACCGACGTTAAGGCTAATCTGAAGATGGTGCTGGCTAAAGCTAAAACTGGCGAGTGTAGAGAGTATAGAGATATTGTTATCCACGTCGGCACCAACGATGTTAGGATGAAACAGTCAGAGATCACCAAGCGCAACATAGCTTCTGCGTGCATATCAGCTAGAAAGATGTGTCGGCATCGAGTAATTGTCTCTGGCCCCCTCCCAGTTAGGGGAGTGATGAGCTCTACAGCAGAGTCTCACAACTCAATCGCTGGTTGAAAACTGTTTTCTGCCCTCCCAAAAGATAGAATTTGTAGATAATTGGCCCTCTTTCTGGGACTCGCCCACAAACAGGACCAAGCCTGACCTGCTGAGGAGTGACGGACTCCATCCTAGCTGGAGGGGTGCTCTCATCTTATCTGCCAACATAGACAGGGCTCTAACTCCTCTAGCTCCACAATGAAATAGGGTGCAGGCCAGGCAGCAGGCTATTAGCCAGCCTGCCAGCATAGTGGAGTCTGCCACTAGCATAGTTAGTGTAGTCAGCTTAGCTATCACCATTGAGACCGTGTCTGTGCCTCGACCTGGGTTGGGCAAAACTAAACATGGCGGTGTTCGCCTTAGCAATCTCACTAGGATAAAGACCACCTCCATTCCTGTCATTACTGAAAGAGATCATGATACCTCACATCTCAAAATAGGGCTACTTAATGTTAGATCCCTTACTTCAAAGGCAATTATAGTCAATGAACTAATCACTGATCATAATCTTGATGTGATTGGCCTGACTGAAACATGGCTTAAGCCTGATGAATTTACTGTGTTAAATGAGGCCTCACCTCCTGGCTACACTAGTGACCATATCCCCGTGCATCCCGCAAAGGCGGAGGTGTTGCTAACATTTACGATAGCAAATTTCAATTTACAAAAAAAAAAAAAAATGACGTTTTCGTCTTTTGAGCTTCTAGTCATGAAATCTATGCAGCCTACTCAATCACTTTTTATAGCTACTGTTTACAGGCCTCCTGGGCCATATACAGCGTTTCTCACTGAGTTCCCTGAATTCCTATCAGACCTTGTAGTCATTGCAGATAATATTCTAATCTTTGGTGACTTTAATATTCACATGGAAAAGTCCACAGACCCACTCCAAAAGGCTTTTGGAGCCATCATCGACTCAGTGGGTTTTGTCCAACATGTCTCTGGACCCACTCACTCTCACAGTCATACGCTGGACCTAGTTTTGTCCCATGGAATAAATGTTGTGGATCTTAATGTTTTCCTCATAATCCTGGACTATCAGACCACCATTTTATTACGTTTGCAATTGCAACAAATAATCTGCTCAGACCCCAACCAAGGAACATCAAAAGTCGTGCTATAAATTCACAGACAACACAAAGATTCCTTGATGCCCTTCCAGACTCCCTCTGCCTACCCAAGGACGCCAGAGGACAAAAATCCGTTAACCACCTAACTGAGGATCTCAATTTAACCTTGCGCAATACCCTAGATGCAGTTGCACCCCTAAAAACTAAAAAAATGTCTCATAAGAAACTAGCTCCATGGTACACAGAAAATACCCGAGCTCTGAAGCAAGCTTCCAGAAAATTGGAACGGAAATGGCGCCACACCAAACTGGAAGTCTTCCGACTAGCTTGGAAGGATGGTACCGTGCAGTACCGAAGAGCCCTTACTGCTGCTCGATCGTCCTATTTTTCTAACTTAATTGAGGAAAATAAGAACAATCCGAAATTCCTTTTTGATACTGTGGCAAAGCTAACTAAAAAGCAGCATTCCCCAAGAGAGGATGACTTGCACTTTAGCAGTGATAAATTCATGAACTTCTTTGAGGAAAAGATTATGATTATTAGAAAGCAAATTACGGACTCCTCTTTAAACCTGCGTATTCCTCCAAACCTCAGTTGTCCTGAGTCTGCACAACTCTGCCAGGACCTAGGATCAAGAGAGACGCTCAAGTGTTTTAGTACTATATCTCTTGACACAATGATGAAAATAATCATGGCCTCTAAACCTTCAAGCTGTATACTGGACCCTATTCCAACTAAACTACTGAAAGAGCTGCTTCCTGTGCTTGGCCCTCCTATGTTGAACATAATAAACGGCTCTCTATCCACTGGATGTGTACCAAACTCACTAAAAGTGGCAGTAATAAAGCCTCTCTTGAAAAAGCCAAACCTTGACCCAGAAAATATAAAAAACTATCGGCCTATATCGAATCTTCCATTCCTCTCAAAGATTTTAGAGAAGGCTGTTGCGCAGCAACTCACTGCCTTCCTGAAGACAAACAATGTATACGAAATGCTTCAGTCTGGTTTTAGACCCCATCATAGCACTGAGACGGCACTTGTGAAGGTGGTAAATGACATTTTGATGGCATCGGACCGAGGCTCTGCATCTGTCCTCGTGCTCCTAGACCTTAGTGCTGCTTTTGATACCATCGATCACCACATTCTTTTGGAGAGATTGGAAACCCAAATTGGTCTACACGGACATGTTCTGGCCTGGTTTAGGTCTTATCTGTCGGAAAGATATCAGTTTGTCTCTGTGAATGGTTTGTCCTCTGACAAATCAACTGTACATTTCGGTGTTCCTCAAGGTTCTGTTTTAGGACCACTATTGTTTTCACTATATATTTTACCTCTTGGGGATGTTATTCGAAAACATAATGTAAACTTTCACTGCTATGCGGATGACACACAGCTGTACATTTCAATGAAACATGGTGAAGCACCAAAATTGCCCTCGCTAGAAGCATGTGTTTCAGACATAAGGAAGTGGATGGCTGCAAACTTTCTACTATTAAACTCGGACAAAACAGAGATGCTTGTTCTAGGTCCCAAGAAACAAAGAGATCTTCTGTTGAATCTGACAATTAATCTTAATGGTTGTACAGTCGTCTCAAATAAAACTGTGAAGGACCTCGGCGTTACTCTGGACCCTGATCTCTCTTTTGAAGAACATATCAAGAGGATAGCTTTTTCGAGGACAGCTTTTTTCCATCTACGTAACATTGCAAAAATCAGAAACTTTCTGTCCAAAAATGATGCAGAAAAATTAATCCATGCTTTTGTCACTTCTAGGTTAGACTACTGCAATGCTCTATTTTCCGGCTACCCGGATAAAGCACTAAATAAACTTCAGTTAGTGCTAAATACGGCTGCTAGAATCCTGACTAGAACCAAAAAATTTGATCATATTACTCCAGTGCTAGCCTCTCTACACTGGCTTCCTGTCAAAGCAAGGGCTGATTTCAAGGTTTTACTGCTAACCTACAAAGCATTACATGGGCTTGCTCCTACCTACCTCTCTGATTTGGTCCTGCCGTACATACCTATACGTACGCTACGGTCACAAGACGCAGGCCTCCTAATTGTCCCTAGAATTTCTAAGCAAACAGCTGGAGGCAGGGCTTTCTCCTATAGAGCTCCATTTTTATGGAACGGTCTGCCTACCCATGTCAGAGACGCAAACTCGGTCTCAACCTTTAAGTCTTTACTGAAGACTCATCTCTTCAGTGGGTCATATGATTGAGTGTAGTCTGGCCCAGGAGTGGGAAGGTGAACGGAAAGGCTCTGGAGCAACGAACCGCCCTTGCTGTCTCTGCCTGGCCGGTTCCCCTTTTTCCACTGGGATTCTCTGCCTCTAACCCTGTTACGGGGCTGAGTCACTGGCTTGCTGGGGCTCTCTCGTGCCGTCCCTGGGGGGTGCGTCACCTGGGTGGGTTGATTCACTGTTGTGGTCGGCCTGTCTGGGTTTCCCCCCTTGGGTTGTACCCTGCGTGTCGGAGATCTTTGTGGGCTATACTCGGCCTTGTCTCAGGATGGTAAGTTGGTGGTTGAAGATTTCCCTCTAGTGGTGTGGGGGCTGTGCTTTGGCAAAGTGGGTGGGGTTATATCCTTCCTGTTTGGCCCTGTCCGGGGTGTCCTCGGATGGGGCCACAGTGTCTCCTGACCCCTCCTGTCTCAGCCTCCAGTATTTATGCTGCAGTAGTTTATGTGTCGGGGGCTAGGGTCAGTTTGTTTATCTGGAGTACTTCTCCTGTCCTATTCGGTGTCCTGTGTAAATCTAAGTGTGCGTTCTCTAATTCTCTCCTTCTCTCCTTCTTTCTCTCTCTCGGAGGACCTGAGCCCTAGAACCATGCCCCAGGACTACCTGACATGATGACTCCTTGCTGTCCCCAGTCCACCTGGCCATGCTGCTGCTCCAGTTTCAACTGGCCTGGGCCCTAGGACCATGTCCCAGGACTACCTGACATGAGGACTCCTTGCTGTCCCCAGTCCACCTGGCCATGCTCCTGCTCCAGTTTCAACTGTTCTGCCTTACTATTATTCAACCATGCTGGACCTGAGCCCTAGGACCGTGCCCCAGGACTACCTGACATGATGGCTCCTTGCTGTCCCCAGTCCACCTGACTGTGCTGCTGCTCCAGTTTCAACTGTTCTGCCTTATTATTATTTGACCATGCTGGTCATTTATGAACATTTGAACATCTTGGTCATTTTCTGTTATAATCTCTACCCGGCACAGCCAGAAGAGGACTGGCCACCCCACATAGCCCGGTTCCTCTCTAGGTTTCTTCCTAGGTTTTGGCCTTTCTAGGGAGTTTTTCCTAGCCACCGTGCTTTTACACCTGCATTGTTTGCTGTTTGGGGTTTTAGGCTGGGTTTCTGTACAGCACTTTGAGATATCAGCTGATGTACGAAGGGCTATATAAATAAATTTGATTTGATTTGATTTGATCTAGAGGTAAGCGTATTGATTTTTAATCCGGGGGTGTCCTGCTATTGACATAATTATTGAATTATGCAGGAGAACATGACAACAACAGTAATTAGTGAGGCAATCTAGACAGCACAGGTGAGTGCAGGTAGGGTAGAAAGAGGAAGTGTTTGATGGCTGTTTCCCCCCTTTGTGTTAATATATGCCATTTAGCAGACGCTTTTATCCAAAGCGACTTACAGTCATGTGTGCATACATTCTACGTATGGGTGGTCCCGGGAATCGAACCCACTACCCTGGCATTACAAGCACCATGCTCTACCAACTGAGCTACAGAGGACCATGTTAATGTATTCATATATGCAAATATGTTTTTAATGCAAATGAGGCACATAATTTTCTTAGTTTTAACACAAAATATCAAAAATAAATACCTGATGCAATACATTTTTTAGATGTGCATTCTAAGAAAGAGAGACAGAGAGCAGAGATGAAACACACACACACACACACGTCTGAGGATTCAGATGAATCAGATCGGTCTCCCTACTCTCCCTTTAGATGTTGCTGATGTAACCCAGCTGGGTGGTTTGTAAAGTCTTACTGCAGCTGTAGGACCTAACCATCGGAGCGTTGGTGGCCACTTGAAAGCCACAGTAGGAGGCAGACTGTGAATAGTTGTTTCTCATGTCATGGTCATTTCATTCATTATCAGTGCTAATGTGTGTGTGTGTTTGTGTGTGTTCCTCTTTAGGTGAGGTGGGCGGAACAGCAGGTGTCTAGGCGGAGGAAAAAGAGGGATGTCTACACCGAACCATCCGACCCCAAATTCCCCCAGCAGTGGTACCTGGTGAGCAAGGTAGTTGTAACGCTGGTATAAATCATTTTGGAGAGAGGCACAGGAATACACAATAGAGTTTTTTAATACACACAAAACAAACACGTATACAAAAACACTGGGCTGTACCCAAAAGAGCGAAGCTAAACCTCTTTGAACGCCATGGGACAATACCCGTAATACACAATATATATAGCATGCAGCATAAAAGCTGCACCAATTTATAGGTACTCACACCACCAACGGACATGGTGTCAGGTTTTGGCCAGGGTTGTTCCGGTTTTTGGTCACTAGATGCCCCCATTGTGCCTTTTGACCTTTTGTTTTCCCTTGATCCCCATTATTATTTGCACCTGTGCCTCGTTTCCCCTGATTGTATTTAAACCCTTTGTTTTCCTCAGTTCTTTGCTCTGTGTTTGCATGTTAGCACCCAGCCCTAGTACTCTGTGAACTCTTGTTGATCCCGATGGACTCTCTTGTGGAATTTTGTTTTTTGTTCTTGTTTGTTTGTTTTTGAGTATCTTTTGAGGCTTTTTGTGCTTTACCTTCCACCTTGTGGATTTACCTTTTTTGTCTTGGAGGATTACCTTTGTTCTTGTGGAATTCCTTTTGAGGTTGTGAAGTTACATGTTTTGCTGAAGAACTTCACTTTTTATTTCATTAAATACACCGTCTCAAGTACTGCTGTGTCTGCCTCATCTTCTGGGTTCTGCCGACTATTCGTGGCTCAGTTGGTTAAGTGACTGTTTCTCACTCCGGAGACCCGGGTTCGTAATCGGGTCCTGACAGAAACACAGAGCCAAAAATGAACCCAGAGGCAGCCAGTTCCCAGGACCTTGTTGCCATGCTGTCCCACAACCAGGAGACTGTCCAACGCCACAAAGCCGCCCTGGTTCAGCAAGAAGCCTTAATGGCTAGACATTCTCATCTTCTGTCGGAGATGCTGACTTCCATAAAGCAGATATCTGATCGACTTACCCCGGCAACAGTTCCCGTCCCAGTACCTCAGATTCACGTACCCATGGCAGTTAACCCTCTGGCTGAACCTCGTCTTCCACCTCCCCAACGGTTCTCAGGTGATCCAAGTGCTTGTAAAGGGTTTCTCACCCAATGTTCTCTCTCCTTCAAGCTGCAACCCTCGTCGTTCCCCACCGACCGGTCTAAGATTGCATATATCATCACCCTGCTGTCGGAAAAAGCCCTGGCCTGGGCTACTGCTGTGTGGCATGCCCATAGTTCCTGCTGTGCCAGCTACTCTGCCTTTGCTGAGGAATTCAAACGAGTGTTTCAAGGCCCAAACAGTGGTCCTGACTCAGCCAAACAGCTCCTGACTCTCCACCAAGGTCGGCGCAGCGTGACGGACTATGCCATCCAGTTCCGCACGGTGGCAGCAGCGAGTGGCTGGAACAACGAGGCGCTCACGGTGTGCTTTCTGAAAGGCCTTTCTGACACTATCCAAGATGAACTGGCCACTCGGGAACCACCGGACAATCTCGAGTCCCTGATCAAGTTGGCCTCACGCATTGACCAGCGTCTGAGAGAGAGAGAGAACTCAACCGTAGACCTCTAGCCCCTATCAGTCCCAGCTCCGAGTCCCCACCTTTATCGTCGCTGGCTCCACCGGAACCCATGCAGATTGGACACATCTCCCAGGCTGAGAGAGACCGGGCCATTTCCGTTCCACGTGTCCCGGGCTCCAGGGAAACGCTCTGTCCCGTACAGACCGGGGGGGAACTGTAACGGGAAACATAACCTCCTCCCATCCGTCTAACTCCCGTCTGCTCATTCCAGTCACCCTTTCCTGGGACAACCACAAGCTTCACCTTCAAGCCTTGGTAGACTCTGGAGCCGCAGGTAACTTCATGGATGGTGTCTGGGCGAAGGAGAATGGCGTTCCCTCTGAACCTCTAAGTGACCCCATGAGGGTTACTACATTGGATGGAAGCCCTTTGGGATCTGGACTTGTCACTCATGTCACTACCTCCTTGCGACTTTCAGTTTCACAACACCAGGAATTGATGAACTTTCATTTGATCTCCTGTTCCGAGTTCCCTCTCGTCCTTGGATACCCCTGGCTTCACAGCCATAACCCTCACATCGACTGGTCTGTGGGCACTATCAAGCAGTGGAGTCCTACGTGCCAAGCTACTTGTATTTTCCCGAATTCCCCCGAGTTCTACTCCCGAGTCTTTAGAATCCATCGACCTGACCCGAGTTCCCGAGTGTTACCATGACCTCAAACTGGTATTTAGCAAACAGAGGGCCACCATGCTACCACCCCATAGACCTTATGATTGCCCCATCGAACTGTTTCCGGGCACTTGCCCCCCCCCAGGGGTCGGATCTTTTCCCTATCTCCACCCGAACGAGCTGCTATGGATACCTACATCAAGGACGCTCTGGAAGCAGGCCTCATGCGTCCATCCACCTCCCCGGCGGGAGCAGGGTTTTTCTTTGTGGCCAAGAAAGACGGTGGATTACGTCCTTGCATCGACTACCGGGGACTCAATGCCATAACCGTCCGTAACCGTTACCCGCTACCCCTTATGGCCACAGCCTTCGAGCTGCTCCAGGAAGCAGTTGTTTTCACTAAGCTTGACCTGCGGAACGCATACCATCTTGTGGGGATCAGACCTGGTGACGAGTGGAAGACCGCTTTCAACACGCCTACTGGTCACTATGAATACTTGGCGATGCCCTTTGGCCTGACCAACGCTTCTGCGGTGTTCCAAGCGCTCATAAACGATGTGCTTAGGGATATGCTTAACATTTTTGTGTTCGTTTACTTGGATGACATCCTCATCTTTTCGAGCTCTCTTCAAGAACACACAAAGCATGTCAGACAAGTACTCAAACGCCTCCTAGACAGCCATCTGTACGTTAAGCCGGAAAAATGTGAATTCCATTCATCCCGAGTACAATTCCTGGGATTTGTAGTGGAACCCGATCGAGTCCAAATGGACCCCAGGAAGGTAGGGGCGGTAGCGGATTGGCCCACCCCCAAATCCGTTAAGGAAGTTCAGCGTTTCCTGGGCTTCACTAACTTTTACCGCAAGTTCATCAAGAACTTCAGCTTGGTGGCAGCCCCTCTCTCAGCTTTAACCAAGGGTGGCAATGCAAGGTTTTTGTGGGGAAGAGAAGCTGAGACGGCCTTCCAAGGATTTAGGCAGCGCGTCCTCTCTGCTCCCATCCT
The DNA here is from genome assembly GCF_021184085.1 of Oncorhynchus gorbuscha. Classification (NCBI taxonomy): domain Eukaryota; kingdom Metazoa; phylum Chordata; class Actinopteri; order Salmoniformes; family Salmonidae; genus Oncorhynchus; species Oncorhynchus gorbuscha. The sequence continues at coordinate 26,150,859 of NC_060173.1, read as the reverse complement.
GATACTACCGACTACGGATGAAACGTTTGTGGTGGAGGTAGACGCCTCAGAGGTTGGTGTTGGAGCTGTCCTGTCTCAGAGGGGTGAAGACAAGAAGCTTCATCCGTGCGCTTTCTTCTCACACCGGCTTACCCCGGCTGTGGGGGATCGTGAACTCCTAGCGGTTAAGATGGCATTGAAGGAATGGAGACACTGGCTCGAGAGGGCTTCTCACCCGTTTCAAGTGCTTACGGACCACAAAAATCTGGAGTATATCCAGCAGGCGAAGCGGTTGAACTCTAGACAAGCTAGATGGTCTCTTTTCTTCAATCGATTCCAGTTTATTCTCACCTATCGACCCGGGTCGTAGAATCTCAAACCGGATGCCCTGTCCCGAGTCTACGCTCCTGCCATTCGAGATGACACGGACATGCCTGTCCTTCCTGCTGCTAAGATCGTGGCTCCGATCTCATGGCAAGTTGAGGATACCGTGAGACGAGCTCAAGCTATTGAACCGGACCCGAAAGGAGGTCCTGCCAATCGGTTGTTTGTCCCCAAGGCAGTGAGGACTCAGGTCCTTCTGTGGGGGCACTCCTCTCGCCTCACCTGTCACCCGGGCGTAGGTCGCACCTTGGAGTTCATCCAGCGTAAGTTCTGGTGGCCTACCATAAGAGAAGAAGTTGCCACTTTCGTCAATGCCTGCCCCGTGTGCTGCCAGGGCAAATCTTCTCACCTCCGCCCGCAAGGACTCCTTCACCCTTTACCTGTTCCCCACAGACCCTGGTCCCATATCTCGTTGGACTTTATTACTGGCCTTCCTCCATCCCATGGCAATACTACTATCCTAGTCATAATCGACAGGTTTTCAAAGGCGGCCAGGTTCGTTCCTCTGACTAAGTTACCTTCTGCCAAGGAAACGGCTGAGTTGGTAATTAATCATGTGTTCTGAGTCTTCGGCATTCCTCAAGATATGGTTTCTGACAGAGGTCCCCAGCTCGCCTCTAGGTTTTGGAAGGCCTTCTGCCAACTCATGGGGGCTTCTGCCAGTCTATCTTCAGGGTACCATCCGGAGTCCAACGGCCAAACAGAGAGGATGAATCAAGAGCTGGAAACCACCCTCCGATGTATGACTCGTAACAACCCGTCCACATGGTCGTCCTTCATTGTTTGGGCCGAATACGCGCCCAACACCTTGCGCTCCTCCTCCACTGGTATGTCCCCGCACGAGTGTCAGTTTGGCTATGCCCCTCCATTGTTCCCGGACCAGGAGGCAGAAGTGCTTTCAGCCTTGAAGTTCGTCAGACGCTGTCGGCTTATGTGGAGGAAGACCCGTCTTAATCTTATGCGTTCCTCACAGAGGTACCAACAACAAGCCAACAGAAGTCGCCGTCCCGGGCCTACCCTGCGCCCCGGCCAGAGAGTCTGGCTCTCCACTAGAGACTTACCACTACGGGTGGAGTCTCGCAAGCTGTCCCAAAAATACATCGGTCCCTTTAAGGTTGCCAGGAGAGTTAACCCAGTTTCTTATTGTCTACACTTACCCAGATCCCTTAAGATTAATCCCACGTTTCACATTTCCTTATTAAAACCTGTTGTTTTTTCTCCCCTTGTCCCGGCAGACAGACCTCCCCCTCCGCCTCATGTCATTGGAGGCCAGCCGGCTTATACCGTCCATCGGATACTGGATTCCCGCTGGGTGCAGCGGTCCTGGCAGTATCTGGTGGACTGGGAAGGCTACGGTCCCGAGGAGCGCTCCTGGGTTCCTGCCAAAGACATACTGGACCCTGACCTCATTCGTCAGTTCAGGGCCCTCCACCCTGAGAGAGCTGGTAGGAACGTCAGGAGCCGTTCCTAGGGGGGGGGATTCTGTCAGGTTTTGGCCAGGGTTGTTCCGGTTTTTGGTCACTAGATGCCCCCATTGTGCCTTTTGACCTTTTGTTTTCCCTTGATCCCCATTATTATTTGCACCTGTGCCTCGTTTCCCCTAATTGTATTTAAACCCTTTGTTTTCCTCAGTTCTTTGCTCTGTGTTTGTATGTTAGCACCCAGCCCTAGTACTCTGTGAACTCTTGTTGATCCCGGTGGACTCTCTTGTGGAGTTCTGTTTTTTTGTTCTTGTTTATTTGTTTTTGAGTATCTTTTGAGGCTTTTTGTGCTATACCTTCCACCTTGTGGATTTACCTTTTTGTCTTGGAGGATTACCTTTGTTCTTGTGGAATTCCTTTTGAAGAACTTCACTTTTTACTTCATTAAATACACCGTCTCAAGTACTGCTGTGTCTGCCTCATCTTCTGGGTTCTGCCGACTATTCGTGGCTCAGTTGGTTAAGTGACTGTTTCTCACTCCGGAGACCTGGGTTCGTAACCAGGTCCTGACACATGGGAACAATAACCAACAAAGACAGAGGGAACGGAGGGCACATATATAACATACTAATCGGGGGAAATGGGAACCAGGTGTGTTTAATCAGACAAGACAGTCTGGGGTTGATGATAATGAATCCCTTTCAGTGAAGCCTAAAAGGCTGGTGATATAGACCTCTGGAACTGGTGGACAGAATGAGCATCAGTACCGTGACAGTAGTAGTCAGATCCCCCAGAACACTGTAGCCTCTACTTTACTAAAGCCAGGAGTTTTCCCTTATGCTGAACACATTGTACTATTTGAATCTTATCACCCCTTTGACATGCCAGTATTTAAAATGTTTAAGACCACAACATAGATACCTGTTGATATAGGGATTCTGCCTTTAAAGTGCACTGCCACTTCACTGCTGTTTACCACATTCACATTCTGGACTAGTAACCGGAAGATTGCAAGTTCAAACCCCCGAGCAGACATGGTACAAATCTGTCGTTCGGCCCGCTGATTTATACAGCTTTTTTTATACAGCTTTGTAGGTCCATAAACATGCAGGAAGATTCTTAGGTAGCTAAACCTATTGCCAACCTTTATTTGGCAATATTTGGCATTTTGAAACACTTCCTTCTTTCCCTATTACGACAATCATTTAATCCGACTATCAACTGTCAATTTACGGATATGATTGCTGCTGGTCAGATCACCACACCAGTAAATAGCTTACGTTACACCGTCAGATGGCTCGTTTCCAAAAATGGTGCATGGTCAAAATGATAACCAGCTAACGTTAGCTAGCTATATTGGCTATTCACTCCTATATGATATATTAGCACAATGTTTATCTAGCCAGCTAGCTAGCATAGTAGCTAATATAGCTAGCTAGCTAACACCACAGAGGAAAGGGTTAGTTATCGTAATATTTGCCGACAGGTCACTTAACTAGCTTGCATATGGCATGCATGTCCGGGCACGTCAACACAAGCCTTATTATTAGTGAATTAACTAAACTAATATTTGCAACAGGAGTTTTATTTTGGTCACTGTGTCAAATCATCCATTTGTCAATACTGCACCTTTCTGTTGGAGTATGAGCTAGCTTGCTGCTGATGATGATTATCCCAGCTAGACATTCCTCGGCATTGTGCAGGGCTCGTGGCTCGGTGGTGGGTGGCAGTGGGAATAGCAGCGGCTTTGCTATGTGGGGTGGCAGGGTAGCCTAGTGGTTAGAGTGTTGGACTAGGAACTGGAAGGTTGCAAGTTCACATCCCCGAGCTGACAAGGTACAAATCTGTCATTCTGCCCCTGAACAGGCAGTTAACCCACTATGTATAAAATGTATAAAATGCCAACATCAGCTTGGCTGATAATCGGTTGTTCTCTAACTGTTATCAACCAGGTGTCATTCATCAAGATGCTCCTCAGTGTGTCTTCTGTTTGAAAGGATCCAGATCATAGCAAATGAAACACCTGTAGGACTGTTGCTTTCGGAAGGAGACTGTGTCCATCCCTCCTTCTCTCCTCCACTCATAGGCTCAGGGATGTTTTGATTTCTCCTAATCCTCATCCTCTCTCTCTCTGCAGTCTGCACCATATGATGGTGGAAATGGATTAATAGCAGCATTGACAGGGCCAGACACAAATCACCTGTGAATGGAAGGCGGTGAAACCACCTCTGTCATTCAGCATTACTGCTCTAATCGGCTGAGTGCTCTAAGCCTGTTCTGCTGTGTGTTTGAGGCTGTTCAACAGTCCCTCTGAAGCCAAACACTGGTGGCTTGTCTGTAATGAGGTTTGCATGGTTTGCATTGGGATGAATGCAGATGTTATAGGGTGATATTGCATACAAGCCTTTTGGACAGTGTATCCAAAGCTTTTCTTTTTCCTGAATGACAAAACAGAGTTTGCACGTAGTAGGTTCTGCCATAGACTGTTAAACTAATGATTGAAAATAGTTTCCAGGGCCTCCCGAGTGGTGCAGCGGTCTGAAGCACTGCATCGCAGTGCTAGTGGTATCACGACAGACCTGGATTCCATCCCAGAATGTATCACAACTGGTCGTGATAGGGAGTCCCATTGGGCGGTGCACAGGTTAGGGGAGGGTATGACCGGCGGGGCTTTGCTCGACTCCTTGTGGCGCGCCTGCAGGCTGACCCCGGTCGTCAGTTGAATGGTGTTTCCTCCGACACATTGATGTGGCTGGCTGGTTAAGGGGGTGGGTGTTAAAAAGCGTGGTTTGGCATGTCATGTTTCGGAGGACGCATGACTCGACCTTTGCCTCCTGAGCCCATTGGGGAGTTGCAGTGATGAGACAAGATTGAAATTGGGGAGAAAAAGGGGGTAAAATACAACAACACCAAAATATATATATATACAGTACCAGTCAAAAGTTTGGACACACCTACACATTCCAGGGCTTTTTTTAAAATACTATTTTCTACATTGTAGAATAATAATGAAGATATCAAAAGTATGAAATAACACATATGGAATCATGTAGTAACCAAAAACATGTTAAACAATTCAAAATATATTTTATATGAGTTTCTTCAAAATAGCAACTTTGCACCCTCTTGGCATTCTCTCAAACAGCTTCATGAGGTAGTCACCTGGAATGCATGTTCAATTAACAGGTTTCAATTAATCAGTTGTGTTATGACAAGGGTGTTATATAGAAGATAGCCATATTTGGTAAAAGACCAAGTACGTATTATGGCAACAACAGTTCAAAAACCACCAAGCGCTATGATGAAACTGGCTCTCACGAGGACCGCCACATGAAAGGAAGACCCAGAGTTACCTCTGCTGCAGTGGATAAGTTCATTAGAGTTACCAGCCTCAGAAATTGCAGCCCAAATGAGACTGTGTGAAACAGGCCTTCATGGTTGAATTGCTGCAAAGAAACTTCTACTAAAGGACACCAATAAGAAGAAACACAAGTAATGGACATTAGACCGGTGGAAATCTGTCCTTTGGTCTGACGAGGCCAAATTTGAGATGTTTGGTTCCACGCGGTGTTTCTTTGTGAGATGCAGAATAGGTGAACAGATGATCTCCGTATGTGTCGTTCCCACTGTGAAGCATGGAGGAGGAGGTGTGATGGTGTGGGGGTGCTTTGCTGGTGACACTGTCATTTATTTATTTAGAATTCAAGGCACACTTAACCAGCACATCTACCACAGCATACTGCAGTGATACGCCATCTCACCTGGTTGGGCTTAGTGGGACTATCTTTTGTTTTTCTACAGAACAATGACCCAACACACCTCCAGACTGCAGATGCATCAGATGACCTGTCCTCCACGATCACCCGACCTCAAGCCAATTGAAATGGATTTGGATGAGTGAAGGAAAAGCATCCAATGTGCTCAGCATATGTGGGAACTCCTTCAAGACTGTTGGAAAAGCATTCCAGGTTAAACTGGTTGAGAGAATGCCAAGGCAAAGGGTGGCTACTTTGAAGAATCTAAAATCTAAAAGCTATTTTGATTTGTTTAAACACTTTTTTGGTTACTACATGATTCCATATGTGTTATTTCATCGTTTTGATTTCTTCACTATTATTCTACAATGTAGAAAATAGTAAAAAATAAAGAAAAACCCTTGAATTAGTGTCCAAACTTTTGACTGGTACTCTATATATTTTCCAGATTTGCTTCCTCATAGTCTGTATAAATAAGGCTACATTATACTGTATCCCTATATGATTAGAAAAAGAGTAGCTAACTGCCTTCCTCTCTGTAGTCCCATGGTAATTCTGCCCCATGTGTATAGGAATCGTGTCTGTGTAAGCAGCACAGTGGCTACCCTGGGGCCAGGGATATTAAGCTCCCTCACTAAAGGCCCTGATGCTGCTCTGCCGTGGCCCAGCAGGAGGCCTGCCCTGTAGGGAGAGATCAGCAGGGAGCAGGGGGTGGTGGAAGTGGAAGTGGAGGTGGAGGTGACCTGGAGCTCTAGGGGAATCACATTTTCTCACTCTACCTTTTTCACTCTTTTTCTCTCCCTATCTTTTTCCTTATTTTTCCTCATTCTATCTACCTCTACATTTCACTCTCTCTCTGTCACTTCCTTCACCTTTTTCTCTCTCCCTCTTCCCACATTTCTCTGCTCTTTTCCCTCTCTCCCTGCTGGTTAGTGTGGAGCTCTGCTTTATAATTTCCCCTGTGAGCAAGGTGAATGCTCTCACCAGGTTCTCACTTATTCATATTTCCAGCTGCAGGCTTGCTTCCTCTGACAGGGAAATTATAGTTAGCCCCCCATGCTCTGCAGGTTAGCCCCGCTAAAGAGACTTCCAAGTGACACACTGTGTGTGACTTTGCCTGTCTATGTGTGTGTGCGTGCATGCGTGGTTGTGGTTGTGGTTGTGTGTTGTGGTTGTGTGTTGTGGTTGTGTGTGGAGGGTAGGGGGTTTCAACAGGGTATGAACACAGTCAAACATCTAACACAGCCCCCCAGTGTTACATTAGCAGGGCTATTCATCTTTCATCTGAGCCACCCTGGTCTCTTTTCATGTGTATTTTTGCTGATGCTCACATTTTTAAATGGTTGCTCTACTTGTCTGAGTAACGTGGCTTGCGTGTGTCAAATGTGAGTCACACAAATGTCCTTAAGCATTCTCTCATTTTTGGGGAAGTTTACAGAGGGATGTGCTTTGTGCTATTGTTGTGACTGTATATATAACTGAGAAATAAAGGAAGATTGTCCAAAGGCACTCCAAGTATACTCTTTTAAAAAATCTGTATATTGTATTGGCATTTTCACACACGAAAAACAACAGATGCCCTATGTGTTTCAGCACCATATTGGCCTTCATTAGGGCTAAACCATGTGAAACTATATGATACTATAATGCTATAACAATGGCTTCATTAAAGCTTGTTCTTCTGTCTCCCTGCCAGTCCAACCCCAGCCAAGCAGACCTGAATGCCAAGGGAGCTTGGTCCCAGGGTTACACTGGGAGAGGAGTTGTGGTCACCATCCTGGATGACGGTATAGAGAAAGACCACCCAGACCTGGCCACCAACTATGTGAGTACATACAAACACAACCTGCTCTGTCTGGATGGATGGAAGAAGAAGTAGCCTTCTTCCCAGCTCCACATTGCTTTCACCTTGCCTGTGTTTTCACATAGTGCAGATGAGATAGAAGAAGAACAGTCATTTCATCTGCATTCTCTGAGACACACAGCTAGGTGAACGCAATGTGAGAATGCCTATTTCAGCCTCAAATTACTTTCCAGGAATTGCTTTAAAGTGCAGCAACAGCTGGAGGAAAAGAGTTTCTCAATAAGGCTGTTGAGATGCATTCTGAGAGTTGTCACTCACCATATCCTTATAATTTAGCAGACACTCTGATCCAGAGTGACTTACATGAGCTTTAGGGCTAAGTGCCTTGCTCAAGGGCACATCAACAGATTTTACACCTAGTCGGCTCAGGGATTTGAACCAGTGGCCTTTAGGTGACTGGCTCAACACTTAACCGCTAGGCTACCTGCGGCCTTTACCACTCATATCATGAAAGGATGTAATTCAGCCATATCCACAGTCTCTAACACCTGTTTCCATCTCTGTTCCCAGGACCCTGAGGCCAGCTATGATGTCAACGATGGAGACTCTGACCCCCAGCCACGCTACACACAGCGCAACGAGAACAGGTCATGTGATATCCTGCTCTGCCCCACACCTCAACTGGATTATGCATACATACATTCATACAGCAAAATGGGCTCTGACAAAGTTTGGTAGATTTGTTCAAGCACACTTTGCAGGTTCCCTTGGTTGGGTAATGCTGTATCTTTAAGTAAAGGCCCTCAAGCAAGACCTTGCTTTTCAGTATGTCTGCCCTCATTTATAAACAGCACTGCCTCTCTGACACAGTGTCATCCATTAATGGTTTGTCAGGAGATTGTTGACTGGTGACTGAATCAGATGAAATACCAATATGCCCTGTAACAGTGCTTCTTACAGCCCAGCCTCAGAGACTCTGTCCTCGAGGTTCTTATGCATGTTGTTGACCCATTATTTATTTCCCCCAAAACCAGTCAGGCCAGATTAGCGGCAGTTGTGTAGGCATTTTTTGGACTGCTCCCAATTTGAAAAAGCGTTTTGTATTTGTTTCGGTGGATCAGCCATGCTGCAGTAACAACATTAAGAAGTTCCTCTCCCCATCCTCCAGCTCCCCCTCACCACCCCAGAGCCTGAGCCATTTTGGCAGATTGTTTGTTGCTAGTGCAGTAGTTGTTTATTTGCCCCTGGCTGATGCCAGCAACTCTCTCTCCAGGCTTTTGGGGTTTGAATTTTTAAAAACACTGGTCCAAAAGTAAAATGTCGGCTTCTAAATTCCTTAAGCACCTTCTCCTCATCCTCTCTCACCTCACTCGCCCTAACCCCAGCGTGTGGCCGTCTTCTGCTGTGGTTCCATTCCCCTGGATCAGATGGGACTCTGCTGCATTCCTCCCGCCTCTGAAACAAACAGCAGGATTTGCCTCAATTCTCCCCCTTGGTTTCTGGGATGAATTCCAGTCTTCTTTAGTTTTTTTGGTTGGTTTTTCTCATTTATTTTGTTTCAATGCTTAACAGGATCTTGAACTGAATTCTCTCCAAAGCAGGACATGGTTTAAACTTCCCCAGACTGTCTTTGAACTGCCTCTACCTCTACTGTAGATACTGAAGAGAGATTCACTGCATTTCCCCCTGTGAAATGAAAACAATGGCTTTGCATGTCATATCACCAAATGTTTTCCCTTGAACACAGACCTTGTTTCCCCTATCTTCTCTTTAAGCTGCCTTTCTACTGTACATATTGAAGCGATTCCATCCCTACTTAACCCCCACTAGAGAGCCTTCCCAGACGTGTGTGTGTGTGTGTGTGTGTGTGTGTGTGTGTGTGTGTGTGTGTGTGTGTGTGTGTGTGTGTGTGTGTGTGTGTGTGTGTGTGTGTGTGTGTGTGTGTGTGTGTGTGTGTGTGTGTGTGTGTGTGTGTGTGTGTGTGTGTGTGTGTGTGTGCTGTATATACTGTATATACTGTACATATTGAAGCGATTCCCTCCCGACTCCTTGGTTTGTATAGTCACGGCCAAGTGCTTTCACTTTAACCAGAGACCTTGTTTCCATGTTTGCCTGGAATGGTACTAGCTCTGCCTACCCCTGCCCATTTGTCTGTTTGAGCCAGTCACCACTCAAACCTGATTACTAGGGAACGCAAGACTACTCCTTGGTTGGTTCTGCTTCTTCTAACCAGCTCCACTGCTGCTGCAGCTACTGTTACTGCTGCTGCACAGAACTTCAGAACACACACATGCACACATACACATTGTAACTAAAAAAACAAATGCACACACAGTACATACACAGTACAATACACACCATGTTTGGCTGGTGCTCTCAAGGCGATTATCCAGGACGGAATCAATTTATGACCAAGAAATGAGAAGTGTGTGTCTCTGTCAATAGCGCTGAGCGCTGTGTGTTTGGAGTGAAAGCAGATGAGTTCAGTAAGCAGATGAGTTCAGTAATTCCCCATAGAGGCGTGCAGCCAGAAGCTGAGTAATGCTCTCCGCCTCCCGACATTGAGATTATGTTCATAAATTCATATGACTATATTCATGGGCAGAAAAAGGAACAGGAGACATAAGTTAGAAACTTACGTCCTCTTCCACTGCCAAGGCGGGCTCATTTGTATCGGTGACATTCAAGGCTGGGTTTTGAATTCACATCCATTAATAAGGAGTTGTTCTGGGTAGATGCTTTGTTCTGCGACTTGGTACGACTGTCAGGTATTGTTGGAAGGGTTTCAAGCCAGGCTAGAGCAAGGCTCTTGCCCAAGCAGGTCATTATTTTGTGCTCCATCGTCGGAATGTTTGTCCTCTCTCAGTGTTTCTCTCCTGTCCTCCATTACAGTGCACTCACTATTGTTTATTGGAGATTAAAGAGGGTGAGAAGAGACTGAGAGATGTTAGGGGTACCAGTGAAGAAAGGGCTGTTGTCCACAGCCTTGTAGTTTTTCATCCACCCACCAGACTATCTGTCTCTGGGCTTGGCCTTAATCCTTCTTACTGTCTATCCTATCAATGGTGAGAGGAGGGGTAGAAGAAGAGATACCAACCAGAGTGCACACATTTTTATTTTTTACAAGTTCTTATTTACAACTGCGACCTGGCCAAGATAAAGCATAGCAGTGCGACAAAAACAACAACACAGAGTTACACATAAACAAACGTACAGTCAATAACACAAAATAAAATAAAAATAGAAAGAATCGTTGTACAGTGTGTGCAAATGTAGACGAGTAGGGAGGTAGACAATAAATAGGCCATAGAGGCAAAAATAATTACAACTTATTTTGTAAATTATATTACCGAAGTCAAGGATCAGTAGGATAGTCAGTTTTACGAGGGTATGTTTGGCAGCATGAGTGAAGGATGCTTTGTTGCGAAATAGGAAGCCGATTCTAGATTTAATTTTGGATTGGAGATGCTTAATGTGAGTCTCGAAGGAGAGTTTACAGTCTAACCAGACACCTAGGTATTTGTAGTTGTCCACATATTCTAAGTCAGAACCATCCAGAGTAGTGATGCTAGTCGGGCGGGGGGGTGGGCAGCAATCGGTTGAAGAGCATGCACTTAGTTTTACTAGCATTTAAAAGCAGTTGGAGGCCACGGAAGGAGTGTTGTATGGAGTTGAACCTCATTTGGAGGTTTGTTAGCATAGTGTCCAAAGAAGGGCCAGATGTATACAGAATGGTGTCGTCTGCGTAGAGGTGGATCAAAGAATCACCCGCAGCAAGAGCGACATCATTGATATATACAGAGAAAAGTTGACCTGAGAATTGAGCACTGCGGCACCACCATAGAAACTGCCAGAGGTCCGGACAACAGGCCCTGCGATTTGAAACACTGAACTCTATCTGAGAAGTAGTTGGTGAACCAGGCGAGACAGTCATTTGAGAAGCCAAGGCTGTTTAGTCTGCCGACCTTGGCCAGGTCGATGAAGACGGCTGCACAGTACTGTCTTTTATCAATGGCGGTTATGATATCGTTTAGGACCTTGAGTGTGGCTGAGGTGCACCCATGACCAGCTTGGAAATCAGATTGCATAGTGGAAAAGGTACGGTGGGATTCGAAATGGTTGATGATCTGTTTATTAACTTGGCTTTCAAAGATTTTAGAAAGGCGGGGCAGGATGGATATAGGTCTGTAACTGTTTGGGTCTAAGTTGTCTCCCCCTTTGAAGAAGGGGATAACCGCAGCAGCTTTCCAATCTTTGGGGATCTCAGACGATACGAAAGAGAGGTTGAATAGGCTAATAATAGGGGTTGCAACAATTTCAGTGGATAATTTTAGAAAGAGAGGGATTGTCTAGCCCTCGGGCGGTGGCCCGTTCCTGTAGGTTCATGCTCTATAACATCCACAGAGTACGACCCTGCCTCACACAGGAAGCGGCGCAGGTCCTAATCCAGGCACTTGTCATCTCCCGTCTGGATTACTGCAACTCGCTGTTGGCTGGGCTCCCTGCCTGTGCCATTAACCCCCTACAACTCATCCAGAACGCCGCAGCCGTCTGGTGTTCAACCTTCCCAAGTTCTCTCACGTCACCCCGCTCCTCCGCTCTCTCCACTGGCTTCCAGTTGAAGCTCGCATCCGCTACAAGACCATGGTGCTTGCCTACGGAGCTGTGAGGGGAACGGCACCTCAGTAACTCCAGGCTCTGATCAGGCCCTACACCCAAACAAGGGCACTGCGTTCATCCACCTCTGGCCTGCTCGCCTCCCTACCACTGAGGAAGTACAGTTCCCGCTCAGCCCAGTCAAAACTGTTCGCTGCTCTGGCCCCCCCAATGGTGGAACAAACTCCCTCACGACGCCAGGACAGCGGAGTCAATCACCACCTTCCGGAGACACCTGAAACCCCACCTCTTTAAGGAATACCTAGGATAGGATAAAGTAATCCTTCTCACCCCCCCCCCCCCCTTAAAAGATTTAGTTGCACTATTGTAAAGTGGCTGTTCCACTGGATGTCATAAGGTGAATGCACCAATTTGTAAGTCGCTCTGGATAAGAGCGTCTGCTAAATGACTTAAATGTAAATGTAAATATGTAAGGATCCAGATTTTACAGCTCTTTCAGAAATAAAGGAGCAAACTTCACATATCCAGTCTGATCCCTTATGGGTGCACCTTGGTTGGTATGAATTAGTTCCAGTATACTGTATATTTGGCTCTGAGGAGAAGCAGCTAGCTGCAGCAGTTCTTTTCACATCCAAAGTACTCCACTGTGACAATCACCCACTGGTACAGTGATGTCTGAATGTCCTTGTCCCTTTGTGTCCCGCCCCTGAACAACCTTCACTTAACGTCTGGACACATATATTCTCCTGCAGGGTTGGAGACAATTATTATGTGATTTGAAGAGGTAGAGCCTGGTGTATAAAATATGTTCTCTCTTTCACTGACTCTCTCTCTCTTTAACATAATTCAATGGAAAGTCTCGCCCCAGACTCCTAACTTCAATGTTTAACACATTGAAAAGTGCCCATCTATTCCAAGGCCTGGCTATGTTGTTTACCATCTTTCTATCTGTGACTCTGAGACTGTGTGTTTATTTCCCAGACGGCCCAGAGCCTTGAGATGAATCAACAGATGTTAGGAAGTGATGTCTGCAGGCAGGCAGGCTCTCTCTCTGTCTCTCTGTCTCTCTGTCTCTCTGTATCTCTCTCTCTCTCTCTCTGTCTCTGTCTCTCTGTCTCTCTCTGTCTGCCTGTCTGCCTGTCTGTCTGTCTGTCTGTCTGTCTGTCTGTCTGTCTGTCTGTCTGTCTGTCTGTCTGTCTGTCTGTCTGTCTGTCTGTCTGTCTGTCTGTCTGTCTGTCTGTCTGTCTGTCTGTCTGTCTGTCTGTCTGTCTGTCTGTCTGTCTGTCTGTCTGTCTGTCTGTCTGTCTGCCTGCCTGCCTGCCTGCCTGCCTGCCTGCCTGCCTGCCTGTCTGTCTGAAGGCTGCTGTGCTCCTGCCACTTCAATAAGTGATTGAGTACTGTAAACGTCCTGAGCCCCTGACCACCCCTAGCAGATTGGACACCATCACCAATATACAGATACTGGGCAGGCCTGATGAATGGCAGATTTAAGCAGGTGTGTCACTGCTGTGAAGAGTTAGACCTCCCTCAGTGAGACACGACACAGCTTAGGCCAGCTTGCTTCATTGCTTTGTTTAGAAGCCTCTTTGTTGGACTGGCTTAATATCACAAGTCTCTTTTAAACCACAGTTGAATGATTCACTTCATTATAGCTAGCTAAAGTGTCTGTCTCACTGGGTTGGCTTGCATCTCTTAAAGCCATTTTCAGAAACCTTATCATTGAGTCAGCTAGTCTTATCGCATGAGCCCGGTCGAGTCACCTGATAAGTGATTCTCATTAGATGTGGCAACCAGAGACGTGTGACCACTGGCCAGGGTAGGTGGGAGGAAAGAAGCAGTAGATTGCGCTCTTCCCAAGGCCTGAGAGAGAGAGAGCACGGTCCTGATTGGTTGGGCTTAGGAGGAACTCCAGAGTAACCGTTTGAACAGCAGCCCCGCCCATAGCTGCTTCGGGGATCAGTTAAGCCGAGCGGAAAATAACCAAATCCTTTTAACAGGCCCCTTGATCCAGCCACCATCCAGCCCCATTCACTCACACTGCCACAGATACCCCACAGCCAACAGCACCACTACAGCAGGCAGCAGCAGAGCACTGGTCCACCAAGTCAGCCAAGCACGCTACAATGTCCGTCACACTCTATAATATACATCTGAACATGCACAGTGCATGTTTTGTATTGGAGTCTAAAATCTCAAATCAGAACATTATTTGCTGGAGAGACGTAATAATAGCCTAAAATGGCTTCATTGCTCCATGCCATTCTTAAGTAAAAGGACAAGGCAACCAATAGGCTGGAAGAGGTTGTATAAGCCTGAAGGGGAGAGAGATGAAAGCATTCCCTCTCTCAGTCAGCTAGGATAAAGAGAGCACAGTGACCCTGTATGATAGTGTATAGGTTACCTTTTTTTATCTACCATAGAGTACTGCAGGGGTGGCCTTTCAACAGTCCTCCTGGAGAACTGCTGGTTATGCAGGCTTCTGGGTTAACACTGAGGAGTGGAGGCTGCACGATGGAAGCAGTACTTTATAATTGGTCTTTCCACACATTTAACACCAAACAGGGAGTGACTGGGGGACGAAACCCTTTCCTTTCACTGTCTACCTTAGTCTCACACATACTGTAGCAGGTTGCGCAGTCAACCCCAGGCGTTATGAGTAGGGCACAACCGGTGCTGCTCAGAAGGTATCATTTTCAAGGAACACAGACTCACACCAAGTTTTACTTGACAGTCTTGTCTATCCCATGTTCTCTGTGACACGTTAACCGGTGAGAGAGAGAGAGAGAGAGAGAGAGAGAGAGAGAGAGAGAGAGAGAGAGAGAGAGAGAGAGAGAGAGAGAGAGAGAGAGAGAGAGAGAGAGAGAGAGAGAGAGAGAGAGAGAGAGAGAGAGAGAGAGAGAGAGAGAGAGAGAGAGAGAGAGAGAGAGAGAGAGAGAGAGAGATTCCTCTAAAATAATTTCCTGTGATTTTTGTTTTGACAAATTTAGAATTAAGATGTCATCGGGTTGTCAGACCCCCCTCCTTGGCCACTCTCCACACATTAAGCTGTCGCCTGTCTGATCTGAAAGGCATCCAGTCCAATCACACCCTGTAATCACGCGGCAGCTGTGTGTGTGGCTGTGTGTGTGTCTGGTAAACGGCTGTTCTGTGGATGGCTGCCCTCCAGCACCATGTGAAAGTGCCTTGGGGCATAGTGCTTTAGTTCCTTCCCACTATGAGTGTAGTGGATAACCTTCCTCCCAGCTTGCACATATCTGGCCAAATGACGATTGTGCCTAGATACCCTCTGCCACAAATACCATTTTGAGATAATATGGATGAAACAATGATCTCGCCGGTAGCTAGGAATCCATTTTGGGGAAACGCGCCCAGCCTGGCCGATTGCCTCCTGGCCACGGTGCTGCTTGTTGTCTGGGATTGGGCCAGTATAGACCGACTCAGTGAGCAGGGCTGCTATCTGTTCTCTCTCCTGATAGTGATTAAAATATTTAGCATGGTGTGCCTTTAGAATCCCCCCTCTCTTTAAAAGTCAATGTGATGCTCTCATAAAGGAATGTGACACAGGGATTCTGTCTACGGCAGGGTAAATTATGGTTTAAATGTTCTTATGTTTGGCCAGCAGCCATGGGAAAAACTATGTGTGGGTGGGTGTGCGTGCGTGCGTGCACTGTGCTAGGGTGCATGTTTTAAGGCATGTTTAGGATTTAACTTTCACGTTCAGTGTGTGTGTGTGTGTGCATGTGTGCGTGCATCAACATGTTCAAGCTTGTTGACAAGTTGACTGTTATGTTCAGACTAATGCTATTCTTAATTGCTTATATTTAACTTTAATTGCATCGTTGTGTTAAAAGATGATGTACAACATGTTAGCATATGCTTTGCAAGGCACCTTGGGCAAAGGACACATCTGTCAGTGAGCAGTCATTGAGCCCTTGTCATGACAGTGTCATTGCTAATTTATAAATCACTCTAATCCAAAGTGTGAACTTTATGACAGCTCAGGTCAAGTGGTAAATGATGTGTAAACATAATTTAACATCAGATACTCTTGTTTTCTCTACTTACCAATCCTTGGTCACAAATGCCATTATAGCTGGGTACTTTAATAAAGGAAATGGAAAATGCTACCAAAGTTCTATCAAAACATCTTCTGTGCTACTTGCGAGAACTCAGGAACATTGCAACTCCTCCTTCCGGGACACTTCCATTTTAAATTACTGTTCAATTTGGTTCAATTTGGTCTGACCAATCGGAATCGACCAATCGGAATGCTGGGAAATGTTCTGGGTTGCCTATGAGAATAGTATTGGCGTATACACTGACTCAGTGACTGAGTTCATCAGGAAGGGCATAGATGATGTTGTTCCCACTAGGACAATTAGAACTTATTCAAACCTAAAACCGTGCATAGAAGGCAGCATTCAAACAAAACATAAAGAGCAAACCACCGCATTTAGCCTTGGCAAGATGACTGGGAACATGGACGTGTAGAACCAGACCAGCTATGCCCTCCGTAAAGCAATCAAAGAGGCAAAACCTCAGTACAGGGACAATTCAACGGCTCAGACACGACACATATGTGGCAGGGACTCCAGAAAATCACAGATTATAAAGTGAAAGCCAGCCACGTTGCGGACACTGATGTCTCGCTCCCGGACAAGATAAACACCGCTTTTCTCCCTTCGAGGAGAAGGACTGTGAGCTCTCGTTCTCTGTGGCCAACCTGCGTAAGAAATTTAAGCGTGCTAACCCTCGCAAGGCTGCCGGGCCAGATGGTATCTCAAGCTGCATCCTCAGAGCATGTGCAGACCAGCTGGCTGGAGGGTTTACACATATTCAATCTCTTCCTACCCAGTTTGTTGACCCACTTGCTTCAGGATGTCCACCATTGTTGCCAGCAAGTCAGTTAAGAAAAAATTATCATTTACAATGACGGCCTACCCTGGCCAAACCCGGACGACACAGTGCCAATTGTGCGCTGCCCTTGCTCAACAACGAGGTAAAGCCAGTTTCAGGTTGGATATTCGACGGATATTCGCCTGTCGTTTTCCTTACGTCCACCAACAGCAGTTAGGGACCTTCAACATAGTGACAAATCAAAATATTTAACCATTACTCCTAAAATGTTCAAAACTGGTTCTAGCTAACCCAATGGCATAGACACACATTGCACACATTTATTTTTGTCGATTTACATCTCGCACTATTTTAAATTATTTATTTATATTTTTGAATTTCAATAGCTCATTGGTCATAAGACCTACTGGACTCAAACAAGGTTCAGAATGTCCACTGACTACCCTTCTATATTGCACACCCTTTAGTTTGTCCATTTTCATCACATGATTTTACATGAAATGTTCAACATTTAAAATCTCAATAGCTCCTTTGTCATGTGACCTAGTGACTTCAAACAAGGTTCAGAATGTCCACTCAGTGGGCCTACACATTGCACACCCTTTAGTTTGTCCATTTTCATCTCACAAGATTTTACATTAATTTCTCAACATTTAGAATTTCAATAGCTCCTTGGTCATGTGACCTACTGATTTCAAACAAGGTTCAGAATGTCCACTCAGTGGGCCTACACATTGCACACCCTTTAGTTTGTCCATTTTCATCTCACAAGATTTTACATTAATTTCTCAACATTTAGAATTTCAATAGCTCCTTGGTCATGTGACCTACTGATTTCAAACAAGGTTCAGTATGTCCACTCAGTGGGCCTACACATTGCACACCCTTTAGTTTGTCCATTTTCATATCACAAGATTTTACATGAATTTTTCCAAATGTAAAATTTCAATAGCTCCTTGGTCATGTGACCTAGTTACTTAAAACAAGGTTCAGTATGTCGACTGACTACCCTTCTATATTGCACACCCTTTATTTCGTCAATTTTCACCTCACAAGACTTTACATTAATTTTTCAACATTTAGAATTTCAATGGCTCCTTGGTCATGTGACCTACTGACTTCAAACATGGTGCAGAATGTACCCTTCTATATTGCACACTTGTTTGTGTGCTGTAAAATCACGTAGTTTAATGTACATTCTTCATAGTTTTATATTTCAATAGCTCCTTGGTGTTGTCAATTACACACCTAAGAAGCGTGCAGTGGATATACACCCATTTTGCATAACCTCTAGTTATGTCTCTTCTATATTGTTGTACATTAATATTAGTTTGCCAATTAAGGGGTTCAGTCCAGTGTTGTGTTTACCCTTTTCATTAATATTTATCTATAATAATTGGTAGTTCTAAGTACTTATTTTCCCTGTTTTTCCCCCACAGTATTTAACAGCAGTACACAATAGGAGAGAGACAGATAATATCTCCTTTCGTCGTTAATATCAACCATAAAGGAAAAGGGCAAAGTACGAGAGTCATGCTATTAATTGTCCAAAGCATGGATGGAGAGTGAGCTGGTGAGGTAGACTGCAGTGGGTTTGCTGGTCAATACATATACTGAACATTTAACCACAGTATTGGTGGCCAGTATATCAATGAATAAAAATGGAATATTGACAAATTAAACAGAAATTGTAGACCTTTAATCTTTTCCAACATGTCATCAGACACTTAACTTCAAGTATGTATGAAACATTTCACAGTGTTAACTTTCTCTTTATCCCTGGTTGATGTACATTTCAGAGCCTCTTCAGGGTGGATGAGGAATAGCATACATTTTCATCAACAAAGACTGCACTTCCAGTTTGATTAACTATTTTGTCTTCATTCCTAGTTACAGCATATGAAACCACCGTTGGCATGCAAAACATTCAATCTAAAACAAAACAAAGCATAACACGTTATAAATTATATAAAATATCAATGTAGTATGACAAATGACAAATTAGCCATCCATTGTTATATCATAAATTGTCTTGCATGCCGTCACTGTTGTCAAAAGATTATAAACATGTTAAATAAAGTTACTAACCCAGTCAGTCTTTGGGCCACATCCAGGTTCTTAATCAGTGGCACACATGAAGCAGTTGTTGGCTTTGTTGGACTCTGAAATCATAGGCATGAACTGAACATATGGCGGTCCGACACAACTACATAAAAATTAAGAATTTACATTTACTTTGAATTAAATGTCATTACATACCAGACATTTTTAGTATATCCTCAGCCATTTCTATTGAAATTTTACATTTTGAAAAATGTATGTCAAATCATGTGAGATGAAAAGGGACAAACTAAAGGGTGTGCAATGTGTAGGCCCACTGAGTGGACATTCTGAACCTTGTTTGAAGTCACTCGGTCACATGACCAAGGAGCTATTGAAATTCTAAATGTTGAAAAATTCATGTAAAATCTTGTGAGATGAAAATGGACAAACTAAATGGTGTGCAATATAGAAGGGTAGTCAGTGGACATTCTGGACCTGGTTTGAGTCAAGTAGGTCACATGACCAATGAGCTATTGAAATTTGAATATAAAAAAAAGTTTACTTTGTTTACACACCCTAACTAATTGAACTAGGAATACAAAATCCTGTTCACATTTCCACATGTTTATTAGCTTCGGAAAGCAAATTAATTTCCAAATCGTGAAAATAAGACCTGCGCAATTTTTCCAACATAATGACACTTATTTGGAATTTGTTGCTCAAGTGGTTTGAAAGCTATTGAGGTTTGAAAACGCGAATATCCGCCAAATATCCAACTTGAAATTGTCTTTACCTCGGTTTGCTCAACTGCAGAATGGCAGTTTCTTACACCTTGCTGGCTCGGGGATTCTAACCAGCGACCTTTCAGTTACTGGCCCAACGCTCTTAATAGCGGAGCATGTGCCTAATTTGATCAGCTGAGAAATAAATATAGAATCAGCTGGGATACTCCTCTTTTTAGTGGCAACCATCAAATCTTTGCTCTCACATGGGGTTGCATATAGAAATCTCTGGGCTTATATGAACACCTATTTCACTCCATACATCAACCACTGTTTGAGGAGCATGCAGCATGAATGAACCAACAGATCGCCTAGGCCTATGCGTTCTGTCCCGGACTCATGGATAAAAGTTTGGAGTGTGGAAAAAGGTAACCAGTCCACCCAGTATGCATACTAATACATTCCACACTCAAAGACGATTATTAGAATTTGTTTAATTTTAGAGTATAGGCTAGACCAATTAAATTACCAAAGACATCTTATTAAGTAATATGTGGTAGGCCATGTATTGTATAACGGCACAATCATTATTTTGATTCAATTTGTTTTCTGGCTTGGGCTCATATAGGCCTATGCATACTCACTAATATGGTATGGGTGTTTAGAAATAATGGCTGTTTGTGTTTGATGCGATTTTCAATTGGATTTGCATTGATATCAGAGTTAGAGGGACAATAGAGCCCTGAATATCAGGCCATTAGCAACTTGATGGTCTTTAGCGAGTTGGGTATGAGAAGAAAAAAATTTACGGACATGACTCGTGACTGCCGGGGTGGCGGTAATATGATCACCGCAACAGCCCCAGTTAAGACAACATAATAATTCCGTGCTGCGCGTTCGATTAAAAAAAACACGTTCATTTGACCAGCTCTGTTGCTGATTCTACAGGATTAGTATTGAAAACGTGACTAGCGGTCGGGAGAACAAGTAATAAAAGGGCTGTAGATCATTTAGAAAACATTTAAATTAATTTAGTAACAGTAAAACAGTTGTTTGCTGGGTAGTTAGCTGAAATTCACTACGATTGGGTTTATTTTCCACTTTGATGGCAAACTTTCTGTACTGCTACCATTCACTCCCAGTCATTTTTGCTCCAGCTCTAGTCCAATAAATTTGTTTATTTTCTGACTCTTCTGCATGGAATTATTAGTTGTCTTAACCTTTGTTATCTTCAACCTAGGACCCAACCAGGACGTGTGGAATTACTGGATCCTCCAACAATAATAAGTGTTTTTATAATTAGCCCCAGCAGTGTTTCCTATTATGTTGATGGACGACGTCCAGGGAAAGGCATGAAAGTGTGTGAGCCTCCTAATCAGATAGCTGCACTGTAATCAGGAAGAGATCTTAATGTCTGATGTAATGACCTATGTGAAATGCCAACGCTTGCTCTGTTCCCTCAGATTGCATTCTGATCCCATTGCACCAGGTCCTGAAACAAGGGCAGGCTGCAGAAGAATACATACATTTTAATGATCACACAGTAATGATCTCCTCTTTCAGCTGACTGACTTTTGCCCTGAGGGACTAAAGTCATTAAAAGTTAGACTAGGTTTTTATTATCAGCGTCTTTTATGGAGAGGGGTAGGTACTAGGTAGTTGCTAAAGGGCAATTCCACGTTAACAATTCCACGTTACACTTTGACTCAACATTTTTCACTTTAAAATATATGCCAAACAAAAAACATTATTTCAAAGTTTAACAAACCATACAATTCTATGCACAAGGACTACTTTGAACAATTTACACAAAACATTTCAGAAAAACACATTTACAGGAAGACCACGTTTTCCAAACAACTCACTTAAATACAGTATCTGCTCCAAATTAAAATTCAAAGATGACTGCAGAAAGAATGGGTTGTCAGCTATGACATGAGATCTTGAGTTTTACATTTTTTGAACTACAGTAGGTGAAGTTGATTTACATCCAGTAACGGAATTACGTTAACAGAATTACGTCATGGGTCCCTGATCTGTACTATAATTATAGACATGAATATAATTATCTTCATGGTGAAGTATCCTGAATAGGTACACAAGGTAAGAATATATATGGGGCGGCAGGGTAGCCTAGTGGTTAGAGCCGTTGGACCAGTAACCAAAAGGTTGCAAATCCTCGAGCTGACAAGGTTGTTCTGCCCCTGAACAGGCAGTTAACCCACTGTTCCTTGGCTGTCATTGAAAATAAGAATTTGTTCTTAACTGACTTGCCTAGTTAAATAAAGGTTAAAAAATACAATATCCTTTGCATATGTGGGTATATTTACTCTACACACTAGCTATTATACTAATGAGCCCTACCACCAAACAAGACCAGATTTGGTTGGTCCGGACCAGATAAAATCTGAACCAATCATAAACATATATGTTTCACAAGTTTGGACATCACAGTACAGTACAGTACACTATAGGTGTCATGGTAGGTGTCAGTAAGAGCCGGGAGAGGTGACATAAACAGGTAGCCTAGCGGTTAAGAGCATTGGGCCAAGCGAAAAGTTACAGGCCCACAAATATCCTACCCCCCTTCCCCCCAAAAAATGCTAACCTCCCCTGTTATTGAAATGGTGAGAGGTTAGCATGTCTTGGGTATATGATATTTGTGCAAATGAACTTTTCACTCATCATTATTCATGATTAATTCAGGACTATCCGTAATCATAGTAGCATCCACAATAATGTAGAAGTGTTAAGAAACATATTTTATTATTAGCCCCTCCTCTACTCCCTGTTCACCCATGACTGCCTGGCCATGCACGCCTCCAACTCAATCATCAAGTTTGCAGACGACACAACAGTAGTGGGCTTGATTTACCTACAACGACGAGACAGCCTACATGGAAGAGGTGAGGGCACTCGGAGTGTGGTGTCAGGAAAACAACCTCTCACTCAACATCAACAAAGGAGATGATTGTGGACTTCAGGAAACAACAGAGGGAGTACCCCCCTGTCCACATCGATGGGATAGCAGTGGAGCAGTGGAGAAGGTGGAAAGTTTTAAGTTCACATCACGCATCACATCACAGTGTGGTGAAGAAGGCGCAACAGCGTCTCTTCAACCTCAGGAGGCTGAATAAATTTGGCTTGTCACCTAAAACCCTCACAAACCTTTACAAATGCACAATTGAGAACATCCTGTGGGCTGTATCACCACCAAAAAGATCATCAAGGACAAAAACCACCCGAGCCACTGCCTGTTCACTCCGCTACCATCCAGAAGGCGAGGTCAGTACAGGTGCATCAAAGCTGTTACTGAGAGAGAGATTGAAAAACAGCTTCTATGTGTCAGGATTTGGCCAGGGTTGTTCCGGTTTTTGGTCACTAGATGCCCCCATTGTGCCTTTTGACCTTTTGTTTTCCCTTGATCCCCATTATTATTTGCACCTGTGCCTCGTTTCCCCTGATTGTATTTAAACCCTTTGTTTTCCTCAGTCCTTTGCTCTGTGTTTGTATGTTAGCACCCAGCCCTAGTACTCTGTGAACTCTTGTTGATCCCAGTGGACTCTCTTGTGGAATTCTGTTTTTTGTTCTTGCTTGTTTGTTTTTGAGTATTTTTGAGGCTTTTTGTGCTATACCTTCCACCTTGTGGATTTGCCTTTTTGTCTTGGAGGATTACCTTTGTTCTTGTGGAATTCCTTTTGAGGTTGTGGAGTTACATGTTTTCCTGAAGAACTTCACTTTTTACTTCATTAAATACACCGTCTCAAGTACTGCTGTGTCTGCCTCATCTTCTGGGTTCTGCCAACTATTCGTGGCTCAGTTGGTTAAGTGACTGTTTCTCACTCCGGAGACCCGGGTTCGTAACCGGGTCCTGACAGAAACACAGAGGCAAAAATGAACCCAGAGACAGCCAGTTCCCAGGACCTTGTTGCCATGCTGTCCCACCACCAGGAGACTGTCCAACGCCACGAAGCCGCCCTGGTTCAGCAAGAAGCCTTAATGGCTAGACATTCTCATCTTCTGTCGGAGATGCTGACTTCCATAAAGCAGATCGACTTACCCCGGCAACAGTTCCTGTCCCAGTACCTCAGATTCACATACCCATGGCAGTTAACCCTCTGGCTGAACCTCGTCTTCCACCTCCCCAACGGTTCTCAGGTGATCCAAGTGCTTCTAAAGGGTTTCTCACCCAATGTTCTCTCTCCTTCGAGCTGCAACCCTCGTCGTTCCCCACCGACCGGTCTAAGATCGCATATATCATCACCCTGCTGTTGGAAAAAGCCCTGGCCTGGGCTACTGCTGTGTGGGATGCCCATAGTTCCTGCTGTGCCAGCTACTCTGCCTTTGCTGAGGAATTCAAACGAGTGTTTCAAGGCCCAAGCAGTGGTCCTGACTCAGCCAAACAGCTCCTGACTCTCCACCAAGGTCGGCGCAGCGTGACGGACTATGCCATCCAGTTCCGCACGGTGGCAGCAGCGAGTGGCTGGAACAATGAGGCGCTCACGGTGTGCTTTCTGAAAGGCCTTTCCGACACTATCCAAGATGAACTGGCCACTCGGGAACCACCGGACAATCTCGAGTCCCTGATCAAGTTGGCCTCACGCATTGACCAGCATCTGAGAGAGAGAGAACTCAACCGTAGACCTCTAGCCCCTATCAGTCCCAGCTCCGAGTCCCCACCTTTATCCTCGCTGGTTCCACCGGAACCCATGCAGATTGGACGCATCTCCCAGGCTGAGAGAGACCGCTGGATGAGGGAGCGACGCTGTCTATATTGCGGCAAACCGGGCCATTTCTGTTCCACGTGTCCCGGGCTCCAGGGAAACGCTCTGTCCCGTACAGACCGGGGGGAACTGTAACGGGAAACATAACCTCCTCCCATCCGTCCAACTCCCGTCTGCTCATTCCAGTCACCCTTTCCTGGGACAACCACAAGCTTCAACTTCAAGCCTTGGTAGACTCTGGAGCCGCAGGTAACTTCATGGATGGTGTCTGGGCGAAGGAGAATGGCTTTCCCTCTGAACATCTAAGTGACCCCATGAGGGTTACTACATTGGATGGAAGCCCTTTGGGATCTGGACTTGTCACTCATGTCACTACCTCCTTGCGACTTTCCGAGTTCCCTCTCATCCTTGGATACCCCTGGCTTCACAGCCATAACCCTCACATCGACTGGTCTGTGGGCACTATCAAGCAGTGGGGTCCTACGTGCCAAGCTACTTGTATTTTCCTGAATTCCCCGAGTTCTACTCCCGAGTCTTTAGAATCCATCGACCTGACCCGAGTTCCCGAGTGTTACCATGACCTCAAACTGGTATTTAGCAAACAGAGGGCCAACATGCTACCACCCCATAGACCTTATGATTGCCCCATCGAACTGTTTCCGGGCACTTGCCCCCCCAGGGGTCGGATCTTTTCCCTATCTCCACCCGAACGAGCTGCTATGGATACCTACATCAAGGACGCTCTGGAAGCAGGCCTCATGCGTCCATCCACCTCCCCGGCGGGAGCAGGGTTTTTCTTTGTGGCCAAGAAAGACGGTGGATTACGTCCTTGCATCGACTACCGGGGACTCAATGCCATAACCGTCCGTAACCGTTACCCGCTACCCCTTATGGCCACAGCCTTCGAGCTGCTCCAGGAAGCAGTTGTTTTCACTAAGCTTGACCTGCGGAACGCATACCATCTTGTGGGGATCAGACCTGGTGACGAGTGGAAGACCGCTTTCAACACGCCTACTGGTCACTATGAATACTTGGCGATGCCCTTTGGCCTGACCAACGCCTCTGCGGTGTTCCAAGCGCTCATAAACGATGTGCTTAGGGATATGCTTAACATATTTGTGTTCGTTTACTTGGATGACATCCTCATCTTTTCGAGCTCTCTTCAAGAACACACAAAGCATGTCAGACAAGTACTCAAACGCCTCCTAGACAGCCATCTGTACGTTAAGCCGGAAAAATGTGAATTCCATTCATCCCGAGTACAATTCCTGGGATTTGTAGTGGAACCCGATCGAGTCCAAATGGACCCCAGGAAGGTAGGGGCGGTAGCGGATTGGCCCACCCCCAAATCCGTTAAGGAAGTTCAGCGTTTCCTGGGCTTCACTAACTTTTACCGCAAGTTCATCAAGAACTTCAGCTTGGTGGCAGCCCCTCTCTCAGCTTTAACCAAGGGTGGCAATGCAAGGTTTTTGTGGGGAAGAGAAGCTGAGACTGCCTTCCAAGGACTCAGGCAGCGCGTCCTCTCTGCTCCCATCCTGATACTACCGACTACGGATGAAACGTTTGTGGTGGAGGTAGACGCCTCAGAGGTTGGTGTTGGAGCTGTCCTGTCTCAGAGGGGTGAAGAGAAGAAGCTTCATCCGTGCGCTTT
This sequence comes from Oncorhynchus gorbuscha, assembly GCF_021184085.1. Classification (NCBI taxonomy): domain Eukaryota; kingdom Metazoa; phylum Chordata; class Actinopteri; order Salmoniformes; family Salmonidae; genus Oncorhynchus; species Oncorhynchus gorbuscha. The sequence goes on along the minus strand of NC_060173.1, from coordinate 26,124,902 downwards.
CTTCTCACACCGGCTTACCCCGGCTGAGAGGAACTACGATGTGGGGGATCGTGAACTCCTAGTGGTTAAGATGGCATTGAAGGAATGGAGACACTGGCTCGAGGGGGCTTCTCACCCGTTTCAAGTGCTTACGGACCAAAAAAATCTGGAGTATATCCAGCAGGCGAAGCGGTTGCACTCTAGACAAGCTAGATGGTCTCATTTCTTCAATCGATTCCAGTTTATCCTCACCTATCGGCCCGGGTCGAAGAATCTCAAACCGGATGCCCTGTCCCGAGTCTACTCTCCTGCCATTCGAGATGACACGGACATGCCTGTCCTTCCTGCTGCTAAGATCGTGGCTCCGATCTCGTGGCAAGTTGAGGATACCGTGAGACGAGCTCAAGCTATTGAACCGGACCCGAAAGGAGGTCCTGCCAATCGGTTGTTTGTCCCCAAGGCAGTGAGGACTCAGGTCCTTCTGTGGGGGCACTCCTCTCGCCTCACCTGTCACCCGGGCGTAGGTCGCACCTTGGAGTTCATCCAGCGTAAGTTCTGGTGGCCTACCATAAGAGAAGAAGTTACCACTTTCGTCAATGCCTGCCCCGTGTGCTGCCAGGGCAAATCTTCTCACCTCCGCCCGCAAGGACTCCTTCACCCTTTACCTGTTCCCCACAGACCCTGGTCCCATATCTCGTTGGACTTTATTACTGGCCTTCCTCCATCCCATGGCAATACTACTATCCTAGTCATAATCGACAGGTTTTCAAAGGCGGCCAGGTTCGGCCCTCTGACTAAGTTACCTTCTGCCAAGGAAACGGCTGAGTTGGTAATTAATCATGTGTTCCGAGTCCTCGGCATTCCTCAAGATATGGTTTCTGACAGAGGTCCCCAATTCGCCTCTAGGTTTTGGAAGGCCTTCTGCCAACTCATGGGGGCTTCTGCCAGTCTATCTTCAGGGTACCATCCGGAGTCCAACGGCCAAACAGAGAGGATGAATCAAGAGCTGGAAACCACCCTCCGATGTATGACTCGTAACAACCCGTCCACATGGTTTTCCTTCATTGTTTGGGCCGAATATGCTCACAACACCTTGCGCTCCTCCTCCACTGGTATGTCCCCGCACGAGTGTCAGTTTGGCTATGCCCCTCCATTGTTCCCGGACCAGGAGGCAGAAGTCAGACTGCCTTCAGCCTTGAAGTTCGTCAGACGCTGTCTGCTTATGTGGAGGAAGACCCGTCTTAATCTTATGCGTTCCTCACAGAGGTACCAACAACAAGCCAACAGACGTCGCCGTCCCGGGCCTACCCTGCACCCTGGCCAGAGAGTCTGGCTCTCCACGCAAGCTGTCCCAAAAATACATTGGTCCCTTTAAGGTTGCCAGGAGAGTTAACCCAGTTTCTTATCGCCTACACTTACCCAGATCCCTTAAGATTAATCCCACATTTCACATTTCCTTATTAAAACCTGTTGTTTTTTCTCCCCTTGTCCCGGCAGACAGACCTCCCCCTCCGCCTCGTGTCATTGGAGGCCAGCCGGCTTATACCGTCCATCGGATACTGGATTCCCGCCGGGTGCAGCGGTCCTGGCAGTATCTGGTGGACTGGGAAGGCTACGGTCCCGAGGAGCGCTCCTGGGTTCCTGCCAAAGACATACTGGACCCTGACCTCATTCGTCAGTTCAGGGCCTTCCACCCTGAGAGAGCTGGTAGGAACGTCAGGAGCCGTTCCTAGGGGGGGATTCTGTCAGGATTTGGCCATGGTTGTTCCGGTTTTTGGTCACTAGATGCCCCCATTGTGCCTTTTGACCTTTTGTTTTCCCTTGATCCCCATTATTATTTGCACCTGTGCCTCGTTTCCCCTGATTGTATTTAAACCCTTTGTTTTCCTCAGTCCTTTGCTCTGTGTTTGTATGTTAGCACCCAGCCCTAGTACTCTGTGAACTCTTGTTGATCCCGGTGGACTCTCTTGTGGAATTCTGTTTTTTGTTCTTGCTTGTTTGTTTTTGAGTATTTTTTTAGGCTTTTTGTGCTATACCTTCCACCTTGTGGATTTACCTTTTTGTCTTGGAGGATTACCTTTATTCTTGTGGAATTCCTTTTGAGGTTGTGGAGTTACATGTTTTCCTGAAGAACTTCACTTTTTACTTCATTAAATACACCGTCTCAAGTACTGCTGTGTCTGCCTCATCTTCTGGGTTCTGCCAACTATTCGTGGCTCACTCCGGAGACCCGGGTTCGTAACCGGGTCCTGACACTATGTTAAGGCCATAAGACTGTTAAACAGCTGTCACTAACACAGAGAGGCTGCTGCCTACATACAGACTTTAAATTGTTGGCCACTTTAGCAAATGGATCACTAATCACTTTAATAATGCCACTTTAATAATGTTTACATATCTTGCATTACTCATCTCATATGTACTGTATATACTGTATTTTATACCATCTATTGCATCTTACCTATGCTGCTCATTCATCGCTCATCCATTTATTTATATACTCAGCAATAAAAGAAACGTCCCTTTTTCAGCACCCTGTCTTTCAAAGATAATTCGTAAAAATCCAAACAACTTCACAGATCTTCATTGTAAATGGTTTAAACACTGTTTCCCATGCTTGTTCAATGAACCATAAACAATTAATGAACATGCACCTGTGGAACGGTCGTTAAGACACTAACAGCTTACAGAAGATAGGCAATTAAGGTCACAGTTATGAAAACTTAGGACGCGAAAGAGGCCTTTCTACTGACTCTGAAAAACACCAACGTGAATGTGTCTTAGGCATGCTGCAATGAGGCATGAGGACTGCAGATGTGGCCAGGGAAATAAATTGCAATGTCCGTACTGTGAGATGCCTAAGACAGCGCTACAGGGAAACAGGACGGACAGCTGATCGTCCTCGCAGTAGCAGACTACGTGTAACAACACTTGCACAGGATCAGTACATTCGAACATCACACCTGCGGGACAGGTACAGGATGGTAACAACAACTGCCCGAGTTACACCAGGAATGCACAATCCCTCCATCAGTGATCAGACGGTCTGCAATAGGCTGAGAGCGTCTGGGACCTGTTGGATCGCAGAGTGAGGGCTAGGGCCATTCCCCCCAGAAATGTTTGGGAACTTGCAGGTGCCTCGGTGGAATAGTGGGGTAACATCTCACAGCAAGAACTGGTCATTCTGGTGCAGTCCATGAGGAGGAGATGCACTGCAGTATTTGATGCAGCTAATGGCCACACCAGATAGTGACTGTTACTTTTGATTTTGACGCCCCCCTTTGTTCAGGGACACATTATTCAACATCTGTTAGTCACGTGTCTGTAGAACTTGTTCAGTTTATGTCTCAGTTGTAGAATCTTGTTATTTTCATACAAATATTTACACATGTTAAGTTTGCTGAAAATAAACACAGTTGACAGTGAGAGGACATTTATTTTTTTGCTGAGTTTATGTATACATTCTTATTCCATCCCTTTACTTAGATTTGTGTGTATTAGGTAGTTGTTGTGGAATTGTTAGATAACTTGTTAGATATTACTGCACTCTCAGAAGTAGAACCACAGGCATTTCACTACACTCGCAATACCATCTGCTAACCATGTGTATGTGACCAATAACATTTGATTTGATTTGATTTCTATTGGGCACATAATAACCTGAAACACAACCAAAACAAACACCAAATACATCCAACAAGTTTGTAGTCACAAGCTTGATGGGAAAATGGGACCAAATACTAAACTTTTGAATACTTTAATACACCTAAGTGAATTTTTCCCAGTACTTTTGGTCCCCTAAAATGTACAAAACATTTCTAAATTGTTCACCCGATATGGATGAAAATACCTTCAAATTAAAGCTGACAGTGTTCACATTGTATCATTTCACATCCAAAGAGCTGGAGTACAGGGCCAAAACAACAAAACATTCCAACCATATTTTTGATCAGAAATCAAACCATTTGCTTATTCCAAATGTTTGGTTGGAGAATGTATAGATGCCTTAATTTTCTCAAATATAGATTCTTAATTTACACCCAATTTGACATGCTCATATGAACTTCACATGCTGGTGCTCATGGATTATTTTAGATGGAAATGCACTAAAGCATTGTGTTTTTGAATAATGAAAGGTCAAAATTTGCTTCATGAGTGCATGCCCCTAGGGTGGCAACACATACATTCTAAGTGATTTCAATTCAACTTCAGCTTCAAAAATAAGGTCTGTGTGCGAGATCTGTGTGGAAAGTGGCATAGAGAGAGAGAGAGCGGAGAGAGATGACTCAAGTAGCGGAGTAAACTATAAAAATGGATGTTACACGCAGTGTAATACATTTAACAAACCAAACATTCAAGTACTGTTATAGAAGGTAACAAAAAAAAACTATATCAGCCAGCCTGAGAGTGTGTCGTGTCTGGACTACCATTAAATGTGAAGACTTATTTATATCAAATCACTTCTCTAGATTTAATTATTACTTGATTAAACTAATCATGTAAACATGAATTAACTAGGAAGTCGGGGCACCACGGAAAATGTTGAGATTACAAAGTCAGAATTTTCAGATATTCAGATATTTAGTCTTATATCTGTTCAATTAGTCTTCTATTCATGAATTATTAATTGTTACCTCGTTAGTCTCATTCCAAACGTCATAAAATTCTTGGTTATCTGCACAAATCTTTAGTTTCCATAATGAATCAGAAATATACAAATTGGCTTAATTATTTATTTACTAACTAAATAATCACAGAAATATCACAAACAAACAGTAGATCTTGGTTACTAACAATGATACAAAGAATAAGTCCCTAGCGGGCTCCGCCGATATGAAGGCTTGGTAGACAAAGGAAAGGGGTGGGGATTGAGAAAGAGCGGGAAAGACAAAATGGATTCACTACACACAGTCTCTAATTATATTAATTGAAATGCTAATCCTTTGCACATGAACGACCGCTCATTTGAGGTTAATTGCAATGTATATATTTACGCCCGTATGCCGTTGTTTTCTCTCCGTTGAAAACACTCGATCGTCCTGTAGAGTTCATCAGAGTCTCTGGTTAACTTTCCCAGAAGTCACAATGTCTTTCATTGTTGTATGGGTTTAGAATGGATACTTCAGAGAACCATTTGGAAATGTTCTCATAGATTAGATGCTTCAGCGATTGTCGGTATTCTCATTCTAGATTTACGTAATTTCTAGCTGCAGACTAGTAATTATACGTCTAAATTTGCTCATTCTGTAGTGATCAATAGTCTCAGAGTTTAACAATTTCCAGCCGTGTAGCCAAACTACAGCTGTATTGTCACCGTGGCCAATAGAATTGTAACCATTCCAACTTGGGGGCTCTTAGGTCTTTTCACAAATAGTTTCATGTTTAATCACATACGTTTCACAATATTTAGATGTAAACCTGACAGCTGGAATATGTACATTTTAAGAGATACAGTTATGAGTGTTTCCTGTCCTTCATGAGATCACTAAATGTCCCTTAAGTGTTCACGGACCATTTCCACATTCTCAAAAGTAGAAATATTGTTTAGTTCTACCATTTTGGGGATTATGAGTTTTAAACTAAGAGAAGCTCTTTGTTCTGGTAGACTCTATCAATACTGCATGGCAGTTTCTACCAGCCCGTGCATGATGCCCAACGGCATGCCAGCAGCAAAGTAGGGCTGAGAGATGTGATGAACCTGCCGTCCTTAGATCACCTGTCTCTTTACACAAGACACAGCTCATATAATTGATGAAGGACACAGTAAATCATTAATTCATATCAATATTATCCCATATCTCTCTCCGATGGCCTGCATTCAGAGACCGTCCATCATAGTTTTAGAGAGATGTCCTTCAGGTTTCACTTCACCTTTTTTGTAATGGGGCCTGTCTTGAGGTTATTCCAGTTTGTCAATATCTAAAAGATTAGATATATTTGTACTGCATCTCAAAGAAAGCTCTGTCACCACAGTACTGTAGAGATATGAAACACTACACATTACATATTCATTCCACAACACCAAGTGTTAGCCTGGTGTGTTGGTGGGAGTGAATGCCCTGTTGTTATTTTTTTTATTTAACTAGGCAAGTCAGTTAGGAACAAATTCTTATTTACAATGGTGGCTTAGGAACAGTGGATTAATTGCCTTGTTCTGGGGCAGAACAACAGATTTTTACCTTGTCAGCTCAAGGATTCAATCTAGCAAACTTCTACTGGCCGAATGCTCTAACCACTTGGCTACCTGGCACCCCAGGCTACCTTCTCCATTCTGTTAGAGTGGAGAAGACCCAGCTAGCACATAACGTTCTGAGAACGATATGTTTCATAGAGCTTGGTGAGATCATGTTTGTCCTGTAGTTATTTTGCATACAATTTTCCCACAACTTTCTAGGAATTGTACAGGATAGTCGCTTGGCTTTGGAACATTCTCAGCACATTTAAGGAACTTGACAAAAAAATATATATTTTCTTGATATTTCATTACTTTAACAGAACATTTCCTTAAAGTTCAAACATGATTATATTTAATTTATATTTGGTCATGTTCTAGGAACGTTCTCCAACTGGTTTGACATAAGGAAAGTTCTCAAGTAGTTCTGAGAGTGTTATGAAACAACATTCTTTGGTAGGAATTTCAGTACTTCAGCATAACGTTTCCCACAGGTTTCCTCATGTTTTTATTTAAAGTAATGTTCTCAAATTGTTCTGAGAACATTAAGAAATGTTCTTCTGTGGGAATTTCAGTACTTCCACAGAACATTCCACAAAAGTTCCAATGTGGTTCTATTTAATGTCAGATTTGACTACATTCTAGGAATGTTTTTAAAAAATGGTGTGACTGAAGCGATGTTCTCAGAATGTTCAGGCAATGTATGGTTGTCTTTTATGTCAGTTGTTGCCAATATTCTGGGAATATTTCCAGAAATGTTAACATCAATTAGCTTTAAATTAACAACAATTAGTTTCAAATTCTGTTCTCAGAACTTACCATAAAAACCACAAGATTAACAAAATATTGTAGCATTAGGAAAACGTTCTAAGAATGTTATTTAAAAACATACTGTACAGTGTACTCTGAACAAAAATATAAACGTAACATGTAAAGTGCTTTTCCTATGTTTCATGAGCTGAAATAAAAGACAAAAGCTGAAGAACATTCGAACATCCAAGTATTTTCCACAGGTGCTGGAGTTATAGACAAACTCATGGAAAACAGAAAGGAAAAAGCTACACACTTCTGCTTATGCTCCCAGGTGGTATTTATTTACAACAATGTTTCCACCCTTAGTTCTTCATCAGGCATCCATATCCCAGGTGAGGTGGAAGCTCCAACTATTTTCTCTTCAGAGGAGACTTTTTCAGCACCACCTGTTTTTTAAACATTCCTAGATTTAAGTTAGCATAATTAGGAGCCATAGTGCTCCCCATCGCTGTCCCTTTGTTCTAGAGGAAAAGGTCTCCTCTGAAGAGAAAATAGTTGGAGGTTAGTATTAGTTCAGCCAAGTCCACAGTACAATTGGTGCTGGGAAGAGCATTAGGGGGACGTTCATTGAGGTAGAACTTGATGGTCTCAAGGCAGCCCTGATGGGGGATGTTAGTATATAGACTGGTAACATTTGAGATTGACTGTGTCTTTCGGTAATGGGGTTGCTTTCATCCACGTCCACTTATTAAAAGCCTCCCTATAAGTCAATTCAGTCGCATCAGAAGAATATGCAGCTCTGATGCTTCTTATCAGTAACTGACCATGGACCTCACACAAAGGTTTAAGGAAAGGCAATTGGTAAACATGCCAACACAGTTGGAAAGTCTGAGGGCTTCTCCATCTGTCGGAGGCCTGCCACAGGCGCTGGGAGCAACGGGCTCAAGTTATCCTACCTCTCACCCATCCATAAAGGCTTCTCCGAATCCTGAGAAGCGTGAGAGTGTGCAGATTTCCTAGCCCTTCTCACCAACTGTGATTCTGGGCAGCTCCATGGTAAGAAATGTGACCGTTCCTGGTGCAAAAACAATGTCTTATCCTGGAGCTCGAGTAAATGGCATTACTCAGCTGCTCCTGAATACACTACATCAGGACAGGGACATTGATTCTATCGTAGTCCATGTGGGTTTTAATTACATTATGAAGGGCAGTTCTGAAAAGCTGAAACTGGATTTTAAAGAGTTGATTGACTCTGCTAAACACTAACAAAACACCCATCAAACACCGCTTTATCAGGATTCTCTCTCTTTACAACGGGCTATGTGATTATATGTGAATATATATACATATATTATTGCAGCTCAATGGGTGTAAGTTTTGTTGACAATTTCAATGCCTTTTGGAAACAAAACAGGTTTTATAAGGAGGATGGGATCCACCCAAATCATTTGGGATCCTGGATCCTTTCACAGCACTATAAGGCTGCGTTGAGACAATGACTTATCAATGACTAAAGCCCAGCTCAGTTAATCCCTACCATTGTGACGCAGAGTTGTCATAATGCTTCAGAAAATGTACATTACACCAGGTGTGTTGGTTGACACAAAATAAGTAACCTAATTTATGTCCCTTTAACTGACCTTAATGCCCGAATGATTCTACAGCTATTGTATGCAGTAATTATGTGCCTATGAACCAGAGTTATACTGTTATCACTGAGACGATGGGCCCTAGGAGGAAGTCCACTGTGAGCAGCTCTCTCTGCTCTAACATAAAGAACATGAGCACATCTACTGCTGCTACATTCCCCAGTAAGGACTTCAGACTGTTAAACAGCCACCACTAACATTGAGTGGCTGCTGCCAACACACGGACTCAACTCCAGCCACTTTAATAATGGGAATTGATGTAAAATATATCACTAGCCACTTGCTACAACAACGCTACTTAATACAAAGTTTACATACCCTATATTACTCATCTCACATGTATATACTGTACTCTATATCATCTACTGCATCTTTATGTAATACATGTATCACTAGTCACTTTAAACTACGCCACTTTGTTTACATACCCTACATTACTCATCTCATATGTATATACTGTACTCGATACCATCTACTGCATCTTGCCTATGCCATTCTGTACCATCACTCATTCATATATCTTTATGTACATATTCTTTATCCCTTTACACTTGTGTGTATAAGGTAGTCTTTTGAATTGTTAGGTTAGATTACTCGTTGGTTATTACTGTATTGTCGGAACTAGAAGCACAAGCATTTCGCTACACTCGCATTAACATTTGCTAACCATGTGTATGTGAAAAACAAATTTGTTTACATCCCCATTAGTGAGCAATTTATTCTTTATAATCCATCCACCTGACAGGTGTGGAATATCAAGAAGCTAATTAACAACACAGTACCACAGATGTCTCAAGTTTTGAAGGAGCATGCAATTTGCATGCTGACTGTAGGAATATCCACCAGAGCAGTTGCCAGAGATTTGAATGTTCATTTGTCTAACATAAACTGTGTTTAGGAGTATTTCTGTCTGTAATAAAGTCCTATAAACTAATTCTGATTGGCTGGGCCTGGCTCCCCAGTGAGTAGGCCTGGCTACCAAGTGGGTGGGCCTATGCCTTCCCAGGCCCCTGCCCAGTCATGTGAAATCCATAGCTGAAGGCCTAATTCATTTATTTCAATTGACTGATTTCTTTATATGAAATGTAACTCAGCAAAACCTTTGAAATTGTTGCATGTTGCGTTTATATTTTTATTCAGTATACATTCCGTTCTAAGAACATGAAGAAAACGTTCCATAAAAAACACAAGAGAACTTTAGTAATGTTCAGAAAATGTTTCAAGAATGTTTTTTAAAAACAAATACTGTACATTCCGTTCTCAGCATCAACAGAACTCTCTCTATCCTCTATCTTGTTAAGTGTGGTCAGGTGTGTTGGCCGTATCCACTAATTGGCCACTCTTAATGAGTGCTTGTTTCCTTTGAAATGGGGTCTGTTTGAAAAGACTATAATGAACTGTTTTGTATGTGTAAAAAAAACATGGCATGTTAGCTCCATCCTGGTGGCACATCCCTAATTCCATGGATAGAGAACAAACGATCATAGGTTCAAATCTCACTGATGCCATGTCACAATAAATAAAAAAAACTGTTTGCATCATTAATGCCTAAGCAAATTCATTTCCATGTGTCATACTGTATCTGTGCTTGGAGTTGGAAAAAAAGTTAACCCAAAATAAGCTAGCAGTGTTATTGAAAGTTTAATTGAAACATTCAATAAGGGGTCATTTTTATTTCTGTTATCAGAACCAATGGGAAACCAAAAACATACTTCCAAGGTTCCGAATGTGCTCGCTGGGGACCTTGTATAGAACTTTTGTCCTTCCACCCAGGTTCATGTTATTCTTCCCATCCTCTGTGCAAAGGGGAATTGGTAGTTAGACAAATTGGACACAAGTTCTTGGTAGAGAATGTATTCATGGTCTTTTTCCCTTCCTGTCTGTCCAGTGGGGAGTGAGTGTTTACCTGCGATTGCTTATTATAGGTCCTTCAGCAGCATTGGCCCTCCATGTGCCTTTCGTCTATTCGTTGGTGTGCTGCTGTGTATTTTTAGCAGTCGTTCTGGGAGGTATTGTTTTTGAAGAGCCCTGCACTGTTCAGAGTGGTTGAGATGAGAGGAGTGTTTTTGGTCATAAATCCTAACTGCTCTCTTCTCTCTCTTTTTGTCTGTCTCTCTTTCACTTCCTCTCTCTCTTTCGCTCTCTCTGTCTCCGTGTCTCTCTCTGTCTCCGTGTCTCTCTCTGTCTCCGTGTCTCTCTCTGTCTCCGTGTCTCTCTCTTTCTCTGTGTCTCTCTCTTTTTCTGTATCTCTCGCTCATCTAGACATGGAACACGGTGTGCTGGGGAAGTTGCTGCAGCCGCCAACAACAATGTATGTGGGGTGGGCGTGGCATACAACACCAAAATTGGAGGTGAATGAGGCATGCTGTAATTGAAGAAGGCTTTGCCAATGGCCAACAATGATTGGTTGACTTGGGTCTACTGTCAGTTGAACCGGAGTCATGTTCAGTAGAACATGACTTGCTATCCGTCACTTCTGAATATTTACCAACTTTTGTCTCTAATCTTTCGTCGAAGACAAGTACTCTAATCGGTCTAATGGATTCTTTCAAGCCACTTTCTGGCCCTTACCAACTTGTGTCCCTAAGCACTGTCAAAGACAAGCAGCCAGCCAACAAGACTCACTGGAGCCCTGAGAGGAGTCCCCAGCAGTCCCCTCCACAGATGGTAGCCATAACTCTCCTACTCCTCCTAGTCTTCATTAGCATGCATCTCCTGCTCTAACAGCTCATTGGCTCCTGCTCCACACATATTCCTCTGACAATCTGCCCATGTCCCAGGGTTACACAATTGTTAATAAACAACACAGTTTGCTGTATGCCTCGTTCCCCATCGGGTGTGTGTCTCCACACACCCACACACATACACACTCATCCCACACACACACACGGCTCACAGCTCCCGTTACTGTTCTGAGGCGGCCCACATCAAAGCTGCAGACAGGCCAGTTCAGGTATTATGATAAAAGATGGGCCGGTTTGTTTCTCTCAAGTCACAGACGCTGTTGGAGGCACCATTAACTCTCCCACACTCATTCGTTAGAAGGAATGTTGTGTTGTTTTTGTGTTTTTTGTGAGTTGTCTGTCTGTTGTCTTACCTGGTGGTTTCTTGGAGGAGAAGGTCTTGACTCTTGTTTTAATGGCCAAAGTGTGTGTGTGTGTGTGTGTGTGTGTGTGTGTGTGTGTGTGTGTGTGTGTGTGTGTGTGTGTGTGTGTGTGTGTGTGTGTGTGTGTGTGTGTGTGTGTGTGTGTGTGTGTGTGTGTGTGTGTGTGTGTGTGTGTGTGTGTGTGTGTGTGTGTGTGTGTGTGTGTCTGAGAGAACAATTGCTCATCCCATCTGGCAGTGTGACAGGCTCATAAGCCCTTTGTCTCCCCAGTCAGACTGTGTTTGTCAGTATGACAGCCAGACACACAAGGCTTTGTTTCCCAACTGCATCATGTTTATAACACCTAGGGAGTGAATGTTATTTACAATAAGGGTTACATGGAGAAAATCTGATCTCTCTGAAATGAAAATGGATGGCCCTCCTTTCAGCAAAATATGTTTTACCTAAACCCTCCCTGAACACTTGAAAACAAACAAGTGACCCTCCCCTATACCCAAAATAATAATTAAAACAAAATGGATAGCAGTTTACCCTCACTTTTTGGACAGACCAGAGCCTTAGATATGCAGTTTTACAAACTGTTCTATGTCCTGTAAGCATTACATGGCAATGCAGGAATGTTTATAGCACACAGGGCTGTGGGCCAAAAGGTTGTGGATTCACAGACAACAGTGGACAAGAGTCGGGGTGGAAAGATCTCCTATATAGTAAAAGCATTAAATGAATCTATCATCGTCTTTGCAGGTCCGATGAAAAAATAGCCTTTATAAAAATGTCATGCAATTCCACGTAACTTTACATATTAGTGGAATCTTTTTTTTATATCACACAAATTACCAAAATGATATGCTAAGAATAGACAGCGAGATAGGAGAATGTGTTCATCTCATATTTCTCCAATGCCAAATCCGTGTGTCTTGTTTGCAACAAAACTGTCCCTGTTTGCAAATAATTCAATCTTAGACGTCATTAGGAATCTGAGCATGGTACTTTCAAAAGTTAGGCTTACCTTTCCACCCATGACAGAGTAGGCCTAACTTTCCACCCATGACAGAGTAGGCCTACCTTTCCACCCATGACAGAGTAGGTTTACCAACACAGAAACATTTAAGCTTTAAGTGCTGGCTACTCTTCTTCCGTGGCTTCACCCAATGAGAGAAAGTCACAAGTGATTCCCTAAAGCTGTCTGGGTTTAAACATTAAACTTCTATTTTTGCAGAAAGTGAATAGCTTAATCAATTGATAGTGACAGAATTAGATTACTTTCCAAGCAAATTCAGCCTCTGAATATCAAAGAAACGAAACAATGATATAACCATATGCATTGGAGTCACGTCTTTCCTGGGTATTTTGCAGCTTGTTTCTAGCATAAAGCATCGTGGAACAGCGTTGTTATATATCACTTTATATAATCGGATTTGTTCAATTTCAAGAAGGACTTTCAACAAGCACAGCACTTACACAAATTACTGATGATTGGCTGAGAGAAATTGATGATTGATGATAGGCTGAAAGACATTTTCTTCAAAATAGTCTCCACAACAAAGCCCTCTTGTTCTCAATGAAGTCTAACTAAAATGAAGACGGTTTAAATTAATTATGCCTACTCGCATTTGCCTACTTTCAGCACCATGAGCTGTCCATTTCCGATTGATTGTGCTGTGGCTGCTGCTTCAAGTTTCAGGACCACAATGTAAGTTACTCGAATCTGGCTAATTGTGAGGTCAATAACTGTGATAAATACATCATGTGCAAGAATTATATTATTTTTAATAAAAATCTATTATATGGTCCCCCCCTATTCTGCTATAACAGCCTCCACTCTTCTGGGAAGGCTTTACATTTACATTTAAGTCATTTAGCAGACGCTCTTATCCAGAGCGACTTACAATCCACTAGATGTGGGGACTTGCTTCCATTCAGCCACAAGAGCATTATTGTGGTTGGGCACTGATGTTGGGCGATAAGGCCTGGCTTGCAGTCGGTGTTCAAATTCATTTCAAAGGTGTTCTATGGGGTTGAGGTCAGGAATATGTGCTCGTCAGTCAAGTTCTTCCACAAACCATTTCTGTATGGATATCACTTTGTGCACGGGGGGCATTGTCATTATGAAACAGGAAAGAGCCTTCTGCAAACCGTTGACAAAAAGTTGGAAGCACAGAATTTGTCATGTTTTGTCTTATATTGTCTTGTCATTTTGCTTTTCCTTCTGTTCGTTTTCCCCCTGCTGGTCTTTTTAGGTTCGTTCCCCTTTTTCTCTCTCCCTTCCTCTCTGTCTTCTCTCTATCGTTCCGTTCCTGCTCCCAGCTGTTCCTATTCCCCTAATCAATCATTTAGTCTTCCCACACCTGTTCCCTATCTTTTCCCCTGATTAGAGTCCCTATTTCTCCCCTTGTTTTCCGTTTCTGTCCTGTCGGATCCTTGTATATTGTTCACCGTGCTGTGTCTTTGTATCGCCCTGTCGTGTCGTGTTTCCCTCAGATGCTGCGTGGTGAGCAGGTGTCTGAGTCTGCTACGGTCAAGTGCCTTCCCGAGGCAACCTGCAGTTTATTATCGAGTCTCCAGTCAGTTCTCGTGATTACGAGTGAAATTGTTTTTATGCTTTATTTACCGCTCCGATTTGTCTAGGAGTATTGCTATTTCCTTAAACTGGATTAAAGACTCTGTTTTCGCCAAGTCGCTTTTGGGTCCTCATTCACCTGCATAACAGAAGGATCCGACCAAAGAATGGACCCAGCGACTACAGACGCTCGTAACACTGCCGTCGAGATCCAAGGAGCCATGCTCGGCAGACACGAGCAGGAATTGTCTGCTGCTCGTCATGCCATGGAGAACCTGGCCGCTCAGGTTTCCGACCTCTCTGGACAGTTCCAGAGTCTTCGTCTCGTGCCACCTGTTACTTCCTGGTCTGTCGAGCCTCCGGAACCTAGGGTTAATAACCCACCTTGCTACTCCGGGCAGCCCAAGGAGTGCCGCTCCTTTCTCACCCAGTGTGATATTGTGTTCTCTCTCCAACCCAACACATACTCTAGAGAGAGAGCTCGGGTTGCTTACGTCATTTCACTCCTTACTGGCCGGGCTCGAGAGTGGGGCACAGCTATCTGGGAGGCAAGGGCTGATTGTTCAAACAATTACCAGAACTTTAAAGAGGAGATGATTCGGGTTTTTGACCGTTCAGTTTTTGGTAGGGAGGCTTCTAGGGCCCTGGCTTCCCTATGCCAAGGTGATCGATCCATAACGGATTACTCTATAGAGTTTCGCACTCTTGCTGCCTCTAGTGACTGGAACGAGCCGGCGCTGCTCGCTCGTTTTCTGGAGGGACTCCACGCAGTGGTCAAAGATGAGATTCTCTCCCGGGAGGTTCCTTCCAGTGTGGACTCTTTGATTGCTCTCGCCATCCGCATAGAACGACGGGTAGATCTTCGTCACCAAGCTCGTGGAAGAGAGCTCGCGTCAACGGTGTTTCCCTGCTCCGCATCGCAACCATCTCCCTCCTCTGGCTCAGAGACTGAGCCCATGCAGCTGGGAGGTATTCGCATCTCGACTAAGGAGAGGGAACGGAGGATCACCAACCGCCTGTGCCTCTATTGCGGATTTGATGGACATTTTGTCAATTCATGTCCAGTAAAGCCAGAGCTCATCAGTAAGCGGAGGGCTACTGGTGAGCGCTACTACTCAGGTCTCTCCATCTAGATCCTGTACTACTATGTCGGTCCATCTACGCTGGACCGGTTCGGGTGCTACATGCAGTGCCTTGATAGACTCTGGGGCTGAGGGTTGTTTCATGGACGAAGCATGGGCTCGGAAACATGACATTCCTTTCAGACAGTTAGACAAGCCTACGCCCATGTTCGCCTTAGATGGTAGTCATCTTCCCAGTATCAGATTTGAGACACTACCTTTAACCCTCACAGTATCTGGTAACCACAGTGAGACTATTTCTTTTTTGATTTTTCGTTCACCTTTTACACCTGTTGTTTTGGGTCATCCCTGGCTAGTATGTCATAATCCTTCTATTAATTGGTCTAGTAATTCTATCCTATCCTGGAACGTTTCTTGTCATGTGAAGTGTTTAATGTCTGCCATCCCTCCCATTTCTTCTGTCCCCACTTCTCAGGAGGAACCTGGCGATTTGACAGGAGTGCCGGAGGAATATCATGATCTGCGCACGGTCTTCAGTCGGTCCCGAGCCAACTCCCTTCCTCCTCACCGGTCGTATGATTGTAGTATTGATCTCCTTCCGGGGACCACTCCTCCTCGGGGTAGACTATACTCTCTGTCGGCTCCCGAACGTAAGGCTCTCGAGGATTATTTGTCTGTGTCTCTTGACGCCGGTACCATAGTGCCTTCTTCCTCTCCGGCCGGGGCGGGGTTTTTTTGTTAAGAAAAAGGACGGTACTCTGCGCCCCTGCGTGGATTATCGAGGGCTGAATGACATAACGGTTAAGAATCGTTATCCGCTTCCCTTATGTCATCAGCCTTCGAGATTCTGCAGGGAGCCAGGTGCTTTACTAAGTTGGACCTTCGTAACGCTTACCATCTCGTGCGCATCAGAGAGGGGGACGAGTGGAAAACGGCGTTTAACACTCCGTTAGGGCATTTTGAGTACCGGGTTCTGCCGTTTGGTCTCGCCAATGCGCCAGCTGTTTTTCAGGCATTAGTTAATGATGTTCTGAGAGACATGCTGAACATCTTTGTTTTTGTCTACCTTGACGATATCCTGATTTTTTCACCGTCACTCGAGATTCATGTTCAGCACGTTCGACGTGTTCTCCAGCGCCTTTTAGAGAATTGTCTCTACGTGAAGGCTGAGAAGTGCTCTTTTCATGTCTCCTCCGTTACTTTTCTCGGTTCCGTTATTTCCGCTGAAGGCATTCAGATGGATTCCGCTAAGGTCCAAGCTGTCAGTGAGTGGCCCGTTCCAAGGTCACGTGTCGAGTTGCAGCGCTTTCTAGGTTTCGCTAATTTCTATCGGCGTTTCATTCGTAATTTCGGTCAAGTTGCTACCCCTCTCACAGCTCTTACTTCTGTCAAGACGTGTTTTAAGTGGTCCGGTTCCGCCCAGGGAGCTTTTGATCTTCTAAAAGAACGTTTTACGTCCGCTCCTATCCTCGTTACTCCTGACGTCACTAGACAATTCATTGTCGAGGTTGACGCTTCAGAGGTAGGCGTGGGAGCCATTCTATCCCAGCGCTTCCAGTCTGACGATAAGGTTCATCCTTGCGCTTATTTTTCTCATCGCCTGTCGCCATCTGAACGCAACTATGATGTGGGTAATCACGAACTGCTCGCCATCCGCTTAGCCCTAGGCGAATGGCGACAGTGGTTGGAGGGGGCGACCGTTCCTTTTTGTCGTTTGGACAGACCATATGAACCTTGAGTACATCCGTTCTGCCAAACGACTTAATGCTCGTCAAGCTCGTTGGGCGTTATTTTTCGCTCGTTTCGAGTTTGTGATTTCTTACCGTCCGGGTAGCAAGAACACCAAGCCTGATGCCTTATCCCGTCTTTTTAGTTCTTCTGTGGCTTCTACTGATCCCGAGGGATTCTTCCTTATGGGCGTGTTGTCGGGTTGACAGTCTGGGGAATTGAAAGACAGGTTAAGCAAGCACTCACGCACACTGCGTCCGCTTGTCCTAGTAACCTTCTTTTCGTTCCTGTTTCCACTCGTCTGGCTGTTCTTCAGTGGGCTCACTCTGCCAAGTTAGCTGGTCATCCCGGTGTTCGAGGCACTCTTGCTTCTATTCGCCAGCGCTTTTGGTGGCCGACTCAGGAGCGTGACACGCGCCGTTTCGTGGCTGCTTGTTCGGACTGCGCGCAGACTAAGTCAGGTAACTCTCCTCCTGCCGGTCGTCTCAGACCGCTCCCCATTCCTTCTCGACCATGGTCTCACATCGCCCTAGACTTCATTACCGGTCTGCCTTTGTCTGCGGGGAAGACTGTGATTCTTACGGTTGTCGATAGGTTCTCTAAGGCGGCACATTTCATTCCTCTCGCTAAACTTCCTTCCGCTAAGGAGACGGCACAAATCATCATCGAGAATGTGTTCAGAATTCATGGCCTCCCGTTAGACGCCGTTTCAGACAGAGGTCCGCAATTCACGTCACAGTTTTGGAGGGAGTTCTGTCGTTTGATTGGTGCGTCCGTCAGTCTCTCTTCCGGGTTTCATCCCCAGTCTAACGGTCAAGAGAGAGGGCCAATCAGACGATTGGTCACATACTACGCAGCCTTTCTTTCAGAAACCCTGCGTCTTGGGCAGAACAGCTCCCTGGGCAGAATACGCTCACAACTCGCTTCCTTCGTCTGCTACCGGGTTATCTCCGTTTCAGAGTAGTCTGGGTTACCAGCCTCCTCTGTTCTCATCCCAGCTTGCCGAGTCCAGCGTTCCCTCCGCTCAAGCGTTTGTCCAACGTTGTGAGCGCAACTGGAGGAGGGTGAGGTCTGCACTTTGCCGTTACAGGGCACAGACTGTGAGAGCCGCCAATAAACGTAGGATTAAGAGTCCAAGGTATTGTTGCGGCCAGAGAGTGTGGCTTTCCACTCGCAACCTTCCTCTTACGACAGCTTCTCGTAAGTTGACTCCGCGTTCATTGGTCCGTTCCGTGTCTCCCAGGTCGTCAATCCTGTCGCTGTGCGACTTTCCGCGACATCTTCGTCGCGTCCATCCTGTCTTCCATGTCTCCTGTGTCAAGCCCTTTCTTCGCACCCCGTTCGTCTTCCCTCCCCCCTCCCGTCCTTGTCGAGAGCGCACCTATTTACAAGGTACGTAGGATCATGGACATGCGTTCTCGGGGACGGGGTCACCAATACTTAGTGGATTGGGAGGGTTACGGTCCTGAGGAGAGGAGTTGGGTTCCGTCTCGGGACGTGCTGGACCGTTCACTGATTGATGATTTCCTCCGTTGCCGCCAGGATTCCTCTCGAGTGCGCCAGGAGGCGCTCGGTGAGTGGGGGTACTGTCATGTTTTGTCTTATATTGTCTTGTCATTTTGCTTTTCCTTCTGTTCGTTTTCCCCTGCTGGTCTTTTAGGTTCGTTCCCCTTTTTCTCTCTCCCTTCCTCTCTCTCTTCTCTCTATCGTTCCGTTCCTGCTCCCAGCTGTTCCTATTCCCCTAATCAATCATTTAGTCTTCCCACACCTGTTCCCTATCTTTTCCCCTGATTAGAGTCCCTATTTCTCCCCTTGTTTTCCGTTTCTGTCCTGTCGGATCCTTGTATATTGTTCACCGTGCTGTGTCTTTGTATCGCCCTGTCGTGTCGTGTTTCCCTCAGATGCTGCGTGGTGAGCAGGTGTCTGAGTCTGCTACGGTCAAGTGCCTTCCCGAGGCAACCTGCAGTTTATTATCGAGTCTCCAGTCAGTTCTCGTGATTACGAGTGAAATTGTTTTTATGCTTTATTTACCGCTCCGATTTGTCTAGGAGTATTGCTATTTCCTTAAACTGGATTAAAGACTTTGTTTTCGCCAAGTCGCTTTTGGGTCCTCATTCACCTGCATAACAGAATTGTTAAGATTTCCCTTCAATGGAACTAAGGGGCCTAGCACAAACTATGAAAAACAGCCCCAGACCATCATTCCTCCACCACCAAACTTTACGGTTGGCACTATGCATTGGGGCAGGTATCATTCTCCAGCTATCTGCCAAACCCAGATTTGTCCGTCGGACTGCCAGATGGTGAAGCGTGATTCATCACTCCATAGAACGTGTTTCCACCACTCCAGAGTCCAATGGCGGCGAGCTTTACACCACTCCAGCCGACGATTGTCGGGGATCTTAGGCTTGTGTGAGGCTGCTCGGTCATGGAAACCCATTTTATGAAGCTCCATACGAACAGTTATTGTGCTGAATTTTCTTCCAGAGGTAGTTTGAAACCCGGTAGTGAGTGTTGAAACCAAGGACAGACGATTTTTACGCGCTATGTGCTTCAGCACTCGGTGGTCCTGTTCTGTGAGCTTGTGTGGCCTACCACTTCGTGGCTGAGCCATTGTTGCTCGTAGACATTTCCACTTCACAAACAGCACTTACAGTTGACAGCTCTAGCAGGGCAGAAATTTGACCAAACTGACTTGTTGGAAAGGTGGCATCCTATGACGGTGACACGTTGAAAGTCACTGAGCTCTTCAGTAAAGCCATTCTACTGCCAATGTTTGTCTATGGAGATTGCATGGCTGTGTGCTCGATTTTATACATGTGTCAGCAATGGGTGTGGCTGAAATAGCTGAATCCATTCATTTGAAGGGTGTCCACATACTTTTGTATATATAGTGTTTCAAAGTTGGCCTCCTGTCCTCTTTCTCATTTAAATGCTCTCCTTCTCAAACTGAACAGAACATAGCCTATAGGCTAGTCTGTGCTTAAGATTTTGGAATAGGCCTAATCAAAAATATTTTTTGAGGATGCTGGGGCTCAGGGTTGGCATATCCATTGCAGAGTTGTAATGCAGCCTAGTTTTAGAAATATGACTTTGCTCTGTGCTTCCCTGAGCATGCACTTCATAGGCTATAGTCAAAAGGCTATGGATAATTTTTTAGAGACCACATTAAATAGCCTATAGGCGCAATTGATATTGCGTGCCCAGCGGAGAATCAGAGATGAGGGGCGGCATCAGGCACACATCGATATATAGCCTAATAAACAACTAATTCTAAAACACTGATAAATATTGAAATTTCATCCATTACAAATTACATGACCCTCCCCTGGACTAGATTTAAAAAATACTAAACTCTCTCCTTGACTGAAATTGAAAAATCATAACCCTCCCACATTTTCCTCCAGGTAACCGTTCTGTACATTTTGATCTGTTCCCTGCTACTTCTCCTCTCATGCTGTCTCTCTCTGTCACCTTCACCTTTTTTCCCTTTCTGCCTCACCCTGCCTGTATTATTTTGTTTATTTCCCCTCTGACTTCACCCCCCACTCTTTCTATCTCTCCTTGTGTGTGTGTGTTTGTGTGTGTGTGCGTGTGTGCGTGTTTGCGCTTGTATGCATGTGTGTGTGTTCAGGTGTGCGTATGCTGGACGGGGAGGTGACAGACATGGTGGAGGCCCACTCCCTCAGCCTGAACTCACAGCACATCCACATCTACAGCGCCAGCTGGGGCCCAGAGGATGATGGGAAGACGGTAGACGGCCCCGCCAAGCTAGCCAAGGAGGCCTTCCTCCGAGGAGTCACTGAGGTTAGTCATTACTGGAGCAAACATGGTTCATGATACATACCTACCAGATGTTGTTTCAAAGAAACACACATAGAAAGGACAGGATCAACTGTATTGTCCCAGAGTGGAAACTAGTCTTGGACTCACCGTACTGCTGTATTAAATTCTACGTTATACACACATACTCACAAATTATCTTAGAAGATGATTAGGTTTTCCATTATGAGATCCAGTATAAATTATTTCTAAAGTAAAACTCTGACAAGTGATACAACCGCCATACTTGATCTTGAGCGTGTTCTGGCCTGGAGCACCAGCAGGAATTACTGTCATGTCACGCCAGTACTGTAACTATTCACCACTGTCTTATTTGATGGGTTTACTGAGAGTATGTTATTCAAATCAAATGTATTTATATAGCCCTTCGTACATCAGCTGATATCTCAAAGTTCTGTACAGAAACCCAGCCTAAAACCCCAAACAGCAAGCAATGCAGGTGTAGAAGCACGGTGGCTAGGAAAAACTCCCTAGAAAGGCCAAAACCTAGGAAGAAACCTAGAGAGGAACCAGGCTATGTGGGGTGGCCAGTCCTCTTCTGGCTGTGCCGGTGGAGATTATAACAGAACATGGCCAAGATGTTCAAAATGTTCATAAATGAGCAGCATGGTCGAATAATAATAAGGCAGACCAGTTTAAACTGGAGCAGCAGCACGGCCAGGTGGACTGGGGACAGCAAGGAGTCATCATGTCAGGTAGTCCTGGGGCATGGTCCTAGGGCTCAGGTCCTCCGAGAGAGAGAAAGAAAGAGAGAAAGAGAGAATTAGACAGAGCACATGTGGGGTGACCAGTCCTCTTCTGGCTGTGCCGGGTGGAGATAATAACAGAACATGGCCAAGATGTTCAAATGTTCATAAATGACTAGCATGGTCGAATAATAATAAGGCAGAACAGTTGAAACTGGAGCAGCAGCACGGCCAGGTGGACTGGGGACAGCAAGGAGTCATCATGTCAGGTAGTCCTGGGGCATGGTCCTAGGGCTCAGGTCCTCGGAGAGAGAGAAAGAAAGAGAGAAAGAGAGAATTAGAGAACGCACACTTAGATTCACACAGGACACCGAATAGGACAGGAGAAGTACTCCAGATATAACAAACTGATGGAGTCGCCAATGACTAGAGTTTTCAATTTTCAGAACTAATGGTGGGAATCTTCAGCGTCTCAGACCCCGTAACGGGAGGAGTAGAGACCAGAGAAGACTCGGCCTCTGACTCCGACTCGCTGCTTAATGGGGAAAACCGGTTGAAAGTTTCTGTCGGCTGAATGAGTGACACCGGTTGAGCATTCCTACAGCATTTCCTTCCAGAAACCGTGAGAAAGTTGTCCGGCTGCAGGGACTGTGCCAGGGGATTTATACTACTATCTGTACTTACTGGTGGCACAGACGCTGTTTCATCCTTTCCTACACTGAAATTACCCTTGCCTAACGATTGCGTCTGAAGCTGGGCTTGTAGCACAGCTATCCTCGCCGTAAGGCGATCGTTCTCCTGTATATTATGAGTACAGCGACTGCAATTAGAATGCATCATGTTAATGTTACTGTTACTACTTAGCTTCGGCTGTTGGAGGTCCTGATGAACCGTGTCCAGATAAAGCGTCCGGAGTGAAAAAGTTGAGGGAAAAAACAAAAATATAAACGGTAATTAAAAAGTAAAAAACGTAAAGTTGTCAGGTAGCAAAATAGGTTGGCAACAAAACGCACAGCAACTCGTAAACAAATCTGCAAGTTGTGACCGGAAATGACGTCAAGCAGAGAGCACGCAGTAGACCTGACATGATAGTTACACCTGGTACTTCAGGCCAGAACGAACACCCAATACAATATCCATATCATACACATCATACACATCTCGTAGAACCACATACAATCCCCTCGCCTAGTTTCTTCCCCTGCCCTCTGAGTCCGAGCAGGCCCATTGGGTTTGATGGAGTGAGCCCCAGATGGATTGGACAAATCATCTGAGGTTAACGAGACCATTCCTCATGTGTCAGCATGGGACATTAACAGAAACCCATTAATACAATGGTGGAATGACAAATGGGAGAGAAGAAATAGGAGAGAAATTGCTGACGTAGGGTCAGATTTAGACAGGAGGGGAATAGAGCAGGGGTTCTCAAAGTTGGGTCTGTGGCCAGATATCAAAATATATATAACAAATCTTTAATTAATATTACTAACAACAACAGATTAAACCAATTTTGGCCAAGGGATCTGTGGAATAAGTTTAAAGGTTGTAAAATAATACAATGTAATATTATTATTCTACAATTTATGTTCTTAACTGTGGGCAACATGGGTCTGAGATGCTCACAGGCATATTGGTATTCACTGTAGTCTACCAATTACAAATATTTCAAATCGATACTTCTTGTATTCCCCATTTTTTTAATGCACTGTAATTTAAGCTTTAAAACTGCAATTTTTTTAAGTTGTAACATTAAAAAACATCTCTCTGCCCCTTGACAAAATGTGTGGAATTGAAGGAAATTAGCTTAAAGACAGCAAAATGTTCCTTCCAGGGCCTGAGACTTGGTTCGTCCGGCCATGCACTTGCCAAAGTTATAGTAGACCTCCTTGTATGCTATTTTTTTATCTCACTCAAGCTGTGTTCTGATTATGAGGGGGTCCCTGATGAATTTGCTATCACAAAAAGGGTCCCCAGTCCCAAAAGGTTTGAGAAACCCTGGAATAGCGAATAGCCATCTTTGTAAAAATGTGGGAGAGCGAGTTTTAATGGAAGACATAAGATTCATATAGTAAAATCTCATATCTAACACTAGTTTAATGGCAGGTTGATGCTTATTGTTATGAGTCTTAGATAGGCCAGCTGCAAAGCCATACTTTGCTATATTGTAAAAATTCATGAAAAAAAAGTGTACTTTTTGTTGCTAATTTGAAGTTATGGTTAGACATTAGGGTGAGCAGTGTGGTTAAGGTCAGGGTTAAGTTTAAAATCCGGTTTTTGAATTCATGATTGTACCAGCTAGTGACCACTCTGCAGAGCTGCCTCCAGTACAATTTGATGAAAAATACTAACCTGCAGGATTATAGAAAGATTAGGAAAGATTAGGAATACCTGTTGATTTAGTCATTAAGAAAACAAGCAATTCATCAGTGGTGGAATAAAATAGGGATTGTGAGGGCTGTTGGCCTTTTAAATGCCCATCCAGTGGTGAGCAGGAGAGTCCCACTAAGTCATGCTGGGGAAAACTCTCCACAGAGTACAGGGATTAGGAAATAACATTCTCACAGCACTACTTTAAATCCATACAGACTGTGGCTAAGTTCCCTAAGCAGTGTTGTGTGCATGTGCTTGTGTGAGATATGATTTGTTTTGTTCATGTTGCTGGCACTCCCACGCCCACCTCCACTGCTTCTCATCTTAGTCTCAGCTGGAGTTGAGGCACAATGCAGTGTGAGGTAGAGTGTGTGCCTATTTAGCCCCTCTATCCCTCCCTTCATCTCGTCTCTCCCCTGCTCTTTTATGCAACCTCTTTCACATTTTCAATCAATCCCTTTATTTCTTCATATCTATCCAACTGTGCCACTCTGCTCATATCCTTTTCATTATTGAATGTTGTCTTTCTCCACCTCGTTTTCTCTCTCTCCCTAGATCCTTTCTCTCTCCCTCTCCCTCCAAATGATATCTTCTCCTCAGTATATCCTCAGTATACCTCCTCTCATATTTGGTTATGAAAAGAAAAAAAGCTTCAAAGTATATCTTTATTGAGATATGCTTACCGCCTGTTGTGATGGAAAGGCCCAGTTAATCTGTTTCATTTAGTTGTGACTAATGGCATCTTTATGGAGATGAATGATGGAGAGGAGGTGGATATAAGTGTATTCAGTAGATAATATTATACTGTATCATGATGCCGCTCCTCCCAGTACAATGATGCCCTAATTTATCTGTCTAACAAATCACAGTCAACTAACTGTGTACAGTAAATAGCCTGCCATTGTTTATGAATTACAGTGCATTCGGAAAGTATTCAAACCCCTAGACCTTTTCCATATTTTATTACATTTCAGCCTTATTCTAAAATTGATTAAATTACACACAATATCCCATAATGACAAATCAAACAGGTTTTTAGAAATATTTGCAAATGTATTACAAAATAAAAAACAGATTTATCTTAGGTAGAGGCAGGTAGTCTAGTGGTTAGAGCTTTGGATGAGTAACCGAAAGGTTGCAAGATCAAATCCCCGAGCTGACAAGGTAAAAAATATGTTGTTCTGCCCCTGAACAAGGCAGTTTCTAGGCTGTCAGTTCCTAGGCTGTCATTGAAAATAAGAATTTGTTCTTAACTGACTCGCCTAGTAAAATAAATACAACTTACATATGTATTCATACGCAAAAACCAAGCCATGTGGTTGAAGGAATTGTCTGTAGAGCTCCGAGACAGGATTGTGTCACGGCACAGGTCTGGGGATGGATACTAAAACATTTCTTCAGCATTGAAGGTACCCAAAAACACAGTGGCTTCCATCATGTTTGAAGTTTGGAACCACTAAGACTCTTCCTAGAGCCGGCTGCCCGGCCAAACTGAGCAAACGCGGGAGAAGGGCCTTTGTCGGGGAGGTGACCAAGACCCCGATGGTCACTCTGACAGAGCTCCAGACTTCCTCTGTGGAGATGGGAGTATCTTCCAGAAGGACAACCATCTCTGCAGCACTCCACCAATCAGTCGACTCCTCAGTGAAAGGCACATAACAAGCATCACGTCTGAAGGAACCCTGACACCATCCCTACGGTGAAGCATCGTGGTGGCAGCATCATGATGTGGGGATATTTTTCAGTGACAGGGACTGTGAGACTAGTCAGGATCGAGGGAAAGATGAATGGAGCAAAGTACAGAGGGATCCTTGATGAAAACCTGTTCCAGAGTGCTCAGCACCTCAGACTGGGGGCGAAGGTTCACCTTCCAAAAGGACATCAACCCTAAGCACACAGGAGTCGCTTCGGGACAAGTCTCTGAATATCCTTGAGGCAGACAGAGCCAGGACTTGAACC
This sequence comes from Oncorhynchus gorbuscha, assembly GCF_021184085.1. Classification (NCBI taxonomy): domain Eukaryota; kingdom Metazoa; phylum Chordata; class Actinopteri; order Salmoniformes; family Salmonidae; genus Oncorhynchus; species Oncorhynchus gorbuscha. The sequence continues at coordinate 26,099,015 of NC_060173.1, read as the reverse complement.
AGATCCAAAATCTCTGGAGAGACCTGATGCTTGATGCTCCAGTTTCAACTGACCTGAGCCCTAGGAACATGCCCCAGGACTACCTGACATGATGACTCCTTGCTGTCCCCAGTTCACCTGACTGTGCTGCTGCTCCAGTTTCAACTGTTCTGCCTTATTATTATTCGACCATGCTGGTCATTTATGAACATTTGAACATCTTGGCCATGTTCTGTTATAATCTCCACCCGGCACAGCCAGAAGAAGACTGGCCACCCCACATAGCCTGGCTGCTCTCTAGGTTTCTTCCTAGGTTTTGGCCTTTCTAGAGAGTTTTTCCTAGCCACCGTGCTTCTACACCTGCATTGCTTGCTGTTTGGGGTTTTAGGCTGGGTTTCTGTACAGCACTTTGAGATATCAGCTGATGTACGAAGGGCTATATAAATACATTTGATTTGATTTGATTTGAGAGGATCTGCAGAGAAGAATGGGAGAAACTCCCCAAATACAGGTGTGCCAAGTAGCGTCATACCCAAGAAGACTCGAGGCTGTAATCACTGCCAAAGGTACTTCAACAAAGTACTGAGTAAAGGGTCTGAATACTTATGTAAATGTGATATTTCAGTTTTACATTTTTCTGTACATTTGCAAAATAAAAATAAAACATTTTTTTGCTTTGTCGTTATGTAGTATTGTGTGAAGATTGATGGGGGGGGACAATTTAATACATTTTAGAGTAGTGATGTAATTTAACAAAATGTAGAAAAAGTCAAGGGGTCTTAATACTTTCCGAATGCACTGTATGCCAGCAGCAGTACAGTGTTTGTCAGTAGAAATACAATAACATACAGTATCATAGGGAGGGAAGGGATGTCAAGGCTTTTACAGAATGGGGGAAAACATCCTTGTCTGGTGAAATATTTCATACTATCAGTCTCTCAACTTGAAACTCACACAAATGCATCCACGCATGCACACACACACAAAAACTCCATCTCTATCCATCTCTCCACATACACACCCTGGAACGTGTGGGTGTGCTATCTATGCCTGTGTGTACTGTATGTTTGTTTAAATATGTGTGTGTGTGTTATCTGTGCTTGTGTGTGTTCTAGATGCCTGCGTGTTATCCTTATCTATATGTGTACATTTCCAGGGCCGAGGCAGGCTGGGCTCCATCTTTGTGTGGGCATCGGGGAATGGTGGTCGTGAGAAGGACAGCTGTAACTGTGACGGCTACACCAACAGCATCTACACACTATCCATCAGCAGCACCACCCAGTACGGCATGGTACCCTGGTACAGCGAGGCCTGCTCCTCCACCCTCGCCACCACCTTCAGCTCTGGGAACCCCAACGAGAAACAGATAGTGAGTAGTAATAATAATACAAATAATAATAATAATAATTTGGTGGGTGCTTATATTCGTCCATTGGAAATGTGTTTTTTGCATATCCAAACTCCCCCTGTGACACCCCGATAAACACACACACACAGACCTACATTCACCCTCACCATGTTCTTCAGCTTTGGCAGCCACAACAAGAAACAGATAGTAAGTACCACTGATACACACATACATACACACTCCCACCTTTACACCTACACTCGCCACATATTTTCAGCTCCGGAAACCCCAATGAGAAACAGATCGTGAGGCATCATTATAGCAATCCCTCAAGGTCCAGGAGGATCTCTTCATCACACACAATAAAGCACAAAAGCACAACATAAAACAGTCTCCTAATAATTTGGAATAATGATTCACCCACACACCCACAGTAACGGCAACCTTAACCAGAAACTTTTAGCAAGTACCTCTGATACACAAACACATACACGCATACACACATGAGGAAACCTCATAGAAACAGATTGACACTGGCACACAAACACACTCATATCTACAGCAGAGTAAACCTCCACGTGAAAAAGACATTGATTCATACCAAATTAATGGCCTAAACTCACAGAAGGCAAGCATGTGTATTATTTATTTTGGAATGCATTGTTTTGAATTATAATGACCCAACCGAAGCAGGGCGGGTCCGCTTTGATGCCTTGCTCAATTAGAGCGTGTCTCTATTTTTGTGTTTTATCGCTGCCACTGTAGTCACACAAAACAATAGAAATCATATTATCATTCTCTCTCTTTCGAGCTCATTTGAATTGGAAGAGGTAGTTAAGGGTTGAGGCTTTAGCATACATGCTAAATTAGACCAATTCATCCACTTATCAAATCTAATTTTATTGGTCACATACACATGTTTAGGAGATGTTATTACGGGTGTAGCGAAATGCTTATGGAAACACAACATCACTATCAGCAAAGATGATTGGAGACTATCCTGCTAGCATACAGTCACTGCTCTGCCTGTCCCATCGTTTCCACCCGCCTCGCTCTGCTTGCTCCGCCCACCCGCTTCTGGTCAGTTTTTAGCTTAATAGTGACTAATATACTGACAAACAGTCCAAGAAACACCACACTTCCTCTAAGCTTTTTGTCAATATAGGGACCACAAATAACTTAAACAGTCCTGCAACTCAACGCTTTCTCCGCTTTCCTCCCAAACACACCAGAGGGCTGCTGCAGGTGAATAAACATACACCTCTCAGTCTGGCTGTGTCACTGTGTCACTCTGAGGGGATTAAGTCTGCCTCTGACAAGTGACACAACACTCTAAACTACGCCTCTGCTCTGTCCCCCTTTTTTTCCTCCTCTCCTCTCTCACAACTTTCCTTCCATTTTCCTCTTTTCCACCACCTTTTCGTCCCTCCTAGGACGACACTCCATTTAGTATAATATGTTACGTTCCGTATGGTTACGTAAAACAAACTTAAGCTAAAGGCAAAAAAAAAGTAGGGTGGTTGGGAGGGTGTATAAAGAGAATGTCTAGCAACCATGGTTGCTCGGGGTGGACAGGTGGGTGTATAAAGCGAACATCTAGCAACCCGAAGGTTGCAAGTTCGAATCTCATCATGCATAACTTTAGCATTACTACTTTTTAGGTACTTTTTCATGTTTCTAAATTATTTTTAACCTATTCATTCGGAGAACACATCTTTTTTGTTTTTTACAACTTTTCTGCTACATATACATGCATTTTACATACATGATACTTTTATATATAGCAATCACATAACAATAATACATTACCGAACATCAGCTCTTTAACGCCACCCCTCAGCCACACTCAGCCCATCCCACCTATCACCATAGACCTCAGCTCTTTAATCCCACCCCTCAGCCACACTCAGCCCATCCCACCTATCACCATAGACCACCCTCCATTGGTTTCCATGTGCCATATATTTTTCAATTGTGCTGTGATGTTTTACATACATTTTGAACCTTTATAATCGTATAGTATCCACAAATTGTGAACTAAAGATGAAAACCTTTCCAACAAGTATTATTATATAAAATCACCCAACACTGCTATTTGTAAAGTTAATTTTAAGTGGATGTTGTGATTTTTTAACTATTCCTGAACCTGTGACCAGAATCAAGCTACATATGGGCAATACCAGAATAAATGATCTAGTGATTCTGTCTCTTCGCAGCAAAATCTACAGAGATGAGATTGTTGTATGCCCCATATATATAGCATCCTGTTGGTGGCAAGAATGTTGTATAATAATTTAAATTGAAAAACTCAAGTGTCGAATCAAGTGTTGCTTTTTTGTATCAGTTCATAAAACCATGTGCCATGGAATCGGTACGTCAAAAATCTCTTCCCATTTATTTTGCCACCTGTATGGTGCAGCTGTCAACATTTTTTGTCCTCAAATTAAACTTGTATATTTTTATATTTATGCCAATTATTTTCATACAGTTTGTATCTATAATATATGGCAGACCAACAAGTTCCCTACCTTCTTCAACTTGCATCCTCCATTTTTGTGGTAATGCTGCAATCAATTGGTTCTAAATCTGGATTGAGCAGACATTCCCATATATTTTCGATAGCTGCATATGTGACATAACGTCATCGTTTTTCTTCATAATATCATTAATAAATATAATAAAATGTTCACACACAAAACTCCATAAAGAATGTTTTATTATTAATCAGTATACTGTATTTGAGTTTAACCATAATATTTGTTGTAATATTTGTTCTATCTTTTCTGGAGGATAAAACTGAAATTGTAACGAGCTTTGTATGGCGATACTTTAAACAAAATTTAATTTTCAATCAGTCAGAAATGAGAAGTTGTAATCTGTATAAAGGCAAAAAAGGCCGGTTTTGAACAAAGTATGAGCCTTAAGCATAACGTATGTATGAGGGAAGATTTTAATGAGTGAGATGTTTACATTTTTTTATTTAATATTTTTTCCCCCCAAACGGGTATTCATTATATGAATAGGCACATTTAATTTTGTCTGTCTTAGCATTTCAAATTAAATTAAATATTTTGGCTCATATGATTTAAAAAACGAGTTGACTGGAGTAGGCAGTGTAAATAAACTGTGATAGGACCAAAGAGTTAATCAATGTGATTTATCCATAAATAGACACGTGTCTACCTCTCCATGGTTGCAGAATCTTCTTTATTTTAGCTAACTTTCTATTGAAATTGATTGTGATAAGTTAATTTACATTTATTGAGATATGAATACCAAGTATGTCTACTTCACCATCCGCCCAATTTATTGGTAAACTACAAGGTAGTGTAAACACTGTGTCTTTTAGCGATCCAATACGTAATATGATACACTTTTCATAGTAAATAGATAGGGAGACAATGGACAACCTTGTTGTACTCCTCTTAAAAGTTGAGAAGTAACCATTATTTACTATTTTACACCTGGGGTTGCTGTACATAGCTTTAACCGATTGTATATGAGATTCACCAAAATTAAAATAATCCAGGCATTTATATATAAATTCTAGTCATACTTTATCAAGTGCCTTTTCAAAACCTGCTATGAAGACCAGGCCTGGTATTTTTGATGTTTCAACTACTTAGCATGTTAGCTAACCCTTCCACTAACCTTAACTCTTTTAGCTAACCCTAACCCTAACTTTAACCCTTTGACCTAACTCCTAAACTTAACCGTAACCGTAACCCCAACTCCTAGCCTAGCTAACTAGTTAACGCTAGCCACCTAGCTATAATTCATAACATATCATATGTTTTGCAAATTTGTAACATATTTTGTAATATATCATATGAAATTTGTGATGGACATCCCCAAATGAATACAACCATACGAAAATTGAGTGTCTGAGATTTACATACAGAATAATACGAAATGCTCTGAGACCAGAATGCCTAGGCAGAAGTCACCCAAATTACAAAATCCTTTCTTGAGATCCACATACTCACACTTCTTTTGCATAGATAAATAAAGCATTTACACAAGTTGTATAACTTCCATGCAAATCAGATCTCTATATAACTGATGTTGTTTACTCTCGTCTCTCTCTCTTCTCCTAGGTGACTACAGACCTGAGACAGAAGTGTACAGACTCCCACACGGGGACGTCAGCCTCAGCCCCCCTGGCTGCTGGGATCATCGCACTGGCTCTGGAAGCCAAGTGAGTTATCTCCGTTACACTCTAATATCTCCGTTAACCTGCCATCTCTCACACGAGAACATCTCGTCATCTCTCTCTCTACAACATCTCTATTCAATTCGTCTCTCAATAGAATATAGTCTCTCAATATCATAAGACAACCGACTGGAAAAGAGTAGTGTGTGGTGGAAGGTGAGTCTGGCATGGCCAGCCAGTGATCAGTTCTGTAGACTAAACTCTTAAAAACAAAAGATGCCAAGTACAACTATATAGGATTCTTCGGTTAGTCCCCATAGGGAACCCTTTTTGGTGCTAGTTAGAATCCTTTGCAGATTGTAGAGTCTAGAGCCCAACCAATATGGGATTTCTGAGTCCGATAATGATACCGATTTTAGGGAGGCAAAAGTCACCAATTACTGATATATACTGTAGATAGTCAAATATATCTATGGCAGTGGATAAGAAAGCAGAAGTGTAGGTTTTTTAACAAAATATTAAAATTAACATTATTTAACAACATTTGATTTGTAGTTTACATGATAACCACCAAAAAGCAACTATATCCTCTATAAATACAAAACAATTATTCAGTTTACCTTCTTAGGTTTGTGAAGATGTATCTATCTATGGCTGTGGATAAGAATGCAGAAGTGTTTGTGCTGAAGTACCACAAGCACACTAATAAACAAGGGGCTGAATGAATTAAACTTTGTGTCAAATAAATCTGAAACTGCACTGTTCCCAAGTTCACAAACGTTGCTGCGAAATGCAGTAACATGCAGTTTGTCATGTCACCACTAGATGTTAGCATTTGTATTGAGTATATTCACTACAGTGCTTTACAACAGTCAAATGTTATGTAAAGGAACACTTTATGGCAACCTTGCAATGAGAGGGGTACTAACTTACTTGAACAATCAGATGAGGGAGTGTGATGGGGAGACGAGAGTCATGCATTTATTTTATGTAGTGATCCATCAATGAATTTGGTTATTTATTAGATATCATAAAACTAACCATTCTAAATGCAAAGTGGTAATCGGATGTCTTATTCAAACTCAGCTTGCGAGCTTATCATGATGTTTGCCCTTACTCATAGTTACTATCATGATGTTTGCCCTTACTCATAGTTACTATCATGATGTTGGCCCTTACTCATAGTTACTATCATGATGTTGGCCCTTACTCATAGTTACTATCATGATGTTGGCCCTTACTCATAGTTACTATCATGATGTTTGCCCTTACTCATAGTTACTATCATGATGTTTGCCCTTACTCATAGTTACTATCATGATGTTTGCCCTTACTCATAGTTACTATCATGATGTTGGCCCTTACTCATAGTTACTATCATGATGTTTGCCCTTACTCATAGTTACTATCATGATGTTGGCCCTTACTCATAGTTACTATCATGATGTTTGCCCTTACTCATAGTTACTATCATGATGTTTGCCCTTACTCATAGTTACTATCATGATGTTTGCCCTTACTCATAGTTACTATCATGATGTTTGCCCTTACTCATAGTTACTATCATGATGTTGGCCCTTACTCATAGTTACTATCATGATGTTTGCCCTTACTCATAGTTACTATCATGATGTTTGCCCTTACTCATAGTTACTATCATGATGTTTGCCCTTACTCATAGTTACTATCATGATGTTGGCCCTTACTCATAGTTACTATCATGATGTTGGCCCTTACTCATAGTTACTATCATGATGTTTGCCCTTACTCATAGTTACTATCATGATGTTGGCCCTTACTCATAGTTAATATCATGATGTTGGCCCTTACTCATAGTTACTATCATGATGTTTGCCCTTACTCATAGTTACTATCATGATGTTTGCCCTTACTCATAGTTACTATCATGATGTTGGCCCTTACTCATAGTTACTATCATGATGTTTGCCCTTACTCATAGTTACTATCATGATGTTTGCCCTTACTCATAGTTACTATCATGATGTTTGCCCTTACTCATAGTTACTAGCATGATGTTGGCCCTTACTCATAGTTACTATCATGATGTTGGCCCTTACTCATAGTTACTATCATGATGTTTGCCCTTACTCATAGTTACTATCATGATGTTGGCCCTTACTCATAGTTAATATCATGATGTTGGCCCTTACTCATAGTTACTATCATGATGTTGGCCCTTACTCATAGTTACTATCATGATGTTGGCCCTTACTCATAGTTACTTGTCTTAACCCAAAATAGGTTTACTCCAATAGCTGCATTGTTTTTAAAATGGCAAGTAGACAAACAAATTCACACATATTGAATTTTTATTTTATTTTCAAAATTCACAATTTAAACATACAGAGTTTCACAGACATTTCCATTTGATTTTGGGATAATTTAAGATGAAAGCTTCAACCGTGTTACTTTATTTGTCACTTAGGCACTTTATTTAACTTAACATACCCTTGTAGTCCGCCAGTTTCCATCTCTGTACAAAGGCATGGTCTTCAAGCTATGGAAGATGGCAAAACATTGAATAATAATAATGATTATTATTATTAATTTGCACTTTCCTAGACACCCAAAGCTCTTTAGAATGTAAGGGAAAACTCACCACCCGTACCCCAATTACCCCACATGGCCCATCCACTCGCCTCTACAGAGGACAAAAGTAACAGTTTTACATTTTTGTTTTCTACAAATATTTTGTTACACATTATTCATACAGTTTACATGCTTTTTTAACAGTCATTCAACTTGTAATTCCAAGTTGGAAGCTCTGGCATCTTTCTAGAGCTCCAACTTTCTGACCTGAAGATCACTGAGTGATGATTTGACCTAGTTTTTTTCCCAAGTTTCTAGTTGTCTTGAAAGCACCAATACTCTTGCAATGCCATGGGATCTTTAGTGACCACAGAGTTGGAACCACAGAGTTGGAACATCCATTTAAAGCCCTATCTTCTTCAAGTACTTAACACTTAAACATCATTAAAATGTAATAAATGTTGTAAAGTGTTTGGTATAAATTATAATTTGTCTTTGAACTTACTGGCTTGTTCTTGTTCATTTCAGCAGCATATTTTGATTTGGCTTTTGATTTTCTGTCTTTCCCTGGTGGCATGCATGGTCCTTCTGTAGCTCAGTTGGTAGAGCATGGCGCTTGTAACGCCAGGGTAGTGGGTTTGATTCCCGGGATCACCCATACGTAGAATGTATACACACATGACTGTAAGTCGCTTTGGATAAAAGCGTCTGCTAAATGGCATATATTATTATTATTATATTATATTGTGCCCACAACTTGAAAGTGAACACAATTGAATGGGAGACTTTTACACTCCCAACTGAGTTTTTTTCCTGACAAAGGTTGTGTATCTATTGGTCGTTCAGAAATGATTCACACCCCTTGACTTTTTCTACATTTTGTTACGTTACAGCCTTATTCTAAAATGGATTAAATCGTTTTTTTCCTCATCAATCTACACACAATACCCCATAATGACAAAGCAAAAACAGTTTTATTTATTTTTTGCTAATTGATAAAAAAAACACTGAAATATCACATTTACATAAGTATTTAGACCCTTTACTCAGTACTTTGTTGAAGCATCTTTGGCAGCGATTATAGTCTCGAGTCTTCTTGGGTATGAAGCTACAAGCTTTGCACACCTGTATTTGAGGAGTTTCTCCTATTCTTCTCTACAGATCCTCTCAAGCTTTGTCAAGTTGTATGGGGAGCGTCGCTGCACAGCTATTTTCAGGTCTCTCCAGAGATGTTGGATCGGGTTTAAGTCCGGGTACTGGCTGGGCCACTCAAGGACATTTAGAGACTTGTCCCGAAGCCACTCCTGCGTTGTCTTTGCTGTGTGCTTAGGGTCTGAGGTCGGAGGTCCTGAGTGCTCTGGAATAGGTTTTGATCAAGGATCTCTCTGTACTTTGTTCTGTTACTCTTTCCCTCGGTCATGACTAGTCTCCCATTCCCTGCTGCTGAAAAACATCCCCACAGCATGATGCTGCCACCACCATGCATCACCATAGGGATGGTGCCAGTTTTCCTCCAGACGAGGGCTGTGGTGGTCACAAAATTTCATCAGCCGGGGATTGGCAAGCAAATAACTGTTGGGCTCACGGTAATTGACCATTAATTAACATGAACACATTTAGCATCTCCTGGCTTCCACACATTCCACACATTTTTTAAATTATAATAAATCCATGTAATATAGCCTACACCTTCACAATAAATCCATTATTTATTTTAGACAGGTCCAAAGAAGCATGGTATAAAGAAAATGTAGTATTTCAGAAGAAAAGATTAGCATACTCTGAGTTGTCCTTATGTTAGGGCCTGATGTGGCCGTGCCAAATGGCTGTGGGCTACACTAGTTAATTTAGCAGACAGGATTTGTTTATAATTCTGTTTCATTATTTTATATTATTTAATAGTATGAAGAATACAATTGAGAAAAGATGAATATAATATACATATTTTCTCCAAACGATTTGAGGGAGTGCGCACATGCGGCTATTCTTGTTAACAAAGAAGTAAGTACTTCTATATGTTTAATTTAGAATTATTAATGTAACTCTAGTTGTTCTACAAATGTTGGGCTATATGTTTTCATTTATAATACATTGTAAGGCTACAAGATGAGACTCAAATGATGATTTGAAAGAAGTTGCTTGAAAGGCATGAGCTCTGCTTTTTTGCACATGTTGTACACACTCTAATCCTCGCTCATTCACAATTTGACAAGCACTTGATAATGCCTCAAATTACATGGCAGCATCTCCTTTGTGGCCATAATGCACCCTAAAAAAATCCATGCCTTTTGCAGCCCGGAGTGCTGCGTTTGCCCTGAATGTGATGCGTAATCCGAAGCGTCTCTCACTCACATGGCTCTCCATCACACATGATCCGGTCTTTCTCACAGGATACAAGTTAAGACAGACACATCCGCAAAGCAACTGTGAGCGTCCTTATCCAATTCCGAGGTGCATATTGAAGATATTGGAAGAACTGTCCACATGTACTTTTCGTCAGCCAACAAGATGAGTAGGCCTAACAAATAGCAAAAGCACTAGCCTATGTCAATCTACTATCCCCCATAGTACAAAAGTCAACCTAATATATTCTGTGCGAGAAATAAATATTCCAAACAGTCTGTGACAGTTGTGGGATGCGATAGATTGTAAATTAATACAACCACTAAAAAAAACATTTGTTTATGCAAAGTAGCTAATGCAACAGATCAGAACGTTTTGCTTAAAAGGTTGATAAACTATTAGGCTATTTCTTTTCACATTATAAGCGCAGCAATGCACAGCTGGTATTAGGCTAAAAGCGTGAATGTTCCATTAGCGGAAAACACCATTATCAAAAGTGACCGCAAATGCAATTATGCATGTAATGCTTTTATTGTAAAGGTGCATTTTTATGTTGAAAATTAGTTTGCAGTCACTTAGAAATTAAGCACATTTTTTGTCCATTAAAATAACATCAAATTGATCATAAATGCAGTGTATACATTGTTAATGTTGTTCTGGCTCAAAAGGGCCAGAAACAAAGAACTTGCTTCTGAAACTTGTCAGTCTATTCTTGTTCTGAGAAATGAAGGCTATTACATGTTAGAAATTGCCAAGAAACTGAAGCTCTCATACAACGCTGTGTACTACTCCCTTCACAGAATAGCGCAAACTGTCTCTAACCAGAATAGAAAGAGGAGTGGGAGGCCCCGGTGCACAACTGAGCAAGAGGACAAGTACATTAGAGTGTCTAGTTTGAGAAATAGACGCCTCACAAGTCCTCAACTGTCAGCTTCATTAAATAGTACCCACAAAACATCCGTCTCAAAGTCAACAGTGCGGAGGCGACTTCGGGATGCTGACCTTCTAGGCAGTTCCTTTATCCAGTGTCTGTGTTCTTTTGCCCATCTTCATCTTTTCTTTCTTTTGGCTAGTCTGAGATATGGCTTTTTCTTTGCAACTCAGCCTATAAGGCCATCTTCCCGGAGACGCCTCTTTACTGTTGCACAACATTGAAGTGTTTAATTAGATTGTCAAAAACATTCGCATTGATGTCAGAGTGATTAGAGGGCCAATAGAGTGCTGAGTACCAGGCAGTTAGCTACTTTGGTAGGCTACTAATGACTTGCAGCATCAGAGTTTGGAAGCCTAATTACCGTGACTAAATGGTCATGTGGAATTTGACTGCCTTCATGACTCGTGACCGCTGGTGTGGCGGTAATATGGTCACCACAACAGCCCTACCCAGACATGCTTTGCATTCAGGCCAAATAGTTTCATAAGACCAGAAAATCTTGTTTCTAATGGTCTGAGAGTCCTTTAGATGCCTTTTGTCAAACTCCAATTGAGCTGTCATGTGCCTTTTACTGAGGATTGGCTTCCATCTGGCCACTCTACCATAAAGGCCTGATTGGTGATGTGCTGCAGAGATAGTTGTCCTTCTGCAAGGTTTTCCCATCTCCACAGAGGAACTCTGGAGCTCTGTCAGAGAGACCATCGGGTTCTTGGGCACCTCCCTGACCAAGACCCTTCAACACTGATTGCTCAGTTTGGCCGGGCTGCCAGCTCTAGGTAGAGTCTTGGTGGTTCCAAACTTCTTCAATTTAAGAATAATGGAGGCCACTGTGTTCTTGGGGACCTTCAATGCCACAGAAATGTTTTGGTACCCTTCCCCAGATCTGTGCCTAGACACAATCCTGTCTCGGAGCTCTAAGGACAATTCCTTCGACCCCATGGCTTGGTTTTTGCTCTGACATGCACTGTCAACTGTGGGACCTTATATGGACAGGTGTGTGCCTTTCCAAATCATGTCCAATCAATTTAATTTACCACAGGTGGACTCCAATCAAGTTGTAGAAACATATGAAGGATGATCAATGGAAACAGGATGCTCCTGAGCTCAATTTTGAGTCTCATAGCAAAGGGTCTGAATACTTATGTAAATAAGGTAATTTCTTATTTTTTTATGTATACATTTGCTAGCATTTCTAAAAAATAAAAATAAACATTTTTCCTTTGACATTATTTGGTATTGTGTGTAGATTGATGAAGAAAACGTTTATTTAGAATTTTAGAATAGAGCTATAAGGTAACACAATGTGGAAAAGGTCAAGGGGTCTGAATACTTTCCATATGCACTGTCTGTCAAGTCCCTCAGTCGAGCAGTGAATTTCAATCACAGATTCAACCACAAAGACCAGGGAGGTTTTGCAGTGCCTCGCTAAGAAGGGCACCTATTGGTAGATGGGTCAAAATAAAAAAATCAGGCATTGAATATCCCTTTGACCATGGTGAAGTTATTCATTACGCTTTGGATGGTGGATGGAGTAACTACATGCATCCTTCCTGTCACTGTTCTAGGTGAATGGAATAAGGTGGAGTCAGGCGCAGAACACAGGTATGAGTAAAGCCACGATATTTACTCAAATTCAACAAATATCCAACAAGGATAAACATAAACAATCCAGATCACGTACACGGAACCACTTGACAAAAGCAATCACGCACAAAACAACAGGGGAAGCCAGAGGGTTAAATAAGGAACACTGATATTGGAATGGAAACCAGGTGAGTATAATGAAGACAAAACAAAACAAAAATGAAACATGGATCGGTGGTGACAAGAAAGCAGGTGACGTCAACCGCCGAACACTGCCCAAACAAGGAGAGGGACCAACTTCGGTGGAAGTCGTGACACTTCCTAACTCAGTCGCCGGAGAGGAAGGAAACATTTTCTCCTGAATACAAAGTGCTGTGTTTGGGGCAAATCCAATACAACACATTATTGAGTAACGATCTACTTATTTTCAAGCATAGTGGTTATGGGTATGCTTGTAATCATTCCGTTTTTCAGGATAACAAAAAAAAATAATGGAGCTAAGCACAGGTTAAATCATAGAGAAAAACCTGGTTCAGTCTGCTTTCCACCAGACTCTGGAAGAGGAATTCACTTTCAGCAGGACAATAACCTAAAACACAAGTCTAAATCTACACTAGAGTTTCTTACCAAGAAGACAGTGAATGTTCCTGAGTGGCCAAGTTACAGTTTTGACTTATCTACTTGAAAATCTATGGCTTGACCTGAAAATGGTTGTCTAGCACTGTTCAACAAATGTTGCACAATCCAGGTGTGAAAAGCTCTTTGAGACTTACCCAGAAAGACTGTAATCACTGCCAAAGTATTGACAAAATATCTACAAAGTATTGACTCATCGGTGTGAATACTTATGTAAATTAGATACTTCTGTATTTCAATTTAAATACAATTTCTAAAAACATATTTTCAGTTTGTCATTATGGGTATTGTGTGTAGATGGGTGAGGGAACAAATATATTTAATCCATTTTGAATTCAGGCTGTAACACAACAAAATGGGGAATAAGTCAAGGGATATGAATACTTTCTGAATGCACTGTATGTTACTATTAGGATGAAAGGCTTTTAGGGAAACTAACAAAATGAGAGGGTCATGGCAAGAAGGGATCCAACTTTAGTCAGAATTTACTTTTCGTAGCGGGTTTATACACAACATGTCAGGTTAGGAGAATTAGGTTAAGGTTAGGAAAAGGGTTAGATAAAATCTACTTTAGACTTAAATTTGACAAAAGCTTGATTCCATCTAGACCTGATCCAATGTGAGCTTGTTATGACAAGCACACACTAGCTGTTCATTATGAAAATGTTTTCTTTCTGAAAGTATCATGTAAATTACACTGTTATTCAATACCAAATTTATCAGCTATATATTTCAAATGTAAATGGCATGCACTGATGACTGAAAACATTCATACAGAAAAATGCTTGCCGCACTGGTTTTAGTCACACACGTTCTAGTTTAGTTAGCTACAGTTGAAGTCGGAAGTTTACATACACCTTAGCCAAATACATTTAAACTCAGTTTTTCACAATTCCTGACATTTAATCCTAGTAGAAATTCCCTGTCTTAGGTCAGTTAGGATCACCACTTTATTTTAAGAATGTGAAATGTCAGAATAATGGTAGAGAGAATGATTTATTTAAGCTTTTATTTCTTTCATAACATTCCCAGTGGGTCAGAAGTTTACATACACTCAATTAGTATTTGGTAGCATTGCCTTTAAATTGTTTAACTTGGGTCAAATGTTTTGGGTAGCCTTCCACAAGCTTCCCACAATAAGTTGGGTGAATTTTGGCCCATTCTTCCTGACAGAGCTGGTGTAACTGAGTCAGGTTTGTAGGCCTCCTTGCTCGCACATGCTTTTTCAGTTTTGCCCACACATTTTCTATATGATTGAGGTCAGGGCTTTGTCAGGGCTTTGTGATGGCCACTCCAATACCTTGACTTTGTTGTCCTTAGGCCATTTTGCCACAACTTTGGAAGTATGCTTGGGGTCAATGTCCATTCGGAAGACACATTTGCGACCAAGCTTTAACTTCCTGACTGATGTCTTGAGATGTTGCTTCAATATATCCACATAATTGTCCTCCCTCATGACGCCATCTATTTTGTGAAATGCACCAGTCCCTCTTGCAGCAAAGCACCCCCACAACATGATGCTGCCACCCCCGTGCTTCACAGTTGGGATGTTGTTCTTCGGCTTCAAATCAAATCAAATCCTATTTTATTTGTCACATACACATGGTTAGCAGATGTTAATGCGAGTGTAGCGAAATGCTTGTGCTTCTAGTTCCGACAATGCAGTAATAACCAACAAGTAATCTAACTAACAATTCCAAAACTACTGTCTTATACACAGTGTAAGGGGATAAAGAATATGTACATAAGGATATATGAATGAGTGATGGTACAGAGCAGCATACAGTAGATGGTATCGAGTACAGTATATACATATGAGATGAGTATGTAGACAAAGTAAACAAAGTGGCATAGTTAACGTGGCTAGTGATACATGTATTACATAAGGATGCAGTCGATGATGTGGAGTACAGTATATACGTATGCATATGAGATGAATAATGTAGGGTAAGTAACATTATATAAGGTAGCATTGTTTAAAGTGGCTAGTGATATATTTACATAATTTCCCATCAATTCCCATTATTAAAGTGGCTGGAGTTGGGTCAGTGTCAATGACAGTGTGTTGGCAGCAGCCACTCAATGTTAGTGGTGGCTGTTTAACAGTCTGATGGCCTTGAGATAGAAGCTGTTTTTCAGTCTCTCGGTCCCAGCTTTGATGCACCTGTACTGACCTCGCCTTCTGGATGATAGCGGGGTGAACAGGCAGTGGCTCAGGTGGTTGATGTCCTTGATGATCTTTATGGCCTTCCTGTAACATCGGGTGGTGTAGGTGTCCTGGAGGGCAGGTAGTTTGCCCCCGGTGATGCGTTGTGCAGACCTCACTACCCTCTGGAGAGCCTTACGGTTGAGGCGGAGCAATTGCCGTACCAGGCGGTGATACAGCCCGCCAGGATGCTCTCGATTGTGCATCTGTAGAAGTTTTTGAGTGCTTTTGGTGAGAAGCCGAATTTCTTCAGCCTCCTGAGGTTGAAGAGGCGCTGCTGCGCCTTCTTCACGACGCCGTCAGTGTGAGTGGACCAATTCAGTTTGTCTGTGATGTGTATGCCGAGGAACTTAAAACTTGCTACCCTCTCCACTACTGTTCCATCAATGTGGATAGGGGGGTGTTCCCTCTGCTGTTTCCTGAAGTCCACAATCATCTCCTTAGTTTTGGTGACGTTGAGTGTGAGGTTATTTTCCTGACACCACACTCCGAGGGCCCTCACCTCCTCCCTGTAGGCCGTCTCGTCGTTGTTGGTAATCAAGCCTACCACTGTTGTGTCGTCCGCAAACTTGATGATTGAGTTGGAGGCGTGCGTGGCCACGCAGTCGTGGGTGAACAGGGAGTACAGGAGAGGGCTCAGAACGCACCCTTGTGGGGCCCCCGTGTTGAGGATCAGCGGGGAGGAGATGTTGTTGCCTACCCTCACCACCTGGGGGCAGTGTGGTTGAGATTGCATCGTCTGTGGACCTATTTGGGCTGTAAGCAAATTGGAGTGGGTCTAGGGTGTCAGGTAGGGTGGAGGTGATATGGTCCTTGACTAGTCTCTCAAAGCACTTCATGATGACGGAAGTGAGTGCTACGGGGCGGTAGTCGTTTAGCTCAGTTACCTTAGCTTTCTTGGGAACAGGAACAATGGTGGCCCTCTTGAAGCATGTGGGAACAGCAGACTGGTATAGGGATTGATTGAATATGTCCGTAAACACACCGGCCAGCTGGTCTGCGCATGCTCTGAGGGCGCGGCTGGGGATGCCGTCTGGGCCTGCAGCCTTGTGAGGGTTAACACATTTAAATGTCTTACTCACCTCGGCTGCAGTGAAGGAGAGACCGCATGTTTTCGTTGCAGGCCGTGTCAGTGGCACTGTATTGTCCTCAAAGCGGGCAAAAAAGTTATTTAGTCTGCCTGGGAGCAAGACATCCTGGTCCGTGACTGGGCTGGGTTTCTTCTTGTAGTCCGTGATTGACTGTAGACCCTGCCACATGCCTCTTGTGTCTGAGCCGTTGAATTGAGATTCTACTTTGTCTCTGTACTGACGCTTAGCTTGTTTAATAGCCTTGCGGAGGGAATAGCTGCACTGTTTGTATTCGGTCATGTTGCCAGACACCTTGCCCTGATTAAAAGCAGTGGTTCGTTCTTTCAGTTTCACGCGAATGCTGCCATCAATCCACGGTTTCTGGTTAGGGAATGTTTTTATCGTTGCTATGGGAACGACATCTTCAACGCACATTCTAATGAACTCGCACACCGAATCAGCGTATTCGTCAATATTTTTATCTGACGCAATACGAAACATGTCCCAGTCCACGTGATGGAAGCAGTCATGGAGTGTGGAATCAGCTTGGTCGGACCAGCGTTGGACAGACCTCAGCGTGGGAGCCTCTTGTTTAAGTTTCTGCCTGTAGGCAGGGATCAACAAAATGGAGTCGTGGTCAGCTTTTCCGAAAGGGGGGCGGGGCAGGGCCTTATATGCGTCGCGGAAGTTAGAGTAACAATGATCCAAGGTTTTACCACCCCTGGTTGCGCAATCGATATGCTGATAAAATTTAGGGAGTCTTGTTTTCAGATTAGCTTTGTTAAAATCCCCAGCTACAATGAATGCAGCCTCCGGATAAATGGTTTCCAGTTTGCAAAGAGTTAAATAAAGTTCGTTCAGAGCCATCGATGTGTCTGCTTGGGGAGGATATATACGGCTGTGATTATAATCGAAGAGAATTCTCTTGGAAGATAATGCGGTCTACATTTAATTGTGAGGAATTCTAAATCAGGTGAACAGAAGGATTTGAGTTCCTGTATGTTTCTTTCATCACACCATGTCTCATTAGTCATGAGGCATACGCCCCCGCCACTCTTCTTACCAGAAAGATGTTTGTTTCTGTCGGCGCGATGCGTGGAGAAACCCGTTGGCTGCACCGCATCGGATAGCGTCTTCCCAGTAAGCCATGTTTCCGTGAAGCAGAGAACGTTGCAGTCTCTGATGTCCCTCTGGAATGCTACCCTTGCTCGGATTTCATCAACCTTGTTGTCAAGAGACTGGACATTGGCAAGAAGAATGCTGGGGAGTGGTGCGCGATGTGCCCTTGTCCGGAGTCTGACCAGAAGACCGCTACGTTTCCCTCTTTTTCGGAGTCGTTTTTTTGGGTCGCTGCATGCGATCCATTCCGTTGTCCTGTTTGTAAGGCAGAACACAGGATCCGCGTCGCGGAAAACATATTCTTGGTCGTACTGATGGTGAGTTGACGCTGATCTTATATTCAGTAGTTCTTCTCGACTGTATGTAATGAAACCTAAGATGACTTGGGGTACTAATGTAAGAAATAACACGTAAAAAAAAAAAAAAAAACTGCATAGTTTCCTAGGAACGCGAAGCGAGGCAGCTATCTCTGTCGGCACCGGAAGTTCGGCTTGCAAGCCTCCCCCTTTTTCCTCCAAACATAACGATGGTCATTATGGCCAAACAGTTCTGTTTTTGTTTAATCAAAAAGTATGATCTTTGTCCCCATGTGCAGTTGCAAACCGTAGTCTGGCTTTTTAATGGCGGTTTTGGAGCAGTGGCTTCTTCCTTGCTGAGTGGCCTTTCAGGTTATGTCGATATAGGACTCGTTTTACTGTGGATATAGATATTTTGTACCTGTTTCCTCCAGCATCTTCACAAGGTTCTTTGCTGTTGTTCTGGGATTGATTTGCACTTTTCGCACCAAAGTACGGTCATCTCTAGGAAACAGAATGCGTCTGCATCCTAAGCGGTATGGCGGCTGTATGGTCCCATTGTAACGGCTTTCTTCCTGGGAAGGAGAGGACCAAAGCTCAGGGTGGTGAGTGTTAAACATCTTTAATAAAGATGAATACCGAGAACACTACAAATATACAAAACAGTAAATGTGAAAACCGAAACAGTCCTGTGTGATGAAACAAACACAGACACGGAAATAATCACCCACAAACCCCAACACAAAACAAGCTACCTAAAACCTAAATATGGTTCCCAATCAGAGACAATGACTAACACCTGCCTCTGATTGAGAACCATATCAGGCCAACCACAAAAACAGACAAACTAGACACACAACATAGAATGCCCACCCAGCTCACGTCCTGACCAACACTAAAACAAGGAAAACACACAAGAACTATGGTCAGAACGTGACAGCACCCCCCCCCCCCCACCACCCAAGGTGCGGTCGACCTAAACCTATAGGGGAGGGTCTGGGTTAGCATCTGTCCGCGGTGGCGGCTCTGGCGCTGGACGTGGACCCCACTCCATCATTGTCTTAGTCCACCTCCTTAGTGTCCTTTGAGTGGCGACCCTCGCTGCCGACCTTGGCCTAGGAACCCTGGACTGAGGGGCAGCTCAGGACTGAGGGGTAGCTCAGGACTGAGGGGTAGCTTAGGACTGAGAGGTAGCTCAGGACTGAGAGGTAGCTTAGGACTGAGAGGTAGCTCAGGACTGAGAGGTAGCTCGGGCTGGTTGACGGCTCTGGCAGCTTCTGGCTGAATGGCGGCTCTGTCAGATCCTGGCTGACTGGCGGCTCTGGCAGATCCTGGCTGACTGGCGGATCTGGCAGATCCTGGCTGACTGGCGGCTCTGGCAGATCAAATCAAATCAAATGTATTTATATCGCCCTTCGTACATCAGCTGATATCTCAAAGTGCTGTACAGAAACCCAGCCTAAAACCACAAACAGCAAGCAATGCAGGTGTAGAAGCACGGTGGCTAGGAAAAACTCCCTAGAAAGGCCAAAACCTAGGAAGAAACCTAGAGAGGAACCAGGCTATGTGGGGTGGCCAGTCCTCTTCTGGCTGTGCCGGGTGGAGATTATAACAGAACATGGCCAAGATGTTGAAATGTTCATAAATGACCAGCATGGTCGAATAATAATAAGGCAGAACAGTTGAAACTGGAGCAGCAGCACGGCCAGGTGGACTGGGGACAGCAAGCAGTCATCATGTCAGTTAGTCCTGGGGCATGGTCCTAGGGCTCAGGTCAGTTGAAACTGGAGCAGCAGCACGGCCAGGTAGACTGGGGACAGCAAGAAGTCATCATGTCAGGTAGTCCTGGGGCATGGTCCCAGGGCGCAGGTCAGTTGAAACTGGAGCAACAGTTGACCACAAATGTTGCAAATGTCAAGCGAGACAGACAGCAATGTTTATACAAATCTCCACTGTTGAAAACTAAATGTTAGTCTAAATGAAATGTGAGATAATGTCTAGATGCTTTTTATAGTGGAGATCTAGTTTATAAATTGCTTGGCTGGGCTGACGAGACAGTGGATTGCGTAGTCAGATGGAACAGAGTAAATAGGCTTTTTAACGTCATAGATTTAGCTGGTGGTAACTTGTGCAATATACACGGGCTGGAATGCAGTTCTAACCAATCAGCATTCAGGATTAGACCCACCCATTGTATAATATGATGTTAAAGGTTCTAGGTAGAACACTTTGCCTTTACAAGATCCCTCGTCTTCTTAAAAGGCTTCTTCAGATAAAAACGGTTCTTGGTAAAAAACTATCCCTCCACAAAGAACCCTTTTGGAACCTTTTGAGATACAGCCACTGTCAAACACACTCCACCACCACCCCTCCACCCACACACATACACACATACACAGTGCTTGACTTGGTCAGGAGCACACCAGAGCTGCATACCGACACCTAAATGCTCTACTGCTAGAACTTCTGTTCGTCTCAGAGAATATTACCTCACAAGTATTGTGGAGCTCCTGCGCCTAAATATAAACAGTACCAGTACTCAACACAGGTACTGGCACCTATTTCAGTCCAACTCAAGCATTGCACATACACACATACAGTACAAACATATACTGCATACTGGAAGTCATTGCCAATCCTCAATCCACTGCAGCAACAGTGCAGCAACAGTGAAGGGCATTGTGAAGGCAAGTTTGCTTCAATATACAGACAATGACAGTCCAAACCCAATAATTATCCAAAGTGTAGATCACCTCAGCATTTCCCCAGAGAGAGCAAAGCAGGTCCAGCTTGTATTTCCTCAGGAGATGGAATTCATGTAGATGGAATCATTTAATAGGGACGGCACTGTTTTTCCAGCGAGGAGGCATTGATTGGATGGAGTTTCATGTCTATTAATAACACATGAGAGTGTGAGACGTGAATGCTGATGGAGGGAGTGTGTGGATGTGGAAGGTTGTTGAGGTGAGAGTCTGCTGCTGCCTCTACTGCTGTCACGCTGCGGAGTGGTTCTATTGCTTCTATTTTTGTCTTGGCCCGGCGCACGGCGGCGAGCAGCGAGGTGAGCAGTAAACCCATGTGATTCATGGTTTGATTATCTTCGCCCGCAGTCCTCATTTTCTCTGCTCACTACAAAGGCATATGTTCCATTAATGTCTAGTCCACTCTGCTCTACCTACCTACCTCCGCTAAATCAGCTGGAGAGATTTAATATGACCCTTATACTTGGTGCAATGTGACCTGTCCCAAGAACAAAATCATTAGGAGCTACATGAAGGCTAGTTGTCATTACTGACTGCTTTACTGGTGCTCCACTGTGGGTAGCGCCAAGTTCACACAGCTGGCCTGACCACGTGATCTGCCCCGAAATTACGAAGACAGTTGAAAACAGACGCTCAAAAGAGCGGTACCACTGAGGGAAATATTTCAGCTCAGCTTGCTGTACAGTACCCTGTTATCCTACTATGAGGTTTTACTGTGTTTTCTCACCATTAAACACCAGTGTTTATGGCTACCTTTATAACGGTGCTGTTACTGGACACTGCTATTAAAACATTATGGACCACTTCCATTTCACAGCTGTGGGACCGACATGTCCCTGATATATCCCTCAGGCCTCTAGTGGTGATTTATGCATCTTTTTTGTATTGTGTGTCTTTATCTTTCTTATCTGCCTGTAGAATGAACCTGATATGGAGGGATATCTCACTCACTAGAATATCTCTGTTAAGCTTTCCTCTCTTTGATTAGAATATCTCTAACATAAGAATAAATATATCTTCATCTCTCTCTGTATAGTATGAACCTGACGTGGAGGGACATGCAGCACCTGGTGGTGAGAACTTCTCACCCCGCCCACCTCAGCACGGACGACTGGAGTACCAATGGAGTTGGCCGCAGAGGTAACAGGGAAGCTCTCACTGGACATGCCTTGGATAACTGAACAACATGATAAATGGACTCACTTGACTCTTCATAACTTCTCTCATGCTTTTTCTGTTTCTCAGTGAGTCATTCGTATGGGTATGGTCTGCTGGATGCGGGGGCCATGGTGGCTCTGGCTCAGAACTGGACAAGTGTGGGCCCACAGCACCAGTGTGTTCTCACCATGCTCTCAGAGCCTAGGGACATAAGCAGCCGGCTGCTGTTCAGTAAGACATTGGACGCCTGCTGGGGCAAACCAGAGTATGTCAGCTCTCTGGAGCACGTCCAGGCCCGCCTCACTCTCTCCTACAACCACAGAGGAAACCTGGCTATACACCTCATCAGCCCCCTAGGGACACGCTCTACCCTGCTGGCACCCAGGTACTCTCACACGCACACATCTACTGTACAAAATACAAAGGAAACGTCATCAACCTCATACAGTATCAGTCCGGTAGATACACAATCCCCCAGGTAAACAGACGTTCACAGAAAAACACATGCAGTGCTTGTTGTTTTTCATCTCTGTTCGCTTGAAGTGCTGTGTATTTTTGACAGCCGGTCTGGGAGGTATTGTTCTTGAAGAGCCCTGCACTGTTCAAGGCGGTTGCTATGAGATTAATGTTTTCGGCTGTGAACCCTAACTACTCTCTGTTTCTCTCTCTCTGTTTTTGTCTCTCTGTCTCTATGTTTATCTCTCTTTCTCCCTCCCCCCTATCCTTGTCTCCCCCCTCTCCCTCCCACTCTCTCTCTTTCTCCTGTCTCTCTTTCTATCCCCTCCTCTTTCTCTCCCCCTTTCACTCTCCCCCTCGCACTCTCTCCCGATGTCTCTCTCTCTCTCTCTCTCTCTCTCTCTCTCTCTCTCTCTCTCTCTCTCTCTCTCTCTCTCTCTCTCTCTCTCTCTCTCTCTCTCTCTCTCTTTCTTTCTCTCTCCCCCCTCCTTCTCTCTCCCCCTTGCTCTCCCTCCCTATGTCTCTTTCTATCTCCCCCTCTCTCTCTCTTGCCCTCTTTTTAGGCCTAAAGACTACTCATCAGAGGGATTTAATGACTGGGCCTTCATGACCACCCACTCGTGGGATGAGGACCCTCGAGGGGAGTGGACCCTGGAGATAGAGAACGTCTCAGAACAAGGGCACGACTATGGTAACAGGACAGCTGTGTACCTTCATACCCCTCCTCATATACACCAGAGGCTCCGTGCTCCTCTATTCTTTCTCCTTTCCCTCCTCCTCACTCCAGAAGGTCTCCTCTGATGTTGTTTGTTGCAGTCTCAGTGTAGCAGGGGAAATAAGATGAGTGCTTCTCTCTACTTCCTCCACCTCCCCTTCATCCCTATTCCTGTCCACACTATATCACTTCCCTCGCCTTTTCTCTCTCTCTCTCTCTCTCTCTCTCTCTCTCTCTCTCTCTCTCTCTCTCTCTCTCTCTCTCTCTCTCTCTCTCTCTCTCTCTCAATTCAAAGGGGCTTTATTGGCATGTGTTTACATTGTGTAAGTGAAATAGATAATAAACAAAAGTGAAATAGAGTGAAATAGAAAAAAGTTCAATAGAAAATGAATAGTAAACATTACACTCACAAAAGTTCCAAAGGAATGGAGACATTTCAAAGGTCATATCATGTCTATATACAGTGTTGTAACAATGTACAAATAGTTAAAGTACAAAGGGGAAAATAAATCAACATAAATATGAGTTGTATTTACAATGGTGTTTGTTCTTCACTGGTTGCCTTTTTCTTGTTGCAACAAGAAGTATTTCACCAATAGATATGGGATTTTATCAAAATAGGATTTGTTTTCAAATTCTTTGTGGGTCTGTCTAATCTGAGGGAAATGTGTGTCTCTAACATTTGACAGGAGGTTAGTAAGTGCAGCTCAGTTTCCATTTTGTGGGCAGTGTGCACATAGCCTGTCTTCTCTTGAGAGCCAGGTCTGCCTTTGGCGGCCTCTCTTAATAGCAAGGCTATGCTCACTGAGTCTGTATGTGTTGAAAGCGTTCCTTCATTTTGGGTCAGTCACAGTGGTCAGGTAAGCCTCTACTGTGTACTCTCTGTTTAAGGCCAAATAGCATTCTAGTTTGCTCAGGTATTTGGTTTATTCTTTCTAATGTGTCAAGTAATTATATTTCTGTTTTCTCATGATTTGGTTGGGTCTAATTGTGTTGCTATCCTGGGACTCTGTGGCGTCTGTTTGTGTTTGTGAACAGAGCCCCAGAACCAGCTTGCGTATGGGAACTCTCTCCAGGTTCATCTCTCTGTAGGTAATGGCTTTGTTATGTAAGGTTTGGGAATCGCTTCCTTTTAGGTGTTTCAGATTTCAACAGCTCTTTTCTGAATTTTGATAATTAGCGGGTATCTGCCTAATTCTGCTCTGCATGCATTATTTGGTGTTTTACGTTGTACAGGGAGGATATTTTTACAGAATTCTGTATGCAGAGTCTCAATTTGGTGTTTCTCCCATTTTGTGAATTCTTGGTTGGTGAGCGGACCCCAGACCTCATGACCATAAAGTGTTAATCAAATCAAATCAAATTGTATTGGTCACACACATATTTAGCAGATGTTATTGTGGGAGTGGCGGAATGCTTGTGTTCCTAGCTCCAACAGTGCAGTAGTATCTAACAATTCAATGGGTTCTAAAATTGATTCAAGTATTTTTAGCCAGATCCGCATTGGTATGTTGAATTTGATGTTCCTTTTTATGGCGAAGAAGACCCTTCTTGCCTTGTCTCTCAGATAGTTCGGAGCTTTGTGGAAATTACCTGTGGCGCTGATGTTTAGGCTGAGGTACAGTGGGGCAAAAAAGTATTTAGTCAGCCACCAATTGTGCAAGTTCTCCCACTTAAAAAGATGAGAGAGGCCTGTAATTTTCATCATAGGTACACTTCAACTATGACAGACAAAATGAGAAAAAAAATCCAGAAAATCACATTGTAGGATTTTTTTATGAATGTATTTGCAAATTGTGGTGGAAAATAAGTATTTGGTCAATAACAAAAGTTTATCTCAATACTTTGTTATATATCCTTTGTTGGCAATGACAGAGGTCAAACGTTTTCTGTAAGTCTTCACAAGGTTTTCACACACTGTTGCTGGTATTTTGGCCCATTCCTCCATGCAGATCTCCTCTAGAGCAGTGATGTTTTGGGGCTGTTGCTGGGCAACACGGACATTCAACTCCCTCCAAAGATTTTCTATGGGGTTGAGATCTGGAGACTGGCTAGGCCACTCCAGGACCTTGAAATGCTTCTTACGAAGCCACTCCTTCGTTGCCCGTGCGGTGTGTTTGGGATCATTGTCATGCTGAAAGACCCAACCACGTTTCATCTTCAATGCCCTTGCTGATGGAAGGAGGTTTTCACTCAAAATCTCACGACACATGGCCCCATTCATTCTTTCCTTTAAACAGATCAGTCGTCCTGGTTCATTTGCAGAAGAACAGCCCCAAAGCAGAATGTTTCCACCCCCATGCTTCACAGTAGGTATGGTGTTCTTTGGATGCAACTCAGCATTCTTTGTCATTTACATTACATTACATTTAAGTCATTTAGCAGATGCTCTTATCCAGAGCGACTTACAAATTGGTGGGAGTTTGTTCCACCATTGGGGGGCCAGACCAGCGAACAGTTTTGACTGGGCTGAGCGGGAGCTGTACTTCCTCAGTGGTAGGGAGGCGAGCAGGCCAGAGGTGGATGAACGCAGTGCCCTTGTTTGGGTGTAGGGCCTGATCAGAGCCTGGAGGTACTGAGGTGCCGTTCCCCTCACAGCTCCGTAGGCAAGCACCATGGTCTTGTAGAGGATGCGAGCTTCAACTGGAAGCCAGTGGAGAGAACGGAGGAGCGGGGTGATGTGAGAGAACTTGGGAAGGTTGAACACCAGACGGGCTGCGGTGTTCTGGATGAGTTGAAGGGGTTTAATGGCACAGGCAGGGATCCCAGCCAACAGCGAGTTGCAGTAATCCAGACGGGAGATGACAAGTGCCTGGATTAGGACCTGCGCCGCTTCCTGTGTGAGGCAGGGTCGTACTCTGCGGATGTTGTAGAGCATGAACCTACAGGAACGGGCCACCGCCTTGATGTTGGTTGAGAACGACAGGGTGTTGTCCAGGATCACGCCAAGGTTCTTAGCGCTCTGGGAGGAGGACACAATGGAGTTGTCAACCGTGATGGCGAGATCATGGAACGGGCAGTCCTTCCCCGGGAGGAAGAGCAGCTCCGTCTTGCCGAGGTTCAGCTTGAGGTGGTGATCCGTCATCCACACTGATATGTCTGCCAGACATGCAGAGATGCGATTCGCCAACTGGTCATCAGAAGGGGGAAAGGAGAAGATTAATTGTGTGTCGTCTGCATAGCAATGATAGGAGAGACCATGTGAGGTTATGACAGAGCCAAGTGACTTGGTGTATAGCGAGAATAGGAGAGGGCCTAGAACAGAGCCCTGGAGGACACCAGTGGTGAGAGCGCGTGGTGAGGAGACAGATTCTCGCCACGCCACCTGGTAGGAGCGACCTGTCAGGTAGGACGCAATCCAAGCGTGGGCCGCGCCGGAGATGCCCAACTCGGAGAGGGTGGAGAGGAGGATCTGATGGTTCACAGTATCGAAGGCAGCCGATAGATCTAGAAGGATGAGAGCAGAGGAGAGAGAGTTAGCTTTAGCAGTGCGGAGCGCCTCCGTGATACAGAGGAGAGCAGTCTCAGTTGAATGACTAGTCTTGAAACCTGACTGATTTGGATCAAGAAGGTCATTCAGAGAGAGATAGCGGGAGAGCTGGCCAAGGACGGCACGTTCAAGAGTTTTGGAGAGAAAAGAAAGAAGGGATACTGGTCTGTAATTGTTGACATCGGAGGGATCGAGTGTAGGTTTTTTCAGAAGGGGTGCAACTCTCGCTCTCTTGAAGATGGAAGGGACATAGCCAGCGGTCAGGGATGAGTTGATGAGCGAGGTGAGGTAGGGGAGAAGGTCTCCGGAAATGGTCTGGAGAAGAGAGGAGGGGATAGGGTCAAGCGGGCAGGTTGTTGGGCGGCCGGCCGTCACAAGACGTGAGATTTCATCTGGAGAGAGAGGGGAGAAAGAGGTCAGAGCACAGGGTAGGGCAGTGTGAGCAGAACCAGCGGTGTCGTTTGACTTTGCAAACGAGGATCGGATGTTGTCGACCTTCTTTTCAAAATGGTTGACGAAGTCATCTGCAGAGAGGGAGGAGGGGGGGAGGAGGATTCAGGAGGGAGGAGAAGGTGGCAAAGAGCTTCCTAGGGTTAGAGGCAGATGCTTGGAATTTAGAGTGGTAGAAAGTGGCTTTAGCAGCAGAGACAGAGGAGGAAAATGTAGAGAGGAGGGAGTGAAAGGATGCCAGGTCCGCAGGGAGGCGAGTTTTCCTCCATTTCCGCTCGGCTGCCCGGAGCCCTGTTCTGTGAGCTCGCAATGAGTCATCGAGCCACGGAGCGGGAGGGGAGGACCGAGCCGGCCTGGAGGATAGGGGACATAGAGAGTCAAAGGATGCAGAGAGGGAGGAGAGGAGGGTTGAGGAGGCAGCATCAGGAGATAGGTTGGAGAAGGTTTGAGCAGAGGGAAGAGATGATAGGATGGAAGAGGAGAGAGTAGCGGGGGAGAGAGAGCGAAGGTTGGGACGGCGCGATACCATCCGAGTAGGGGCAGTGTGGGAGGTGTTGGATGAGAGCGAGAGGGAAAAGGATACAAGGTAGTGGTCGGAGACTTGGAGGGGAGTTGCAATGAGGTTTGTGGAAGAACAGCATCTAGTAAAGATGAGGTCGAGTGTATTGCCTGCCTTGTGAGTAGGGGGGGAAGGTGAGAGGATGAGGTCAAAAGAGGAGAGGAGTGGAAAGAAGGAGGCAGAGAGGAATGAGTCAAAGGTAGACGTGGGGAGGTTAAAGTCACCCAGCACTGTGAGAGGTGAGCCGTCCTCAGGAAAGGAGCTTATCAAGGCATCAAGCTCATTGATGAACTCTCCGAGGGAACCTGGAGGGCGATAAATGATAAGGATGTTAAGCTTGAAAGGGCTGGTAACTGTGACAGCATGGAATTCAAAGGAGGCGATAGACAGATGGGTAAGGGGAGAAAGAGAGAATGACCACTTGGGAGAGATGAGGATCCCGGTGCCACCACCCCGCTGACCAGAAGCTCTCGGGGTGTGCGAGAACACATGGGCGGACGAAGAGAGAGCAGTAGGAGTAGCAGTGTTGTCTGTGGTGATCCATGTTTCCGTCAGTGCCAAGAAGTCGAGGGACTGGAGGGAGGCATAGGCTGAGATGAACTCTGCCTTGTTGGCCGCAGATCGGCAGTTCCAGAGGCTACCGGAAACCTGGAACTCCACGTGGGTCGTGCGTGCTGGGACCACCAGATTAGGGTGGCCGCGGCCACGCGGTGTGGAGCGTTTGTATGGTCTGTGCAGAGAGGAGAGAACAGGGATAGACAGACACATAGTTGACAGGCTACAGAAGAGGCTACGCTAATGCAAAGGAGATTGGAATGACAAGTGGACTACACGTCTCGAATGTTCAGAAAGTTAAGCTTACGTAGCAAGAATCTTATTGACTAAAATGATTAAAATGATACAGTACTGCTGAAGTAGGCTAGCTGGCAGTGGGTGCGTTGTTGACACTACACTAATCAAGTCGTTCCGTTGAGTGTAATAGTTTCGACAGTGCTGCTATTCGGGGGCTGCTATTCGGGGGCTAGCTGGCTAGCTAGTAGTGTTGTCCTCCAAACACGACGAGTTGAGTTTTTACCAAAAAGTTCTATTTTGGTTTCATCTGACCATATGACATTCTCCCAATCTTCTTCTGGATCATCCAAATGCTCTCTAGCAAACTTCAGACGGGCCTGGACACGTACTGGCTTAAGCAGGGGGACACGTCTGGCACTGCAGGATTTGAGTCCCTGGCGGCGTAGTGTGTTACTGATGGTAGGCTTTGTTACATTGGTCCCAGCTCTCTGCAGGTCATTCACTAGGTCCCCCCGTGTGGTTCTGTGATTTTTGCTCACCGTTCTTGTGATCATTTTGACCTCACGGGGTGAGATCTTGCGAGGAGCCCCAGATCGAGGGAGATTATCAGTGGTCTTGTATGTTTTCCATTTCCTAATAATTGCTCCCACAGTTGATTTCTTCAAACCAAGCTGCTTACCTATTGCAGATTCAGTCTTCCCAGCCTGGTGCAGGTCTACAATTTTGTTTCAGGTGTCCTTTGACAGCTCTTTGGTCTTGGCCATAGTGGAGTTTGGAGTGTGACTGTTTGAGGTTGTGGACAGGTGTCTTTTATACTGATAACAAGTTCAAACAGGTGCCATTAATAGAGGTAACGAGTAGAGGACAGAGGAGCCTCTTAAAGAAGAAGTTACAGGTCTGTGAGAGCCAGAAATTTTCTTCTAATTTTCTCTGTCATAGTTGAAGTGTACCTATGATGAAAATGACAGGCCTCTCTCATCTTTTTAAGTGGGAGAACTTGCACAATTGGTGGCTGACTAAATACTTTTTTGCCCCACTGTATGTACATTTTGTGTGCTCTAGTGCAACGGTGTCTAGATGAAATTTGTATTTGCGATCCTGGCAACTGGACCTTTTTTGGAACACCATTATTTTTTGTCTTACTGAGATTTACAGTGCATTCGGAAAGTATTCAGACCCCTTAACTTTTCCCACATTTTGTTACGTCACAGCCTTATCAATCTAAACACAATACCCCATAATGACAAAGCAAAAGCTGTTTTTTGTAAATGTATAAATAAAATAAAAACTGAAATATTACATTTGGCAGTGATTACAGCCTCAAGTCTTCTTTGGAATGATGCTACAAGCTTGACACAGCTGTATTTCAGGAATTTCTCCCATTCTTCTCTGCAGATCCTCTCAAGCTCTGTCAGGTTGGACGTGGAGCATCGCTGCACAGCTATTTTCAGGTCTCTCCAGAGATGCTGGATCGGGTTCAAGTCCGGGCTCTGGCTGGGAAACTCAAGGACATTCAGGGACTTGTACCGAGGCCACTCCTGTGTTGTCTTGGCTTTGTGCTTAGGGTCATTGTCCTGTTGGAAGGTGAACCTTCACCTCAGTCTGAGGTCCTGAGCGCTCTGGAGCAGGTTTTCATCAAGGATCTCTCTGTACTTTGCTCCGTTCAACTTCCCTCAATCCTGACTAGTCTCTGTAAAACATCCCCACAGCATGAGGCTGCCACCACCATGCTTCACTGTAGAGATGGTGCCAGGTTTCCTCCAGACGTGACACTTGGCAATCAGGCCAAAGATTTCAATCTTGGTGTCATCAGAATAGAGAATCTTGTTTCTCATGGTCTGAGAGTCCTTTAGGTGCCTTTTGGCAAACTCCAAACAGGCTGTCGCTCTACCATAATTGTATTTTTAATTTAATTGTATTTAACCTTTATTTAAATAGGCAAGTCAGTTAAGAACAAATTATTATTTTACAATGATGGCCTACCCCGGCCAAACCCTCCCCTAACACGGACTATGCTGGGTCAATTGTGCGCCGCCCTATGGGACTCCTGATACAGCCCAGGATCGAACCAGAGTCTGTAGTGACACCTGTAGCACTGAGATGCAGTGCCTTAGACTGCTGCGCCACTCGGGAGCCCAAATAAAGGCCTGATTGGTGGACTGCTGCATAGATGGTTGTCCTTCTGGAAGTTTAGCCCATCTCCACAGAGGAACTGGAGCTCTGTCAGAGTGGCCATCGGATTCTTGGTCACCTCCCTGACCAAGGACCTTCTCCCCTGATTACTCAGGTGGTTCCAAACTTCTTCCATTAAACAATGATGGAGGCCACTGTGTTCTTGGGGACCTTCAATGCTGCACACATTGTTTTGTACCCTTACACAGGTCTGTGCCTCAACACAACCCTGCCTCAGAGCTCTACAGACAATTCCTTCGACTTCATTTTATTTCATTTTTATTTGTTTTATTTAACTAGGCAAGTCAATTAAGAGAAATGTTTTATTTACAATGATGGCCTACCCCGGCCGAACTCTAACCCAGACGACGCTGGGACAGTTGTGCACTGCCCTATAGGACTCCCAACCACGGCCGGTTGTAATACAGCCTGGAATCGAACCAGGGTCTGTAGTGACTCCACTAGCACTGAGATGCAGTGCCTTAGACAAATCTGCCACTCGCGAGCCCCCTCATGGCTTGGTTTTTGCTCTGACATGCACTGTCAACTGTGGGACCTTATATAGACTGGTGTGTGCCTTTCCAAATCATGTCCAATCAATTTAATTTACCACAGGTGGACTCCAATCAAGTTGGAGAAACATCTCAAGAATAATTAATGGAAACAGGATGCACCTAAGCTCAATTTCGAGTCTCATAGCAAATAGTCTGAATACTTATGTAAGAAAGGCATTTCTGTTTTCATTTTGTCATTATGGGGTAGTGTGTGTAGATTGAGGATGTGTTTTATTTAATCCATTTTAGAATGAGGCTGTAACGTAGCAAAATGTGGAAAAATGGAACAGGTCTGAATACTTTCCGAATGCACTGTATATGTTGAAGAGGGTGGGGGTGCATCCCTGTCTCACCCCACAGCCCTTGGGAAAGAAATGTGTGGTTTTTTCACACTTGTTGTTTGTGTACATGGATTTTATAATGTTTAATGTTTCCCCCCCAACACCGCTTTCCATCAATTTGTATAGCAGACCCTCGTGCCAAATTGAGTCAAAAACGGTTTTGAAATCAACAAAGCATGAGAAGACTGCCTTTTCTCTGGTTTGTTTGTTTTCAATTAGGGTGTGCAGTTACCTCTCTCTCTCTCTCTCTCTCTCTCTCTCTCTCTCTCTCTCTCTCTCTCTCTCTCTCTCAGAAGTTCTTAGTCAGCCTTCGTTCTCTCCCTTTGTTTGTCAGTCAGCTCACCTACCTCTTCCCTCTTCCCTCTTCCTTCTCCTCATCATTATTATATTACTATCTCTCTGACACTCACCCAGTCTACCTCTGTCCTCTTGGTGGTATTGAATTGCTCATTCTCTCTGTTCTTCTTTCTCCTCTCTCTTGAGTTTAAAATGTGTTCACTCTCTCCCTCTCCTCTCTCATCCCTCCTTTCTCTCCTCACCCTCTCTCAGGTGTGTTGAGTCAGTTTACTCTGATCCTGTACGGTACGGGCTCCAGCTTCATTAACCCCTTGTCTCCTGACTTCCCCCGGCCGTCCAACAACAGCTGCAAGACCTTCGACGCCCAGCAGATCTGCATAGGTGAGACACACTGAGACAGCTAGCTAGCACGAAAATTCCTACTCTCTTTACACATTGAGACATCGCCCTCCATATGTAACTGCTGGTACTGAGGATGGGACATGTTGAGTTCCTTGCTCATTGCTATGGACAGTATTCACTTACTTGACCTAGTTATGAAGTTATCTAGCCTAGCTCAGGTCATAATATATTCAGAGTGTCTAGTTTGAGGGCTGCGCAAAACCATGAATACACATTTAATGCCAAACCAAACCCATTTGAAAGTTAAATGTCTCGCTTATCGTGATGTTGTGATTCTTGTACGCCAGCTATGAATATGCATCACCCTAAATATGTGAGAAAACAACGTATGTGGTGTCACTAGAAAAGCAGAGAGGGTATGTAGTAGTGGCTGGCAGGCAGCAGTAGGGCTATGACATTGAGAGAGGGGTTGGGTTGGAGAGCAGCTGTGTTTTGGGAGGCTGAGAGGAGGCAGATGGGGTCAGAAGCCTCTTGGTGATACTAAGCATGTGGATGTGGGCTTCTCATGCATATGACAGGATTGTTAAAAGGTTTCAGGCATGTTTTTGCCTTTTTGTGTAGGGGTCTATGTACGAGCATTTGTCCCCACTGACTGCTCAGAAAAGCAGCACCACATCCCCCTTTGTATGTGTATCATCTCGCTTTTTCACTCTCTCATCTCTTCCTCTTTCTCTTTCCCTCTTCCCCTTTCTCCCCCTATCCAGAGTGCAGCCCAGGCTTCTCCCTGTTCCTGCAGGGTTGTGTGAAGCTCTGCCCCCCCGGCTTCACCTCAGGCCCCCAGCTCCTCAACCTGTCCCTGGACAACTGGGTGGACTTGTCCTCCGTCCAGGCCTGCCTGCCCTGCCACCCTGCCTGCCTCACCTGCTCCGGCCCTGGGCCCAACGACTGCCTCTCCTGCCCCCCTCACAGTCACCTGGTCCTCACCGCCTGCCTGCACCAGAACCAAGTCCAGCGCATGTCCCCAACCGGCCAAGTCCTCCAGGGAGAGGGGAGTGGACCAGGGGAGAGTCCAGTGGGGTCAGAGCAGGGGGGAGAGGGAGAGCCTCCAGGGCCTAACCTGGGCCTGTCCTCCCCTCTGATTACCCTGCTTGCAGTGCTCAGCTGTGCCTTAATCTTGGCAGCCTTCGCCGGGGTCTTCCTCCTGCTGCAGCTGCGCTCTGGTGGCGCCCCCTGGGCCCGAAGGACCAAACTGCACTCTGTGGAGACAGGGGGAGGGGCCTCGGGAGGCATCCGTGTGGGCATTGGCTTTGGCCTGGGGCTGGGCTGGGAAAGGCAGGGCAGGGTGTCTTATAAGGGGATCCCCACTGTGTGGAGGGACGAGGACCAGGTAACACTGGGGGGCTCTGAATCGGACAGCGAGGAGCTAGACTGCCACAGTGAGAGGACAGCCTTTATCAGGACACAGAGCTCCCTCTAGCCCCCTCTCTGACCCCTACATCTGGGGGAAACTCTCTTCAGAGGGGTTGGTCTCTCCGGCCCCTCCCTCTGCTAGAGCTCATGGGTCTGTGGTTTGGGTCTGGCTCAGGCCTCGTCCCTTGCTGAGACTGATACACAGAGATGCTGATCCAGGGATGTGATGGCAGCCCAGCAAGCACCTCCAGGTCCACTGATTCACCCTCAAGCATTAATCAACATAAAATGTTTTAATTCTATAAGTACCATATTTTATTGTATATTGTTTTCCTTTGCTTTTAAAGACTTTAATAAGATTATTCCCCTGGCCCAAGGATCATGGTAAAGGGAAACTACAGTTTCTGAATTGAGTTGGGGAGCCATAGTTTTCGCTAATGTTTCCCATTGACCTTATTTTTGTTGCGGTATAGACATGGCCCTGAGCCTCTGTCCTAATATGAGCAGGCATGGAAGAGATGTCTGTATGTATCAGCATATGTGTGTGTGTATGTGTGACAGTCCCTTTGTGCACAAGAGCTAAATAGCCACCCAACACAGTTTCTGAGTGAATGAAGAACACAGCAGGGTTTATTTAATGTACAATAGAGAGAGAAAGAGAACGTTTGGATTTGTAAATTAGATTCTCTCTGTGATAAACACCTTCTGATTAAACTTTTTCCTACTGCTTGTTCTTTGAGAGCTTCCTACTCTGCTCCATAATCCGTGGGCTGCTGCACTTCTTCAGCAGCTAATACAACCCCACTATACACTGAGTGTACAAAACATTAAGAACCCTTCATAATATTG
This sequence comes from Oncorhynchus gorbuscha, assembly GCF_021184085.1. NCBI lineage: Eukaryota > Metazoa > Chordata > Actinopteri > Salmoniformes > Salmonidae > Oncorhynchus > Oncorhynchus gorbuscha. The sequence continues at coordinate 26,064,450 of NC_060173.1, read as the reverse complement.
AGTTGTACAAGGTGTCGAAACTGTTCCACAGGGATGCTGGCCCATGTTGACTCCAATGCATTCCACAGTTGTTTCAAGATGGCTGGATGGCTTTTGGGTGGTGGACCATTCTTGATACACACAGAAATTGTTAAGCATGAAAAACCCAGCAGCGTTGCAGTTCTTAGCACAAACTGGTGCTCCTGGCACATACTGCTACACCCCGTTCAAAGGCACTTCAATATTTTGTCTTGCCCATTCACCCTCTGAATGGCACACATACACCATCCATGTCTCAATTGTCTCAAGGTTTAAAAAAATGTCTCTTCCCCTTCATCTACACTGATTGAAGGGGATTTAGTGGCATCAATAACAGATCATAGCTTTCACCTGGATTCACCTGGTCAGTCTATGTCATGGAAAAAGCAAGTGTAGAAACATCAGAAATCCAGCACAGACTCTTTTGGAATAGTCTTCAAGGTTTTGATAACTATTGAGCTTTAGTTTAGAAATATTGTCCACAACAGCTTAATAGCACTGAATACCAATATAGGCAATTGAAAGGCAAAAGTCCTAGTAGTGTGGTTGTTTGTTGGACATAAGCAGAAAGCCCATGCATCAATCAGCAAACACACACCCGTAGAACAAATGGGAGGAGAGATGGCAGGTTATATTAGTAAGCCACCTGATTATATTGGCACACTGGTTTAGCTATAAAGGGATTACCAACCCTGCGGTAATGTGTGTTCCCATCTTTCTAAAAAAGCACTTAACCCAAAGCTATTTGACCTTCTCAACTGTAACGGTATTCCTGTGGTGAAGTAGAGGCGGACCAAAACGCTGCGTGGTTATATTGATTAATGTTTAATAAAAAAAGATAAACACGAACACTACAAAACAATAAACGTGAAAGACCAAAAACAGCCCTATCTGGTGCAAAACACAGAGACAGGAACAATCACCCACAAACACACAGTGAAACCCAGGCTACCGAAGTATGATTCTCAATCAGAGACAACTAATGACACCTGCCTCTGATTGAGAACCATACTAGGCCGCAACATAGAAATACCCCAAAACATAGAAAAACAAACAGACTGCCCACCCAACTCACGCCCTGACCATACTAAAATAAATACAAAACAAAGGAAAAGGTCAGAACGTGACATCAACATTTCTCTATTCTCTTGCTTTGGGCAAAAAATGACATCATATTGTCTTCATTCTCCCTCTGGAGGCTGTATTGATTTTCAGGGTTTATTTCACCGCCAAGTCTTTATCAGTGGAAAGAAGAGAATTGCATTGTATTGGCCTGCTGGTATTTTTCACCTTGGCAGATATGCATTATTAAGTTATTGGTATTATGTTATACACTGCTCAAAAAAATAAAGGGAACATTAAAATAACACATTCTAGATACGAATGAATGAAATATTCTTATTAAATACTTTTTTCTTTACATAGTTGAATGTGCTGACAACAAAATCACACAAAAATTATCAATGGAAATTAAATGTATCAACCCATGGAGGTCTGAATTTTGAGTCACACTCAAAATTAAAGTGGAAAACCACACTACAGGCTGATCCAACTTTGATGTAATGTCCTTAAAACAAGTCAAAATGAGGCTCAGTAGTGTGTGTGGCCTCCACATGCCTGTATGACCTCCCTACAATGCCTGGGCATGCTCCTGATGAGATGGCGGATGGTCACCTGAGGGATCTCCTCCCAGACCTGGACTAAAGCATCCGCCAACTCCTGGACAGTCTGTGGTGCAACGTGGCGTTGGTGGCTGGAGCGAGACATGATATCCCGGATGTGCTCAATTGGATTCAGGTCTGGGGAACGGGCGGGCCAGTCCATAGCATCAATGCCTTCCTCTTGCATTAACTGCTGACACACTCCAGCCACATGCTCCTCCTGCTCCTCCTTGCACAAAGGCGGAGGTAGCGGTCCTGCTGCTGGGTTGTTGCCCTCCTACGGCCTCCTCCACGTCTTCTGATGTACTGGCCTGTCTCCTGTTAGCGCCTCCATGCTCTGGACACTACGCTGACAGACACAGCAAACCTTTTTGCCACAGCTCGCATTGATGTGCCATCCTGGATGAGTTACACTACCTGAGCCACCTGTGTGGGTTGTAGACTCCGTCTCATGCTACCACTAGAGTGAAAGCACCGCCAGCATTCAAAAGTGACCAAAACATCAGCCAGGAAGCATCGGAACTGAGAAGTGGTCTGTGGTCACCACCTGCAGAACCACTCCTTTATAGGGGGTGTCTAGCTAATTGCCTATAATTTCCACCTGTTGTCTATTCCATTTGCACAACAGCATGTGAAATTTATTGTCAATCAGTGTTGCTTCCTAAGTGGACAGTTTGATTTCACAGAAGTGTGATTGACTTGGAGTTACATTGTGTTGTTTAAGTGTTCCCTTTATTTTTTTGAGCAGTGTATTTTTAAGAAAATACAGTACCAGTCAAAAGTTTGGACACAACTACTCATTCCAAGGTTTGTCTTTATTTTTACAATTTTCTACATTGTCGAATAATAGTGAAAACATCAAAACTATGGAATAACACATATGGAATCATGTAGTAACCAAAAAAAGTTAAACAAATTTTAGATTCTTCAAAGTAGCCACCCTTTGCCTTGATGACAGCTTTGTACACTCTTGGCATTCTCTCAACCAGTTAAAAGATCATTTGTGGAATTTATTTCCTTCTTCATACGTTTGAGCCAATCAGTTGTGTTGTGACAAGGTAGGGGTGGTTGTACAGTAGATAGCCCTATTTGGTAAAATACCAAGTCCATATTATGGCAAGAACAGCTCAAATAAGCAAAACTAAACAACAGTCCAACATTACTTTAAAGACATGGTCAGTCAATCTGGAAAATTTCAAGAACTTTGTTCTTCAAATGCAGTCGCAAAAAACATCAAGCGCTTTGATGAAACTGGCTCTCATGAGGACCGCCACAGGAAAGGAAGAGCCGGAGTTACCTCTGTAGCAGAGGATAAGTTCATTAGAGTTACCAGACTCAGAAATTGGCAATTAACTGCACCTCAGAATGCACCTCATAGAGTTCAAGTAACAGACATATCTCAACATCCACTGTTCAGAGGAGACTGCGTAAAGCAGGCCTTCATGGTCAAATTGTTGTAAAGAAACCACAACTAAAGGACACCAATGAGAAGAAAATACCTGCTTGGGCCAAGAAACACTTGCAATGTACATTAGACCGGTGGAAATCTGTCCTTTGGTCTGATACGCCATCCCATCTGGTATTCGCTTAGTGGGACTATTGTTTTTTTTTCAACAACAGGACAATGACCCAAAATACACCTCCAGGCTGTGTAAGCGCTGCATCAGATGACCTGGCCTCCACAATCACCCGACCTCAACCCAATTGAGATGGTTTGGGATGAGATGGACCGCAGAGTGAAGAAAAAGCAGCCAACAAGTGCTCAGCATATGTGGGAAATCCTTCAAGACTGTTGGAAAAGCATGACTACCTCATGAAGCTGGTTGAGAGAATGCAAAACTGTCATCAAGGCAAAGATTTGCTACTTTGAAGAAACTAAAATGAATTTTGATTTGTTTAACACATTTTTGGTAACTACATGATTTCATACGTGTTATTTCATTGTTTTGATGTCTTCACTATTATTCTACAATGTAGAAAATATTTTAAAAATAAAGAAAAACTCTTGAATGAGTAGGTGTGTCCAAACTTTTGACTGGTAATGTTCAGTTGAAGTCAGAAGTACACCTTAGCCAAATACATTTAAACTCAGTTTTTCACAACTCCTGGCATTTAATCTGAGTAAAACTTGCATGCCTTAGACCAGTTAGGATCACCACTTTATTTTAAGAATGTGAAATGTCAGAATAATAGTAGAGAGAATTATTTATTTCGACTTTTATTTCACATTTCCAGTGGGTCAGAAGTTTACATACACTCAATTAGTATTTGCCTTGAAATTGTTTAACTTGTTTAACTTAACTTAACTTTTGGCCATTCCTCCTTACAGAGCTGGTGTAACTGAGTCAGGTTTGTAGGCCTCCTTGCTCGCACACACTTTTTCAGTTCTGCCCACAAATTTTCTACAGGATTGAGGTCAGGGCTTTGTGATGGCCACTTCAATGCCTTGATTTTGTTGTCCTTAAGCCATTTTGCCACAACCTTGGAAGTATGCTTGGGGTCATTGTCCATTCGGAAGACACACTTGCGACCAAGCTTTAACTTTGTGACTGATGTCTTGAGATGTTGCTTCAATATATCCACGTGATGTTCCTCCCTCATGATGCCATCTATTTCATGAAGTGCACCAGTCCCTCCTGCAGCAATGCACCATCACAACATGATGCTGCCACCCCCGTGATTCACAGTTGGGATGGTGTTTCTTCGGCTTGCAAGCCTCCCCATTTTCCTCCAAACATAACAATGGTCATTATGGCCAAACAATTATATTTTTGTTTCATCAGACCAGAGGACATTTCTCCAAAAAGTTGGATCTTTGTCCCTATGTGCAGTTGCAAACCGTAGTCTGGCTTTACTAAGGGCGGTTTTGGATCAATGGCTTCTTCCTTGCTGAGTGGCCTTTCAGGTTATGTCGATTTAGGACTTGTTTTACTGTGGATACAGATACTTTTGTACCTGTTTGCTCCAGCATCTTCACAAGGTTCTTTGCTGTTGTTCTGGGATTGATTTGCACTTTTCGCACCAAAATACATTAATCTCTAGGAGACAGAACGCGTCTACTTCCTGAGCGGTATGACGGCTGCGTGGTCCCATGGTGTTTATACTTGCGTACTATTGTTTGTACAAATGAACGTGGTACCTTCAGGCATTTGGAAATTGCTCCCAAGGATGAACCAGACTTGTGGAGGACTACAATTTGTTTTCTGAGGTCTTGGCTGATTTCTTGATTTTCCCATGATGTCAAGCAAAGAGGCACTGGGTTTGAAGGTAGGCCTTGAAATACATCCACAGGTACACCTCCAATTGACACAAATTATGTAAATTGGCCAATCAGAAGCTTCTAAAGCCATGACATCATTTTCTGGAATTGTCCAAGCTGTTTAAAGGCACATTCAACTTAATGTATGTAAACTTCTGACCCACTGGAATTGTGATACAGTGAATTATAAGTGAAATAATCTGTCTGTAAACACTTGTTGGAAAAATTACTTGTCATGCACAAAGTAGATGTGCTAACCGACTTGCCAAAACTATAGTTTGTTAGCAAGAAATTTGTGGAATGGTTGAAAAACGAGTTTAAATGACTCCAACCTAAGTGTATGTAAACTTCCAACTTCAACTGTATATTCTGAACTCGTCGATTCAGTCAAGCCGATACAATCAAGGTTACAGCATATTTTAAATAGATTATATTGGATTGTATTTTATATCCTTTTTTAAATTTTATATCCTTTTTTATTTGACTGATGGTTGATGTCAATATTGTGGGGATAAATGTCATGCTGAAATAAAATGACTTTGGGAGGTCATGTGAAATGAGATCTGTTGTGTTGACCCATTCTGTGCTCTGTATCACCCTTGGGGAACCTTGCGTAGGCCTGCTTTCACAGCAGTCAGCCAAAACCTACAGACACACTCACACAACACACTCACAGAGCTAATGCCTTGTCAGAGGCTACCAGCGGTACACAAGCCCACTTCCTGATCTCCAGGGCTTGGTTTGGTTGTGCTGCCAAGTTAACTCTCCTATACCTTTTTCTCCTCCACACTACTCAGCTACAGGAAGAGCATTGCCCGATCTCCCAGAGATATAATAACTTCCTCTAGCCCTAGATACTGCTGAAATACTAGTAACTTAATATTTAACCTAGATTAATTTGAATGGAAAAAGTTGTGCATGTCCGTCAGTAGTATTTGCAGAGATCATTAAGAGGAGTTTTCCTCCAGCCTCCTGAAGAGTAGAGACGGGAGCAGGTCTAAGATAATAGTGCATCCTGAATGTGCCCCATAATTAGATCCGCAGGGAGAAATTGTAGCTCATTTAGGAAACCCGTAACCTGTGCGTGCCTTGCATGGCAAGTATGTGTGTGTGAGTGAATGAGTGTTTTGTTGAATCTGCAGAGGAGAAGGAGAGTGACTTGCCATGTACTTTCACTCACCCATGTAAGTGTGTGAGCGTGTGCTGTAGGGGTTTTTCAGTGGTCATTCAGTCTGCCCTCTGTGTCCTTGCTGCAGTGGGATGTCTACTGTAGTATTTGTTTTGTTTTTATTAAGGATGCCCATTAGCTGCTGACAAGGCCGCAACATTAAGTCCACTATTATGTAGAAAATATTTTTTTAAATAAAGAAAAACCCTTTAATGAGTAGGTGTGTCCAAACCTTTGAATTGTACTGTATATAGTCGTGGCCAAAAGTTTTGAATGACACAAATATTAATTTTCACAAAGTCTGCTACCTCAGTTTGTATGATGGCAATTTGCATATACTCCAGAATGTTATGAAGAGTGATCAGATGAATTGCAATTAATTGCAAAGTCCCTCTTTGCCAGGCAAATTAACTGAATCCCCAAAAAACATGTCCACTGCATTTCAGCCCTGCCACAAAAAGACCAGCTCCCAACATGTCAGTGATTCTCTCGTTGAGACAGGTGTGAGTGTTGACGAGGACAAGGCTGGAGATCACTCTGTCATGCTGGTTGAGTTCGAATAACAGACAGGAATCTTCAAAAGGAGGGTGGTGCTTGGAATCATTGTTCTTCCTCCGTCAACCATGGTTACCTGCAAGGAAACGTATTCCGTCATCATTGCTTTGCACAAAAAAGGACTTCACAGGCAAGGATATTGCTGCCAGTAAGATTGCACCTAAATCAACCATTTATCGGATCATCAAGAACTTCAAGGAGAGCGTTCAATTGTTGTGAAGAAGGCTTCAGGGCGCCCAAGAAAGTCCAGCAAGCGCCAGAACTGCCTCCCAAAGTTTATTCAGCTGCAGGATCGGGGCACCACCAATACTGGTGTGAGTGCATCTGCACGGACAGTGAGGCGAAGACTTTTGGAGGATGGCCTGGTATCAAGTGGCCTGGTGTAATGAAGGGCAGCAAAGAAGCCACTTCTTTCCAGGAAAATCATCAGGGACAGACTGATATTCTGCAAAAGGTACAGGGATTGGACTGCTGAGGACTGGGGTAAAGTCATTTTCTCTGATGAATCCCCTTTCCGATTGTTTGGGGCATCCAGAAAAAAGCTTGTCCGGAGAAGACAAGGTGAGCGCTACCATCAGTCCTGTGTCATGCCAACAGTAAAGCATCCTGAGACCATTCATCTGTGGGTTTGCTTCTCAGCCAAGGGAGTGGGCTCACTCACAACTTTGCCTAAGAACACAGCCATGAATAAATAATGGTACCAACACATCCTCCGAGAGCAACTTCTCACAACCATCCAGGAACAGTTTGGTGACGAACAATGCTTTTTCCAGCATGATGGAGCACCTTGCCATAAGGCAGAAGTGATAACTAAGTGGCTCGGGGAACAAAACATCGATATTTTGGGTCCATGGCCAGGAATCTCCTTTGAGAACTTCTGGTCAATCCTCAAGAGGCGGGTGGACAAACAAAACCCCACAAATTCTGACAAACTCCAAGCATTGATTATGTAAGAATGGGCTGTCATCAGTCAGGATGTGGCCCAGAAGTTAATTGACAGCATGCCAGGGTGGATTGCAGAGGTCTTGAAAAAGAAGGGTCAACACTGCAAACATTGACTCTGCATCAACTTCATGTAATTGTCAATAAAAACCTTTGACACTTATGAAATGCTTGTAATCATACTTCAGTATTCCATAGTAACATCTGACAAAAAATATCTAAAGACACTGAAGCAGCAAACTTTGTGGAAATTTATATTTGTGTCATTCTCAAAACTTTTGGCCACGACTGTACAATTTAAAATATTAAATGACATTACATTTCATATAAGTTTTCACATCACATTGTGTGTTCCCTCAGGCAACTACTCTACTACCACATTATCTACAATACAAAATCCATGTGTGTAGAGTGTGTAGAGTGCGTCTTATCATGTACATGTGTGTCTGTGGGTGTGTGTGTTTATCGTCACAGTTCCCGCTGTTCTATAAGGTGTATTTCTATCTGTTTTTTAAATCTGATTCTACTGCTTGCATCAATTACCTGATACAGAATAGAGTTCCATGTACCCATGGCTCTGTGTATTACTGTGCACATCCCAAAGTCGGTTCTTGACTTGGGGATTGTGAAGAGGCCTTTGGTTGCATGTCTTGTGGAGTATGCATGGGTGTCCGAACTGCGTGCTAGTAGTTTAAAACAGAGACCTCAGTGCATTCAGCATGTCAACACTTGTTACAAAAACAAGTAGTGATGAAGTCAATCTCTCCTCCACTTTGAGCCATGAGAGATTTACATGCATATTATTAATGTTGGCTCTCCGTGTACATTTAAGGGCCAGCTGTGCTGCCCTGTTCTGAGACAATTGTAATTTTCCGAGGTCCCTCTTTGTGGCACCTGGCTACACGACTGAACAGTAGTCCAGGTGCGACAAAACTATGGCCTGTAGGAGCTGCTTTTTTCATAGTGCTGTTAAGGCAGAGTAACGCTTTATTATGGACAGACTTCTCCCATCTTAGCTACTGTTGTATCACCTCAACTTGCTCAATTTCCACATGATGTATTACCAGATTTAGTTGAGGTTTAAGGTTTAGTGAATGATTTGTCCCAAATACAATGCTATAAACATTTGAAATATTTAGGACTAAATTATTCCTTGCCAACCATTCTGAAACTATCTGAAGCTCGTTGTTAAGTGTTACAGTGTATTCACTCGCTGTAGTAGCTGACTTGTATAGTGTTGAGTGGCTTTACTTAAGCATGTCATTAATAAAGATTTTTTTAAAGTAAGGGACGTAGACAGCTACTCTGGGGAATTCCTGATTCTATCTGGGTTATGTTGGAGGCTTCCATTAAAGAACACCCTCCATGTTCTGTTAGACAGGTAACTCTTTATCCACAATAAAGCCATAACACATACAGTGCCTTGCGAAAGTATTCGGCCCCCTTGAACTTTGCGACCTTTTGCCAGATTTCAGGCTTCAAACATAAAGATATAAAACTGTATTTTTTTGTGAAGAATCAACAACAAATGGGACACAATCATGAAGTGGAACGACATTTATTGGATATTTCAAACTTTTTTAACAAATCAAAAACTGAAAAATTGGGCGTGCAAAATTATTCAGCCCCCTTAAGTTAATACTTTGTAGCGCCACCTTTTGCTGCGATTACAGCTGTAAGTCGCTTGGGGTATGTCTCTATCAGTTTTGCACATTGAGAGACTGAAAATTTTTCCCATTCCTCCTTGCAAAACAGCTCGAGCTCAGTGAGGTTGGATGGAGAGCATTTGTGAACAGCAGTTTTCAGTTCTTTCCACAGATTCTCGATTGGATTCAGGTCTGGACTTTGACTTGGCCATTCTAACACCTGGATATGTTTATTTTTTAACCATTCCATTGTAGATTTTGCTTTATGTTTTGGATCATTGTCTTGTTGGAAGACAAATCTCAGTCCCAGTCTCAGGTCTTTTGCAGACTCAATCAGGTTTTCTTCCAGAATGGTCCTGTATTTGGCTCCATCCATCTTCCCATCAATTTTAACCATCTTCCCTGTCCCTGCTGAAGAAAAGCAGGCCCAAACCATGATGCTGCCACCACCATGTTTGACAGTGAGGATGGGCTGTGTTCAGGGTGATGGGCTGTGTTGCTTTTACGCCAAACATAATGTTTTGCATTGTTGCCAAAAGGTTCAATTTTGGTTTCATCTGACCAGAGCACCTTCTTCCACATGTTTGGTGTGTCTCCCAGGTGGCTTGTGGCAAACTTTAAATGACACTTTTTATAGATATCTTTGAGAAATGGCTTTCCTCTTGCCACTCTTCCATAAAGGCCAGATTTGTGCAATATACGACTGATTGTTGTCCTATGGACAGAGTCTCCCACCTCAGCTGTAGATCTCTGCAGTTCATCCAGAGTGATCATGGGCCTCTTGGCTGCATCTCTGATCAGTCTTCTCCTTGTATGAGCTGAAGGTTTAGAGGGACGGCCAGGTCTTGGTAGATTTGCAGTGGTCTGATACTCCTTCCATTTCAATATTATCGCTTGCACAGTGCTCCTTGGGATGTTTAAAGCTTGGGAAATCTTTTTGTATCCAAATCTGGCTTTAAACTTCTTCACAACAGTATCTCGGACCTGCCTGGTGTGTTCCTTGTTCTTCGTGATGCTCTCTGCGCTTTTAACGGACCTCTGAGACTATCACAGTGCAGGTGCATTTATACGGAGACTTGATTACACACAGGTGGATTGTATTTATCATCATTAGTCATTTAGGTCAACATGGGATCATTCAGAGATCCTCACTGAACTTCTGGAGAGAGTTTGCTGCAGTGAAAGTAAAGGGGCTGAATAATTTTGCACGCCCAATATTTCAGTTTTTGATTTGTTAAAAAAGTTTGAAATATCCAATAAATGTCGTTCCACTTCATGATTGTGTCCCACTTGTTGTTGATTCCTCAAAAAAAATACTTTCGCAAGGCACTGTACGTTTTTCCATCCGCAGACCATGATCGATAATGTCAAAAGCCGCACTGAAGTCTAACAAAATAGCTCCCACAATCTTTTTATCATCAATTTCTCCCAGCAAATCATCAGTAATTTGTGTAAGTGCCCTGCTTGTTGAATGTCCTTCCCTATAAGCGTGCTGAAAGTCTGTTGTCAATTTGGTTACAGTAAAATAGAAATGTATCTGTTCAAACACAATTTTATCCAAAAGTATACTAAGGGTTGTGTTACGAGAATTATGTTCTCAATATTCATAACCCAATTCAATTAAACTACTCAGTCTGTAACCCAGGATTTGTAAGATACTGGTCAAATGAAACAGACGGAGGCCCAGCTAAAATAGTCAAAAAGGTTTATTCACGAGAGCGCTGGTTAGTTGTACAAAACCATTCATTTTATACTGGCTTCTTACGCACACACTTTCACACACAAACATTAGGTATCCTACACACACACTTGTCCTACTACCCAGCCAACAAAGATTAGGGGAGGCCGTGAGAATCACTCCCCGTTCTACCTCAAGATAGGGAGACCGTGGGAAGTACTTCCCGTTCTTTCCCCAATCTCTCAGAGGCCCTAGCCAGGTCGGCACCGAATTCTGCTTAGACAGTCTGTTTTTAAGATATTATAAAGACATATTGTACAGTTATATTGTTTTACCCTAATTCTGACTAAAACTACTCACATCATGACTAAAACTACACATAATTTATTATAATTTTACTGACTAACACTACACACATGAATTATAATTTTATGATTCTGATCAATTTCACTGTCCTTTATATGGTTTCAGGGTGGAATATTTGAATCATTAATTTAAACATAAATTCCATCAACAGGTTGGTAACGGGCTGATTTGTCGGCTATTTGAGGCAGTAGTGGAGGGTTTCTGCCTGGTTTTGATCTCCTGGAGGGCCAGGCTGGCTGGATGGATTCTGGCTTTTATACAGGTCCTTGTAGAACAGTCATGGTCTGTGGAATACAGTTCGCTATTCTTCCAGTTAGTTTATCAGTTGGCTTTTAAAGTTCTTGGTTTATTTTGAGTAGATCTGTAACATGCCAGTCTCTGGTAGGAAATGGGATAAGAAATACTGCTGCAGCAAGAGACAGGGATGTTGTTGGCAAAAACTTGGTAACATCATGATAAAACACTACCAGTCTAGTTCAAATACAAGCTACGAGATATAGAAGGAATAGTATCTTGTCTACAGGATAAGGAATAGTATGTCAAAAGGTCAGTTAAAACATCAGAAATTCAGCATTGAATTAGGAATTAAAATACTAATTTAATAGGATATCTATGGTTTGTTGCTCCAGGGTTCTTCCAGAATTATCGCTGTGCTCTCAGCTCTACCTCCCTGGATCCATTATCTCCCTCTCACACAGCTGGCTCTCTTCTCCTCTCCATCTCCGTGCTGTAGAGAGCACACTTAGGCAGGGTTGGATAGGTTACTATCTAAATGTAATAAGTTAGTTACATGTCCAAAATTGTAATTCAGTAATGTAACTTTGGGATTAGCCAAACTCAGTAACGCAATCCAATTACTTTCCCAAAAAGTCAGCCCCCCCCCCTCTAATTCCTCTAATTCTCTCTCTCCCTCCGAGGAACTGAGCCCTAGGACCATGCTTCAGGACTACCTGGCCTGATGACTCCTGGCTGCCCACAACCCACTTGGTTGTGCTGTTGTTCCAGTTTCAACTTTTCCGCTTGCTATGGAACCCTGACATGTTCACCGGACGTGCTACCTTGTCCCGGACCTGCTGTTTTCGACTCTCTCTCAACCTCTGAATGCTTGGGTATGAAAAGCCAACTGACATTTACTCCCGAGGTACCTGTTGTACCCTACAACCACTGTGATTATTATTTGACCCTGCTGGTCATCTATGAACATTTGAACATCTTGAAGAACAATCTTGCCATAATGGCCACGTACTCTTATTATCTCCACCCGGCACAGCCAGAAGAGGACTGGCCACCCCTCAGAGCCTGGTTCCTCTCTAGGTTTCTTCCTAGGCTCCTGCCTTTCTATGGAGTTCTTCCTAACCACCGTGCTTCTACATCTGCATTGCTTGCTGTTTTATGCTGGGTTTCTGTATAAGTACTTAGTGACATCTGCTGATGTTAAAAGGGCTTTATAAATACATTTGATTTGAAGAAGACAAAAAGGATCCATCAAAGAAATATGTTGTGTCATCAAAGTGGTCTCTGACTTGTGGTCAGACTCACTCAGTTCGAACAAACTTTTAAAAAACATGCTCCTTTTTTCAATGCTGAATTGAATGTCATTGAGAAAACAGAAAGGTGCCAATGTCATCCAAGAAGTAATCATTTACACTAAAACAAAAATATAAACGCAACATGCAACAATTTCAAAGATTCTACTGAGTTACAATTCATATAAGGACATCAGTCAATTTAAATAAATTCATTAGGCCCTAATCTATCATTTTCCCATGACTGGGAATACAGATATGCATCTGTTGGTCAACGATACCTAAAAAATTTAAAAAAGTAGGGGCGTGGATCAGAAAACCAGTCAGTATCTGGTGTAACCACTATTTGCCTCATGTAGTGCGACATCTCCTTCCCATAGAGTTGAACAGGCTGTTTACTGTGGCCTGAGGAATGTTGTCCCGCTCCTCTTCAATGGCTGTGCGAAGTTGCAGGACATTGGCGGGAACTGGAACACACTGTCGTACATGTCAATTCAGAGCATGCTCATAGGGTGACATGTCTGGTGAGTATGCAGGCCATGGAATAACTGGGACATTTTCAGCTTCCAGGAATTGTCTACAGATCCTTGCCACATGGGGCCGTGCATTATCATGCTGAAACATGAGGTGAATGGCACAACAATGGGCCTCAGGATCTTGTCACGGTATCCCTGTGCATTCAAATTGCCATCGATAAAATGCAATTGTGTTAATTGTCCGTAGCTTATGCTATCTCCCATCTGCCTGGTACAGTTGAAACCAGGATTCATCCATGAAGAGCACACTTCTCCAGCATGCCAGTGGCCATCGAAGGTGAGCATTTGCCCACTGAAGTCCGTTACAACGACAAACTGCAGTCAGGTCAAGACCTTGGTGAGAACGACAAGCAGGCAGATGAGCTTCCCTGAGAGTTTCTGACAGTTTGTGCAGAAAATCTTCAGTTGTACAAACCCAATTTCATTAGCAGTCCAGGTGACTGGTCTCAGACGATGCTGCAGGTGAAGAAGCCGGATGTGGAGGTCCTGGGCTGTCTTGGTTACACATGGTCTGTGGTTGTGAGGCGGCTTATAGTAGAGAAATTAACATTCAATTGTCTTGCAACAGCACAGGTGGACATTCCTGCAGTTATCTTGCAAATTTCACACTCCCTCAAAACTTGAGACATCTGTAGCATTGTGTTGTGACACAAAACTGCACATTTTAGTTGCCTTTTTCCCCCAGCACAAGGTGCACCTGTGTTATAATGTGGTTTAATCTGCTTCCAAATATGCCACAGCTAATGGATTATCTTGACAAAGTAAAAATGCTCACTAACAGGGATATAAACAAATGTGTTCACAACATTTTTAAGAAATAAGCTTTTTGTCCATATAGAAAATGTATTTTATTTCAGCTCATGAAACAGGTTGCATTTATATTTTTGTTCAGTGTAGTTTTTCCAAAAGTGTCTAATCTGATTACAATATTTTTGATGTTAAACTGATCATGTATTCCCCAACCCTGCCCTTTAGGGATCCATCTCAATTTCGCTTAACTTTGTCCTTGGTCTAGTTCTGGTTTGAGTCCCCTTTTTTGTTGTAGTTTTCCTCCACATGCAGTCTCCTGTTTGACTGTCTGAATAATTTAGTATTTTGTCACCCATAAATACCCTCCTCTTTGTGAGATAAAGGGGAGAAATCTCTCTGCCAGTCGTTTCTGCCTCCCGAAAGAGTGATCACAAAAGCACTTGAGCCAGTGCAGCCCATAGCTGCTGGGGTCCTTTGGCCTGGCTGGCTGGCCACAAAGATTGTCTGTCTGTCTGTCCTCACCCTCAGTGTGGATGACCAATACAACTGGCTGATACCCCGGGCACATCTGGGTCCTCATTTACAAAACGCATTCAGTTGTATAAATCACAAAAACTTTAAATTTATAAAATTAACCATTTTAATTCAACATTAAATAAATTGAGCATTTTCATGTCAAGTTCAATGTATTGAAATATAAAATCGCAGCTTGGTGAGTATTTAAAACCTCTGTAGGACTAAGACAAACAGCATGGCTCACCACTGATGCTTGTGCTTGTCCCACAAACTAACTTAGTGCTGCCCCCTTCAACAAGTTTGACAAACTAGAGATCAGTAGCTAAAAAAAACAGTTAATTAAAAGGTGTTAACATAAAGGGTTCGTGATAAGACACCAAGTATCATATTTGATCTTTATTCTGACTCCACCACGTCTGCATTTTTCTTCTATGCATCTTTTTTAAACACACATCCAGGAATAAACAAATAAAAGAGAACAAAGACATTTGTTCTTCATAAACTCCATCTTAAAAAAAGTCCCACAACAAATATCACATACAAAAGACAAGTCTACATAGGAACTCAGGACACATAGAGACAGTAGGTGAGCGGGAAGAAAGGGACAATAGGGGGGAGTGCCGTATTAGGAACAGGGGTAGTGTTATGACATATAGCTAGAGGGGAAATGCAATCCGAAAAGACAGTGTGGAAGTGCTGATGATGAAAAGTGATGCAGGCTACATTGGTAGTCTGGTGGTCCAGTCTGTTGGTATGTACAACCAACTCCTCTCTGTTTCTTTGTTCTCATACCAAAAGATAGTATGACATCAATAGAGGAGTTACAGCACATCCGCTGTATGGGGCCAGGCTAGTGCCTGAGCATTGTAGAGTGAAATGTTGGACTGTAGCTACGTGTGTTCTGAGTGAGGAGTGTTAAACAGAACACAGCAGGGTGAAAAAATATTTGGATAGTAGGATGGTCTAAGAGATGGTAGAGGAGAAACATATAGTGAGAAATGGCAAAGATGTTTAGCCTTCCACACCAACACCAAAGGCAGAAATTAATCATAGACAGGTACCTTAACCCCACCAAGATCAAGGCTATAGAGATGTTTTATGATGAAAGCTGATTTTTTTTCAAACCTTGTTTGCGCCAGTAAACTCTGTCAAAGTCAGACCTGAAGGATCCGTTTGTTCTCCACATCAACGGACCATTTCTCCACATCATCATGAAGGGAAGGTTGAACCACGATCCTGCCTTTAAAAACAGGGTCTCCATGCCTGGCTTTGAAAGCCAGATCATCCAACCCCACTACACACTCACTAATGATGATGATTAGCAGTACAGTGCTATGAACAGATACCTTGTCCCTGATACTGCACTCCGGATCTTAATACTCCTCTGGCATACTGTTTCTTCACAGAAGTTTCCACATCAATATACATACCAATGTGTCATATGTTAAATAAGAGGTATTGTCATCATAGTAGTTTCTTCTACTGCATACAGTATAGTACACACCACCATTCGCCCATCAATTGGCGTACACACACAAAGAACAGGAGTACAGGAATGGCTTTATGAGCATTTAAATACAAACGTAACTTAAATTCCACCACAGCCAACTCATCTGGGCATGATAGCTTTGAGAGGCTCACGTAACAATAGTTTGAAAGTCTTCAGACCATCTACAAGCAAGGGGGGATTGAAAGGATAGCAGGCCGTACAGTCATGCAATAGGGAGATAATGATGACTAAAAACAAAAAAGTAGCATGGGGATTGGTATCCCAGCCTGGTAGTGACTAGAGTGACGGACTCTGCTTGACATACAGTATCTTACAGAGCCATAGCCTCAGCTCCTCTACTGCAGAGATAGAGAGAGCAAACATTCACACTGGTAGTACACAACTGCTTTCAGTCGGTCAATGCAATCAATAAAAGTTCAATGAGCAGTGATGAGCTCGTAATGGAGTTAACAGTTCCCTAGTCTGCAGCAGGTGGATAGGCTCCATAGTAGATTTTTTAAAACTGTCCAAACTAACACCGCATTGATGTGCTAGTCGGAATTGTTTGCTAATTGGTTGAAAGCGGCACATGTATAACTACAACCAGAGTTTCCTAGCTTTGACTAGCACGTGAACGTGGCAAAAATAAAGCATTTACAAATTGCACTCGGTCGCCATGTCATTCCAAGGTCCTTATACATGTGATATTTACATTCATTAGTTAGTCTAGGATGGGATTTTTCTTTTAAAGAAAACAAATATAGTTCATTTAAAAACTGAAAGAAAATTGTTTCCACTAACTTGACATTATAATGCAAAGGCAGAAGACCACCAGTATCTGTTCTGTGATAAAGACATCACCTGTATTATCACAAGCACAAAAACTAAATCACCAAAGGTTTCTGGTTCTCTGAGAAAGATTGGAGAAAGCCACTGTGTGTCTGACAGCCATCTGCCCCCTGCAGTTATAGTCTAGTCATGGTGGACACCTGCTTTTCCAAGCTGACTTTACAGTTTAGGGTGTGTGTGGTGTAGTGTAGTGTGGTGCAGAGAGGTTTAGTGTAGAGTGGTGTAGTGTACTGTATGTTGTAGACACAGGTTGGACCAGGAAGCCCCAGCTTGGCCACCCCTCTGTTCACTCTTTCTATAGACTAGACCTGAACAGACAAAACCAGGTGGGACCAGGCCTGGCCTGGTTGTGTCTGGTCTGATGTGTTTATCTGAGCCTGGCTAGCGCAATTTGAGCCTGAAGGCTGAGATCTCCATGGGCTCCAGGCTGATGGAGGTCATTGGCCAGAGGGGGGCTGGAGTACATCAGGGACAGAGACACAGGCTGCAGCAGCTGGAGGTCAAGGTTACGGAACAGAGAAGACACACCCAGCTGGAGGAACAGACAAGGAGAGAGAGCGAGAGATGGATACAGTTTGTAAAAGAGAGGAGGTAGAAAGAGTGTGTATGAGAGAACAATTTGTCCAGTCACTCCTCATGTCTAACACAGAGAATAATCTTTCCAGACTGCTAGCATGACTCCCACTGCAGTGCTGTACGAGTCTGTGCAACACACTGTACTATCTCCCCAGTTGTATCTGTGGTGATCCATGTGTGTGTGTTGTTGAGGACCACTGACCTGTCCCTCGGAAGTGGTACAGTTGAATCCAGGGTTGTTGGTCTCCAGGTCACAGTCCAGACTCTTCCGATGCAGGATGAGGGCCGTGTAGGGAGACGGGGAGTGGGTGTCCTGCTACAACTCACACAAACATATTAGCATCAATGGTTAGTACACAGAACCCTACATGTATTATATCTTCCAGTATATTGACGTTCCACAAACAGGACAATTACTTCTTCACTTCTAGTTACCTGGTGCTGGACGCTGCGCAGGTTGAGCACGTGGAAGTCACAGGGCAGGGCCCCCGTAAGGGGGGCAAAGGTGTGCAAGGGAGGGATGCCACGCTTCTTGGGCAGCACAGGCAGCGCCAGCACCTCGTGGTTGAGGATGGCCGAGGTCATGTGACTAAGTAGGGAGGGGAAGCTGGTTGGTCTGCTGTCCACCACCTGGGAGGCAGGAAGACAGGTTTCAACACAGGTCAAATATGATAACTAACCCCCATCCCACCCTGATTAGCTTCAACAGTCAACACAGCAGGGAAACTGCAGGGCTGAAAACAATTATTTGCATTTTAAGCGCATATCCAATTCCAGGATTTCTTGCAATGCTGCTACGGCAGGCTTTATAGCTATAGGGTACAGGGCAGCTAAACACAGGTTAAACTAGAAGGTAAGAACAGCTATAACAGATTATATAGACAGACGTCCACGGCTGGGTATCTAGTGACCTCGCTGTTGCCATGACAACTTTACCTCTTGAGCTCCGCCTCTCAGGGCGAAGGAGACGAGAGAGTGAAACATGGAGAGTTTGGCAAAGAAGCCATCATGCTGAGTGCAATGGAGAAGGAGACCGAGAGAGATGACAAAAATAAATAGAGGGGAGTGACAAATAAAGAACGGAGACATGGGTTAAAGAGTGTAGCATGAGAGATTAAGACATTTGAGACACACCGAGAAGTAGTCCCGGCTCACCCACTGTTTCCCCCCAGACTAGATTGTGTTTATTTGCTTGAATATGACACCTAAACTAACTCCCATCTGAGGATATTAGACTGACTGACCTTGTAGCCAGTGGACCTCCTCTCCAGTAGGAGGCGGAAGCGGTTGGCCGTCTTCTTGTTGTACTTCAGGCCCTGGCCCAGGCCACGGTTATCATCCTGCATCAGCCACCGGTCCAGAATCACCTCCAACTGGCCTGAGGGAGGGAAAAGCAGAGATATGCATATATAGCTCCATCATAGAGATCAATAGGGGAGTCTAGATACTGGATAGAACCAGTTTTAGCATGGATATTGTCATTGAGGACTTCCACCATGTTAAAGTAGTCAACTAGGTGGGGATTCCTATGGGTTGGGAGCAACCAGCCAATAAAATCAGAGCACTTCAAGTTGAGTTGCCTATAGTTTGCAGATGGTTTTAAGCTATTTCACCACCATCTAGTGGCCACAATAAACGAATGACAATATTTGGTTCAGGACACCAGCACTTTCCCCCCCAACACAAACACAGAAGAGAATGTACTACTTTAAAATGGAGATCGTCTCAATGGCACTGCCAAAAATGGTGGATAAATGAAGATAGTTCACTCAGGCCGTTTACCATTGGAAAAAAATGTTGGGTCTACTTAACTGGGTGTCTCCCATGAACACCAATGCAATATCAGTTGGGTCTGGTCTACTTAGTTAATTGACTTTCCTTGAACCAGATACCATATTGGCACAGATACAAAGATGAGTCCTCCATTATCTCTCTGAGCTCCATAGAAATAAACATAGATAACATTGCAAAGGCAAACAGCAGAGAAGTCACCACATTTCAGTAAATGAAAAAGGAAAAACTTCTACCAGTCCCTCTTAATGAAAACGTATTTAGAGATATAAGAGATAGAAAACTTCAGAAACTCAAAAATAACGTATGAGTTGTCCGTCCCTACCGCCCTCTAGGCTGGTGACGCCCAGGGCCTGGGCAGAGTGCAGGGTGAGGCGGAGATGGCTATCCTGGATGTAGGCCTGGCTGGGCATGGGGTAGAAGTTGGCTTGCAAGGTGAGCTTCAGGAAGTGGCGCCGGGGCCGCATCTGTGGAAACATTACAATATTAAGGTACATGTTGAAGCCAAAGGTCAGACACTCCAGCGTAAAGTGTGCGTTGTGGTCTGACCTGGAATCCGTTGAGGTCTGTGTAGAAGGTGTCGTCATTCTCGATGTCCGTGTCCAGACGCATGGCCAGCTCTTTGTTAGACTGTTCTCTGATGTCCACCATGGTGGTGACATCCAGGGACAGACCGTCCACACCTGGCACATTGTGTATGCGAATGGTCTGTTGGAAGTGCTGGTACATAGCCACTACCTCAGAGAAGAGAGGGCCCTCCACCACACGCACCACCGGAGGCTCCTTCTGACTGTAGGGCTCAGACGGAGAAACAGAGACAGTGTGTTTCTGTAATGGATTGAGGCAGGGTAGACTGATCATAAAACATTATACAGTTAAAAAATATGTTTTATTGTCACATACACCGGATAGGTACAGTGAAATGTGTTGATGTACAGGGTCAGCCATAATAGTATGACGCCTCTGGAGCAAATTAGGGTTAAGTGCCTTGCTCAATAGCACAGACTGCTCCGACTGCTCTTAAATGCAAGTAAAACTAAATACATGCTCTTCAACCAATCGCTGCCCGCACCTGCCCATCCGTCCAGCATCACTACTCTGGACGGTTCTGACTTAGAATATGTGGACAACTACAAATACCTAAGTGTCTGGTTAGACTGTAAACTCTCCTTCCAGACTCACATTAAACATCTCCAATCCAAAACTAAATCTAGAATCTGCTTCCTATTTCTCAACAAAGCATCCTTCACTCATGCTGCCAAACATACCCTCGTAAAACTGACCATCCTACTGATTCTCGACTTCGTCGATGTCATTTACAAAATAGCCTCCAACACTCTACTCAGCAAAATTGGATGCAGTCTATCACAGTGCCATCCGTTTTGTCACCAAAGCCCCATATACTACCTACCACTGCGACCTGTATGCTCTCGTTGGCTGGCCCTCGCTTCATACTCATCGTCAAACCCACTGGTTCCAGGTCATCTACAAGTTTCTGGTAGGTAAAGCCCCACCTTATCTTAGCACACTGGTCACCATAGCAGCACCCACCTGTAGCACGCGCTCCAGCAGGTATATCTCACTGGTCACCCCCAAAGACAATTTCTCCTTTGGCCGCCTTTCCTTCCAGTTCTCTGCTGCCAATGACTGGAACGAACTGCAAAAATCTCTGAAGCTAGAGACTCTTTCCACCCTCACTAGCTTTAAGCACCAGCTGTCAGAGCAGCTCACAGATCATTGCACATAGCTCATCTGTAAATAGCCCATCTAATCTACCTCATCCCCATACTGTATTTATTTATCTTGCTCCTTTGTACCCCAGTACCTCAACTTGCACATTCATCTTCTGCACATCCTACCATTCCAGTGTTGAATTGCTACATTGTAATTAATTTGCCACCATAGACTATTTATTGCCTTACCTCTCTTATCCTACCTCATTTGCACATGCTGTATATAGAGTTTCCTACTGTATTATTGATTGTATGTTTGTTTATTCCATGTGTAACTCTGTGTTGTTGTATGTGTCGAACTGCTTTGCTTTATCTTGGCCAGGTCGCAGTTGCAAATGAGCTACCTGACGCTCTAGGACAGATGGGGGGGGGGGGGGGGGGTTGGCAGCTAGCTCACCTTAGCCTTCCCATCAGGCAGGAAGAGGTAAGCCCCACTCTTGTCCTTTGAGGACCGAGTGCCGTACGTCACAAACTGGATCTGAACCTTGACCTCCTGGGGGTTGTCTTTACGATGGATACTCTGATGGACCAAGCGAGAGAGACAAAGAGAGAGAGAATTATACATTACACTTCAACCAAATTAGTCTGTGCTGCCTATTTGGAATTCAGCAAATGATCAACGGCCTTAGGTTAATTTTATAATTTCAGTCACAGCGTTTAGGCTGACTTCCATATCAGTCAATCTGTTAGAGACAAAGAGTAGTCCGTGGCTGCATCCTCAATGGCAGCCTAGGGCTCTGGCAAAAAATAGTGCACCATATAGGAAACGGGCTGCCATTTCGGCCACAAGCCTCTTCCCCTCCACATACATCCAGCAGGCCACTGGTTCCAGAGAAGCCCAGTGTAAGGGACTGGGTGGAGATGTAGAAGAGCTGTGGGTCTGCTGTCTGGGAGCGCAATTGGAAGGGGTCCACGGCGTGGGCAGTCTGCCCCTGACCAGACAGCCTCAGCAGTGTCTCAGAGCACAGCGTCATGGGGGTATCAGCAGAGTCATACAGGTGGAACACAGCCAGGACCAGGGCAGGCAGACGCACCATGAAGGAGGCCTGCAGACAGGAGAGAACACAGTTAAAACACACACACACGGCAGACACTCATGCTACACATAATAGATCAACGCATCTGTCAACTGAAGTACCACACAATGTACATTAAATAGTCACTGGGAGCGCCACAAATTAAACCAGCAACCATACACACACACCTGGAAGCCCTCTACGCTCATCTGGCTAGCAGAGCTCCACTGGGCAAAGAGCTGTACAGGGAGGGTCTGTCCATTCTCTGTGAGCACCCAGACCCTGACAGAGTTCACCAACACTGTCACCACACACAGCCTGTCCTGCTCCACTGGGTTGAACAGCACCAGGTACCTAACAGAGAGAGACAGGGGGAGATCAGTCAAACACTCCACCCATGAGAGACTGTACTGAGGCAGAGGGGAAGAGAGGGTTACCTAGGTCCTGATTGGTCCAGTTCAATAAGGGTGCGCTGGGGCAGGGAGTCTTGGGTGGCATGCCTATCATCCTATAGTCACAAACACAGAAGTACAAAGTGCCTTGAGAAAGTATTCACGCCCTTTGACTTTTTCCACATTTTGTTGAGTTACAGCCTGATTAAATGGAGATTGTGTCACTGGCCCACACACAACTGCATAATGTAAAAGCGGAATTATATTTTCAGAAATGAATAAAAAATGAAAAAAATGAAACGTCTTGAGTCAGTAAGTATTCAACCCCTTTGACATGGCAAGCCTAAATAAGTTCAGGAGTAAACATTTGCGTAACATGTTGCATAACAAGTCGCATGGAGTTGTGTTTAACATTACTTTTGAAAGACTACCTCATCTCTGTACCCCATACCCCACACATACAATTATCTGTAAGGTTACTCAGTCAAGCAGTGAATGTCAAAGATATACTTAACCACAAAGACAAGGGAGGTTTTCCAATGCTTCGCAAAGAAGGAAAGATATCGGTAGATGGGTAAAACCAAAAAAGCCGATATTGAATATCCCTTTGATCATGGTGCCGTTATTAATTACACTTTGGATGGTGAATCAATACACCCAGTCACTACAAAGATACAGGCGTCCTTCCTAACTCAGTTGCAGGAGAGGAGGGAAACCGCTCAGGGATTTTCCCATGAGGCAAGTGTGACTTTAAAACAGCGACAGAGTTTAATGGCTGTCATAGCAGAAAACTGAGTCTGGAGAGTTACTCCACAACACTAACCTAAATGACAGAGTGAAAAGGAAGCCTGTACAGAATACAAATATTCCAAACCATGCATCCTGTTTGCAATAAGGCACTAAAGTACAACTGCAAAAAATGCAAAGAAATTAACTTCATCTTGAATAAAAAGCGTTACATTTGGGGCAAATCCAACAACACACCACTGAGTACCACTTCATATTTCCAGCAAAGCACGGTGGTGGCTGCATCATGTTGTGGATATGCTTGTCATCTGCCAGGGAATTTCTTTTTATAGAAAGAAACAGAATAGAGCTAAGCAAAGGCAAAATCCTAGAGGAAAACCTGGTTCAGTCTGCTTTCCACCAGACACTGGGAGACAAATTCAACATTCAGCAGGTCAATAACCTAAAACACACTATACTTTCTTACCATGACAACATTTAATGTTCCTGAGTGGCCTACTTACAGTTTCGACTTAAATAGGCTTCGCAATCTATTGCAAAACTTGAAAATGTCTATCTAGCAATGACCAACAACTAATTTGACAGAACTTGAAGAATTTTAAAAATAATAATGTGTATATATTGTACAATACAGGTGTGCAAAGCTCTTAGAGACTAACCCATAAAGACTCATAGCTGTAATCACTGCCGAAGGGGATTCTGACATTGACTCAGGGGTGTGAATACTTATGTAAATGAGATATTACATTTTCAATACATTTGCTAAAAATTCTAAAAACATGTTTTCACTTTGTCATTATGGGATATTGTGTGTAGATGGGTGAGAAAATGTGGAATCAGTCAAAGGGTATGATTCCTTTCTGAAGGCACTGTATGATTCAGAAATGCACTTATTGCTTGTTACTAGACTAGGGAAGCACTGAGTAGCAGTAGATCACAACTTGATAGATATACAGTCAACAAGGAATCATATGGAAAATTAAAATACAAAAAGAAGTTGAGCTTATGTGAGCTATTTTAACACTGCAATACATTGTTAGAGCTCCATGTCTCCCTGTCGTCCGTTACCGTCTCTAGGAAGGGTTCTGTCTGGTAGAAGCGATACACGTCCTTGTTTTTCATTACCAGGAAGTGGGCTGCGTTAATGATTACTCTCTTCAGGCCCTGCAGGGAGTGCAGTAACCTAAAGGAAAGACAAAGGACCAATGAGACATTATGCTAGTATTCTTGAATGGCCACTTAGCCTTGTCTCTTTTTTCTGTTCCTTCTGAACCATTCAACTGAGTTGGAGACTTAAGAGTAAAATGTCGGTATTTTTCTTTTGAGACCAGTGGTCACAAAGGCAGGGATGTAGAAAGAAAAAAAGGAAATAGTAGTATCTTTTTCAACTTTAAAAACTTTTATATGGAAAAGTATTCACTATTTATATTCTGTGTCTCTCTCTGTGTCTCTCTGTGTCCTTCTGTAGCTCAGTTGGTAGAGCATGGCACTTGTAACGCCAGGGTAGTGGGTTCGATCCCCGGGACCACCCATACGTAGAATGTATGCACACATGACTGTAAGTCGCTTTGGATAAAAGCGTCTGCTAAATGGCATATATTATTATTATATTAACTAACCTGTTACCGTAGTCGATGACCACGTTCTCCTTGGCGGTGCCTGTGATGGCATCATGATGCTGGAATAGGGCGACGGTGCGCCTGGCGTCCGTCAGCAGGGTGTAGTCTGACGTGGGGTAGCGGCCTTGCATTCCCGTGTGGCGAGCGTGGGCCACAGCCAGACTGAACAGGATCTCTGCACCTCTGTGGAACAACACAGAGGAACAAATTAACAAAGACAAGAGAGGTTTTGGGATTGTTCCTAACTTTGACAGTGTGCAGACAGGTCTCCATCTCCAATGATTTTACTTTTGAAACCTACGCACATGTGGCTAACATTGTTGAATTAAGAACTGAGAGTAAGGCGCAAATGCCAACCTGCTGTGTTACAGATGTACTAAAAAAAAACATGTCTGTCTGTTTACATCTGGCCTTATCTGAGATGGGACTCCAGCACGCGGTCCATGATCTTGTAGAAGGGCCGGGAAGTGTAATAGCCGCTCCAGTAGTGGTCCTCTCGGTCTGCGTACGCAAAGAAGTCCCCGCTCAGCACCGGGTATTCTGGGGGTCTGACACCCTGGGGCACACCGTTGGCCTTGTAAACCGCAGTGAAGTAGTCGGTCAGGGTCCCAAACTGGGCCTGGAGACACACAGGACCATAAAGGTGAGACATTACATTTTAGACATTTTAGAATTAATCAAATATCAATCAAAACAAACATACCTGCACATGCATCTCAGAGTGAGAGTTCATGTAGTCAAAGAGTCTCTGGTAGTTGAGGTACTGCTGGTCCCACTCCAGGGCCTTGTCGTAGCGGAAGTCATCTCCCAGCGGAATCAGAACCACCTTACTGCGGAACAGCTTGGACTTTTTACGGTACTGGTCCAAGAGCAGGTGGGCCCTGGGGTGGAGAGAGTGACTCAGGTCACAGTAGGATTGGCACTGTAAGTGTATAATCATGTAACTGACCATTATGGATGAAGACTTAAGAAAATGTAATTGTTTTCAAGTTTTTTTTATTTTATCAACTTCATTTTCATGACGACAAACTTCACCCAAAAGCAGTAAAGTAAAAGTCATCCTGGTTCACATCTAACAGCCGATATCAGGAGAGAGGACAGAAAATAGGAGAGACTAAAGGAGACACAATCTGTTATGCAGGTGAGTGAGGACCCAAAAGCGGTTTAACAGAAACAGAGTCTTTTAATGTCCAAACACAGGGAAGACATAGATCCTCTTCAGAGGTATCGATTGACAAAATAGACAACCCGCAGAGAGGGCGACAAAATAAATCATAAAGTCCTCTGATCTTTACAGGAGAGTCCCCTTCTAGCAGCAGAGGAGAATAGCAGGGTTAGCGGCAACAGACTGCTGGTCTCTCCGGGTAGGCACGGGTTGTAGAGGACAGAGGTACCTGATCACACGTAGCATCTGATGAAGAGGCAGATTACGACAGGACGGGACAAGGGTGAAGCAAACGAGAATCTGACAAAGACAGAAGCAGAAACAGAGAGAGAAATAGAGACCTAATAAGAGGGAAAAAGGGAACAGGTGGGAGAGGGTAAACGAGGTAGTTAGAGGAGATGAGGAACAGCTGGGGGAAGGAAAGGAAGAGAAGGTAACCTAATACGACCAGCAGGGGGAAACGAAGTGAAGAGAAAGAACAGGAACAAGACATAACATGACAATACATGACACAAACATTTTGTGAAGGGATGGCCGGGCATTCAACAATACGAGACATACAATTGAGTCAGTTTCCACAGTAACATGGACTCTTCATAATGTGAAGACACTTTGTTCCTCCTTGTTTCAGCAAACAAGTATCATGAAATACATGCACCCAATTGCTTACCAAAAACCAAGCACACCGACTTGACCACTGCTTGCTTTAGAATATAGAAATGATTGACAATAGCAACATTTCTGTCTATTGACTTTTGTCAAAGCATATTTGAATGAAAATAAGAAAGCTTGCAAGCAGTGTGTGGAAATGTCTTATTTTGAAACGCATTGCATGTTCAATAGTCTCTTAGTTATGTAGTCCTGTGTGGCTCAGTTGGTAGAGAATGGCGCTTGCAATGCCAGAGTTGTGGGTTTGATTCCCACGGGGGACCAGTATGGGGAAAAATAACGAAAATGTATTGACTCACTACTGTAAGTTGCTCTGGATAAGATTGTCTGCTGAATGACTAAAATGTCAATGTAAATGAGTGTGTGCATCCCTGCGCAATGCCAGTGGTACAGGGCAATACATGACTGACATGACCTTAGAAAATGGAAGATAAAAAGAGGAGCTTGAATGGAAAAAGGCAATCAATAGCTTTCAATGAGAGAGCTATTTTCCATTAGACTCTCAGTAATGTGTGCTTTGGAAAGTTCCATGAAGTGGGGGTTTTTCTGCACAAAACTATTCATTGATAAGCAAGTCGCAGTGAAGCCGGTTGCATATTTCCATGTTTCTCTGCACCCATAGGTCTGACATTTCCCCCCTAGCAGTGTGGCATACAAGGCCGGGGGGAGGCTCTCTGCTGGGCTCACCTTTCTGCCATGTTGGCCTTCACCATGGAACCTTCCAGGGACAGTTGACTCGGCCGCCTGGCAGCCTCTTGAAGTCAAACTGGCAGCAGATCTTGGGATCAGGTCCGCAGGTGTGTGGCACGTCATAACTGTAGAAGGGCATCATGTGGCAGAAGATGTCCGTGCCCGACTCCTGGTCTGGCAACACAAAAGAAAGATTTTTATTTTGGGGTTTGTGTGAATTCAAAAGTACAAGCAAGGAACAAACAACTGTTAGTGTTCTTAGTCCAAAATATAAATTGGCCACATTTTATAGTACAACATTTCCCTCATCCTCAATTTGAATTTGAAAGTCCATACAGTGACAGCACTCATTGGAAATCTGCATTCCAGAGAGATAAGCACATTATGGTGTAAATAGATGAGATTGGTCTGCTGCCACGAAAACAGCCAGCAACTGACCCCAGGACTGCTTCCACATGAACTCCAGGCTGCGGCTGGAGGCAATGTGCTTCTTGATGGAGTAGTGGACCCTCTGGATGAGCATGCTGGTCAGGTTGGCCCTCTTCAGCAAGTAGGCCATGGTGGCACTGTGGCCAAATGGATCCACCGCCCAACCCGACTGAGGGGTCATACCTACAGTAGGGCACAGCACACGAGGGTTACCATCATGGAGAATACAACAAAGCATGGTGCACAGTTTCTATGTCATAATGGAACTCCTACTGCAACAGGACTATGACCGAAGTCATACAGGATTTCACACAATACGTGCAAAGGTGTTGTTGCAAAGTTATCCACTCAGAGTTTGAATTATTTTAACTTTCCAATGCTTCTTCTGCAAACATCACAGTGGGCAAACCCCCTTGCATGAATAAGAGAAGGCATCTCGGAGAGGGGAAGCGTGTTGCTTACCCACGTTCTTCTCCAGCCACTGATGGCCCTCTATGAGCTGGTCAATCATGGCGAAGTAGTGAACGTTGGCCTCATCAGTCATAACCCAACCTCCGGTCACCATCTCCAGCTGCCCTCCCAGGATTAGCCTGCGACAGCGAGAGGATTTAAGACATCCACCCAGTAAAGACATGAGGAAAATTCTGTATTGTTGGAAAAGGATCCATAAGTAAGTATTTCACTGTTAGTCTACACCTGCCTGTTGTTTATGAAGTAAGTGACAAATACAATTTGGTTTGAAAAGCAAGCGCTTACTTGGAGACACTGTGTCAACCAAATAACCAGCTATTTTAGAAGCACCTGGTCTCTCTGCCAAGGGAGATGTGGCACTTATTAGCTAATTATAGTAGATCACACTGCTAATGTGGCCTGGCAGGTTGTTTACACTGAGATAAGAGATACTGAAAAGACACTGTTTTGCTAGTTGGGTAGACATTCACAGCTGGGCGAGTTCCTGCTTACAGAAAACAACAAAGTAGGGCAGCCCCCGAAGTGACTCTTCTTATTAACTGTATGCAAGAAATTCCTTTGTGTTGTCTTAGGAATGCAGGATTGTGTGTTGATCTTGCCAACCCCCATTGTCTCACCTCTGAGAACCAGAGGTTACATCCTGTAGGTCCGATATCGGATTAGAGGTTAACTTCACAGTAATTCCATTGGTCAACAACTCCGTTTTTGAAATCCAAATAGGTTCAATGCTTACACTATAAAAAGGATATTAGATTATGTTTGTTCCTGACTTTCTGTGGTGATATACCTACACCATGTCTTACCCTCTTCCTCTTCCCATGGTTTCTTTGTCTCGCTCGCTCTCTCTCTCTCTCTCTGAACATGCTTAGAATACTGCCTTATAATGCTTTGTAACTTAACATTATGCAAGGCATAAGCTTATCATTCATTTTCTAAAGTAATTAAATACACCTGTATTTAGAATTCCATTCTCAGACATTTCTTCAATGCCTATTACTCTAACTATAGTCTATTGCATATTGCTATTTATCTTATGGAGTCACATTTTAATAGGATAATTGCTTAATCTTATTACAAGTCGCATGTGAGGTATTTATAATATCATATACACACACACACACGTCAAATACTGTATTACGACACTACAACAACTGAATTTTTATCTACCAAGACTGTCACTATTGACTCTTCCCTATGTGGGCAATCCTCAACGGACGGCTTAGCTGCTTTAGGGAAGAACCAACAGTTGCAGACTTAAATTGTGTTGGAGTAAGATGTTTGAGAGCTAGTGCTGTGACTGTGAGATCCGCACTTGCACATGGCTTCCTGCTTGTGCATGTCGGCACTCTCCCACCACTTGGCGAAGAAGGAGATCTCAGACCAAATGAACTTCCTGCGTGGGTCCTCAGTCAGCTTGACCAGCATGTTGTTGAAGATGTGCTGCATCTGATCTGTGTAGTACTTATCAAATGTCTTGATCCAGCCTGTCGGGACAGGAGATCGCAGCACAGAGGTGATGAGCACAACAACCCAGATCAGGAGGAACAGGGTCCTCTTCAGTTTGACTGGCACGGACACGCAGCAAAACAATTTAAAATGAAAAGAGGAATCCCTTAAAGGAAAAGTTCAAGTAATAAGCTACCTCCCCATTTCAAAACATTTGTGTCTATGAAATATAACCCAGGACCTTGGTTTGAGGGTAGGTCAGATTCAGACATAAATAGAAGATGAACAGTAAAGAGTGAATCTACACCCTAACAGACAGTACTGTACTATTTCCTATCATGTATTTTGCCATGTCAAGGAGGGGTAAAAGCAGGACAGTGGGACAGTACCAAACACAACATAGCGGTGAAATATTACAAATAACTCTCGTTTTATTATTTAAACAGAACAGTAACAATGAACCACCTTGAATGTATTGTCAGAGGCTGAGAAACAAGCAGACTATGAATATCTCAGAAAGGAGAGAAGTTGATGACTCTACAATACATAAACAGTGCAGCCTAGCACTAACTAATCTATAGAGCAATATGCTCACTGTAGACTAAAGTGGTCTCTCAGGGGTCTCCACAGACCCAGGACAAGCTGTGAACATTTACTCAGTGACACCTTGGTAAAGAGCAAAGTCTATCCTAATTAAATAGAACCATAATGAATGGCTATTCCTGCTACTGAATTACAAAACTTGACAGTTTCTTCCAAAGTCAACAACTGTCAAGTTAGCTAGCTGGCCTTGCATTGGCTGTACACAAATCTAATGGAACTGTTGGTCTCTGGCTAAAATCAAATCTTGTGCTAATACACAGCCATTCTTATCTAAAAAATAACTAAGACGTTGGAATTCTAATGTCATTGTGTCACTCAATTTGTCAATCCAGTCATTTCCTTAATATTGCAGGTGATAACTCAATCAATGTTTCATTTTTTGCTTAATATATATATAAAATATATTAAGAAAATATTTTATTAACTTTTTTGGCCTTCCGTCGTCTTTTGCTACAATGTGCCCTGAAGAACCCAGTTTAGAGCCATGTCTCACCTGGGTCGTTGTGGGAGTGAGGGACCACAAACACCTGCAGCGGTTCATTGTCCCACGCCCCAGGCTCATAGGTGATCTCAAAGCCCTGTTTCCACACACCCCCGTCAACATTGTCAAACTTCAACAGGGATTATATGTCTAGCATCTGGAAGGCAACAGACCAAAGTTAGCTAAACTTAACTCTGCTTTGCGTTTAGAACAGAGGCAAATCACATGATATCTGTAACCTCACCTTAAACCTGCCACATAGACAAGAGACAGCATGTTAACAATTACACACACGCCTACTGATGGCCAACAGAACAACAGAGTTCCTCCGAGACGAGACAGTCCCTGGAGAGCTGGTCACCTGCAGGTCGGTATGTCTGCGTCGACCCTGGGAGAACTGGCAGTCCTGGGGCTTGACGGAGAGAAAGGTGGGGCGTCCATCAAAGGGCAGGACCCAGGAAACATTGGCACTACGGAAGGGCAGCTGTCCGCTGGGGGACACAGCGCCAGAGTCGGTCAGCTCCAGAACAGAGTCCTTTATGTGGCTGATGATCTAGTGGTTCTCCTCCAGTAGCTGCGCCAGCTGTTCTATGCGGTTCTGCAGAACAGAGATTTGGCTCTAGAACACAGGAGGAAAAGGACCCGGGGGGGGGGATGAACGTCACAGGAGGTGCTAAACAGGACTAGCTAGCCTATATGGATGGATTTTTGCACCAACTATCTTGCACTGAGTCGACGCACACACACTGGACTCTACCCACACATACTTACACCGACACCAAAACACACGCATACTTACACCAGACATGTTCACACTTCCTGTGCTGCTGCTACTAGCTGTCCTGTTGCCTATTCACTTTAGCCCTACCTACAGTAGCAGTCAAATTATTGGGCAAACCTACTCATTCAAGGGTTTTTTATTTTCACTGTTTTCTACATTGTTGAATAATAGTGAAGAAATAAAAACTATGAAATAACACACCTGGAATAATGATGTAACCAAAAAAGTTAAACATGTTAAACATATTCTTCAAAGTATCCACCTTTTGCCTTGATGACAGCTTTGCACACTCTTGGCAATCTCTCAACTAGCTTCATGAGGAATGTTTGTCCAACAGTCTTGAAGGAGTTCCCACACGCTGAGCACTTGTTGGCTGCTTTTTCTTCACTCTGCTGTCCAACTCATCCCAAACCATCTCAATTGGGTTGAGGTTGGGTGATTATGGAGGCCAGGTCATCTGATGCAGCACTCCATCACACTCCTTCTTGGTCAAATAGCCCTTACAAAGCCTGGAGGTGTGTTATGGGTCATTGTCCTGTTGAAAAACAAATGATAGTAGGACTAGTGGGCTTATTTGAGCTGTTTTTGCTATAATATGGACTTGGTCTTTTGCCAAATGGGGCTATAATTTGTATACCACCCCTACCATGTCACAACACAACTGGATTGGCTAAAACGCATTAAGGAAAGAAATTCCACAAATGTAATTTTAACAAGCTACACCTGTTAATTGAAATGCATTCCAGGTGACTACCTCATGAAGCTGGTTGAGAGAATGCCAAGCGTGTGCAAATATGTCAAGGCAAAGGGTGCTACTTTGAAGAATATACAATATAGTTAGATTTGTTCAACACTTTTTTGGTTGCTACTTGATCCCATATGTGTTATTTCATAGTTTAGATGTCTTCACTATTATTCTACAAAGTAGAAAATAGTAAAAAATTAAGAAAAACCCTGGAATGAGTAGGTGTGTCCAAACCTTTGACTTGTACTCTATGTGTACATAGTTACCTCAATTACCTCGTACTCCTGCACATCAACTCGGTACTGGTACTTCCTGTATATAGCCATGTTAATTTTACTCACTAGTAACTGTGTATTTATTCTACTTATATCTTTAGCTCTACATTGTTGGAAAAGGACCCGTAAGTAAGCATTTCACTGTTAGTGTACAGGTGTACACAAAGCATGTGAAAAACATTTTTTATTGTTTTATTTGACACTACTTCACAGTTCCATTACCAAAGGAAACACTGTTGTGAAAATGCAGGTCCTTGTTCACTCAAGCTGTAGCAAATAGATAAATGAATGAATAAATACATAAAATCAAAACAAAACTGAACAAAAATATAAAAACGCAACATGTAAAGTGTTGGTCCCACTTTTCATGAGCTGAAATAAAACATCCCAGAAATGTTCCATACACACTAAAAGCTCTCAAATTTTGTGCACACATTTGTTTAAAACCCTGTTAGTGAGTATTTTCCTTTGTCAAGATAATCCATCCACCTGACAGGTATGGCATATCAAAAAGCAAGTTAAACGGCATGATCATTACACAGGTGCACCTTGTGCTGGGACAATAAAATGCCACTCTAAAATGTGCACTTTTGTCACGTGCCACAGATGTCTCAAGTTTTGAGATAGCGTGCAATTGGCATGCTGACTGCAGGAATGACCACCAGAGCTGTTGCCATAGAATTTAATATTCATTTGTTTTGCAGTATTTTCTGTAGAGCTGTCAATGTGGCAATTGGTTGGAATTATAATCCATAAATATACAGAACACAAATATAAAATGTAACAATTTCAAAAGAGAATTGGAAGTTAATTTCCCTACCATAAGCCGCCTACAACGTTATTTTAGAGAGTTTGGCAGGCCCCGTGTATGGCGACGTGTGGGCGAGCAGTTTGCATATGTCAACATTGTGACCAGAGTGCCCCATGGTGGCGCTGGGGTTACGGTATGGTGGCGATTTGAATGCACAAAAATACCGTGACGAGTCCCTGAGGCCCATTGTGAAGCCCATTTTTTTTGTTAAGGTATCTGCGACCAACCAATGCATATCTGTATTCCCAGTCATGTGATATCTATAGATTAGGGCCCAATGAATGTATTTCAATTAACGGATTTCCTTATATGAACTGTAACTCAGTAAAATCTTTGAAATTGCTGCATTAATATATTTGTGTTCTCTATATTTATGGATTCTAATTCAAGCCAATTTACACATCGACAGCTCTACAAACAAATACTGCAAAACAAGTTTGGGGTAACATGACTAAAATCCTGTCAGTAACAATTAAATCCAGCCCTCATTATACACACTGCTGCTGGACCAGGTCTGTAAACATAATCAATCACAAATCTTTGTTGCTGCGAAGCAGTTCAACTGTGGTGGTTGGGCCGCGACTCAACACAAGGTGTGTTTATGAAAATAACTGACTGCCTCTCAGGTTAAAGTAAAAAATAAACATATAGACTAAAGATATGAATTATTCAAACACGTGTGCATCTCACCAATAAATGTTGTTAACATTTGTTAATTACAGCTTTGATGTAACTCAATATCAAAGGAAAGTTCACTAAACTGTTCAGAAGGTACTGCCTCTGGCTTTTAACGCCACAGTGAGATGTATCACAACATGGTGTTTGATTGCAGACAAGGATTTAGAGAATAACAAGCGATGCTATGTCTATAGGTAATGTCTTACCCTTGGGAAGTTCCCACCTCCGTTCTGTCGCCTTGCAGGGTCGTGTTGGACCCTGTCCAACATCAGATACAGGGAAAATACAGCCACACAGAATATGGCTCCTCCACACACCGTCACCTGCTTTTTCAGCTTCATCATTGAGCCCGTAGAAAAGCTTTTTTAGGAGAGAAAAAACAACTTCGATTTGTAGTATTTACCACCAAGACAGAGGGAAAAGGTCCTCAATGAGGACAGAGTGGAGCGCAGTCCATGGAGTGCAAAAAGTGTCCGGCTGGACCAGTGTCAGCAATGGTTCCCTTCCAACCTTGCCTGTGCTCCCCTAGACCTCCATTCACCAGAGCAGTCAGGGGCGGAACATTTCGCAGAGGAGGGGGGTGTAGAGGCAGTGAGGGACACAGGGTACTTAAATCAACAGTAGCTGGCAAACAGTCTGTCAGCTCCGGCCAAACCACAGCCACCGCCGGGCTCCTTCAAAGTGGCCCTTGTGCTCAACCATCCAAACCTTTGAGATTACGGAGGAGAACCCCCCCCCCCCCCCCCCCCCCCCAAAAACAAGCTCTAAACGGCAGGGGCTCAAACAGGAAACCTACTGTGTCCGCAACATGGTATGTGTCTGTGTGCATATATGTGTGTGTGCGATCCTTTGGTCCAGTCCAACTCCCAGGACTGCGTCTAATCCTTCACCACAGCCACAGAGTCCCATTTCGCTCAGTTGGCCACCAGGGCAAAGCCATAACAGTAAGCACAGGGCTGCAGTGATGCAAAGAAACAGGGCTGAATGAGAGAGGGACTTGGCTACAGGTACCAGCAGCTTTTTAGATTGCTTTTTCGCTTGGTTTACAGCACATCAGGACTTTGAATGTGACAAATGTCACTGCAATGCTCTCTGTGACAAAGCCAAAGCATACCAAGAGTGACCAAAAAAATAAGAGGTTGAGTTCCATTGGTCCCGTTTGCACGATGTTTAAATGATGTCCTAGGGTCATTTTCTGAAGCTGGTGGGATAATCTCAGTTTAACGAGACATGGCAAAAAAACATATGTAATTCTGTTTTCCAGGCAACAGAATAATGCTCTTCAGCACTCAGTAACAGGCTGAATGTAAGTTTGTGGGAGAGAGAGAGTCACAGACAGATGATGATAAGTAAATCCATACCAAAAAACAAAACAACCAAGCTGAGGACAGTGGCAGGGATTTCAGAGCACTAGCTAAGACAGGTGTTCCTTCTTACCTTAGCATGCAAATCCTGTATGATTTTAATCCTTTCAACTCACAGGATGTCAGTGATTTAGCCTTGCCAGGGGGATTTTTGATGATAAAACCCAACACTTGCTTAGGCTGGCTGCATAACAACTAAATGGGTCCCAATTAAAAAATATTTTTGGGGGGCCATCTGTGCATGATGACTCAAACTCTCATAGCATGGAAATGACAGGCTCCAGAGTGGTATTAGCAGTCCCAAAGTAACATGCTTTATGCTTTTAATACAAATGGAGATGATTTAGCCACTGACTGACGATTCTCCTTCATCAATACCAAGATGATGGAAACCAATGTTGGTAAATATCCTTGTTTGTGGAAAAGTATAGTAACCTGTGAATGAAAACAGCAGCAATCAGTGAAGTGGAATAAAGCTCAATTGGTCATGATGATTTCCCAGTGTGTGGGTTAACGTTAGTGAAGCAGCAAGGACATGGCAACAAGCAAACCAGTATCAGTATATCAAGTTCTAGCTAGTTATAATCATTGTCTATTGTAATCGTTTAAAATCAGTTAGATAGTGTTAGGGTTGCGTAAATTCAAATCTGGTATCAGGATAAATATAACAATGAGTCACCGATTTTATACTATGTATTTTTTATTAGCTAAGTAATAAATGGCAAATGCAACTTTCGTATATATGGGCTCACTCTAATACCACGCAGGGCAGAACAGAGAACTGACAAGACGTATGTAAAACAGTATTCTGTATACTGTGATAGACATAGTTCCAACCCGTCTGTTGGCCTATCACAGTAGAGGCTGGGCGTGGTTTAAACTTGCCCAGCCTATTGCAGGTGCTCAGGCGGGTCCCCGCCTCTTGGCGCTTTTTGGAGTCTTCCCTCCGTCGATGTATAGATCCTTACTGTTCTGCTATCGCAGCCTAGTTAGAACAGTTGCTCAGTTCATGCTATTGTGTTGTTCAGTATTTTTCCATCTCAGTTAAACCTCGTGATGACCACCCCTCCCTATCACAACTTTGTAAGATACAGCAAGTCACTCCATGTGCTCAATATTGTTACATACAAACACAAGGACAAAGCATCTGCTGGGCTGTTATCTACCGTTTTGCAACATGCAGGTCACACTATGTTACTCAGTTCTTGTCACACACAAACAGGCAAGTAGCAAGCAGTTGTTTAATCTCATAATGGTGCTCCAGTGCACAAATGCAGACACCTCACACAACCAACATCAGATAATATTAAATCATATATATCTAATGGCTATAATGTAAAATACAGGATCCAACAAT
Source organism: Oncorhynchus gorbuscha (assembly GCF_021184085.1). Classification (NCBI taxonomy): domain Eukaryota; kingdom Metazoa; phylum Chordata; class Actinopteri; order Salmoniformes; family Salmonidae; genus Oncorhynchus; species Oncorhynchus gorbuscha. Next base: position 26,027,652 of record NC_060173.1, on the reverse strand, counting down.
CCCCCTTTTTCACACCCCCAAGGGTGTGAACAAAAATTCAGCAATGAATCATATAACAGTTACAAAGTTTAAAATACCTTCATGTCCTCCATTCGATCCCACTATGTACTAGATTGGCTACCAGCCACCTAGGAACTTAAAACCCTCATGTCAAAAGAGAACAGCTCATTTAAAAACAGAATAAAAGAAAATGGTGTCAAATTTAAGTCCCCCTTTTGACACCTGCTAGGGTGTCACTCATTATCCTTTATTTCAGCGGTCCCAACATAGCAGTATGTTAATAGCAGTTCATGAAAATAACAAAAAGTTTATTATTAATAAAACATTATTATTATTATTATTTTTCTTTTTTTTACAGAAAAACAGAAAATAAAAATCAACCAAGAAAAAATAAAAATCAAGTGATATATGCTTTTGTCTCCCCCTTTTGACAAAAACAGGATAATACTTTATTGTTTATTGACATGTAAGATGTAGGATAAAACTTTGGTCATGGAAAACAGAGTAAAGCAGAACAAAGCATTATTATAAACCATCTGGTCCTCTCAGCTACTCCTATCCTGCACCAGTTGGGCTTCATGCCACCCAGGGACTCGAAACCTTCCCAACAGGGAGAACAAACATACTGGAAAGAAAACCTATCATAACAAATGTATAACAAGGAACTGTGGTGGTGTAAAAATGTATTCTACTACCTCACCCACAGCATACCATGGGTCATCCTCAGTCAGTCCCATCCTCCCCTGAAAGCTTGATTCAGTATCAGCATCTCCAACTGGAGCATCAAGCAAAGGCATCATCATGCCTGAAGCCTTCACCACATCTGTAACAGACTTCTTAAAACACGGTATGATGCAAGCAGCACAACACATAAGCAATAACAAAAATACAATAATTAGGGTCAGAAATCCAGTAACCACCATACCAGTGTACTTACCAAACCAGGCTCCCAACCAAGAGAACAGTCCAGACTCCTCCACCCCCACCATGGTCCTCATCTCAGCAGATAGTGCATCAAGCCCATTAAGGGCCTTAGATATACTACCATCTGGACTGGTGTTATTAGGAATATACGTGCAACATTGTTCACCAAACATCTTACAGACACCCCCCTGACTGGCAAGAAGCATATCCAAAGCAAGTATATTCTGTCTGGCAACCCTAGATGTGGCCTCAAGCTGTTCAGACAGACCAGTGAGTGCATCACGGGACTAATTCACAAAACGCTGTTGATTATAGTAGATATAATTCATCCATGCAGTCTGTCTTGCATCCACTATGGCTGGACCCATAATAGGTAGTAAGTGCCAGAGTCCATCATTCCTATCCAGGGCCTGAAACTCATGAGGAACCCCCACTGACACTCCCAACAGGTTAGTGTGTATGTCAACTACATCCTCTGTCCATGGAGCACTAACATTCACTAACTCTTGAACGTGCCGTCCTTGGCCAGCTCTCCCGCTATCTCTCTCTGAATGACCTTCTTGATCCAAATCAGTCAGGTTTCAAGACTAGTCATTCAACTGAGACTGCTCTCCTCTGTATCACGGAGGCGCTCCGCACTGCTAAAGCTAACTCTCTCTCCTCTGCTCTCATCCTTCTAGATCTATCGGCTGCCTTCGATACTGTGAACCATCAGATCCTCCTCTCCACCCTCTCCGAGTTGGGCATCTCCGGCGCGGCCCACGCTTGGATTGCGTCCTACCTGACAGGTCGCTCCTACCAGGTGGCGTGGCGAGAATCTGTCTCCTCACCACGCGCTCTCACCACTGGTGTCCCCCAGGGCTCTGTTCTAGGCCCTCTCCTATTCTCGCTATACACCAAGTCACTTGGCTCTGTCATAACCTCACATGGTCTCTCCTATCATTGCTATGCAGACGACACACAACTAATCTTCTCCTTTCCCCCTTCTGATGACCAGGTGGCGAATCGCATCTCTGCATGTCTGGCAGACATATCAGTGTGGATGACGGATCACCACCTCAAGCTGAACCTCGGCAAGACGGAGCTGCTCTTCCTCCCGGGGAAGGACTGCCCGTTCCATGATCTCGCCATCACGGTTGACAACTCCATTGTGTCCTCCTCCCAGAGCGCTAAGAACCTTGGCGTGATCCTGGACAACACCCTGTCGTTCTCAACCAACATCAAGGCGGTGGCCCGTTCCTGTAGGTTCATGCTCTACAACATCCGCAGAGTACGACCCTGCCTCACACAGGAAGCGGCACAGGTCCTAATCCAGGCACTTGTCATCTCCCGTCTGGATTACTGCAACTCGCTGTTGGCTGGGCTCCCTGCCTGTGCCATTAAACCCCTTCAACTCATCCAGAACGCCGCAGCCCGTCTGGTGTTCAACCTTCCCAAGTTCTCTCACGTCACCCCGCTCCTCCGTTCTCTCCACTGGCTTCCAGTTGAAGCTCGCATCCGCTACAAGACCATGGTGCTTGCCTACGGAGCTGTGAGGGGAACGGCACCTCAGTACCTCCAGGCTCTGATCAGGCCCTACACCCAAACAAGGGCACTGCGTTCATCCACCTCTGGCCTGCTCGCCTCCCTACCACTGAGGAAGTACAGCTCCCGCTCAGCCCAGTCAAAACTGTTCGCTGCTCTGGCCCCCAATGGTGGAACAAACTCCCTCACGACGCCAGGACAGCGGAGTCAATCACCACCTTCCGGAGACACCTGAAACCCCACCTCTTTAAGGAATACCTAGGATAGGATAAGTATTCCCTCTCACCCCCCCCCTTTAAGATTTAGATGCACTATTGTAAAGTGACTGTTCCACTGGATGTCATAAGGTGAATGCACCAATTTGTAAGTCGCTCTGGATAAGAGCGTCTGCTAAATGACTTAAATGTAAATGTAAGCACTACGTCGATGTCTTCCATGGGATGGAATGTTTTCAGATACAGATACAGAACCCAACAGCTGTTCAGCAGTAACATCAACAATGGTCAGTGGAATTATCAAACTGGTCAGAGCACACGTACCTTGCCAGTCTCCTCTAAGAATGGGTCTCAGCACTCTTTTGGGTCCACAGATCCACCACACATCAGCCAGACCACTAGTTTGGTTTAGGCCTGTAACTGGCCAAGTGGAATTAATGGTTATGTTACTACTGCAATCAGCTTCAGGCAATCTTCCATAATCAATGCCATTACCTGTACCCGTGATGCAACTGTAATTGCCCCCATATGCCTTAACACCCCAAGGGGCCCGATGAGGAGGTACTGTAGGAAACACAAGGCTCAAAGAGGAACAGAGAGTTGAATTGAGCTGAATCTGGTAACAACCTCTCAGAATACACAACCACCCCTCCTCTCCTTCTCCTATAGCAAATGGGTGTGTAGCCAGAACAGGTCTAGCATGACCAATGTTTCATGTAACTCATGCAGTCCTTAATTTTCAGGATTTTAGCTGTGCACCTCATATAAGACAGCCACAAATTGTCCCTACCATCAAAACCAGTCTCAGTGCCTAATTGATCAATAGCTGAATAGTCTAACATTAATTACCTGAATGGGATTTTTAACACAGTGGTGGCAGGTTCGGTCCAGGGGTGGTAGAGGAGTGTGTCTGGCCCTGGTTCGTCTGGGACCTCTGGTTTTGGCAGCACCTTAACAGAAAACACACCCATCGTGTCTGTCCCGGTCCTTTGTAGTCTGAGGGTGTAAGTGCCTGTATCAGAGAGCTTAATAGTTTTGATGGGTAGTAGGATTTCATCACCTTTACAGAGTTCAACAGTGCTCCCAGGTTTTCCCCATATCATGGAAAACCTATCCACCTTTGTGAGATCCCCTATGCTATAAGGATACCCACTTCTCCAATCCCAGAACTGTCCCAAGTTGGTTATCATGTAATCCCCATACGGACACCCTCCCAATTTAATATAATTTATAATTTTCATCCACTTGTTCTGTAGACATACATTCAGCACTCCACGGGTCAGAACCTGGAATCCGCTGGCACCTCACCATCTATTTCCATCGATTTCTCCAGAGTCCTGGAAATAAGGCCTCATACACAGGGAATTAGACAACAGCCCCATAAAACTAAACAGTCACACAGGTGAATGTAGCCCATAATACAGTGATCATAATATTTTTTCCCCATTTTCCGAACATACTTATCAAAACAATTAGTCAGAGAAGTATCCACCCCAGAGTTTTCTGACAAACTGTGAGCCAGGGTGGTCAAACCAGCTGAGGCTTCGGGCACTGATCCGTCCGGAGCTGTGTTATTTGGGATGTAAGTACAAACATGGTCCCGATAATCACGCATACTTCTCCCTTTTCAGCCAATAACATATCTAATGCAATTTTATTCTGCCAAGCCACCAGGCTGGTTGCTTCAGTCTGTTCTGCAAAACCTTTAATAGCATCTCTGGTATAATTGTTAAAGCGCTGTTGATTATAATAAATATAATTAATCCAGTCCACGTCCGTGGAACCCCAATGTTATCAATGTATACTTTGTCCTTCCATACTGGGTGAGTGGATTCATATAGCCTTCTCTCTCCAAATGAGCTATGACCTGTGTCCACGATCAATATGGGAACCTGCACCGATATATGCCATAATGGCTCAGTGTCCTAGACTGCCATGTAGTTAGAGACTCCATTTTGGTCTACATAAAACTCCATTGAGAGATCCTTCCCAACCTCTACTCTAACTTCCTGTCTACCCAGATCTAGGGATCTCTTATGCTTATTTTGGAACAAAATCCTCATAGTCTAAACCATGGGTCAAATTACCACTCTCTGCATACTCAAGTAGGACGTGCTGTATCAGGAATATGTCACCCACGATAAGACAGCTCAGACGAACAGCTTCCATGTGAAACCCCACCCTTTCCCCGAGAACACATCATTTAGCAAGAGCCAGACACATCTTCACTTCTATGAACAAAAACAGGGGTGACAGGACAGGGAGGGTTACTTCATTCGAGAGATGGCCCCTGGAATTCTGTTAATTCCAGTTCTCCTCTCGAACACTGTTTATTGTTCGATAGCGTAAAGTGTCTTACCCTCCCGCCGTGCGATATGAATCCAGGTAGCTCTTTCAGCTAGCTGTCACCAGGAGTCCTTGGTATGGTCACCCCAACAAGCCTCTGGGACTGGATTGAGTGACTTCACCTGTAGTTCACATGTAATGCATAAAATCCTGGACATACAGGCTTGGTTAACAAACAGTTTCTCATATGTTTTATCTGATTATATCTTTAACTTCTATGCCCATTTGTTAGCTACGTTTTTTTTAATTATTAGTTTCTTATCCAATAGGCCCCATCATATCCTAGACCACAATTTACCCATCCCCCTTTTGATACCTGGCTCTGCCCAGGTACTCTCCACCTTACGTACTCTAAATAATGACTTAGGTAAGATTAGTATATTATCCTTCTGTTCTGACATTATCATGTAGGAGCGCCCCTTTCATTTTCCACATGTCCAATTCTCCCTTTTGTCTCCACTCAGTAACTGTTATCTACACATTCTGTTATCTTTGCTCGTCCTGGCTCCCTTCTAAAACTTCTCCTTTCTGCTCTCCAACCTTCAAGGTCTCTGCAGTGCGGGGGAGGGCTCTTCTGTCTGCCTTTTCCCCTATCTGTCTGTAGCTCTTTTTCTCATGTTTCCACATTTTAACTAAATGTCTCACTGTTTGGCTTTATCTAAACTTGTGGATTTTTTTTTAGAAAAAAATGTCTATGGTGGCGATTTCTAAAGTCCTTATATAGGTTAATTAAACTCCACTATAATTAAGTTACCTTAAAAATTAAATTACATTTTAAAAAAACATTTAAAAAAAAAAAAAAACAGTATTACCCATGACCACAAATTCATTATTCAAATGGCACCCCCTTGTGGCTGATCACACCACCCGGGAGAGTCATGAAAGCAGGTCAAAGGTTACACCATCCCCCTACATTCGTGTTCCATACCATATTAGACATATTAAAGAACCCTTTATCCTTAAAATAAAATAAAAATCACTTGTGTAATTAAAACTCGTAAAATAAAAAACTCATAAGGTTCCATATGTGAGCGTGACTCTTTAAAATATCATGTCTCTGGGAACATAGAAATCCCCTTAACCCAAACATTTACTACAAAAACAAAACCTAATAATTATGATAATCCCCTCAAACTCAAATAATTTGTCTCGATGTTTCATGTCTTATTCGTGTTTCTCCAAATTGTCTCCCCAAAATACTTCTTAAATACCCAGCCATTAGACACACACACAACTGTGATAAATGTGCACTGTCCCTTTAATATAAAAACCTCAGCCTGTAATCCACTCTGCGGGCCTTTCATTGTTCCCCATAATGAAAACTGATTCTAATGTTAGTATACCTTAACCTCCTGTTTAATTTCACTGGTGTTATCTGAACAATCAAACCAAAATCAATAACCGGGAAGTACTTGTGTAAATTAATTAAAAGAACAAAATAAATCTACCTTATTTCTCAGTACTTGGTTAGAACACCACTCCCTTCTTTCATCGACCACACCCGTCGCCCCGTACCTAGTGTATATCTTATCTATTACTCAGTGGCTCAATTAATGTTTAACGTAAGTATGTTCAGATGTTGATTATGTAATTCTACAATATTAGCATAGTTCAAACCTCATAATATAAATCTACACACAGAATTTTACGTTAATAGAGTTTAACACTTTTTCCAACAGTCATGCACACACCCTCAATATTCTATGATATAAACATCTCATCAGCAAGCCTGCGACTTTTTCAACATTCTCACCGGTACCAGCTCCAACTGAAATACCTAATGTACCCGACCTCATTCATACCGATATTAGTCCCCGACTGAATATCAAGCGTATTTCATGCACACGATTTGAGTCTCACAAATCTTAATTTACGCCAGTAAGCTTCAACTTAGACCATACACACACAAATCTTCATTCACCCTAGCAAGCAGACCAGTGGGAGAATGGCCTTCTGTCCATTCTCTGTACAGCTTTTCACCCCATCTCTTCCACTCCTTACCCTCTCTGCCTTCATTCAATTCTAGAGTGGACTTCAGCATTTTCAACACCTTTTCTATTTTCAATGACATTTTATGTACACTACAATACTGTCAACAACCTATGCCTTTACTAAAACCCAAGTGGTACCCTTTCCCTACGGCTAAATCGTCCCCCAATTAGGTCTAAAGTAAGAACTCAATTATGCACTGTGGGTCCCCTAGGGTATTAAGTAGTCTAGTGTCCCCCGGATTATCACCTTTACTTCAATACCAAATGTACAAAATAAAAAATACAATCACTGCATATGACTAACGTGTCAACTGGATCACGTTTCTAGTACAACTTAATGTCTCATTCAAACTTGGTAGTCAGTGCGACGACTTTACTGTACTTCACACACACCTATGCTTTGTTAGGACCTTAGAGAGACCCTTTCCCAAAGGCTAAATCGGTCTCAAGTCCAAGTAATCAATTTAAATATCCGTCATTCAAATCAAATCAAATTTATTTATATAGCCCTTCGTACATCAGCTGATATCTCAAAGTGCTGTACAGAAACCCAGCCTAAAACCCCAAACAGCAAACAATGCAGGTGTAAAAGCACGGTGGCTAGGAAAAACTCCCTAGAAAGGCCAAAACCTAGGAAGAAACCTAGAGAGGAACCAGGCTATGTGGGGTGGCCAGTCCTCTTCTGGCTGTGCCGGGTAGAGATTATAACAGAACATGACCAAGATGTTCAAATGTTCATAAATGACCAGCATGGTCGAATAATAATAAGGCAGAACAGTTGAAACTGGAGCAGCAGCACAGTCAGGTGGACTGGGGACAGCAAGGAGCCATCATGTCAGGTAGTCCTGGGGCACGGTCCTAGGGCTCAGGTCCTCTGAGAGAGAGAAAGAAAGAGAGAATTAGAGAGAGCATATGTGGGGTGGCCAGTCCTCTTCTGGCTGTGCAGGGTGGAGATTATAACAGAACGTGGCCAAGATGTTCAAATGTTCATAAATGACCAGCATGGTTGAATAATAGTAAGGCAGAACAGTTGAAACTGGAGCAGCAGCATGGCCAGGTGGACTGGGGACAGCAAGGAGTCATCATGTCAGGTAGTCCTGGGACATGGTCCTAGGGCCCAGGCCAGTTGAAACTGGAGCAGCAGCATGGCCAGGTGGACTGGGGACAGCAAGGAGTCATCATGTCAGGTAGTCCTGGGGCATGGTCCTAGGGCTCAGGTCCTCCGAGAGAGAGAAAGAAAGAGAGAAGGAGAGAATTAGAGAACGCACACTTAGATTCACACAGGACACCGAATAGGACAGGAGAAGTACTCCAGATATAACAAACTGACCATAGCCCCCCGACACATAAACTACTGCAGCATAAATACTGGAGGCTGAGACAGGAGGGGTCAGGAGACACTGTGGCCCCATCCGAGGACACCCCCGGACAGGGCCAAACAGGAAGGATATAACCCCACCCACTTTGCCAAAGCACAGCCCCCACACCACTAGTTCATTCACACTTGGCCCTGCCTAGTACATCACATTCGTATCATATGGCTTTCCATTCGCACTTTGGTGGTCACTCGTTACCCACCCTTCATACATGTAGTCCCAGACTATCCAGTCACACTTTAATAATCAACTAGAATGAATCATACATGTAGTCCCAGACTATCCATTCAAGCTTTGGTGGTCACCCGTTACCCACCATTCATACATGCAGTAAGTGTTCTCTGTTACCACCTACCAGCCAGGCATACTAGTACATCCCATACACAATGCACCATTAAGTATTGTCGATCAATAATAAAATTGCAGTTGCCAATGGAGATATTACTTTCTCAACTATTTTCCAATCTCACACATCATAATAGTTTAAATTTAGTAACTTACATCAAACAGGTGTCTCACAAAACTACATTTGGATAAGTCCAATGTGCAGAACTTTAGTTTTTCACAACAGGTGTCTGCTTACCTCTTTTAGTTGACCGGTCAGGATTTGTGAGACACACCGTCCGACGACAGTACTGGCCAATCGGCCGGACAATTTCCAGCATTGTCCTTCTACCAGATCACGTCGGGGTCACCAATCTGTTAGGGTTGCGCAAATTCAAATCTGGTATCAGGATAAATATAACAATGAGTCACCGATTTTATACTATGTATTTTTTTATTAGCTAAGTAATAAATGGCAAATGCAACTTTCGTATATACGGGCTCACTGTAATACCACGCAGGGCAGAACAGAGAACTGACAAGAAGTATTTTTCCATCTGTTAAACCTCGTGATGACCACCCCTCCCTATCACAACTGTGTAAGATACAGCAAGTCACTCCATGTGCTCAATATTGTTACATACAAACACAAGGACAAAGCATCTGCTGGGCTGTTATCTACCGTTTTGCAACATGCAGGTCACACTATGTTACTCAGTTCTTGTCACACACAAACAGGCAAGTAGCAAGCAGTTGTTTAATCTCATAATGATGCTCCAGTGCACAAATGCAGAAACCTCACGCAACCAACATCAGATAATATTTAATCATATATATATCTAATGGCTATAATGTAAAATACAGGATCCAACAATAGTTAAATCCTAACAGAAAACCAGTGCACCAGCTAGCTAAATAAGCTAGTCAAAAAAGCTCCGTTGTCATTTAATTTCAATTGAGTTAGCTAGCTAGGTCGCTCAAGGGGGTCAATCGGATATCATTCAGACACCACAAAAAGTGATTATTGCAGTCATGCCTGCCTGACGTTGGTAGTCTGCTAGCTAGCTAATTAGTTAGCTGCTAGAATTTTATTTGCTAAACAATTTCGAACAGATTTTTGCTTTTTTCAAGAGTCTCACTCAATTTCTGCTGATGCCAACTTCTGGAGGTCACAGTGGGGCAACGATATTTGGCTTTCCCATGGATCTGAACGGTCTGCTGGTGTCACTACAATGAAAAATACCTTTGGTGGTAATATTCTACACTCGGAATGTGACCCCTTTGGTCACTTTATTTGTCTTGTGATCAGTTACAATGACATTACTCTCATTACTGTAAACTTCTACGGGTACAACACCAAACATGAGAATGATGAGTTGCTTGAATCTATAGAGAAACATATACTTCATTGGTTATCTAAATTTCCCAATTCGTTATTATTGATAGGAGGGGACTTTAACATTACAATAGATAATTCAACTGATAGATGGCCCCCAGGTAGGCCAACCAATCAGAATTTGGGTTTAATACTTTTTATGGAAAAGTTTGATCTTACTGATATATGGAGAGAGAGGTTTCCGGCCGACAGATCATTCACTTGGAGTAACAAAACAGGCTCCAGACAATCCAGAATAGATTTTTGGCTTATATCCAAATGTATTGATAGTGAGTGTGTTACTACAAATATTTGTACTACTCCCCTCACAGACCATAAGGCTATTTACATTGATATCAAAATATTTACCCCTGATACAAACCTTGGTAGAGCATCCTACTGGAAGCTAAATAGCTCATTATTAAATAATGATATAGTTACATTTGAGGTTAAAGATCTGCTCTCACACTTTTGGGAAAGGGCTTGTGAAGAAAAATCTTATTGCAAGAACTGGGAGCTCTTTAAATTTGAGGTGTCCAAATATCTTAGAAAATATGGTAGTAATCTTGCTAAGACCAGAAGAGCTGAGGAGGAAAATGTGATCATTAAGATAACTTCCCTTTCTCAGAAGTCCCCAGCTGACCTCTTGGGGGAGGAGAAGATGGAACTAATTGAGTTACAAAATAAACTGGATAATATATATAAATTAAAAGCAGAAGGAGCCTTTATTAGATCTAGGAAAAAATGGATTGAGGAGGAAGAACAGAATTCATCCTATTTCTTTAGACTTGAGAAATTTTACTCTAAAAATAACACTATCCATAAGTTAAACATTGATGGTGTTATTACAGATGACCAAAAATTAATCGCTAAATACTGCAGCAATTTTTACAGAAAATTGTATAGCTCTACGTACTGTCAGGAATCCACAGATATGTTTTTTAACTCACTGAATAATGTTCACTCTATCAGTGATATATAATCTAAACAGTGTGATGAACCCATCAAAGTTGAAGAGATTATAGAGTCTATCAAACATCTAAAGAACAATAAATCACCAGGTGTTGATGGAATTGCATCAGAATTTTACAAATTATTTTCTGAACAAGTAGCTCCCTTCCTATTCGAAGTCTTTTTAGAGAGTATTAAAAACAATGTTCTCCCTCCTACAATGAGTCAGGGGTTAATAACACTGATACCTGTAAGCCTAAAAAAGAAGTGCTGCTCATCGATAACTGGCGTCCAATTTGTCTTCTTAATAATGACTATAAGATATTAGCCTCACAACTTGCAAAAAGAATTAAAGAAGTTCTGGATGCAATCATTGATGAAACACAGTCTGGCTTCATGAGGAACAGACATATTTCTAACAATGTCAGACTAGTATTAGACGTACTTGAATACTCAGACCTAATAACTGAGGATAGCTTCATATTATTTTTAGATTTTTATAAAGCATTTGACACAGTAGAGCATCAGTTTCTCTTCCACTCCCTTGAGAGACTTGGCTTTGGGGATTTCTTCTGTAAGGCTATGTTATGTAGGTGAATGAGGACCCAAAAGCGACTTAACAGAAACAGAGTTTATTCCAGTCTTTAACAAAAACGATAATCCTGGATACTATCACAGGTAAAGTCCAAACAGGAAAACTGAAACCCTCTAGTCAGTAGAGGGGAACAACAGGAGATGCGACCACAGACTGCAGGTCGCTTCGGGAAGGCGCAGGCCGTAGCTGATATAGACACCTGCTCACACGCAGCATCTGAAGAAGGCAAAAACACGACAGGACGGAACTAGGACACAGAACAGCAAACAAGGATCCGACAAGGACAGAAGCGAAAACAGAGAGAGAAATAGGGACTTAATCAGAGGGCAAAATAGGGAACAGGTGTGAAAGAGTAAATGAGGTAGTTAGGAGAATGAGGAACAGCTGGGAGCAGGAACGGAACGATAGAGAGAGAGAGAGAGAGAGAGAGAGAGAGAGAGAGAGAGAGAGAGAGAGAGAGAGAGAGAGAGAGAGAGAGAGAGAGAGAGAGAGAGAGAGAGAGAGAGAGAGAGAGAGAGAGAGAGAGGGAGGGATAGAAAGAGGGAAAGAACCTAATAAGACCAGCAGGGGGAAACGAATAGAAGAGGAAGCACAGGGACAAGACATGACAATCTATGACAAAACATGACAGGCTATTAAGACTCTCTATGCAAATGGTAACAGGTCTATCAAATTGAAATATGGCACCTCACCTAGATTTGAGTTAAAGAGAGGAATTAGGCAAGGTTGTCCTATCTCTCCGTACCTGTTTTTATTAATCACCCAACTTCTTGCAAATTATTTAAATAATAGTCCTGTACAAGGTATTTCCATAGCTGGTAAAGAAATTATTATAAGCCAGTTGGCTGACGATACTACACTTTTTCTGAAAGACGCTAACCAAATTCCCATATCGATCAATGTGATACAATCCTTTTCCAAAGCGTCTGGTCAATATCTTAACATTAAGAAATGTGAACTCATGGCTGTCAAAGATTGTGTGAAACCTTCATATTATGGTATTCCAGTAAAAGAAGAACTTACATATTTAGGCATAACCATTACAAAGGATCAGAAGTCTAGAGGCTTACTAAATTTTAACCCTCTTATTAAAAAACCCAGAAGAAACTAAATCAATGGCTACAGAGGGACTTATCTTTAAAAGGTAGAGTCCTAATAACCAAGGCTGAAGGTATCTCTAGACTAACATATGGTGCTCTATCTTTATATCTTGACCGTAAAATAAGCAAGGAGATAGACCAGATGCTTTTCAACTTTCTTTGGAGAAACCGTACCCATTACATTAGGAAAACTGTTGTAATGAACACTTATGAAAATGGTGGACTGAATTTTCTGGATTTTACTACTTTAAATAATACTTTCAAGATCAATTGGATAAAACAATTCCTAAGAAGACCCACTTCTATCTGGAATTTTATTCCTCATCATGTCTTCTCTACTTTTGGTGGCCTTAACTTCATGTTGTTTTGCAATTATAATATTGACAAAGTTCCAGTGAAACTTTCTGCTTTTCATCGGCAGGTTTTCTTGTCATGGTCCTTAATTTATAAACAAAATTTTTCTCCACGCAGATATTATATATGGAATAATCGGGATATATTGTATAAAAATACCTCTCTGTTTTTAGAATATTGGTTCAGAAATAATATCCTATTGGTGAGCCAACTGGTAAATGCAGAGGGTCTTTTACTCAGTTATAAAGAATTCTAAAGAACACCTAAAGATTTTGCAATTGTTTTAGATGCCATTCCCTCAGGTGTTGCTATGTTATTCAGGAACATGTCAAGACCTGACCCTCAGAGCCTACCTTCTATTGACCCTGTTGACTCATCAGTAGGAAAGATTTTGTTTCTCTTTTGGTCCATTCAACAACAGAGCGATACGATCCTTGTTTCAGCAGGATGTTGTATCTATACCTTATGTCATGCCTTATTGGAATGGATTTATTGATAATATCTGTTGGGAAAAAGTTTGGATGTTGCCACAAACATACCTACTTGTTAACAAAATTAAGGAAGTTTCCTTTAAAATTATTCATAAATATTATCCTGCCAACCACTATATGAAGAAGTTTAAGGAAAACATCAACTCAAATTGCTCCTTTTGTAATGACCACCCAGAAACAGTTGTGCATCTTTTTTGGCATTGTATGCATGTAAGAAAACTGTGGCAAGACATCAGTAGGTTTATAATTGAAGACATTTATGAAGATTTTACACTATTGTGGAGAGATGTACTGTTTGGATTCTTTACATACAATAGAAATACGCGGAATCATTTTTATGTAATTAATTTCATTATTCTTTTGGCCAAATTTCATATACACAAATGTAAATTTACAAACAGAAAACCACATTTTCGTATCCTACAAAAAGAAATTGAACTGTATTTTAAGACGGTTAAATGCTCTACTAACAAAAAAGCTGTTAGAATTGTAAGTATATGCATGTCCCTTAAGGTCCTTGTGTAATTGTAATGTGATATTGTACCCCCTAGCTCGATTGTCCATTGTTTGTAATCTATGTATGCTTGTGTTCCCTCATGTGCTTTATGTATTGATTTGTTGTTAATAAAAAAACATTTTTTTAAATATTTTTAAAAAATATTTAAAAGTTAGCTGCTAGAATGGCAGGTTGACGTTTTGTCTGTTACCATAACTTATCCTGTTAGTCAGCTAGCTAGCAGGTAAAGTTAGCAAGCTTGCCATCTTTTTTTCAGCAAGCCTTCAGTTATTGAAGCTTGCACTTTCTTACATTAAGAATGGCCGTTACACGATGCCTGTGCACGGTTATCCATAGCTACGGAATGGTTTGTTTTCTTTTTCACCGTCAGCCCGTTTGGATATGTGTGTCAGTGTGGGGGCTACTCTGGTAAAGCTTTTAGCCTAGTAACGTTAGCGCAATTCAGAACAACAAAGCTTTGTGGGATGTAGCACTAGCTAGCTACTCAACCAGAGGAGCAGAGCACTAGCCCAGGGGTATTCAACATGGGGTCCGCGAGGTACTGCAAGATGGATTGTTTGAACTAGGTTGGAATGGTTTGTCATTTTAGATTTATTGCGGAAGGGACTTGATGAACAATCAACATCCATACAGGCAGAGCTGAGTTTGTTTGATGCGTCCTTTCTGTAGGGCACACAAGCGATTCAGTGAACTCCTCTCTAAAGAGGACAGAAACCTCACCAGTGTGCCCATGGAGAAAGTCCTTTCACTGCCAGAACTCAAGGTGACAAGATTGCAATTCTACTCCGTTACTAATACTTGAATGTTGTTACAAATAATTTTAACATGTTGGATTTCCTTTGGTCCCTAATGTTTATGTTCTGTCCCCACCCTTTAGTCCAAACCTTTCAGGAAAAGGATCTGCCATGTATTCTCAACATCTGATATGAAAGATGGAAGTCTCACCTTTGAGGACTTTCTTGATCTCTTGAGTGCCTTCAGCGATTCAGCTACACTGGAAATCAAGTCCCACTATGCATTCTACATTTTTGGTAATACAATTGTTGGGAATTCATGAGGTACACATGGGGTATGTCATGTATTCATGATGTCTGGCAGTGTGTGGGTGGCTGGTGAAAAACAAAATGGGAATTGTTTTGTCTGTTCAGACTTTGATGACGATGGCACGGACCTGGAGAAGCTGGTGAACTGTTTGACTGGTGAGACTGAAGACACAAGGCTTAAACCTGAAGAGATTAGGCAGCTCGTCAGCAATGTACATTTACAGATTAAGGCCACTATTGGTTCTTCCCAATATGAGCCTACCTCAAGGAAGACCTGTGTATGATATAGTCAGATCTGCTTTATATGATTAAGTCTCTGTCTGCAATATCCAAGGGTAAAGCAACTACTTATTTACTTTTCAATTTGACAGATTCTTGAAGAGTCAGATATAGACAAAGATGGGACAGTAAATCTGTCAGAGTTCCAACATGTTATCTCCAGGTCACCAGATTTCGTCAGGTGAGTTGAAATCTGATTAGAATATCTCTCCATAATCGCTACATTTTAACTATGTACCCCCTCTCTAATATTTCACATTTTTCTTCAGTTCTTTTAAGATTGTGCTGTGAAGTCTACGAATAACACACCAGGATATGGATGCTTTGGATTCTGTTCTATTCATACTAAGAGGACCTCTTCTATTTTTTTTCATTGTAATACCAATAACTTTGAGATTTTGCCTTAAATTATACAGAGTGCCCCCCCCCCCCCCCCAGACTAAAGGTTCCTAAGCTTTTGGGCATGTGCGGATCACGCACTGCGCATGTTTTTACCTCTACTTGACACATACATTTGTGTTGTATCTTTCCTTTCACATATCTCATTGTCAATCGTGAATGATAGATAATAATGGAGTCTTTGTAGGCACCAACTCCGCAGTGGTTCATTGGACAAAGCCTAAGGGGAAATTAATGGTGTTTTTGGATAAATGCCATAAATAAGTTTAGGTAAACACAGGCTTAAGAGATTTTTTTGGTTCTGAGAATCTTCATCAGCTAACATCACTTTCTTGAATTTTGAAGAATTCATATAATCAACAACAAAAAAAGCATAGCACAAAGGCTTAATTCATAAAGGTCATGTTAACTGACTGGTATTATCTGATATAACAAAACATAAGATCTCCTCAGCCTGTGTTAACCTCAGACCTTATTTTCTGCATTTATTCCAAAACCCTATTCTTTCCCCATTCATTTTTCACAGGGATGGCTGAAAAAAAAACAAAGGTAACTAATTTCCTGGGTTTTAGGACTACACGCTGGCGAGCTCTGGTAATTCAAGTTTTTAGCAGTTAAACGTCCATGCAGCAAGGGATCTGCATACCAACCATTTGATCTCATCAGCTTCATGGGATATGCATTTAGTCTTTGTGTTATTGTCGTTTCGAATTATGGGCTAGTGAGCCAATTTTAGAGCAGATGTTAAACTGTAGCATAGTTTAGGCTGTGTTTTTGCCAAGTGGCCACATGGATTATTTTTTTGTTGTTGTCGGACAGTCATTTTATATTCGGTTCTGTTTTGTAGAATACCATCATTGTGATCTTGCAGACATTGAATCAGCTTTGATCAAACTTTATTAAACAAGCTCCATTAGCCAGAGTAGCACAGAGTGTGCGTAAAGTAGAGAATAATTTTTCCGGGGGGGAAAGGTTTGGGAAAGTGTATTTCTACATCATGTCAGTGCTCTCTTAACGGAAACTTTTTCAAATCTATAAAGAGCTAGAATATAAGTAATCAAGTCTTAGTCACTGACTTTACTTTATTTGTCTGAAACAAGCAGCTAGTCAATCAATCTGTGCAATGTCCTTAGTGCTCAACTC
Organism: Oncorhynchus gorbuscha; assembly: GCF_021184085.1. Classification (NCBI taxonomy): domain Eukaryota; kingdom Metazoa; phylum Chordata; class Actinopteri; order Salmoniformes; family Salmonidae; genus Oncorhynchus; species Oncorhynchus gorbuscha. Next base: position 26,010,705 of record NC_060173.1, on the reverse strand, counting down.
CTACAGGCAGTTTTTCCATTCTATGTAGGATATGTGTCAGGATGGAGAGAGGGGTCCTCTTTGATAGCAGAAACAAAAGTGTTCCATGGTCCACACACTACATCCACCACACGCAGCCCCTGGTCCTTGAAAAACTCTACCCTTCTTGGCTCGTCTGAACTGTTCTCAGTCCCCTGTCCCAGCTGGCCGTATTCACCTGAAAAGGATGCAAATGTGAAGCTTGTAGCCGTGCATATGAGAAAAGGCCATGTCTATCCATTCATTGATATGAATTCCTGGGTGAAACACATAATGGCTATTTATTCAATACACAGGCCTACTCAAAGCCACGTAGACTACAATATTTGACATTTAAAGCTTGCACCAGTAGACTAGAATATTTTAAAGCTTACCCCAGCCCCAAGTGTAGAGATCACCTGTACCTGTAAAATAAATAGAAAAAATACTCAGTCTCTAAATTAGTAGTTTGAGGCAGCTTGGGTGAAGGGCTCTTACTTGTGACTGCCGCAGTGTGACGCGACCCACAGCTGATCTTGCTGACCTCACATGACTGAGTAACATCCACCAGGGCTGGGAAGGCCTGTATTGATATGAACACCTCATCGTAGCTCTCTTCATCTTTACATGTGCTGGCACCACCTAAACATACAGCAGTTCAGATATAACATATTTATATGTTGTCTAGCTACACCAGTCCAGAACCTCAATGTAGGTGTTTTGCAACGCAGCCAATTAGAGGGTCTATAAGTATCATCCATTTGCCTGTATGAACACTGAATTTTAAAACGAGCTGAGCTGGTGGGTCTGCCCTCCCAAAATATAACACAGATTTCAGACAGGCAGACCTGTGTCCTGGCTCTTCTGCTGCTCTCCTCTTAGGGCTCGTGATGGCAGTCCCACCTGGCCACTCTCATTCCAGCCCCACACGTACAGGTCTCCCCCAGCTGTGGACCAGACTAGTGATCAAATTGACTGAATAATGTAATGTAATGCAATGCAATCACTCTACTTTATCATTCTTTTGTAAGTTCCATCCCAGTCAGTCTCTCTTACCACTGGTGCAGACAGAGTGCCAACCCCCAGCGGCCACAGTGCTCATGGACATACCCATTAGTGCCTCCATTGCTCTGGGCTCCTCCTGCGGGCTCAGGTCCCCATGTCCCAGCTGCCCATGGCTGCCAACACAAGGAAGTGAGGTTTTCAGAACATTTAATACAGATCCTATGCTGTCGTTCATTCTGCCATGTCTGATGTACCCAAAATAGTCATCAGTAACCTATGAAAGGTGAGCTGAAAAAATGCCTATTGATTAAACTGTTGTACAGGATTTGTTAATTCCATTACGAAACATGACATTTGTTGTCTTCACCTGCCTGAGCCCCAGGTGTAGATGTCTCCAGATGCAGTGAGGAGGACTGCGTGCTCTGTGCCTAGTGCCAGGCTAACAGCCTGTAGTTGTGGGGAAAGTGGGCGGTAAAAGGGAGGGTTGGAAGCTATGTACCCTCCTGGAACCAATGGGAATGTTAGTGAGGGCCCTACAAAACACACAAGAATGCATTATGATTACAACATTATTGAAATGCAACTATTGATTAGAGCTTCAATATATTTGCCACACACCTGTACATGGACCTGAGTGGGGGAAATAACCATATTTACTTAATTCTAGGGGTTGTGGGTGGTACCAACTATGCTACAGCACCAGTCAGTATGAATCAATACCAGTATTATCTGGAATCACCATACTCCACCCTGGTTTCTTCTCATTTCGCTCAGAGTTCCAGCACTCTACTCTGTCTGCGAAAGACAGGGCCAGATATCCCTCGCTGATATGTGCATCCTGGCACCCTCGGCTTTCCTCTACACAGCCGCCACATCCTCTCTGACTGGGGGCCCCTACTCCAAAACCTGCCAAACACAGCCTTCCATCACCTGAAATGCAAACAAATGATACAGTTAAGGGGAAACTTTGAAACAGTCCATGTAGGTTTACGAATTGAGGTACATGATTGCAACTTAATTGATACACAGGAAACTGGTTCATGCAGTTATCAACCTTTCACTGCGGTCTCTGGTTGAGCGGTCTGCCAGTTATTTTCACGAGAAGGCAGCCCTTACAAAAAAATATAACAGTTTTGAAACTGCAGTCGACGGGTATTTTGGACGCAGGATTTGGCAGCATGTAACTGACAGTTAGACTTACAGGTTATGTCGTTGTCTTTTGTTTGAATTGTTTACGTGTCCGCTGTGCGGGGGAAATGATAATAAAAGCGGAACTTACGTAGCTAATACTGTTGTAACGGGGATCCTTATTGTAGCGACACACTTTTGGAGGGAAGGCAATCCTGCGCTGCGTTAGCTAAGTTTTCATGTCATCAGGTGTAGTTCATAAAGGTTGAAGAGTGTATGTTAGGATGATGTGTGAATTCATGCCAGGAATAATAAGTGTGAAGTTTGATTTCTTCCCTTCTGTAATAAGCAGCCAATGAGGTATTTTTTCCTTTATTCATGAGTTTAATCTGAACCCGTTATAACGCCGGTTAAACTGTTATGTATGTAAGCACTTCAGAGTTATACCAAGCTAATAAGTCACTCGTAAGATAAGGTTGTAAGAGTGTGCTTAACTGTATTTTTCATTTACTTTATAGTTCTCACGGAAGGTGATAATTCTGACTAAAACTACAGAATAAAGCCGCCAGTTAAAATCAAGGAACGGTTGTGCTCGTGGTTACTTACTGAAAGGAGCTAAACAGCATACTGCAGTTATACTAAGCCATGACTGCAATCTCCTTTTGTAAGGGATGATCGAGTTGAGTACTCTACTCACTATTTGAATGCAGAGCTGCTCTTCGACTCCAACTTGTCCTGATCTGCGTATCAACATTGCTATTATGTTGACAGATTTGGACAGGCTCCTCTTCCAAATTCCGACAAACAATATCAATAGAGATTGGATATGTCACGTTGGCATCTCCGGCACTTTCCCCATCAGTCACTTTTCCATTCGTTCGTATTTGCCCAAAGCCGTTGAAGCCAAATCCAAACCAATTCATCAGCAACTCTGCGTTTCGCGGTAGCGTAAACAAAACAATCCGTACAACGTTGCGATGAGTGTTACAAATAGAACAACCAGACAGATACTTCACCGGATGTATAAATGTGAAGCATCCGCTTTGCGTTTCCAGTCATTACCAAATATGGTAGTGAAAGGAAACCCACTGGCCGGCAGTGGGAGAAGATGAAACGACATGGGTTTTGGCTGACATTCTGCAAATTCTCATCGATTAAACAGTTGATCTCAATTGAATTTTTTGTTCCCAAAATAAAAATCTGTTTTGAACAGAGTGGACTACGTTTTGTACACTTCACCCTTTGGCATCCAATATGCTGCATTACCGCCCCCAACTGGACTACAATATAAATCCATTAGGCTATACTTATATATATTGTAATGAGGAGCAGGTCTCGAACCCTCTAACTTCTAGCCCGAGGTCCGGTGCTATCGACTGTGCCGCAAAAGCATGCTCGTGCGGCAGGGTAGATTACAGTGACTGTTTGACAGCGCTCCCCACCGGTCTGGGTTGCACCAAACAGCAGGCATCACAAACACCAGGAATCTTTAACTTCACACTTAACTCTAAATTATTCCTTTCAATAGTACAGATCTTAACCCAAGTATTGTGACATAGAGCGTCCACTCCCTCTGGTCATAATAAATACAAACAAATATCACAAGTTCACGACAGTTTACCTTCACTGATTCAAATGCACCCTCCTCCTTTCTCATCCACCCAGAAACCAAAAATGGATCCGCTAAAAAGCAAGGATCCCCTTTCTAGAAAAATGTCACTCCTGCTGGACCAGATTCTTCTTTGTCATGTCCATTGATGCCAGGCTCATGTTTCGAGTTCTTCAACACAATTTCCACCTCACTTAACTCGCCCTCATTCACTTCCATTTCACCTCCAGAATTCGGGCTGGTGCACAGCCCACTCTGTTTGAGTGATGCTGGATGCTGGAGATGGGTGTGAGATAATTTGATCCGTTCGATTGTGGGAGGTCAGATCAGCGTATTGAATGCATGCTGTGCAGTTGTCCGACGAGTTGAAACGAATTACATATATTATCTTGCTGACGTTTTTCCCATCATGCATTTCCTTTGCATTCCCTGACAATTTCTACAAGTGTTTAATGTTTCCAACATATTATTTATGTTGTTCTATAATGCACAGAGAAACAGAAATTATTGACTTGAACCTTCTTATAATATGGATCATTTTTTCTTCCCTTTCCTATTTCCACTAGATTTCCAATGTCTCAGTTATTGTTTGTAAACCAAAAACACCAAGACTTTGGAAGGCTGTCTGGCAGAAAAACTTGCAATGTTAATACATCTGAGTGATTTCATTAAAAGCTGATCCATTGTATCTAAATAATTTCATCACCAAAGACTGCATCTAGCCTTAAATATTTATGTGCAATTTCTGGATTATGGAAATCACAGGAGGCTGCTGAGGGGAGGATGCTCATAGTAATGTCTGGAACTGAGTGAATGGAATTACATCAAACACATGGAAACCTCTTTGATACCATTCCACTTATTATGTTTCTGCCATTACTACGGGCCCATCCTCCCCAAATAAGGTGCCACCAACCTCCAGTGATGGAAATTCATTTCAAAGCAAGATGTGTCAACCAATAATAAGTATAAACCTTGGATGACTGACAGGGGGCGTTGTATTGAAGCTACCGCCAACTTGGTACTCCTCAATTGTAAAATATATATATATATTTTGGAAGCTATATAAATGCATTTATTAATGTCTACATTCGTTTTTGACACATTTATTATATTAAAGACACCTTAATGCATACTTTTAAATGATGTGAGCTAAACATACAAATAAAAAAATAGATACAGTACCAGTCAAAAGTTTAGACACACATATACATTGTATAATAATAGTGAAGACATCAAAACTGAAATAACACACATGAAATCATGTAGTAACCAAAGAAGTACAATGATCCAACCCACCTCCAGGCTGTGTAAGGGCTATTTGACCAAGATGGATTGCTGCATCAGATGACCTGGCCTCCACAATCACCGAACCTCAACCCAATTGAGATGGTTGGGATGAATTGGACCACAGAGTGAAGGAAAAGCATCCAACATGTGCTCAGCATATGTTGGACCTCCTTCAAGATTGTTGGAAAAGCATTCCTCATGAAGCTGGTTGAGACAATGCCAAGAGTGGGCAAAGCTGTCATCAAGGCAAATTGTGGCTACTTTGAAGAATCTTAAATACAATTTATTTTGATTTGTTTAACACTTTTTTGGTTACTACATGATTCATATGTGTTTTTCACTATTATTCTACAAATAAAGAACCCCTTTAATGAGTAGGTGTGTAAAAAACATTTAACTGGTACTATATTTTTGTGGATTAGTCCCCACACGCTGCTGTGTCACATCAATTGAAGATGTCCATTGAAAAATTGCAGCAGAGGTAAACTTCCTGTTAATAATTTATGTTGGGGATGAATCAGAATTAGTTGGGTAACATAGATAAATAAGATGTTTTATTTACTTTCATAATATGCTTGTGAGATACTTATCATTAGAATGTCTCCTTTTGGACTATACTGTTGGCAGTTGCACTTTTCCCTTCTCAGCTAGGGCTCAGTCACTTGGGGCCCAGAGAGGGGAGAGGTCAGGCTTGTCTTCATATGTGAATGTATCTGTTAAACCATGTGAAGGGATGATTAAGGGGGAACCAATTATCTCTTGGCTCCACAATGTCTGTGCACAAGTTACTCCCCTCAGTGAGCTTGTCTAGGATTGGGGAGAAGACGGGGTGTATTGGAGATGGGAGTATCTAGAGTTGACAATTGATATATGCCATGGATGAGGTAATGTTTTGGTACTATGAAGTACCAAAAACGAGATTAAAGCTTGTCTTAGAGACCAAACTGAACGATAATTTATAGCTAATGCTAGTTGCACCCCTTCTGAAAAAACCTACACTCGATCCCTCCGATGTCAACAATTACAGACCAGTATCCCTTCTTTCTTTTCTCTCCAAAACTCTTGAACGTGCTGTCCTTGGCCAGCTCTCCCGCTATCTCTCTCTGAATGACCTTCTTGATCCAAATCAGTCAGGTTTCAAGACTAGTCATTCAACTGAGACTGCTCTCCTCTGTATCACGGAGGCGCTCCGCACTGCTAAAGCTAACTCTCTCTCCTCTGCTCTCATCCTTCTAGATCTATCGGCTGCCTTCGATACTGTGAACCATCAGATCCTCCTCTCCACCCTCTCCGAGTTGGGCATCTCCGGCGCGGCCCACGCTTGGATTGCGTCCTACCTGACAGGTCGCTCCTACCAGGTGGCGTGGCGAGAATCTGTCTCCTCACCACGCGCTCTCACCACTGGTGTCCCCCAGGGCTCTGTTCTTGGCCCTCTCCTATTCTCGCTATACACCAAGTCACTTGGCTCTGTCATAACCTCACATGGTCTCTCTTATCATTGCTATGCAGACGACACACAATTAATCTTCTCCTTTCCCCCTTCTGATGACCAGGTGGCAAATCGCATCTCTGCATGTCTGGCAGACATATCAGTGTGGATGACGGATCACCACCTCAAGCTGAACCTCGGCAAGACGGAGCTGCTCTTCCTCCCGGGGAAGGACTGCCCGTTCCATGATCTCGCCATCACGGTTGACAACTCCATTGTGTCCTCCTCCCAGAGCGCCAAGAACCTTGGCGTGATCCTGGACAACACCCTGTCGTTCTCAACTAACATCAAGGCGGTGGCCCGTTCCTGTAGGTTCATGCTCTACAACATCCGCAGAGTACGACCCTGCCTCACACAGGAAGCGGCGCAGGTCCTAATCCAGGCACTTGTCATCTCCCGTCTGGATTACTGCAACTCGCTGTTGGCTGGGCTCCCTGCCTGTGCCATTAAACCCCTTCAACTCATCCAGAACGCCGCAGCCCGTCTGGTGTTCAACCTTCCCAAGTTCTCTCACGTCACCCCGCTCCTCCGTTCTCTCCACTGGCTTCCAGTTGAAGCTCGCATCCGCTACAAGACCATGGTGCTTGCCTACGGAGCTGTGAGGGGAACGGCACCTCAGTACCTCCAGGCTCTGATCAGGCCCTACACCCAAACAAGGGCACTGCGTTCATCCACCTCTGGCCTGCTCGCCTCCCTACCACTGAGGAAGTACAGCTCCCGCTCAGCCCAGTCAAAACTGTTCGCTGCCCTGGCCCCCCCAATGGTGGAACAAACTCCCTCACGACGCCAGGACAGCGGAGTCAATCACCACCTTCCGGAGACACCTGAAACCCCACCTCTTTAAGGAATACCTAGGATAGGTTAAGTAATCCCTCTCACCCCACCCCCCCCTAAGTTTTAGATGCACTATTGTTAAGTGACTGTCCCACTGGATGTCATAAGGTGAATGCACCAATTTGTAAGTCGCTCTGGATAAGAGCGTCTGCTAAATGACTTAAATGTAAATGTAAATGTAAATCTGGCTATGGGATTGTACCTATTGTACCTTCTCTCTCAAGTAAAAGTCTTTCTTTGTGAACTGTTCCTAAGATCTGTGGTTCATCATGTAAGTTGAGAGGGGTGTATCTTGGCTATAAAAGATCTATTCTCTTATAGACACACTCAGAATTCATTTATAGACACTGAATTGATCTGAGAGTCAAAGGGTGAAGGTGAAGCTCATATTTTTATTTTACCTTTATTTAACTAGGCAAGTCAGTTAAGAACACATTCTTATTTTCAATGATGGCCTAGGAACAGTGGGCAGAATGACAGATTTGTACCTTGTCAGCTTGGGGATTTGAACTTGCAACATTCCGGTTACTAGTCCAACGCCCTAACCACTAGGCTACCCTGCCACCCCATATAATTAAAGATTAAGTTTAAGTATAACTCTGACTGGTGTGTGGTTTGTAAACTCTCTTCATTTAGTAATACAGGAATTTACCACGACATTTCTCAGACTAAATTGTTGTTACATTTCTTATCTAATATATTGATGCCATTAATTTCTACACTATCACTGTAATGAAAAGCTTGATCGATCCTTCAGTAAAGTAAGGAAGGATTCCATTGGGAATAGCTTTCATTAAAATGTAATATTCCTTACACAACATAACAAAGTTATATTTGGATAATAATTAATTGTAGATATAAAGACTACCATGATCATTTATAAGTTGATTAACCACAAATATATGAAAAAAATAAGGTTTTATTTCTATATCTAAAATCACTGTTATTCCAAAAAAAATATTTGTGTGGAGAGAAGTTGTGCTTGTATAACAAGGACCAGCACAATAGAGCTTATTTATGAAATGTTGCTAATTTAACAGAAATATTACCCAGAGCATTAGGGCATTGGAGTAAAAAATCAAGACCCACAATTTTCTGGAAAATAAAATGTGATATTATATTCCAAAGACTACGTTTTTTTGAGACACTTCTTAATCCAGTTGACTTTTGTAGTCTGGTTAAACAGCATAAAATCTAAAACATTAAGACCACCATCACAAATCTTGTTGGTAAGGACATCCTTCCTGATCTTGTGTGGCGTATTCTTCCAAATTAAATTGGATATTAATTTGTTGAGAGTGGTAAAAACAAATTGTGCAATGTATCTAAAATAAACTCACAAATAACAGTGTTAAAAGCCTTTTTGAAAGAAAAAAAATGTAATAGCAGGATTGTCATCTAATAAATCACTATATTCCATCAAGTCAAAGACCAGCCTGATTACCCAATTGTTTGAAATATGATGCCCTTTCAAAAATCCAGATTGGCACTCATTAATCAAACTACAAAGACCATATTTTAAGCGTTTTACTGGAATGGAAGCTAGTATCTTACAATCGTTGTTTAAGAGGTTAATTGGACAGCAATTATCAATAAATAATGTATCCTTATGTGGTTAACAATCCAGTATTGGTAGTCAGTGCCCCCCCGCCCCATGAAATATTCTCTGAGAAGCCTCAATCGTTGATACAATGTTTCAATATGCTCAGAAATACCTTGTTGATGCAATGCTTCAGTATTTGCAGAATGTTTCCCTTCCCTGGCAAATAATGCAGACCAGCAAACACAGAAATGAACTGGACTCACACAATATAAGCAACAGCTCTGAATGCAGAGCAACAATTTTGGTGGGAAACGGACAAGACAATAACACTGGCATAGTATACCGTACCATCCAAAAATGTCTAAAGATCTGCATGCCAGTTTTGATTTTCATATAAGTATTGTAGGCTACTCAACTGATTAGCCTAATTCTAGCTGGCTACTAGACAGAGACACTGTCCATTTAGCCACCCCATAGAGCTCCACTATGCCTAGCTGTACCAAGGCGGTGCTGAATCACGGGCGCAGCCTTAATGTGTAGATTTTTCTTCATTCTTCATTTATGCGTCCTGGTTGATTGTAAAGCCTAAGTCATTTCTTCGACGTATGCATTTTATTTCAATTTATGTGTAGGATTTATCTGAGATAAAGTCGAAGTCAGTTGTTTTATGCCCCGGTTATTTTACATTGACGTCGGCCTTGATAGTGTGTATTATGCATCTATGTCATGTTGCACTGTATGCACTGTTCCACAAGTAGGCTAAATGAGTCAATGTAGGCTATGTATGGAGTTATGGTATGGCATAAGCTATGGGACAAAGGTCCTGAGGCCCATTGTCGTGCCATTCATTTGCCACCATCACCTCATGTTTTAGCATGATAATGCTAAAACCCTCATGTCGCAAGGCCTCATGTCGCAAGGATCTGCACACAATTCCTGCAAGCTGAAATTGTCCCAGTTCTTCCATGGCCTGCATACTCACCAGACATGTCACACATTGAGCATGTTTGGGATGCTCTGGATTGACATGTACAACAGCGTGTTCCTGTTCCCACCAATATCCAGCGACTTCACACAGCCATTGAAGAGAAGTGGGACAACATTCCAAAGGCCATAATCAGCAGCCTGATCAACTCAATGAGATGGTCATGTGGCGCACTGCATGAGGCAAATAGTGGTCACACCAGATACCGACTGGTTCTTATCCACACCCCTACCTTTTTTAAGGTAACTGTGACCAACAAATGCACATCTGTATTCCCAGTCATGTGAAATCCATATAATAAGGCGTATTGAATATATTTCAGTGGACTGATTTCCTTAAATGAACTAACTTTAGTAAAAAAAAATAAACTATTGCATGTTATGTTTATATTTTTGAACAGTGTAGCTACAGGCTGCCTACCTGGAGAATCTGACGTGCGTGCCAGGAGGGGTGTGTGCCAGGAGGGGTCCTGCTTTGGTGCCAATTATGAATCTGCCTTCAACGTGGCTCTGTGGGAGCTGGCTGGGCATTTACCATTCAAGAACAGACATGACTTTGAACACAGCACTGAAAAAGATGCGATGGCCATCATTCAGAGGTATCTGCTGCCTGACCAATAATTCCTTCTGTTGGAATAGTAAATAACTGCACATTTACAGAAATACTTTTAAGCCTGGCTTACCTGGAAGAGAACACCATTGTCAGTATAGTTGGAACAAGTGTTACTGTGGTATATATGCCACGGCTAAGGGCTGTTCTTATGCACGAAACATTGGGGAGTGCCTGGATACAGCCATTAGCTGTGGTATATTGGCCATATACCACAAACCCCCGAGGTGCTTTATTGCTATTTTAAACTGGTTACCAATGTAATTAGAGCAGAAAAATATTTGTCATACCCATGGTATACAGTCTGATATACCACAGCTGTCAGCCAATCAGCATTCAGGGCTGGAACCACCCAGTTTATAATTTGTCCATAACCATTTAAATGACTGTCAATGTGTACAGAGCCTGGTGGTTGACTATGTAGTTTGCCCACAATTATTTTGGGCTACAATTCCACTAACTAAAATTCAACTCCCTACACATATATAGTCCAAACTGAGTATATGCTTTGTGCTTATATTTATTGGGCATTAAAAAGTAGCTCAACAGATTTCAATGGAATAAAACATACTTGAAATCATAGTACTTTTATTATGTTTTAGATGTATTACCATTAGTAGCTCATTTCCTTTCCTCCCACTATAATAGAATTCCAAAAACACACAGGTTGTCTCTTTTTGCGAGCCAGGCTCATTCAAAGGCCACACAATGGCGAGTTACTCCAGCATTAGGACTATACAGATCTAGGTGAGCAACGTATATGACAGCGGTCTGTGTGGACTTTTTAGAAATTCAAGCAGCCATTGTCACTGAAATATTTACTGCAATCACTGCACTCATACACATTTTCCCCAGTGTGACTTTTCTGATTACACATTATTGGGTAAAACAGTTTTTCTACATACAGGACACCTGTATGATTTCGCCCCTGTGACTCCTCATCATGTGAAATGTCAGACGGAAGCTAGTGCTGAAACACTTGTCACAATGACTGCAGCTATATCCTTTACCTCCTGCATGAATCTTCATGTGCCTTTTCAGACTATTGCGAACGCTGAATTCTTTGCCACAATCAGAACATTGATACGGTTTATCCCCTGTGTGGGTTCTCATGTGCACAATCAGATCCCTATTGCTAGTGAAGCATTTACTACAAACATGACAACACATCCTATCTGCAATGTGAGTTTGGATGTGATGTTTCATACTTTCTGTGGACTCAAAACATTTTCCACACACACCACAAATATGTTCTTTCTCATTTGTATGAGTTTGCACATGTTTCATTAACGAACCCATGTACTGGAAAGACTTTCCACACACTTTACAACGGCAAGGAGCATTATCCCTTTGCCTGGGTGATTTCAGATCGGACGACTCTGTGGATTTTCTACCCTTAGTATTCATATGGGAGCTTTGTCTTTTTCCTGTCCATCTTTTCTTTGATTTGACTGGTTTAAAACCTGACGGAGGCCCTCCGACTCCCATCCAATCAATGTTTTCCCTCTGAGCTGCAGAACAGTATGGATTTCTTGCATAATTAGGCTGAGAATCACTGGTTGGTTCTGATAATCTGTAGTCCTCTCCACCAGTTTCTGCTTTGATATTTGCAGTTGAGGTGCTGGGTAGAGAGTCTCTCTCTTCTTTTCCCTCATTCTGGGCTTGATAAAGATATGAGTGCCGAGTTGGGTCTTCACAGTCAGGTTCCATAAAGGCATTAGTGAATATGGAGTCTTTGGTATCATCTTCCAGCTCTTGAAGCTGTTCTTCCCATTGACTGGTCCTGAGTTCCTCCTGTTCCTCCTTTATCTGTGTAGGCTCTGGGTCCTCTTGTCCGAGACTGGGGCTCCACTCCTGCACACACTGCTGCTGCTCAGGGGGAACCTGTTCCGAGACTGACTGTTGGAGGATGTCTAGAAGCAAGTAGAAAGGAAGGATGAGATATAGAAAACATGTAAGCCTACAATAGAGAGAATTATTAACAGTGTATTTTTGTAGGCATTAACTCCGCCATTGCTAGTTGGCCAAAGCCTATGGGTGAAATTAATGTTTTTTTTGTAGGGTTTATGGATAAACACAGAAAGTGTGGTCTGTGGTAAGCAAAGGCTCAGATCTTACTGTTCTATGAGATCATCATCAGCTAACGTTACTTTTTGTGAAGCATGTATGTCATCAAAACAAGCACATAAAGGCTTCTTAATTCATAAAGGTTATGTTAACTGACTGATCATCTCATAGAACAAAACGTACTCCTAAGCCTGTGTTAACCTCAGACCTCATTTTCATAGTTTATCCTAAAAACCCATTCTTTAAGAAGCATCAGACCCTACCGAACTGCATTCTTTCCCTTCATAGGAACGGCTGAACGAACCTGATAACTCATTTCCGGTTTTTAGGACTACAAGCTGGCGAGCTCTATGACTATTCAGACATAACTATGTACCTGTAAAAGCTGATGTGATATTTTCTATCCACTTTCATACAATACCGGTTGAATAGACAAACGTAATCACAAACCTGCTCTGTTTAGCTTGATGAGAGCGATTTCAAGCTGCCTCTGGAGACGGTCATTTTCCTCATTTGAACGGGAAACTTCTTCTGCTATCGTTTTTTCAACTGCCCATAATATCTCCTCAGCAGCAGTTCTTAATCGCTCATTGAGAAACACTCTTAACAGCTGTATTTTAGACATTTTAGATTACGTTTAGTAGCTTCCGAAGTAGCTAGTTCCTGGATTCTGTCCGTTTCCGCGGGCAACCTCATCTGGAAGGAGGTAACACATTTTGATTTATCACCTCCTGCTGGAGTGGAGTACGAGAAGATCGGTTCAGTTTATGGAAATCTTTTCCAATACAAAATGTACCCCATGACATATCCTATATTGTCTGAAATATCACGAATCACATATCTATCTGTACATTATATATTAATCCTATATTTTAACCTCAGGTGAGATGTGGATACTTTAATTAAAAGTGTCTTAATAATAATACAGAATCATAATGTATAGGAGTAAGTAACATACTATACATTTTTTCGATATGTGTACTCTACTGATGTCTGATCCAGGCTATATCACATCCGGCCGTGATTGGGAGTCCCATAGGGCGGCGCACAATTGGCCCAACATCGTCCGGGGTAGGCCGTCATTGTAAATAAGAATTTGTTCTTAAACTGACTTGCCTCGTTAAATAAAAGTTACAATTTTTTTATGATCTAGGTTTGATTGGTTATACCTCTGAATTCCTATAGGGGCAGGGTTGACATATTTGTAATTTATTTTATACTGTAAATTGGCCTAATACTATTGGTCGTGGGTTGCAGGTTTTTTGGGCTACTTCTAAGTTACACAGCGATCGCCATGGCATTTCTCTTTAAAACATTTTTATTTCACTGTGACATGCTACTGCTGACTACCAGGCAGTGCTGTTGCTGAGTTATTGATTGGTGGGTGGGGCCGGAGGTGTGTGTGCAGCTTAGTCCACGAGAGTGAGAGGAGACAGAGTAGCACACAAGCAGGTCGTGAATTTTTTTACAAGTGGTAGGTAGGCTATTTAACTTGTCATTATGCTTGAGTGTAAATTTGAAATGGAAGTTATGGAATTCACTCGCATGCTTCTGTTATGGGGAAAAGTTCTCAATGAAACTGACCTTAAATGTGGAGAATGTTACATACATCTGTTGGCCATCAAGTAGCCTATTCATTTATATGCCATTGTAGGCAACTGTAGGCTACGATTTGATACAGTAAATGTGTTGAAATGACTATATCACTGGAGTCATTGCAAATCAATTTGTGCCACTTGTGTAGCCTTCATGGAGCTGGCAAACTGATTTAATAAATAACCTATAACTTCAGTGTATTGTTGTTGTAGCATTATGTTATTATGCAATTATTAATGGCCAAATAAATGAGTCTGTTAATTTGAACAAAGCAATCTGCTAAATCGTTCAGTTTACATCTTGCCTACCTTTTCTCTAGGCTACTGAAGACTATCTGAAATAAGATGTTGGCCAATAAGGAGCTATAGGCTATGTGCATTTTCACTACATGGCCAAAAGTGTGTGGACAAACCTTAACATTAGTGGATTCGGCTATTTCAACCACACACGTTTCTGACCGATGTATAAAATTGAGCACATAGCCATGCAATCTCCATAGACAAACATTGGCAGTAGAATGTACGGAGGAGCTCAGTGACTTTCAACATGGCACCGTCATAGGATGCCACCTTTCCAACAAGTCAGTTGGTCAAGTTTCTGCCCTGCTAGAGCTGCCCCGGTCAACTGTAAGTGCTGTTATTGTGACATGAAAACGTCTAGGATCAACAATGGCTTAGCAGCGAAGTGGTAGTCCACACAAGTTAAAAGAACAGGACCGCCAAGTGCTGAAGTGCGTGAAAATCATCTGTCCTCGGTTGCAACACTCACTACCAAGTTCCAAACTTCCTATGGAAGTAACGTCAGCACAAGAACTATTCGTAGGGAGCTTCATGAAATGGGTTTCCAGGGCCGAGCAGCCGTACACAAGTCTAAGATCACCATGCACAATGCCAAGCATCGGCTGGAGTGGTGTAAAGCTCACTGCCAATGGACTCTGGAGCAGTGGAAATTTGTTCTCTGGAGTGATGAATCATGCTTCACCATCTGGCAGTCCAACGGACGAATCTGGGTTTTGTGGATGCCAGGACAACGCTACCTACCCAAATGCATAGTGCCAACTGTAAAGTTTGGTGAAGAATAAATAATGGTCTGGGGCTGTTTTTCATGGTTCGGGCTAGGCCCCTTAGTTCCGATGAAGGGAAATGTTGACGCTACAGTGTACAATGACATTCTAGACGATTCTGTGCTTCCAACTTTGTGGCAAAGGTTTGGGTAAGGCCCTTTCCTGTTTCAGCATGACAATGTCCCCATGCACAAAGTGAGGCACATACAGAAATAGTTTGTCGAGATCAGTGGGGAGGATCTTGACTGACCTGCACAGAGCCCTAACCTCAACCCCATCAAACACCTTTGGGATGAATTGGAACACCGACTGCGAGCCAGGTCTAATCGCCCAAAGTCAGTGCCCGACCTCACTAATTCCCTTCTGGCTGAATGGAAGCAAGTCACTGCAGCAATGTTCCAACATCTAGTGGAAAGCCTTCCCAGAACAGTGGAGGCTGTGATGGCAGCAAAGAGGGGACCAACTCCATATTAATGCCCATGATTTTGACCATGTAGTGTATCTAAGCAAACCGTGGCAAAGTTGAATTACAATCATAAACCCAGATTTTATTCTGTATCCTATGCCTATTGAAATGACAAGTCAATCTCACAAATGGGCCATTTATAACTATTTGTGGTCTTCCCAGAAAATAGCCTAACATTAGAATCACTCAAACTCTCCTGTCTGATTTATCTATAATTTGCACATATGGCCATGTGTGTATATGTATGGCCATATACCATACCACCTTGTGCCTTACTGCTTAATCATAGCAGTCAAACGAGTTACATAAACATCCATTGATCGAAAATTATCTGCCGAGTTTAATACATATTCAAATTAGTTTATTACATCATGTCATAGTTCACAAATATTATTTTGATGAAAACCGAATTTTGCTTCTAACCTAGTTACAAGTTATGTCGAATTCCTTCTTAATTGTTTCCATAACATTATGGGAAAGTTGTTTACTGTATAAATGTGGCAAATCCTCTCTTGATGTGGGCGGGAACAATTGGCTAGATTTCAGGATTTGGGTGGGTTTTGAGTCATCATTGTGTAAAAAAAACTATAGACCTGGCAACCCTGTATAGGGAGCTCACACATTACAAGTGACTTGAAGCAGAAGCCACATCTCCGTGTGCTTTATTTCTATATTTTCCCCCTTTTAGGTATGAATGTGATGTCGAACATATTTGTTAATATCAGAATGTTACGGATGTTACTATGTGTTATTTAGGCAGTAAAAAACTTGTTTAAAACAATGTGTTATTTGTATGCAGGGGCGCAATGGGGAGGTCAGTCCGCCCCCACATTCTGAAATTGCATTTTTGTGCCCCTCAGTTTTATCATTTCAAAGTGATACAAAAATCGGAGGGTGTGCTTCAGGACAATGCGGGTGCTTCAGGACAATGCGGTCAGGTAGACTGTTGGGAGTGTTCAGGAGGCTGGATTTAAGACCATGCGGACACCACAGAGAGGGTTGATAGGCTGTGTGAAGGTAAAACTTCTGGAAGCTGGCTGGACCAGTACGGGAGAGCTAAACATAGTGTGTATGTGTTGCGCTCTTTCACCGAGGTGTAAAAGGAAGCAGAGCAGAAACTGGCTACTCTTTAGTTGATTGATGTAGCTGGAAAGGTAACAGCTGTTTAACAGAAAAAAACAAAAGTGTTTATTCGCAGTGTTGAGCTAGTATTGTAACTGACATGTGACGTTGGCTAATGTTTCATCCCCTCTCTGTCTGAGGTTAATGAATAAGCTACACTAGCTAGCAGTAGCTACCACATCCAGGTCAGCTCTAGCTTCTAAGTTAGCTATCTGTCAGATAGCGATATGACTGTTACTAATATCTAACATGTCACATTTGATTTCCTCCTCTTCGTCTGAAGAGGAGGTGTAGCAGGGATCAGACCAAAATGCAGCGAGGTAAGTGTCCATAGTAGATTTGAATGGAAAAACAGAAACAGTACCGTGTGGTGAAACAAACACAGACACAGAAACAATCACCCACAAAGTACCCACAGAATATGGCTGCCTAAATATGGTTCCCAATCAGAGACAACGATAGACAGCTGCCTCTAATTGAGAACCAATCTAGGCAACCATAGACATACAATATACCTAGAAAGGAGACAGCCCCATGAACATACAAAACCCCTAGACAGTATATAAAAACACATACATCACCCATGTCACACCCTGACCTAACCAAAATAACAAGGAAAACAGAATACTAAGGTCAGGGTGTGACATAACAGCTGCTTTGTAGCCTTTGTTTCATCCGTTTCAACAGAAGTAAATTAACTTAGCTAGCTTTCGCCAGTTGATGTACAGTTAGAGGGAGAACTGGCCAAAAGTTGGCAAACGTTAGCTGTTATTTTTGCTTCAATCACACTAGACCTGAATCAAACGATGTGACAATCGGCCAAACGACTGAAGATTGATATTGTGATATTTTTTCAGTGCAGTGAGTTTTTATTAGTCAATATGGTAACATTATTGATCTGTCTGTTTCCCTAGCTAATTCCCTACACTTCACACTGACATAGTAATAAACAGCTCTAACATGACAGGCTTCACTGTCATGGTGCATACTAGAGTTCTGCGCCTGACTGATTTCTTCATCCCGCTCCTGCTTTCACCCACAGCTTTTCATACAGCACCAGCTGACTTTCTGTCCATCTCCCACCCGCTACCGCAAGAACTGGTCTCAAACCAAACCACAGTCCCACAATGCTATTTTAGGCATATGTGATGCAGCTCACTTGCAAGCCTTTTACAGAGATTCTCACATTGTCAAGATCAGCCTAATCATAGGCCTATTTAGGAATGACATTTCCTTGAAAGGATAACTGCCCCGTGCTTCTCTGCTCATGCATAGGCTATAGCCTACTAAATCTAGTTGAGACCACACACCCATATGATCACTTAGGTATGGATACTGAACTTGAAGCAGCAAGAATGATAAAAGCAACCCTTATGTTTTGTATAGGCCTACCGGATATAGCCTACCTTTTAGGTGGATGTTTTGCAGGCAGTGGCAGTGCAATTCTTAGTAATCAAAACTTATTGTAGTGTCTTAGCTCTTATTACTTATATAATAAGAAAGACTATGAATACAAGAAATTCAACTGGAGCTTCACATTTACTAAAAAACAGTTAGTACCACAATAACATAGAACAACACTGCACATGACCAAGGTTGTTCCATGCTTAGAGGGGACATCATTAATTAACAGAACAGAACATTCTTTCTCTTATACAATCAGAGTTACTTTTACCAAACCACAACTGAAACATTTCCCAGAACAGGTAGTTATTTTGCATCTTTTGATTTGAACTTGAACAGTTCGTTCGGCGGTCGACGTCACTGGCTTTCTAGCCATCGCCGATCCACTTTTCATTTTCCATTTGTTTTGTCTTTGTTTTCTACACACCTGGTTTCTATTCCCCAATTACATGTTAATTATTTAAACCTCTGTTTCCCCCATGTTTGTGTGCGTGTTTGTATATAATGTTCAGGTCGTTACTTGTTGGCTGGTATTGTTTTTGCCGGGTTCGTTATTACGCCCGTTATTCACGAGTGACCGGTAATTTCACGCACCTTTAGTATTTGTTTTATACTGGTGCTGTTCGTGGAATAAATTTGTGGAATAAATTACCTTGTACACTCATCTCTGCTCTCCTGCGCCTGATTCCATGCACCAGTTACCCACAACCTGATTCCCCAAACTATTTTGGGGAGGACCACGAGACTCCTCGCCAGGTTGTGTCCCCCGCCACAACTAAAAACAAAGTGGCGCCCCTGTTTGTATGTTTAGACCACTTGGAAATTAGACATTAGCTGTTTTGCTAGCTAGCTTGCTAGAAATCTTGCTTGCAGATCTCCTCTAGAGCAGTGATGTTTTGGGGCTGTTGCTGGGCAACTTGGACTTTCAACTCCCTCTAAAGATTTCTATGGGGTTGAGATCTGGAGACTGGCTAGGCCACGGACCTTGAAATGCTTTTTACGAAGCCACTCCTTCGTTGCCCGGACGGTGTGTTTGGGATCATTGTCATGATGAAAGACCAAGCCAAATTTCATCTTCAATGGCCTTGCTGATGGAAGGAGGTTTTCACTCAAAATCTCACGATACTTGGCCCCATTCATTCTTTCCTTTACATGGATCAGTCGTCCTGGTCCCTTTGCCGAAAAACAGCCCCAAAGCATGATGTTTCCACCCCCATGCTTCACAGTAGGTATAGTGTTCTTTGGATGCAACTCAGCATTCTTTGTCCTCCAAACACGACGAGTTGAGTTTTTACCAAAAAGTTATATTGTGGTTTCTCTGACCATATGACATTCGCCCAATCTTCTTCTGGATCATCCAAATGCTCTCTAGCAAACTTCAGACGGGCCTGGACATGTACTGGCTTAAGCAGGGGGACACGTCTGGCACTGCAGGATTTGAGCCCCTGGCGGCGTAGTGTGTTACTGATGGTAGGCTTTGTTACTTTGGTCCCAGCTCTCTGCAGATCATTCACTAGGTCCCCCCATGTGGTTCTGGGATTTTTGCTCACCGTTCTTGTGATCATTTTGACCCCACGGGATGAGATCTTGTGTGGAGCCCCAGATCGAGGGAGATTATCAGTGGTCTTGTATGTCTTCCATTTCTAATAATTGCTCCCACCGTTGATTTCTTCAAACCAAGCTGCTTACCTATTGCAGATTCAGTCTTCCCAGCCTGGTGCAGGTCTACAATTTAGTTTCTGGTGTCCTTTGACAGCTCTTTGGTCTTGGCCATAGTGGAGTTTGGAGTGTGACTGTTTGAGCTGGTGGACAGGTGTCTTTTATACTGATAACAAGTTCAAACAGGTGCCATTAATACAGGTAACGAGTGGAGGACAGAGGAGCCTCTTAAAGAAGAAGGTACAGGTCTGTGAGAGCCAGAAATCTTGCTTGATTGTAGGTGACCAAATACTTATTTTCCACCATCATTTGCAAATAAATTCATTAAAAATCCTACAATGTGATTTTCTGGATGTTTTTTTCTCATTTTGTCTGTCATAGTTGAAGTGTACCTATGATGAAAATTACAGGCCTCTCTCATCTTTTTAAGTGCGAGAACTTGCACAATTGGTGGCTGACTAAATACTTTTTTGCCCCACTGTACAGGTATAATTCATGGTGATAATAAATAGTGAAATACGTGATGCAATTAAAAAGGTTCAAAGGTTTGTAATTGCATTGCATAGTGCCAATATTATTTGCATTTGTATTTATTATGGATCCCCAACTCTTCCTGGGGTCCAGCAAAAAACATTACAATACATTCATAACAGATTTCACAACATATTAAGTTTGTGCTCTCAGGACTCTCCTCTACTACCACATATCTATGACCCAAAATCCATGTGTACATGTGTGTGTTGTGGAAGGACCACTAGAGTGCAGGCTGGGCTCATGGATAGTAGCCCAACAAAGCATGGGAGACAAGGTAACCAGAGTCAATTAAGCACAGCTGACGGTACTAATGACATACTCTCCTTCCTTATAAAAGAGAGGATGGAACCAGCAGAGAAGGGGAAACTATCTCTGGAAGATGGCCACCGAGAGAGAGAAGCTGTGCTGAAAGAACCACTAAGACTGTGGCAAACCCGTGATTTATGTTTGTTGTAGTTTAAAGATTATCCTATTATGTTCTTGTTTCATCTGGAGAAGAAGATGTGTGTTTTTCCTTGGAAGATTTTTTATTGATTATGTTAGAATGTTTTTGTTGACAAAATACCCTCAATAGAGAACCATGTTCAATCAAGAAAACCTACTCCTGACTCGTTTATTCCACCTTCCCGCTTTAGAGTGACGCCTAATTACTTGGTCCGCTCACAGTGTATAGTGCGTATGTTATTGTGTGTTTGTGTACATGTTTATATACAGTTGAAGTTTGGAAGTTTACATACACTTAGGTTGGAGTCATTAAAACTAGTTTTTCAACCATTCCACAAATGTCTTGTTAACAAACTATAGTTTTGGCAAGTCGGTTAGGACATCTACTTTGTGCATGACACAAGTCATTTTTCCAACAATTGTTTACAGAGAGATTATTTCACTTATAATTCACTGTATCACAAATCCAGTGGGTCAGCAGTTTACATACACTAAGTTGACTGTGACTTTAAACAGCTTGGAAAATTCCAGAAAATGATGTCATGGCATTAGAAGCTTCTGAGAGGCTAATTGACATAATTTGAGTCAATTGGAGGGGTACCTGTGGATGTATATCAAGGCCTACCTTCAAACTCAGTACCTCTTTGATTGACATCATGGGAAAATCCAAAGAAATCAGCCAAGATCTTAGAAAAATAATTGTAGACCTCCACAAGTCTGGTTCCTCCTTGGGAGCAATTTCCAAATGCCTGAAGGTACCATGGTCACCTGTACAAACAATAGTACGCAAGTATAAACACCATGGGACCACGCAGCCGTCATACCACTCAGGAAGGAGACACATTCTGTCTCCTAGAGATGAACGTACTTTGGTGCGAAAAGTGCAAATCAATCCCAGAACAACAGCAAAGGACCCTGTGAAGATGCTGGAGGAAACGGGTACAAAAATATCTATATCCACAGTAAAACAAGTCCTATATCAACATAACCTGAAAGGACGCTCAACAAGGAAGAAGCCACTGCTCCAAAACTGCCATAAAAAGCCAGACTACACTTTGCAAATGCACACGGGGACAAAGATTCGACTTTTTGGAGAAATGTCCTCTTGTTTGATGAAACAAAAATAGAACTGTTTGGCCATAATGACCATCGTTATGTTTGGAAAAAGGGGGAGGCTTGCAAGCCGAAGAACACCATCCCAACTGTGAAGCACGGGGGTGGCAGCATCATGTTGTGGGGGTTCTTTGCTGCATGAGGGACTGGTGCACATCACAAAATAGATGGCATCATGAGGGAATAAAATTATGTGGATATATTGAAGCAACATCTGAAGACATCAGTCAGGAAGTTAAAGCTTGGTTGCAAATGGGTCTTCCGAATGGACAATGACTCAACGCATACTTCCAATGTTATGGCAAAATGGCTTAAGGACAACAAAGTCAAGGTATTCGAGTGACCATCACAAAGCCCTGACCTCAATCCTATAGAAAATTTGTGGGCAGAACTGAATAAACCTGGCGAGCAAAGAGGCCTACAAACCTGACTCAGTTACACCTGCTCTGTTAGGAGGAATGGGCCAAAATTCACCCAATTTATTGTGGGAAGCTTGTGGAAGGCTACCCTAAATGTTTGACCCAAGTTAAACCATTTAAAGGCAATGCTACCAAATACTAATTGAATGTATGTAAACTTCTGACCCACTGGGAATGTGATGAAAGAAAGAACAATTCTGAAATAAATCCTTCTCTCTACTATTATTCTGATGTTTCACATTCTTAAAATAAAGTGGTGATCCTAACTGACCTAAGACAATGAATTTTTACTAGGATTAAATGTCAGGGATTGTGAAAAACTGAGTTTACATGTATTTGGCTATGGTGTATGTAAACTTCCGACTTCAACTGTATATGGAATAATGACAATTACAACGATACTGAATGAACAGTGAACACTTTTATTTCTTAATATAATACATACATAAAATCAATTTAGTTTCAAATAAATAATGAAACATGTTCAATTTGGTTTAAATAATGCAAAAACAAAGTGTTGGAGAAGAAAGTAAAAGTGCAATACGTGCCATGTAAGAAAGCTAACGTTTCAGTTCCTTGCTCAGAACATCAGAACATATGAAAGCTGGTGGTTCCTTTTAACATGAGTCTTCAATATTCCCAGTAGTTTTAGGTTGTAGTTATTATAGGAATTATGACTCGTTGACTATTTCTGTCTATACCATTTGTATTTCATATACCTTTGACTATTGGATGTTCTTATAGGCACTATAGTATTGCCAGACTAATCTCAGGAGTTGATTGGCTTGAAGTCATGAATAGCGCTGTACTTCAAGCATTGCTAAGAGTGTCGTGGAAAATCGGTTCAAATACGACGCTTTCAAGAACTGGTGAATTCAACAATAGACTTTTTAATACAACGTATTTTCAAGCCGGAGTGGTCCGCGGAACACACACACTTTTTCAGAGCACTCGCTCTGATTTATACACATACAACATGAGTCCCTCCCACATGCAAATTAAGTTACATCCCAATCTGTGCATCCTGCTTGTTCAGCCCAATAACGCCCATATCTGCTTTCCGTCAGATTATAATGATGACAAGACCCTTGCTTTTTCCCTGCACTCGACTTAATGCGTTCTCCTGTTTGTGTGTTATCTCAGGTCAGCAGACTATGTGTCTCCTCTGTTTTTAGCGTGTCCAGCTATACTAAAAATACTATACATTCCTCTATGCTATAGGCTTGCTTTGTCCCTGCACTTAGCTCAATGTGTGTCTTTATCTCGGATCAGCAGACTATGTGACTCCTCTGTCATTCCTTGAGCATCTCCATGTCCTAAAAATATGTGAGCTATGTCTATAATCCATCAGTTGGTCATTTGGCTGACCCCCTCCTTTGTATATCCCTCTGACCTTTGTATGTCCAGCTATCCTAGGTGCCTATGTGTCGCCTTCTCTTCATGTGGTTGTCTAAGATCAGCAGACTATACCTATATCTATGGCCTCCTCTGTTCTCCTCTCCTATACAATAGACAATGCATTTTACCAGAATGGCAAATGCACTCTATATGTGTATCTCTCTCTTGTGTTACAGTATTTATGTTGCTCCATATATGTACATAATTTCTCCCATAAGAGCTGCTGGCAAATGCAGTAACGTGCTGTTTCAATGAATGCTTACGAGCCTGCTGCTGCCTACCACCGCTCAATCAGACTGCTCTATCAAATATCAAATCACAGACTTAATTATAATATAATAAACACACAGAAATACGAGCCTTTGGTCATTAATATGGTCAAATCCAGAAACTATCATTTTGAAAACAAAACGTTTATTCTTTCAGTGAAATATGGAACCGTCCCCTATTTTAATGAATGGGTGGAAACCATAAGTCTAAATATTGCTGTTACATTGCACAACCTTCAATGTTATGTCATAATTATGTAAAATTCTGGCAAATTAATTACGGTCTTTGTTAGGAAGAAATGGTCTTCACGCAGTTCGTAACGAGCCAGGTGGCCCAAACTGCTGCATATACTCCGACTCCGCTTGCACTGAACGCAAAGAGAAGTGACACAATTTCCAGAGTTAATATTGCCTGCTAACATTAATTTATTTTAACTAAATATGCAGGTTTAAAAAATATACTTGTGCATTGATTTTAAGAAAGGCATTGATGTTTATGGTTTGATACATTTTTGCAACGATTGTGCTTTCTTCGCGAATGTGCTTTTGTTAAATCATCACCCGTTTGGCAAAGTTGAAGTAGGCTGTGATTCAATGATAAATTAACAGGCACCGCATTGGTTATATGCAACGCAGGACAAGCTATTAACCTAGTAATATCATCAACCACGTGTAGTTAACTTGAGATTGTTATGCCATGCCATGCCGATTAATCGGTCAACCTTTAATCAGGAGTTCAATGTGGAAGTAACACCATCCCTGCATAGGTCTCTCCATAGTCCTTACATTTACATTTACATTTAAGTCATTTAGCAGACGCTCTTATCCAGAGCGACTTACAAATTGGTGCATTCACCTTATGACATCCAGTGGAACAGCCACTTTACAATAGTGCATCTAAATATTTTAAGAGGGGGGGGGGTGAGAAGGATTACTTTATCCTATCCTAGGTATTCCTTAAAGAGGTGGGGTTTCAGGTGTCTCCAGAAGGTGGTG
Source organism: Oncorhynchus gorbuscha (assembly GCF_021184085.1). Classification (NCBI taxonomy): domain Eukaryota; kingdom Metazoa; phylum Chordata; class Actinopteri; order Salmoniformes; family Salmonidae; genus Oncorhynchus; species Oncorhynchus gorbuscha. The sequence goes on along the minus strand of NC_060173.1, from coordinate 25,985,666 downwards.
ATTGACTCCGCTGTCCTGGCGTCGTGAGGGAGTTTGTTCCACCATTGGGGAGCCAGAGCAGCGAACAGTTTTGACTGGGCTGAGCGGGAACTGTACTTCCTCAGTGGTAGGGAGGCGAGCAGGCCAGAGGTGGATGAACGCAGTGCCCTTCATCAAGATTAATACCCAGATCTTTTTCCCATCTAAGTCGGGGTTTGTCTAGCTCAGGCAGTGTTAGTCCTGACATAAGAGCATCGTAAACACGGGAAATGGTCTTGAACAGTGGTTGGTCTGCATGGCAGAGTTGTTCAATAGGTGACATCTTAGGTAGGTCCCATTGTCCCTTGAGAGTCACCCTAATAAAATGTCTTAGTTGTAGGTAACTAAAGAAGTCCCTGTTAGACAAGTGGTATTTATGTTTTCCTGCTGTTCGAAAGACATAAGAATTCCCTCCTCATAACAATGTTCCAGAAGAGTGATATCCTTATCAGACCATGGTCTAAAGTTACTATTCTGGAGAAACATAGGAGTCAATCTATCGTTCCATAAAGGGGTTTTAGGGGAAAGGAATCCCTCTCGTCTGATCAGATCATGCAGTTTGCACCATGCCAGGACAGAATGTATAATTAATGGGCTGTTTGTGATGGTTTGTATAGATTTTCTTTCCCATTTGTAAAACAATTCTGCTCCAGTGTCCTCATTTACCTCAAACTTTTCAATGTTCAAACATGAGGGAGAAGGACCATTGTCAAATCTCTGAGCCAGGAATCTAGACTGCGCAGCCCAGTAATACATTCTGAAACTGGGGAGATTTAAGCCCCCTTGACTTATCCAAGTTAACCCTAGGGGTTTTGCCGTGCCAGATAAACCGTCTGGTCAGCTTGTTGAGAGAGGAAAAGGATTCTACGGGCACAAGGATGGGGAGAGATTGAAACAAATACAGAAATCTTGGCTGGACATTCATTTTAATTACATAAATTCTACCCAGTAGAGTGAGAGGCAAGTCCTTCCATTTACACAGGTCACCATCCACCTTTTGCAACAAGCTGGCCAGATTGAGTTAATAGAGGTTGTTCAGGTTACCATCCACCATTATGCCCAAATATGTGAAGCCCATATGCAACCATCTAAAAGGAAACTGATGCTTAATGGTCAAAGACAGACAATGGTAAGATTGAGCTTTTATCAAAATTGACCTTATATCCAGAGAAAGAACTATAATACTGTAATAGGTTATGTAAGTGAGAGAGGGAATGGTATGGGTTCGTTAGAAATAAGATAAGGTTGTGCGCAAAAAGTGATAACTTATGGGTATGGGGGCCCACCTCAAAGCCATGTATGTCAGGGCACGTTCTAATAGCCTCAGCCAATGGTTCGATGGCGAAGGCGAAGAGGTGATGGCTAATTGGGCAACCTTGTCTGTTCCCCCGATAGAGAGGGAACGAGGAGGAAGTAAAAGATTTGTACAGTGATTTTATCAAATTTACAAACACGGTGCACAAACCATACTTTTCCAGGACGCGAAAGAGATATGCCATTCCACACTATCAAATAACTTTTTTCAGCATCGAGGGAGACTACAACACTAGGTATTTTGTTTTTGTTAGCAAGGTGAATTATATAAAAAAACCTTCTGAGATTATTGGAGGACAATCTATTAATTATGAAGCCAGTCTGATCTGGGTTGACCAACAGGGGGAGACATGACTCCAGTCTCTTAGATAGCATCTTGGTGACCAGTTTACAATCTGTGTTAAGGAGAGATTGGTCTATAGGCGGCGCACTTTAACAGGTTTTTCCCTTTCTTGTGAATTACAGTAATCACAGCTTGAGAGAAAGAATCTGGAAAGCAGTTGTCTTCCCCAGATTGTTTAAGTACCTTCATAAGGTAGGGCACCAACATATCCTTAAATGTTTTATAGAACTCTGGAGGGAAGCCGACCTCCCCAGGAGAGGTTGAGGAGAGAAAATAGTTGATCTCCTGATAGATCATCGCTTGATTGAGAAGTATAGAGGTCTTTGTAATATTTCTTAAAAGTATCATTAATTTCAGTAGGGTTGAAAGTTCTCGTTAGTAAGAGTTTCTATAGCATTAATTGTCCTCTTACTTTCTTCTGCTTTCAGTTGCCATGCAAATACTTTGTGTGCTTTTTCTCCAAGTTCGTAGTAATGCTGTTTTGATTTAGTGAGGGCCCTCTCAGCTTGATATGTGTTCAGAGTATAATATTTCAGTTTTTTGTTACCAAAAGCCTGTATAGGTCTTTCATCTGGCGTCTATGGTAGGTTCTCTAGCTCAGAGATTTCAGATTCAAGGACATTCAGTTCGGCACTGTGTTTTCTCTTCAACCCTTTAGTATTAGAAATTATCTGTCCCTTCAGATAGGCTTTCAATGCTTCCCAAGGAATGAAACTGTCAGGAGTGGAGGGTTTGTTTGTCAAAGTAAAAAAATATTGATCTGCTCTTTGATGAATGCACAAAATTCAGGTTGCTTCAGGAGTGTAGAATTTAGTCTCCATCTATATGCTCCATTTACCTTGGTAGGAATGGATATTGATAATATCAATCAAATGTATTTATAAAGCCCTTCTTACATCAGCTGATGTCATAAAATGCTGTACAGAAACCCAGCCTAAAACCCCAAACAGCAAGCAATGCGGGTATAGAAGCACGGTGACTAGGAAAAACTCCCTAGAAAAGCTAGAACCTAGGAAGAAACCTATTTGAGGAACCAGGCTATGAGGGGTGGCCAGTCCTCTTCTGGCTGTGCTGGGTGGAGATTATAACAGAACATGGCCAAGACGTTCAAATGTTCATAGATGACCAGCAGGGTCAAATAATAATAATCACAGTGGTCGTCGAGGGTGCAACAGGTCAGCACCTCAGGAGTAAATGTCAGTTGGCTTTTCATAGTCGATCATTCAGAGGATCTCTACCGCTCCTGCTGTCTCTAGAGAGTTGGAAACAGCAGGTCTGGGACAGGTAGCACGTCCGGTGAAAAGGTCAGGGTTCCATAGCCTCAGGCAGAACAGTTGAAACTGGAGCAGCACCACAACCAGGTGGACTGGGGACAGCAAGGAGTCATCAGGCCAGGTAGTCCTGAGGCATGGTCCTAGGGCTGAGAGAGTAAGAGAGAGAGAGAGAGAGAGAGAGAGAGAGAGAGAGAGAGAGAGAGAGAGAGAGAGAGAGAGACACTCTTAAATTCACACCGGATAAGACAGAAGAAATACTCCAGATATAACAGACTGACCCTAGCCTGCGACACATAAACTACTGCAGCATAAATATAATTAGAGAATGCATAATACCAGAGGAGAATGGTCACGAAGCAATCTGGGAAGATAATCTGTATCTAACACTCTATGAAACAGTTGGGTCGATAGTGAAACGTTATCTATGTGGGTGTGAATAAAAAGATTACAGTAATTGTATTATTGTGTGCAAGCTTATTAATAACTGGGATAAGCAATTTAATAAATGTGTCAAGTGCAGCGTCTGGTTGCTCGTCATTACACACCATGGACCAACAACATAGGAATCACTACAAAACGTATTGTATGACCTCTTATAAACAATATTAGGCCCAGCTTTTGGAACTTTGGTTTTCCTAGATATGGCTACTATATTGTGATCACTACATCCGATGGATTTGGATACTGCTTTCAAACAAATTTCTGCAGCATTAGTAAAGATAGGATCAATACATATTGATGATGCATACATACTGTACTGTTTGTAACTACCTTGGTAGGTTGATTAATAACCTGAACCAGGTTGTAGGCACTAGTTACAGTTGGAAGCTTTATCTTGAGTGGGCAGCCTGATGAAAGCCAGTCAATATTTAATTCACCCAGAAAGTATACCCCTCTATTGATATCACATACATTATCAAGCATTTCACACATGCTATCCAGATACTGACTGTTAGCACTTGGTGGTCTACAGCAGCTTCCCACCGGAATGAGCTTTAGGTGAGGCAGATGAACCTGTAGCCATTGGACTTCAACTGTATTTAACATGAGATCCTTTCTTATCTTTACAGGAATGTGGTTCTGAATATAAACAGCCACATCTCCACCTTTGGCATTTCTGTATTTTCTGTAGATCATCAAAGGTATTATCTAAGTGAGTTTCAGAGATAGTCAGAATATGAATGTATTCTGTTACTAACTAGCAAATTATTGATTCAATGAACCTTGTTTTGTAAGCTACATATGTTAACATGGGCAATTAAATAAAAAAAACACTTTTCTGGGATTCTTGATTATTTTTCTTGCTTTACTGGGAAGCTTAGCAGAGGTAGACATACTCTGGTTATTTTTATTAGTGCAGGGTGAGCTGCACACAGTGGACTTCCTACTAGTGCACACCACCTCAGTGCTAACAGTATTACTTTGGTTCATAGGCATATGATTACTGCATACAATAGCTGTAGGATCAGCAGAGGCATTCCGGGCAGTAAGAGGGACATATGTTCATGACACCTCATGTCCATTGTAAATCTTTGAACAGCAGACGAATCCTTTGTCCTCTCAATATGGAGGATTGGAATGTGTGAGTGGGCCCTGTGGAGAACCTACCTCAGAACAGTAACATGCCATAAATGGTGGAAACAACAATTGATGGAATATGAAAATAAATGTTGTTTTTGTTATGTTATTAAAAGTTAAATGAAGATGTTATAACGAAACATTGTAACTTGAAGAGTTTTCATAATATGCATCTGATGTTCGTATCCTGTACATTGTGTGGAAAATGTCCAGATCAAATAGAATGTGTTTGTAAAGATGAAATGTGAAGTTCGTTGTCTAAATTGGATCTGAGTAAAATCCATACATTGCCTCGTAACTAGTTACGCCCAGAGAACTTGCCATAAAGACAGAAACGCCCCTTTCTGACGAGGGTATATAACTTGTGAGTTAAGAATGTACAATTCAGACAAGGTGACCATGTGCTACAGCCAAGGTTTGAGTAGTCGCAACCCAAAAATGCAACACGAGGTTGAAAAAGACAAAATAACCTCTTAACAATTTATGTTAAGGATGAATAGCTGTGTCTAAGTGGGTGAATTCAAGCAGAACCAGCCGGTTATTCTGTCTAATGAATCGTGTCTACACTGCTTTCATTCCCACGCTGGAACCATCTATACACGGCTGATTAGCCGTCCGGAGAAGACCCATTCTCAGAACGAGGGCGGGGAAACAAACCACTAAGAGAAAGGGCACTGACATCGTGTGGACAATCAGAGACTTACACCTGGTAACGAAAGAAATGCCGCCATCAGAGGAGAAGAGACAGCCCATCGGAGACCTTTGACAAGTAATTACACCATTATATTCTAACCCATAAGAGCTGCAGTTCGGGGCAAGGTGTTAGGGCTTAAACTAAGCATAGTTTACAAATGTATCCAAGTGTGCTTTTCTGTCGTGCACTCTCTATTTCTAAATGACCCATTTTGGGTAACACGTGTCCTATTGTGTTGGCCCACTAGGGATATGTTTCAATGTACTAAGTTTATATAAAAAGCCTAAACTGTGTGTTTGTATCTTATATTGTCATTTAGCTTGTTAGTAAATAAATAACTCAATTGGTGTGGTACGGAATGATTTAGTGAGACTCGGGTTTGTGCAGATTCACGTATTATGCGACGTTCAGGATGAGACTGTAGAAGAAATTAATTAATTAGCGACTTCTGTAAAATCGATATTAATTAATTGAATCCCGTAATTATAAACAGTTAATCATTCGATGAACAGCAGTCACATTAATCAATACAAAGTTACGACAGAGGCTCAGATATTATGGGGCGTTTGTCAGTTCTATAAAATCCATCTTCAGCTATTCTAAGCTGCCCTTCATAATGTAATTTTACCACACATGAACCATTCAGGTATCAGTTCCGGTGACTGACTCACAGCCTCAGGAAGCAACCTGGCGATATCCTGAACATTTGCCCCAGGAAAACACGAAGTCTTTGCCCCAGGTACAGATATATGCCTCACCATTGAACTCCCTATCACAATTGCGGGAATGATCCGGTCTCTGCCAAGTAGATTGCGAGGCCAGAGCCACAGAACTCACCTGAGAAGAGGGCTGCTGAGAAGCCGGTTGTGAGCAGGCCACAACAGCCAAAGGAATAGAGCTCTGATCCAGAGAGCACGGCCCAGCTGAGGGGGGCCGCGGTGGTCCAGGCTGTGCCCAGGCAGTTGATTGACCAGGACAGGGAGAGTTCGCTGGAGGGGCATCCACAGCCAAGCAGGGAAAACTCAAGCCCCTGGCAGAAAACCCGCTGGTACAGGGGCTCTAAGTGGTTTGAAAGTCTTAAGTCCGGTCGCGGGGTAAGAAGGCATGCATCTATTTACGCTTACCTGGAGTCGAGACAATGAGCAGCCATTTTCTGGTTCAAGCTAGTAGAGGGGTGCAGTGGCAGAAACTGATCATAGTCCAGGAAGGTCCCATTATGAACCTCTTGGATGTTTTGATAGGAAGCATTTAAAGAGGGATACTAAGAGCCATTGTAATGTATAAATAAGACAATACTGGTTTATTGAACAGTTGTAACAGCTATGTCATTTGAGAGAAGATATTTTGTGCATTTGTGAAACATTCTATTTTGTACATTTAAAAATATTTTACCTTTATTTAACTCGGCAAGTCAGTTAAGAACATATTCTTATTTTCAATGACAGCCCAGGAACATTGGGTTAACTGCCTTGTTCAGAATAACAGATTTTTACCTTGTCAGCTCGGGGACTCGATCTTGCAACCACTAGGCTACCTGCCGCCCCATGTAAATGGTTGATGATTTTATATGAAAATCACTCATTACAAATGACTTGAAGCTGAAGCTACATCTCCGTGTTATTTATTTCTATACTTCCCCTATTCAGGGGTATAACAGTTGCAGATATAGCGGGGATTATGTTTTTATATTGAGTTTTTTTCTCATAAAGAATACAATGTAATCTTTGAGTAATGAGCGCTTCTTGGATACTGACATAATGTCCAACAATGACAAAATCCAACTTCTGCTAAGTTCAGACCACCAACATTATCTTCTCAGACAGAATACAGCTAAATGATTTCTCCCCTGTGAGTCCTCATGTGACCTGTCAGATTGGTGCCAGTCCTGAAACATTTGTCACAAAAACGGCAATGGTATGGTTTCTCTCCTGTGTGGATCCTAATGTGTGCTTTCAGATGTTCACTCTGGAAGAAGCCTATGCCACAATCAGGACAGACATATGGTTTCTCGCCTGTATGAGTCCTCATGTGCACTCTAAGATGGGACCCAGTGCTGAATCGTTGGCCACAATCACGACAGTGATGTGGTTTCTCTCCTGTGTGAGTCCTCATATGCACTGTCAGCTTACTATTCCTTGTAAAACATTTACTACAAACTTTACAAGAAAACTTAGCTGCACTGTGAATTTGAAGGTGATCTTTCATACTTTCTGTGGATTCGATGCATTTTCCACACACACCACAAGGATGTTCTTTATCCATTGTATGAGTTTGCACATGATTCACTAAAGAACCCATGTAATGAAAAGACATGCCACACACCTTACAATGACAAGGAGCATTATGACTTTGACTAGGTGATTTCAGAATGGAGGACTTTGTGGAATTCCTACCCTTATTATTGGCACGAGAGCTCTGTCTTTTTACTGTCCATGTTTTATTTGATTTTCCTCGCTTAAAACCCGACTGAGGGACTCCACTTTCCATCCCATTGACAGTTGCACTGTTTTCTCTCTGAACTGCAGAACAGTCTACTGCAGCGAGAGTATGAGAGTCACTGGTTAGTTCTGATACCAGGTAATCCTCTTCATAGGGTTCGGTATTGATCGGTTTAGTTGAGGTGCTGGGTAGAGAGACTCTCTCTCCGTTAACTTCATTTTGACCATGATAAAGATATGAGTGCAGAGTTGGGTTCTCATCACAGTCACCTTTTACACAAGCAGGAATGAATATGGAGTCTTTGGTATCATCTTCTAGCCCTTGAAGCTGCTCTTCCCATTGACTGGTTCTGGGTTCCTCCTGTTCCTCTTTAATCTGTGTAAACTCTGGGTCCTCCTGTCCCAGACTGGGACTCCACTCCTGCACACACTTCTGCTGATCAGGGTGAACCTCCTCTTCAGACACACGGAAAGTGAGCTGCTGGAGGTCTGAATAAATTAGAACGCAAACGTTGTCATGAGACTGCAATCATCAAATCAAATTTAAAAATCTAATCAAGTGTATTTTATATAGCCCTTCTTACATCAGCTGATATCTCAAAGTGTTGTAAAGAAACCCAGCCTAAAACCCCAAACAGCAAGCAATGCAGGTGTAGAAGCACTGTGCAAGTCAAATCACAATGACAGCAGGTGAGTTTACAGCATGAAATAGAAAACGCAAATGCTCATAAGAATCGTCCTATAAATAAAGTATATTCTGTTACATACAAAATACAATCAAGGTAACTAGACAAACGAATGACCCAAACCTGCTCTGTGCAGCTTTAACTCTGGTTTAAGGGCGATTTCAAGCAGCCTTTGCAGACGATCGTTTTCATCCTTTGAACGGGAAACTTCTTCCTGGTACTCAGTTATTGTTTTTTCAACTGCCCCGAAGATCTCATCAACAGCAACTGCTAATCGCTCGTTGAGAAACACCCTCAACAACTGTATTTTAGACATGTTTAGATAATGCTAGTTACCTTTGTGCCCTGACCACCGTAAAGCAGGCAAGAATAAGTACTTCCGGGTCATGGATTTTTGGAATCTTTCAGAATAAGAGACTTGTCCTGTATACTTTGTAAATTAATAATTAGGGAGAAAATGATGGAAAATGTGCACAATTATCAATATATGTTATACTACTTATCATACAAATAATAATTACGTGTCACAATAATCACTTATTGCACCATAAATTATTGCCTGTACATTGTGTTACAGTAAAAGATCGGTGCATTCTACTCAAGTGCATTTATAGTTTCCTAATCCAGAGTTTACAACTATTTTGCGGCCATTAAAGAGGGGCCAATATACATTTAGCACAATGTAGCAACGCCCATTTCCGCTTTACTTCCTACCAGATACATAGCTTCATGTTCCGATCGATGGTTTTATCATTAACTCAGTATATTAATATAATCATATTTCTGGAGCGTTTTTTTAAATATTTCTTGCTGAAATGTCTGTGTTCTGTCTTTTTTTGTCTCTTAGCTAGCTAGCTATTAACCAGGTAGACCAGTTGAGAACAAGTTATCATTTACAACTGTGACCTGGCAAAGATAAAGCAAAGCATTGCGACAAAAACAACAACACAGAGTTACACAAACAAACATACAGTCAATAACACAATAGAAAAATCGATGTACAGTGTGTGCAAATGTAGAAGAGTAGGGAGGTAGGCAATAAATAGGCCATAGAGGCGAAATAATTACAATTTAGCATTAAAACTGGAGTGATAGATGTGCAGATGATGATGTGCAAGTAGATATACTGGGGTGCAAAAGTTTGTTAACTTGGCTTTAGAAGATTTTAGAAAGGCAGGGCAGGATGGATATAGGTCTATAACAGTTTGGGATCCCACTCCTTGTGGGTTTTTGTTTCGATGACGCTTCAGCCATGTCAGGAAACAGATGAGGGGAGGGGTACATGTCCTACTAAAGCAAACATTTAAGCAAGCGGTATATGTGCATTGCAACTCCCACCGTTTGAATTTGGATCTGTGCACCGCGGCACAAGTGTCGGGACATGTCAGTACTTCTTTTGACACAGTAAACCAGCTACACACGTTTCTGAGTGGATCCCACAGACATGCTGGATTCATAAAGGTACAGAAAGAGTTGCATCCCGATAGACCGTATATCGAGCTAGAAAGATCCACAGGTGTACGGTGGAGTTCAAAATCAGAGGCTTGTGGACAAACCAAATTAGAAGCCGATGCCCTCTTACATCAAATCCAGAACAATAAGGTTTTATTCCTGTTAGTCACGTTTAGTAAATTGTTTGACACTAGTGATGTTGCTATGAAGGCAATACAAAACTCTACATTATCTGTGACTGACTGTATTGGTTTAATTTAAATCCTCAAAAGCAGGTTTTCTACGTTCAGAGATAACTCAGGGGGAGACTTTGATAAAGTTCTCAAGCTATTTGAAGATATTATTAAGCATGATATTAGTCATTGGGACGTGAGCGCATCACGGCAGCGAAAACTGCCTATAAAATTGGCAGACAGTGTAGTCACAACTTCATTAGGGAAAACATCCAGCATCAAGAGTGACCGTGACCTGAGGCAATTTTGGAACAATATTCTCGACAGACAGATTACCGAGTTAAACTCAAGATTTCAAGGAGACACATGGAATCATGCGAGCGGCAGCCACCTTTTCCAAATAATCCCAAACCTGCGGCCTTAAAGAGCAGCTGAAGACCACATGCGATCATTATGCAATATCAATTGAGGTTACTGAATTCACTGTTTTTATTCAGTAGTTGAGTCGAAAGAGTGACTTTTCCTCCTCCTGTACTTGACAGCTGCCCTGATGATATTTTCCCTAATATAAACTCTCTGTTAAGGATCATTGTCACACTTCTAATGACATGGGGCGGCAGGGTAGCCTAGTGGTTAGAGTGTTGGACTAGTAACAGAGATTGCTCTAAGTACTATGCACAAGTATAAAACGATTGTATTACGAAATAATATACGGTGCACATCGCAAAATAAATGTAATAAACAAGTTGAAAAATGCCTATCCAAATTTTTCTAGGCCTATCCACCCCCAAAAAATCTGGCTACGCCCCTGTGTTTAGTCCCAGGTTCCTTGGACAGGCAGGATCCTTGGACATAGGCAGGGTCCTTGGACATAGGCAGGGTCCTTGGACATAGGCAGGATCCTTGGACATAGGCAGGATCCTTGGACATAGGCAGGATCCTTGGACATAGGCAGGGTCCTTGGACATAGGCAGAATCCTTGGACATAGGCAGGGTCCTTGGACATAGGCAGGGTCCTTGGACATAGGCAGGGTCCTTGGACAGGCAGGATCCTTGGACAGGCAGGATCCTTGGACATAGGCAGGGTCCTTGGACATAGGCAGGGTCCTTGGACATAGGCAGGGTCCTTGGACATAGGCAGGGTCCTTGGACATAGGCAGGATCCTTGGACATAGGCAGGATCCTTGGACATAGGCAGGGTCCTTGGACATAGGCAGGGTCCTTGGACATAGGCAGGGTCCTTGGACATAGGCAGGGTCCTTGGACATAGGTAATGTACATAGGTACATACCACTGAACTGTTTGCTGTAACAAACACCCAATGTTGTTTTGACCTCTACACTGTACAGAACGATCCAGAGGCATACAGTACAGAGTTATGAGTCTGAATGGACTCCAAGTGCTAAACTATTACATAGTGTGAATCTAAATTGGAATGTTGTTACGGAAATATATTGCCGTGTTCTAGAGTGAGACCCTCCGGACCCAGAGCCGTTCTACCAGTCCCCGGGCCATGACAGGTCACCAGTACCTGTTGGGATGGAGAAGGGGAACGTGGTCTACTTCATTGACTCAGGTAACCCTAATGTGTCAGTAAGGTCCCCTTGTCACAGCGCTGCCCTTCGCAGATTTCATTTTCTCAGTGTTACCTCTCTCACCTGTCCTTCTTCCTCCTTTTTGTATTCTTTCCCCTGTTTAGCCACAAAAACCTCCTACTTCACCTGCTCTCACGTGGGGGGGAGCTGGGGGCTCATCAAGAGCTCCACCTCCTGTGCCACGCATCAGGACCAGTCCTTTGAGTCACGCTTCGAGAGTGGCAACCTGCAGAAGGCAGTTCAAGTGTGAGTCTATGGAGCCTGTATCAGTGTGTTTTTACACTTTACCGATTGTTGCTAAGTTGCAGACAGGGGTCACTGTGTTTAGGCAATAATCTTTCCTTCTCACTCTCTTTCTACCCCCCTCCCCCTTACACAGCGGTGTCCATAACTACAAGCTCACCCTGCACACTGATATGTACACCACCAAGCACACGCAGTGGAGAGTACTTCTGGGTCAGAAACATGAAGGCTAGCCGTCTGTACTGCACAGGCATGAGGTCCATGCTCTACTCTGAGATAGCCGCCTGGGAGAAGGGAGGGCTGGCACCGGACTGCCTCAAACATCAGGTACTACCACAACCAGCATCATAAGGCTGAGCAGGACAACAACACCACCACAAACATCAAATCCCTCAGTTCCCTGCCAGTTCCCCTATGACAGACACCTATCTGGCCCACTGCTACCCTTAACACCTACTCCCACCGGCAACGTTGTACATGTGCTGACAGTGACGTCGCAGAGAGGAGTGCCAAGCAGGTGGTGGTTGTGACGGCCGGGGTGCAACCCGGGGAGAACAACAGCTCCTGGTTGATGCAGGGATTCTTGGACTTCCTGCTGGGAGTCGGACGACACCAGGCAGCTGAGGGAGGTCTTTGTGTTTAAAGTCGCTTATGCACTTTTGGCTTTTTTATCTTTGAAAATAACCAAGTATTTCAGTTATGTGTTTGATTGCTATGTGGGATAATTGTACGTTTTCCATTCAGAATTAGAAACGCATCATAAAGAGACCCCATGATGTTAATTGTTGTGTTGCTCCCTTGCGGACCTGCAGGTGATGCCTATGCTGAACCCAGACGGGGTGGTGGTTGGGGATCTACTACTGATCTCTGGCCGGCAGGGACCTGAACAGGAACTACAAGACTCTGCTGAGGGATTCCTTCCCCTGCGTCTGGCACACCAGGAACATGGTCAATAGGCGAGAGGGGGGAAGTGGGAGGATACTCAAACAGATGTGAGAGAGTCATGCCTCTCTAACCCGCGGAGAGGTTTAAGTTCAGTCTGCCTTCTCTGACCTTGTTGCTATGGTTTCCCATCTGTCCTTGTTGTTGTCATTGCACCCAAAACTGATGGCTGAGAGAGATGTGGTGCTGTATTGATTTTCACAGTCATAGTTGTAAGAACAATGTCTTCTTGTGCGGCTGTACCAACCGCGATGATGCCACACAATGGCTCCATGAGAGAATCTTCCCTCCCATGATGAGCAAGAACGTCAATGACAAGGTTCGAATCCCATTGTGTTAAAGAAAATCTTGGCCAACGGTAGCTGTGGTCAGAGAGAAGAGAGAGAGAAGGTATGGATGAGAGAGAAGCTCACTCTTCCTCATTTGTTTAGACTGATTGTGGCTTGTGCATTACCCCAGAACCTCATTTCTAAAGACAGTACACTCCTGGATCCCCCATCCCACCACTGGGTGTCATAGGCCATGTGACCCTCTGGCAGGAGGAGTCAGAGAAGGTAATGGCTGCCAATTTTCCTTTTCAAGCCCTACTGCATCTTGATAGTTTGCAGTGTTACTAAAATACTGTTACATGTACATTAATCTCAGGGTGTTTTACAACAACCTAGGCCTTGACCTCCCAAACATGTTCTTAGTAGGTTGATGCACTCTGAACATTCCCACCTCATCAAACTTAAGGCATGAACAAGTGATGACCACTGTTTTGTGCCAGTGTGATGGTCAGCATTAACTGTGTTCCAGAATGAATACCTGGAGGCTGAGGGCTGCATACCTGTTGAGTGGGGCTCGTGCTCACCCTACTCAGCCACCTATCACAGGTGTGTGGAGGATAGAACCTTATCATTAGGAATGGATTTTGTTTTATGACTTCACCAATTTTATGACTTCACCTCCCAGCCTCCACGGTCAGCCCCTCAGCAGTTGCCCCTATCCGTCACGGCCATAGAGCAACGCGGCCTCTCCATGCCTGTTATGCAGCAGCAGCCCATGCCCTTCAGCCCTGATCACAAAACCAACACTGAGATGATAGGTTGGGTTTGAGCCAGAGGAGGAGCTATAGGACAGGCTCATTGTAATGGATGGAATGGAAGGGAGTCAAACATGTTTTCACATGTTTGATACCATTCCATTAATTCCATTTCAGCCAGTACAATGAGCCTGTCCTCCTATAGCTCCCGCCAGCCTCCCCTGGTTTGAGCATAGAAATAGAATGGGTGGTACAATATTGAAATGAAGAACACACCCAATATGAACTTAGGTGTTCACTAACATAATATTTGTATGAACAAGTATAAAAGTAGTATGATACAGAAATGCAATCAGGAGTAAAGTCGGGGGCTTTATTTTCCACCCCAGTTTAACAGATGGTAAATCGAACGTTCCAAATGTTGCAAAATCAGAGATGTTGAATTAGTATTAATACAGTCTTATCACTCATCTTTCAGGTGAAGCAGGCAGCCTCCACAGACATGGGTAACTACAGAAAAACATAGCAGTAAAATATCCAGTTGACTGCATTTATGAGTGAACACATAGGACTGAGGCACATAAGTTACTGTCCTCTCCACAACAGCCATATGGACTTTCTAGTGTGTCATTTTATGCTGTACAGAGTATATGTTGGTATACACAATATATCACAGTACATATACAACAGATGTGTATGTTTTTATTTTTTTCTATATCTGGGAATGAGTCCAGATAGATCTCCTGCTGTTGTCCTGCCCCAGTTAATAACCCCCTTTTCCTCCCTCTCTTCTCTGTAGCCATGACTGTCCATGGGGAGACCAGACAGTGGCTTAGATTAGAGGAAGGGCCCCTCAGAGAGAGCCGCTGGGGGGGAAGGGGAGCAGGCAGGCGTGTGTCTGGTGGAGATGCAGCAGCAGCGAGTCTGAACAACAACCACAGGTACTAAAAGTGTATGCCACCCCTTTTTTTGCATTGTTCTTTGTATTAGCAAATAGTACTTCTAAAAACTACATTCAGAGCTTATTTTGGAATGCGTCTACTCTGAATGGTAACATTCTTCTCGGGTTGGACCAGCAGACCTTGAAGAGGAAATGGGCATTTTACCACAGATGTCCTCGACCCCCAAAGTGAGAGTCTACGTAGGCTCCAGAAACTCAGCCTGGCCAAGACCTCCAGGTTCCAATCCAATGGGAGACGGGCCGAAGCAGACCTGGAGGAGAGGATGGTCGCCAGACTGTCAGGGTCTGCCCCTCCTCGCAATAAAACACCTTTTGAGCTAAGAACCAGGCAGGGAAACACATGGGCAAATATGACAGACTGCTGACATGAACCCTTGAAGATGGATGGAGACTAGAGGGAGATTCTGCAACTATTTTGACCATGGGACAATAAAGGTATTTTCACACTGCATTGTTATTAGCCCCGGGATAGCTTAGCACCAGGCTTGACTGGCCCTGAGATAGCTTAGCCAGTTTCAGCATTTGTTAGCCCTGGGCTAAGGATTCACACTTGCATTCCAAAGCCCTGGTTAACGGACAAACACGCGACCAGCATTATAAGCAATTAACACACAACCAAAGTTATAAGCCATTAAACATCTATTAACAGCACTTCCTTTTGCTTCTACTTGCCTTGCATTTGATTTCCAACAGTGATGGTTAGTATATCTGCCTATCCGCCATGGGAAACCATGTTTCACTTTTGAAATTCGATCTTACCCCTGTACAGAGAATGCTGTGCACAAACGAGACATCAACTTTCTGATCCTAGCAAAAACACGCAACAATATTATTAGCATGGATATATCCAATTAAATGTGAGCTCCTGCAAGTCAAACACTGCTCTTAGTCCTGGTCTAAGGTGCAGTGTGAATGTGCCTTAACATGTACAGCACATTGCCTTTCAGATGGCTATAGAAATTACATTTATTTTTTGCCTTGATTGTGTGCCTTTCTTATTGAGTCTTCATGTCGCTGTGAACCTATTTTAACTTTATAATATTTTGTATACATTTCAGTGTCAATGATTTATTTTCCGCTTATCGATTGAAGGCATAATCAGATTGAATCACTATCTATGCAGTAAATTATCTGTTAGAAAACTACATTCTCAAAATTCAGTCTTAGTGTTATTGTAGCAGAAACATTGTGAAACAGATACGTCTAAAAACCCAAACCTTTAATGTCTTCACATCTGTACAACAACCCCTAAAAATGATCATTCAAGGCACAAAACACATTGTGCTAATGTCTGAACATGGTCCACTGAAAACACAAAGCTGAATTCTAACTTGAGATACACTTAAGCAACTCAAATTTCTCATAATCAACATCAATAGGAGATTTACACCCGAGTACCTCTGTCTCTGCATGTCAGCTCAGCAGACCAGTCAGGCCCTCAGCTCCTGAACCCCATCAAACTGTCTGAGGTGGAAGTGGCTCTCTGTGTGTCTGACCATCCCACGTAGAGCCACAAAGCCAGAGAGGGCCTAAGAGAGAAAGAGACTTTGTTAGAACATACTTTTTTTTTTTAAACCCCTTTTCTCTAGGATATCCAATTGGTAGTTAGAGTCTTGTCCCATCGCTGCAACTCCCATACGAACTCGGAGAGGCAAAGGTCGAGAACCATGCGTACTCCGAAACACGACCCTGCCAAGCCGCACTGCTTCTTGACACATTGCTTGCTTAACCTGGAAGCCAGCTGCACCAAACAGCTGGCGACCGAAGTCAGTGTGCATGCGCACGTCCCGCCACAAAAGCGCGATGGGACAAACCCTCCCCTAACCCAGATGGCGCTGGGCCAATTGTGCACTGCCTCATGGGTCTCCCGATCGCGGACGGCTGTAACACAGCCTGGGATCTAACCCGGGTCTGTAGTGACGCCTCAAGCACCACGATGCAGTGCCTTAGACCGCTGCGCCACTCGGGAGGCCCCAGACACACAACCTTTATACACAACAGAGAAAATAAACCAGGGTTTAAATTACCCCAATGTGGTCAAATTGGACACTAATCTAGTTACCATGGTAGGAACAGGCAACAGGCATGCAACCTCACCTGTGTGAGTATGAACAGGGCCAGAATGAAGTGAACCCCTCTCTCCAGAGGTTGGATCAGAATGGCTTGGTTGAAGAGCTGAAACAGAATCAAAGGAAACTGCAGCAGGAGACTCAGGAGCCAGAAACCAGCCAGCTCAGGGACCTGTCATGAGAGAGAGACCGTAAACAATCACCCAAGACCCGTTCTCTGAGATGTTTTCCAAGCATGGGCCAACCCCAGAGGTGGCTTAAAGTGCAACTGCCCACGAAAAACAACTTCTCATTTAGAAAACAGCCTGTGGTATTGATATAGGTCTACTGTCAAAATGAACTACATAATGTAAATAGGATCATGTTGGCCATAATGTCGGTCTCGTCCAAAAAAATAGTTTTGTGAGACTTGTGGTCGCAACTACATCAAAACGTAAATGAAAGTTGGGTTTGTCTCAAACCTGCCCACATGCTCACAAATAATCATCAATTTGAAGTGCAGCGACCCAATCGTAATGCCTGTGATAAATTTGGGTTGACTTTGGATATACCGATGCGGCTAGTTAGGGACTATCTGTAAATTACACAATATGTTAAAATTCCAGTAGCTCCTAATTTCAAAGACTCCAACTATAAATTGTAGAAATTCATATACAAATATTGAAAGCATTTAATGAGAACTAAAAAGGTGTGCAACATGAACATCGTCTCATTTACATTAGTAATTTATTGACAGTCCCTAACTAGCCCCAGAAATAGGCTATCAAATCAATCAATTAAATGTATATATAAAGCCTTTTTTACATCAGCCGATGTCACAAAGTGCTATACAGAAACCCAGCCTAAACCCCAAACTGCAAGCAATGATGATGTAGAAGCACGGCCATCCAAACCAATTTTGCCAGGGTTGCACACCAGCTGGATGAAGCTAATTGACTTAATAATTTGCCTAACACACACGAGACACCCATATTAAACCGGGTGGGTATAATTTGTGGACCGTCCCAACAGGAATCTTTTCCAAAAACGTTGTAAATAACAAGGTTGCCAAAAACAACACATATGAAGTTTTATCGTGGCAGATTAAGATACTGGGTAGGGAGTGGGCAATGTAATTACGTTTTTTTTCACTCACCACCTTTACTCCAAAAAATGTCTGTCCTCACTCTTGTTGCCTATGGACAAACATTAAGAATAAGCTACGTGGTGAGTTGATGCCTATTCGGCACCTAGTTAGCTAGATGAATTGATCATGCTACTTTGTATGCGTTGTTTGTTGGAATCCTTGTACTTTACAAGGTTTTTCCAACAGATTCCTGTTGGAACATTCCACAAATTATACCCACTCTATCAAACCATACCCTGAAACCAACCCACTTTTGAATTCAGTCATGGCCACAAAAATAACTTAATGAGGCCAAATCAGGAAGTACAGTCGCCCTTTAATAATTAAGGATACAGTGAAAGTGTGTGTGTGTACCTTCTCTTGCAAATTTCCTGCATAGCCTAGGTAGAGTCTGATAGCCTCTACAAGAGTCATCAGGATGAGGATGGTGATGAGGATGAACTTATAGTAGTCAGGAAGGGCTGGATACTGAACCAATATGGGGGGAAAAGGCAAAGGGGTTTATTTAGATACTGGTTACAGTTAGATACATAAAGTATGAGTGCATCTAAATTCTAGAGGTGAGTTACCTTGAGGTGCAGCATCACCACCTCGCTGATCCACCACAGTGGGAAAAAACACATGTTGAAGAACAGTGACATCTGGAGAGGCAGACTGGAGACAACCTCACTGTCTGGGAACGTAAAACAATAGAGTTCACGTTCTTTCCGTATCATACTTGCTAGTAAACTAATTAGTATATAACCTATACACGGCCGGGCCAACAGATGTAAATAATATCTGCCTGGTGCCTATGGATAATGGGCTGACAATGGCTTGTTTAGCTAGCTGAGACAAGCGCTAGCTAGCGTTTCAGTTACCAATCCATGCAAGTTTCCACTCACTGTGCCCCAAAAACGTGACATGATCTTCGGGAGATGGTTGAGTACGACTCTGATCAACAAACACAGTTCTGGAAAAGTGTCCTAAACGTCTTCTGATCGGTTCTGGAAGCTCCATGCGAATTGCAAAGATACTCCTGTGCTAGCAAGACAGCGGTTTAGAAAGTCATGCCTGCCAGCAACAAAACACGGTTCCCTTGGTCACATAGAACATCTCGCGTTCTGCCCAAAATCTCGCGACCCAAATGTGTCTGCTTTCATGGTTTCTTTTCCTTCATGACCAGTGGTCATACATTGATATCGAAATGATGACTGATTCAGCAGACCTCCACAATTTCCCAAATCTCTGTAAATCTACTTATCAAGACAGTCATGTAACTTTCTGTAGTGCAGCGGTCTAAGGCACTGCATCTCAGTCCTAGAGGTGTCACTACAGACCCTGGTTCGATTCCAGGCTGTATCACAACCAACCGTGATTGGGAGTCCCATAAGGCGAAGCACAATTTGGCCCAGCATCGTCCGGGTTTGGCCAGGGTAGACCGTCATTGTAAATAAGAATGTGTTCTTAACTGACTTGCCTAGTTAAATAAAGGTTGAATAAATCAAATAAAACATTTAATTTAGCCAAGGTCTCAGATTGTTTTGCACTTTTACATAATCCATTTTTGGGGGGGGGGGGGGGCGAGTTCAAAATAACTGGATAATTTTTTTTGTTGGTCAAATCATGAAGTCAGTGATCTTCAGGGTAGGGAGATGGCGGAAGAAAAGAAGAACATCAAGAAGAAGCAACTGCTTTACAAGTGGAATGCACTGTTGAGCGCTACATCCCAAGGGGTCGTGCTGATTGTACGGAGATTGTGACAGCCGGTTAAATGGTGTTCCTTGACAAGGCAAGAACAAGATGTATGTCAAGAGAAGTGCAGTGTTATCATAAGGAGAATTACACTTGGAATACGGAGGAGGAATGGAGGGGATATTTTTGGCTGATCCATTTGGGGCTTCAGGGTGAATGAAAATATACTTCTGTGCTGTAGAATCGGCGAGGGAAACCAGAAGTGGTCTTCTGATAATTGTTTGTGTTTCTGCTGGTCAGAGGGAGCATGTGCTCCGTGTTTAACGAATGGGGGCAAGAGATGTGAATTGTTCTGTCTACAAGAAAAGGGCGCCATTGAAAGAAGTGATTACTGGGTTAGTGGTAAATGTGAAAGCTGACCGACTGAAGGGGAAGATTCTCTGTGTTTATGATGCTCGTCGTCTGGGGCGACGCAGACAGAGTGGCGTGTGTGGAGAAACACAAGAGTCATTATCTGTTCTTTTGAGTTTTGATGTTGAGTCTTCGCCCGACAAAATTATGTTAGGAAAAATAAGTTATCCTCTACGAGCTTTTGTGCCAAATACATTACGTTGTTACATGTGTCAAGCTTATGAGCATGTGGCAGCAGTGTGTAGGAGGGAGGTTCCTAGGTGTGAGAAGGGCATGAGACAAAGGAATATGTAGCATTGGGGAAAGTAGTGGTCTGTGTTAATTGTAGAGGTGCCTATAGGGCTGGGGATCAGAAATATCCTGTGTGAGAGATGCAGGTTGAGGTTTCCAGGGTTAGAGTAGTGCAGAAGTTGTCATATGCTGAGGCAGTGAAGAAAGTCGATGAAGATGGGGCAAGGGGGAAGGATCCTGAGAGGAGTGGTGCGTGTAGTAGATCTGTACCAGTACAGGGGGAAGGATCCTGGGAGGAGGGGGCGTGTAGTAGATCTGTACCAGTACAGGGGGAAGGATCCTGGGAGGAGTGGTGCGTGTAGTAGATCTGTACCAGTACAGGGGGAAGGATCCTGAGAGGAGTGGTGTGAATAGTAGATCTGTACCAGTACAGGGGGAAGGATCCTGAGAGGAGTGGTGCATGTAGTAGATCTGTACCAGTACAGGGGGAAGGATACTGAGAGGAGTGATGTGAGTAGTAGATCTGTACCAGTACAGGGGGAAGGATCCTGAGAGGAGTGGTGTGAATAGTAGATATGTACCAATACAAAGGAATAAACCAACAAGTGATACATGTTTCAGTAAGATTTCATTTTTGGTCTTTATAACAATGGTTATGAACTGTACTGCAGGGATGGAACGTAAGTTGCAGAAAAAAGAGGTTATGGTGGCAGCTGCAGAGAGGTATTTGGGTGTGTGAGACATCAGAAGAGTTACAGGGTGTGTTAAGTGGTGGTGTCCCATCCTTTCAGGCTGTTGTCCTCGTGTAGTGTTAGATGGTTGGGTATTTGTTGTGTTTATTGCTATATTCTTTTTGTATTTTTTTCAAGCAAAGTATAAGGAAGGTGGTGGTAATGCAACATTTATTGGATGCCAACCGCCATTAAACCTCATCGAAGAAGAAGAGATGGAGGAAGCAGAAGGGTCGTTTGAAGCTGAAAGCACGTCAAGTACAGTTAGCGAGTAAGATGAGTGGACAACAGTCCAAGAATGGAACAAAAAGGGCACAAATTGTTGTGGAAAATGAGTCTAATGAATCATTGATTGTTGGACAACGTTTGGATAAGGATGTTTATTATTTTATTTTATTTTGAAGGATGGTGAAGAAGGTGTTGGGAAAAGTGGATGCAGTCAAAGTAACCAGAAATGGTATGGTGTTGATATCGTGTGTATCTGAAGAGCAAAAGGAGTGTGCATTGTGGCTCGCGGAATTGTTGAAGCATGAAGTGAACAGCTGTGATTTTCAGAGCAGAGCCCCGGTAAAAGGTGTTATCTCTGGTGTCCCGTCGGACATTGATAATCAATATCGTAGGCTAAAAATTACAGGAGTAATTCATGCACGTTGCTTGACAAGTGTGGAGAATGAGAAAAAATAGAAACATTTATCTGTATATTTGATGGTTGATGAGTATTTACTACCATATGTAAAGTTTGGATATATAAGATACGCCGTAAGAGCGTTCGTGCAAAACCCGATGCAATGCAAGAAGTGTAAAAAGTTTGGCCATGTGTCAAGTGTTTGTAGACGGAAGGAATATGTTATTGATGAGTCTGTGAATGTAAAATGTTGCAACTGTGGTGGAGTTCATATTTCGGAATTTCCTGAGTGCCCTGTTAGGGTGAAAGAGGTTGAGGGGTCAAGGATCAGGGCTGTACAGCAAATCTCCTATGTGGAGGCGGTGAAGAGAGTTGAAGGGAAAGGAGGCCAAAGTTCTGAAGAAGACATGGTGGTGGATGCATCACAACTAGTTGCAAATGTTAAATATCAAGTGATCTGGATACACTTATTGTGAAGAATGTGGATTTTGTAGCATGTATAGCCACAGTTATTAATTGTACTGCACAAGTGTCCAAGAAGCTGGACATCATTATATCTGCAGCTGAGAAGTTTTTGGGCCTCCCAAGATTTAATGGCAGAAGCACTACAAGGACTACTGTCGCCAGGAAATGTCCCGCCATCACAGGATCCTTCTCAGCCTGTGAAGGGGCCTTATTAAAACAGAAAAGCAGTCTGATTTACTTTAATTAACATTTTGTTAATGATAGTTTGTATGGATTTTTATTTATTTTTTACCCTTTTTGGATCCTTAATATCCACCTGTACAGTAGGTGGTGGAATGCACATGTAATTAATGCCAACACCGTTACACCAAACAATAAGAAGAAGTGATCTTCAGGACGGAAAGTCGGAGCTCTAGAAAGAGGCCCTAGTTCCCGAGTTGAGTGACTGTTCAAATCGAGTTCCGAGTTGTTTTGAATGCACTGAATTCGGAAGTATGAGAATATTGAGTTCCCAGTTGTTTTGAACGTGGCAATAGTCCGCCATAGTGGACATGTCATAATACCCATAAAACCTAGCGGTCAAACACGGAAATGTTTCCATTCTCTATCCACCATTCATTTTTCACATAGTGAATTATACAAACACTTCAAATTAAGTAAGTGTTTGGTTTAGGCTTACCTTGTTGTGATGTTTTCATAACCATGTAATTCTCTGTCTGACAAATTGAGTTTTAGCAATATATTCGCCTCAATTTACAAAACGCTAATTAGCAACAGAGAAGACCTCAGCAAGACTACAAATTCCTGCAGGAAGCTCCTGCAAGTCATCTCTAGCCGACACTGTCAGCTACCGTTCATCTGAGAGACCTGTACCCAATCCATGATGAATCCATTTGCTGTATTAAAATGAATTGAATAAAATGTTGAACTTCGTCCGTCCCCTTTCTCTGTCTTTGCTAGCCACTGACTACGATTCAGCTAGTTAGCAGAGCAGCAGATCAAAAGTTATTTTTGTATCACTTAGCCTAGATAATTGTTTTTACAGTATGTCGACTTTGGTGTCTATTTCAGACATGGAATTTTTCAAAGTAGAGCAAAAGAGCATTAAAGACCACAATAAGTCTGGCCATGTGGAGAAGTGCAGCTATAGTAAGGAACAATTTGCCGGTTTTGTCAGGGCCAGCACGAGGGATAAAGTCTATCTTGTGTCGGTGACTGTAGCTATTAAGTTGAGTTTGAGCATATTAGCAATACAATGTGTTCTATACAGCCGTCAACATTCTACAAGGAAAGAGACACTTAATCAATCATATAATCATTAACCAGATTACCCCGGATACCAGACTTCGATGAGTTATAACTCAGTTCTAGAATGTCGTCATTGATGAGAATGAATCAAAAAATCTATTGACATTCAGAATTGAATTTGTTTAGACATCCAGCCTGTATTGTAGTTGCATAACCAGAGAAAAATCTTCAAAGACAATATTTGTTTATTCAGAGTGGTACATGCATTCACACAGTCTTGATTTATAGGATCCTTCCCACTATATCAGGGGTACTCAACACTTACCATACGAGGTCTGGCGCCTGCTGGTTTTCCTTTCTACCTGATAATTTAATGCACCCACCTGTGTGAGAAACAATGAGAAAATGCAGTGGAACTGGCTTCAAGGTCCAGAGTTGAGTTTGAGGGCACTAATTGATTGATACAGTGCATTTGGAAAGTATTCAGACCCCTTGACTTTTTCCACATTTTGTTACGCTAAAAGCCTTATTCTAAAATTGATTAAATACATTTGTTCCCTCATCAATCTACACACAATACCCCATAATTACAAGCAAAAACAGGTTTTTAGACATTTTGCAAATGTATTAATAATAAAAAACAGAAATACCTTATTTACCTAAGTATTCAGACCCTTTGCTATGAGACTCAAAATTGAGCTTATGTGCATCCAATTTTCATTGACCATCCTTGAGATGTTTCTACAACTTGATTGGAGTCCACCTGTGGTAAATTCAGTTGATTGGACATTATTTGGAATGGCACACCAAGCAATGGTCTCCATCATTTTTAAATGGAAGAAGTTTGGAAACACCAAGACACCATCTTGGAGTTGGCAGCCAGGTTAAACTGAGCAATCCGGCGAAACGGGCCTTGGTCAGGGAAGTGACCAAGAACCCAAACTCTAGAGTTCCTTTGTGGAGATGGGAGAACCTTCCGGAAGGACAACCATCTCTGCAGCACTCCACCCATAAGGCCTTTATGGTAGAGTGGCCAGACGGAAGCCCCTCCTCAGTAAAAGGCACATGACAGCCCACTTGGAGTTTGCCAAAAGTCAGCTAAACAAGATTCTCTGGTCTGATGAAACCAATACTGAACTCTTTGACCTGAATGCCAAGCATCACATCTGGATGCCTGGTACCATCCCTACTGTGAGGCATTGTAGTGGCAGCATCATGCTGTGAGGATGTTTTTCAGAGACAAGGACTAGGAGACTAGTCAGGATCGAGGGAAAGATGATCAGAGCAAAGTACAGAGAGATCCTTGATGAAAACCTGCTCCAGAGCGCTCAGGACCTCAGACAGGGGCGAAGGTTCACCTTCCAACAGGACAACGAGACTAAGCACACAGCTAAGACAATGCAGGAGTGGCTTCGGGACAAGTCTCTGAATGTCCTTGAGTGGCCCAGCCAGAGCCCGGACTTGAACCTGATCGAACATCTCTGGAGAGTCCTGAAAATAGTTGTGTAGCAACGCTCCCCACCCAACCTGACAGAGCTTGAGAGGATCTGCAGAGAAGAATGGGAGAAACATCCCAAATATAGGTGTGCCAAGCTTGTAGCATCATACCCCAGAAGACTCGAGGCTGTAATCGCTGCCAAAGGTTCTTCAACAAGTACTGAGTAAAGGGTCTGAATACGTATGTAAATGTGATATTTCCGTTTTTTTTTTTAAACGTGTTTTTTCTTTGTCATTATGGAATATTGTGTGTATATTGATGAGGGGAAAAAACATTTATTCCATTTTAGAATAAGGTTGTGACGTAACAAAATGTGCATATAGTCAAGGGGTCTGAATACTTTCTGAATGCACTGTAAGTCAATTAAATTAAATGGAAAAACTGCACTTGTCTTGTCTTCGTGAAAATTACAGTTTACTAAATATTCTACAGCTGTAATGGCATCAATCAAATCAAACTTTATTTATATAGCACATTTCTTACAACAAATGCATTTCAAGGTGTTCAAAGTCATGGATTGAAAGACATGTGGCACTTAACATCCTTCCTCTTGGCAGGTGACCAGGGGATTCTCTACTACATGCAAATGCTTTCGTGGAGCTCATGAGTGTAGCCATGCAGCATATTTTGGCAGTTCACAATATCGACGTTACGGTGGTGGAATGCATGTGGAGGAAGCCAGCCATGCCCAACCAGGTGCAGTCAGTGGAGGACATGTACCCGGCTGAAGACTGCAACCCTCTGTTCCTGGAGCCCACAGAGGATGATTTTCAGAGGCAAAGGAACTGTCTCCGGGGCAGGTTCATTGCAATGGCATGTCTCCTTGAACCTGCGCCAGAAAAATAACTACCCTCCCTGTCATCCCTGTCTGTACCAGACATTAAAAAACAAAGGCACCTGGGGCACGCAGGCACCCTGGCTGGCATGCCACTGTCGGTTGAGTTGGACAGCGCACCAACCCCAACTGGCACACCATGAGGAGAGGGAGGATGATAGCCAGCAATTATGGAGCAGTGGTTAGTGCCAAATGCTTTACTCCGTCGCTGCTAAAAAGGGTCCTCAGATGACAGTTGTTGGATTGGGTGTTGTCTGTAATGTGGGGCACAGATAACGAAGAGGAGGGCATCAAGGAATTCAAAATGGCTACAGGGATGGATGTTCTTTGGGTCAAAGGGTCTGGGATCCTTAGTGCCTCACCGGATGGTCTGGTGGGCACCACAGCAGTGGTGGAGGTCAAGTGTCCCTATGGTGCAAGGGACCTTACCATTGAAGAGGCAGTGAGGTCAAAGGAGTTCTATATCAAGGAAAGAGGGTCTTACTGACCCTGTGAAGACCATCCATACTGGCACCAAGTCCAAGGTCAGCTCCACATCACTGGGAGGGACACCTGCTTCTTCATTGTGTGGACCACCAAGGACTCCATCATCATCCACATCCAGCGACCTCTGACAGACTCATATTGCTCCTATTTTCAGTACCTGTTTTCAGGGAAGCCAATGATCCAAAAATATTCCACATAGTTCATACAGACACACTAGGCCCCCAGAATAAGTTATATTACATACAGGTTTTGCTCAAAGTAGCCAACTAAAGTAATGTAGTTATCTTTATCATGGGCATAGTGGGAATGTATATTTGTGATGTTAGATACCTCAGAAGTGTGAGTTCCTTTTGAATTTTGAATATCTGTGATGTTCAAATTACTTTCGAGGCCCTGTGTTTTACTTGCTGAAGGTCATCCCTGCCTGTATCCGACATGGCTGGAAAACAAGTGAACAATGAATAAAGATCATACACAAACAATAGGCTCCTAGAATAGGTTATATTACATTTCAGTTTTGCTCAAGTAGCCAATTAAAGTAAAGTAGTTATTGTCTGAGGGATGATTTGAGGGTGGTATGAGGGATACACTCCTGTTGGACAGGAAAACAAAGAGACATTTGGCCAGCGGTAGGTCTGTTTCAATGCTGTATCACCATCTTTATCTGGACAGAACGCATTGTTTATCAAAACACAAACACACCTTGGACAATGTGACAAGTGGTCCCTCAACACCCAATCTTAAGTCATGAGAACCATACACAAACATAACAAACATACTGCACAGATATATCTACAAATGTAGATATTGTATTGTTGTATCACATTTGATGAGTTACTGACCTCTTCGTCCTAGCCCAACCGTCCGGCAGATGGCCATATTATTTACTTTACATAATGTCATCTGCGTCCAATGATGCGTATACACATCATTGTCTGCATCCAACTGGAATGTATGCATGCAGCCGGCTATCCTAGGTGGTCATGTCTAGATGGTATCCATCTTTTGTCAAATTTACGTCAAAAGTAGAAAACATATTTTTGTTTGAATTTTAGCTAACCCTAACCCTTTTCTGAACTTTAACCTAATTAACCTAACCTGCCACATTAATTGTCCTAACCTGCTGTGTAAGTTGTCCTAAACCTAATACAGAAAGTAAATTCTTACAAAAACTGGATCAATTGACCATCCTGGTTGAATATCAACCAATCAATCAACTATCTTTATAAAGCTCATTTTACATCAGCAGTTGTCACAAAGTGCTTATACAGAAACCGAGCCTAAAACCTCAAAGAGCGAGCAATGCAGATCTAGTAGCATTGTGGCTAGGAACAACTCCCTAGAAAAGCAGGAACCTAGGAAGAAACCTAAAGAGGAATGAGGCTCTGAGGGGTGGCCAGTCCTCTTCTGGTGGTGCCGGGTGGAGATTATAAAAGTACATGAGACACAGGGACATAAACGGCAGGTCCAGGAGATTGTAGCACGACAGGTTCCATAGTCGCAGGCAGAACAGCAGAAACTTGATCAGCAACACGACAAGGTGGTAGGTAGCAAGTCCGTGGAACAGGTCAAGGTTCCATAGCCGCAGGCTCGGGACACTTTGTTCCGCCCACAACAGACTACTGTAACCTTTAAAATTGCGCTGCCCATGATGTCACAGAAGCTATAATGGCACAGACAGAACAATTAGTATATACAGTACCAGTCAAAAGTTGACACACCTACTCATTCAAGGGTTTTTCTTTATTTTTTACAATTTTCTACATTGTGGAATAATAGTGAAGACATCAAAACTATGAAATAACACATATGGAATCATGTATTAGCAATTTTAGATTTTAGATTCTTCAAGTAGCCACCCGTTGCCTTGATGACAGCTTTGCACACTCTTGTTCTTCTCTCAACCAGCTTCACCTGGAATGCTTTCCCAACTGTCTTAAAGGAATTCCCACATATGCTGAGCACTTGTTGGTTGCTTTTCCTTCAATCTGCGATCCAACTAATTCCGAACCATCTCATTGAGTTGAGGTTGGGTGATTGTGGAGGACTGGTCATCTGATGCAGCACTCCATCATTGTCCTTCTTGGTCAAATAGCCCTTACACAGCCTGGAGGTGTGTTTAGTCATTGTCCTGTTGAAAATCAGATGGGATGGCGTATCGCTGCAGAATGCTTTGGTAACCATGCTGGTTAAGTGTGCCTTGACTTCTAAATAAATCACTGACAGTGTCACCAGCAAAGCAGCCCACACCATCACACTTCCTCCTCCATGCTTCATGGTGGGAACCACACATGCAGAGATTATCCATTCATCTGCTCTTTATCTCATAAAGACATGGTGGTTGGAACCAATAAATCTCTAATTTGGACTCATCAGACCAAAGGACAGATTTGCCCCAGTCTAATGTCCATTGCTCGTGTTTCCGGGCCCAAGCAAGTCCCTCTTATTGGTGTCCTTTAGTAGTGGTTTCTTTGCAGCAATTCGACCATGAAGGCCTGAAGGCATGTGTGGTCTTTGCTAGGTAAAGCCCCGCCTTAGCTCAGCTCACTGATCACCATAGCAACACCCACCTGTAGCACGCGCTCCAGCAGGTATACTTCACTGGTCATCCCCAAAGCCAACACTTCCTTTGGCCACCTTTCTTTCCAGTTCTCTGCTGCCAATGACTGGAACTGCAAAAATCACTGAAGCCTTACATCTTCCTCTCTAACTTTAAGCATCAGCTGTCAGAGCAGTTTACTCTACCTGTACAATCACTGTACCTGTACACAGCCAATCTGTAAATAGCACACACAACTACCTCATCCCCATAATCGTTATTTATCCTCTTGCTCTTTTGAACCCCAGTATCTCTACTTGCACATCATCATCTGCACATCACTCCAGTGTTAATGCTAAATTGTAATTATTTCACCTGCCTTACCTCCCTACTCTTCTACATTTGCACACACTGTATATAGATTGTTCTATTGTGTTGACTGTATGTTTGTTTATGTGTAACTGCCTTGTCGCACTGCTTTGCTTTCTTGGCCAGGTCGCAGTTGTAAATGAGAACTTGTTCTCAACTGGCCTACCTGGTTAAATAAAGGTGAAATTATTATTTATTTAATTCACAGTCTCCTCTGAACAATTGATGTTGAGATGTGTCTGTTACTTTAACTATGTGAAGCATTTATTTGGGCTGCAATCTGAGGTGCAGTTAACTCTCATGAACTTTACTCTGGGTCTTACATTCCTGTGGCGGTCCTCATGAGAACCAGTTTAATCATTGCGCTTGATGGTTTTTGCGATTTAAAGTACCTTTTGTACCTTGTCAGCTCGGGGATTTGAACTTACAGCCTTTCGGTTACTAGTCCAATGCTCTAACCACTAGGCTACCCTGCTGGCCCAATTTTTGAGCTGTTATTGCCATAATATGGACTTGGTCTTTACAAAATAGGGCTGTCTTCTGTATACCACCCCTACCTTGTCACAACACAACTGATTGGCTCAAACGCATTGTTAAGAATCCCTTTTGGCCCGACAATCTAGGGGAGATGGTAATGAGACCCGTAACAACTAATGCAAATTATAATAATTAAAAAGTAAAAGTGAGAACAAAATAACCACAGACAACTAAATTACCGTCAAACACATGGTTTATTAGAAAACACACGATAATGGGGGGGAGCAAGAAAAGGGGCTGAGCTGGACCCAAGGAAAGAAACAATAAGCATTCAAAAACAACCCTAAGCTAGACTAGCCTATTTCAACAGCTAACTAACCAAAAATACAGTGGGTGGTCCACCCAGTTCTAACTAGTGTTTTTAACTAAATTTACCTACGGGTAGTGTATGCTCATGGGCGACTTGTCGTAGTTCCCCCTTTTCCCACCAGCAAACAAACACCATAACCAAAAACAATACTCACAGGTGAGGACAGTGATATGGAGGTGCTCAATCAAAAGATAGCTCAATACATAAAGAGCGATAGAGAGACAGTAGGAGAGGGTGAAACAGCACGATCTACAGACATATGGCATTTACAGAGAGATTGAGCTCTAGAGCAAACAACTGACAGGGTTTTTAAACCAAGGGAAAGGAACTGTGATTGGGTAGGAAATAGGAGGAGGTGTGTCTTCTGATTGATGATTGATTGGTGACTGATTGGGGAGTGGTGATTTTCACCTGTGAAGGTGGAAGGAGAGAAAAGAACAGGATACATACACACACACACAGGATACCTGTATCCGTAACACGCATTAAGAAGGAAAGAAATATCCACAAATTAACTTTTAACAAGGCACACATGTTAATTGAAATGCATTCCAGGTGACTAGCTCATGAAGCTGGTTGAGAGAATT
The DNA here is from genome assembly GCF_021184085.1 of Oncorhynchus gorbuscha. NCBI lineage: Eukaryota > Metazoa > Chordata > Actinopteri > Salmoniformes > Salmonidae > Oncorhynchus > Oncorhynchus gorbuscha. Next base: position 25,955,190 of record NC_060173.1, on the reverse strand, counting down.
CCAATAGAGTACAAAGCTGTCATCAAGGCAAAGGGTGGCTATTATGAAGAATCTCAAATATAAAATATATTTTGATTTGTTTAACACTTTTTTGGTTACTACATGATTCCATATGTGTTATTTCATAGTATTTTCTACAATGTAGAAAACAGTAAAAAACTGGTACTGCATATGGACGCAGATGATGACGTAAAATGAATAATAGTGCCATCTGCCAACCGGTTGGGCTAGGCAATTCCACAGAAGGCTTTTCAAAAGACCAGAAACAGACTACCACCTTGGCTCACTCGTCTCCTCAATAAAACATGAAACAAAAGCAAATGATTTATGGTCATACTCGTAATGTATTTATTTAAAACATATTTATGGAAATGCTACAGTTCTTTACCTGGAACTTTGAAATCTCTTTCTGTTAAAATGTTGAGTAATCTTTGTGTGACCTCTCATTCTGGCCTTTATTCAGGACCAAATTCCCCTTCAGATTCTGAGCACACAAACAGCTCCATAAATTTAGCCACTCCCACCTCTCAGTTCAAGGAAAACGAAAGTGATCTCAGATATCATTCTGCTCAAGCTGTGTTTGTGTGCAACAAAATGGCAGAGGCCATTTTAAAAGACCAAGATCCGTTCTTTTGTTCAATATGCTTGGATCTACTAAAGGATCCGGTGACTATACATTGTGGACATAGCTACTGTATGGGTTGTATCAACGGCTGCTGGGATCAGGATGATCTGAAAGGAGTCTACAGCTGTCCCCAGTGCAGACATACCTTCACCCCAAGGCCTGTTCTGAACAGGAGCACTGTCTTGGTTGAAGTGGTGGAGAAACTGAAGAGGACAGGACCTCAAGCGTCACCTGCTCACTGTTATGCTGGACCTGAAGATGTGGAGTGTGATGTCTGCACTGGGAGAAAACACAAAGCTGTCAAGTACTGTCTGGTGTGTCTTGTCTCATACTGCGAGACTCATCTCCAGCCTCATTATGACTCGCTTGCCTTTAAGAAGCACAAGCTGGTCAAAGCCTCCACACAACGACAGGAGAAGATCTGCCCTCAACATGACAAACTGTTGGAGGTTTACTGCTGTACTGATCGGCAGTGTATCTGTCTGCTGTGTGTGATGGATGAACATAAAGGCCATGATATGGTGTCAGTTGCAGCAGAAAGGACTGAGAAACAGGTATAGAATGTTCTACTCTATATACAAATCAATTTACAAATACTGTACTTTGAATATAACAGAGGGTGTAAATATCATCAAATTAAAATCACCATATAAATAGTCTGGCATTTTGATAGATTTGAACAGTTAAGTGCCATTTAAGACCTGAAAAATATATGATGTCAAGGGAATATTGATACAGCAGAAAGATATATTCAACAAATTCCTCCTGGGTAGAACTTCCATTTTTACAGTGATCTCCTACAAGAGCTGAACTTAAACATTCATTAATTTGCTTTTAAGTTGACAACATTAAACTACTTATTCTGGCGACATGATGACCGATGCTTGACGTTGACGGGATGCTGATGTTGTAGTTTCAATGAGCAAGGCAGAGACAAAAAGCCTGATATGGACAGTGATGGTGCAGAGATGGCAGGAGCAGTGGAATATTGATACTAAGGGCAGGCATTTATTTCAAGTACAGAGGAAAGTTGGGGAGGGTGGCAGGAAGGGACAGAAGAAAGGAGGCTATTTTTACAAGATTAAGGGTGGGACACAGACGGTTGAATAAGACATTAAATGTGTTAGGAAAGCATCCAACAGGAAAGTGTGATTATTTGCCAGGAAACAGAGACAGTGGAGCATGTATTGCTACAGTGTGGGCAGTATCAGAGGGAAAGGGAGAGGCTGAGATATAATATGAGGGAGAAGGGAATACAGGAAATTAGTTTTAAAAGTATGTCGAGTAGAACGTCATTAGATAATAGTCTCAAATATTTTGTTATATTTTTTAAGAGCAATGGGCCTGGTAGGTAGGATTTAATTTCACCCTGTCTCTGGCCCACACTGAAGTACAGTAGGTGGTGGTAATGCACCATAACGTTGGTTGCCAACCGCCGATAAACCCCACCAAAAGAGAAAACAAGTAGCCTAACCGCAGGAGCTGTTGGCTAGAGCCAAGACCAGAGTAGGCACTTTTGCAACAGATTTTTGTGACGGAATTATCCTTAGAGTTGAAAATACGATGGAAACACGTTACACTTGTATCCAGTACAGAAAATGTAAGCAAAAAAATGACATTTTGTGTGCGCTACGTCATCATGTGCATATTTTTCTCCCCAGCATGTCAGTTTGGTAGAAACGACTGGAGGGAAATGTTTTTTTTTCTCTATGCAGATTTGAGAATATTCGCAATAAAATCTGTCGACAATTGATTGGAAACCTGGCTATAAACCAGGTTTCCATCCAACCTTAATAAGCGAGTAAAGTAGGCCCACATGTTGGATAAAACATTTAGACGGGCCTGATGGAAACAAGTTTTTCCGTTAATTTTCAAAATGTCGACTATACTAAATACGCTACACAAGGTGGGATCGTTTGTGTCGGTAAAATTTATTATGCGAGACATGGTCGGTTGAAAATATTGTATGCGCAATATTGATAAAATAGCCATCATATCAAAGTAAACTTTGAGAAACGCGATTACATGTTGTGTGGTCCCACTATGACTCGTTGGGGAAAGCATGCAGTTTATTATGCTACAGATTAAATCAGTTATGATGTATCTGGTGGAAGGAAATAAACGTAATGTTCTTATCCAATAAATATCGAGGGTCTTATTCTGATGACATGATCATCAATGCTTGGCTGCCGTTTGACAAATAAATGTAGGTTATACATGCGCTCAATATAACGCAACATTTTATTGTGATACATTTTTAAGTAGAGTTGAAAATGCAATAGAAACCCATTTAAATTGTATTTTTTAGTCGGTTCATGGGAATTGAACTGCAAAATGTATTTTTGTGGACACTATGTCATCCCGCACAGACTTTTATCTGCAACAAATACATTTGATGGAAACACCTCTGATGGGAAAATTAGCATATTGTTTTTATGCAAATTTGTATGTATATATATTCACGTAAAAATGTGTCGCCAATTGGATGGAAACCTAGCTACAATCACAAATTAAATTAGTGGATATGATTTGTCATCTACACAGAAACAGTTGGGTAAAATACAGCAGCAGTACCACCAGAGAATCCAGGAGATGGAGAAGGAGGTACAGGAGTTTAGGCAGGCTGTGAAAACACTCACGGTGAGTTGTCTATTTATTCTACTACTTCCCATATCTAACCAATTTGTATGGAGAGTCTGGAAATCTTTTGGGGTATAGCCTTTCAGCTTCTAGGTTTCTAGGGCACTTGGCAACTCACTTGGCAATTCAGTCAGGGCTCTCCTGACCCCGCAGTCGATCAGTGAGGAGCTCATTAAGGACCAGTGGGCCACATTCCAATCCCACTCAGACCCAGTTGGGAACAAGCTTTCTGGGGTCCTGATGAGAGGTGAGTGGCTGGTTGAAATATACTCTCTTTTCTCTACCTTAACAGCGCTCTGCACAGGTGACAGTGGATGCGACTGACAGGATCTTTATTGAGCTGATCCGCTCCATTGAGCGAAGGCGTTCTGAGGTGAAGGAGCTGATCAGATCTCAGGAGAGGATTGCAGGGAGTCGGGTTCAGGGACTCCTGGACCGACTAGATCAGGAAGTCACTGAGATGAAGAGAAGAGATGCTGAGCTCAGGCAGCTCTCAAACACAGAGGATCACATCTATTTCCTTCAGGTGACATCATTGGCTTCATACCTACACTGTACACATAGTTCCTAAGTTGCCATCTAAGTGAAACTTTCTCGAGACTAGTGATTTTCTTGTCTGTTTCCACTGTAGAGTTTCCAGTCACTCTCTGTCCCTCCTGGTTCTGAGGCCCTACCCAGCCCCACTTTCAATCCACACATTTCTTTTGAACTGGTGAAAAAATTGGTTTCTGGACTGAAAGTGCAACTGGATGGTATCTGCAAGGAGGAAATAGACAAGATATCTGAAAATGGTAAGGCAAAGAGTAGACCATGTATTTATGAAGATCACACAAGAAATATGTGACTGAATAGTAGTGACATTTCGAACGTTTGTGTGTCCATAGTGATGAAAGTGCAAATTGTTCGACCTCTGGAGCCCAAGACCAGAGAGGAGCTCTTAGAATGTGAGTCACAGGATGTTTTCTCATACTGCCCACATCATGAACACACATGACCCCCCCCCACACACACACACACAATATATATATATATCTCTCTTTTTGTCTTCTTTTTTTTGTCAATTCACTCAGATTCCTACGAACTCACGGTGGATCCTAACACAGCATGTGGAACACTGCATCTGTCTGAGAAGAACAGCAAGGTGACATGGAGTGAAGGGGAGACTCAAGCCTATCCTGATCATCCAGACAGATTTACCCACTATGACCAAGTGCTGTGTAGAGAGGGTTTATCTGGAAACTGCTACTGGGAGGCTGAGCTTCGAGGCTGGATTACTGTGGCAGTCTCATATGTGGCTCTTGTGAGGAAAGGAGAGGGTAATGAGTGTAGGTTTGGAGGTAATGATCATTCTTGGAGTTTGGAATGCTCTCCCACCAGTTGTTCTTTCCTTCATGATAATGTTAAGACTAAAATACGATCCCATTGCACCTCCAGAGTAGGAGTGTACCTGGACTACAAGGCAGGAACTCTGTCCTTTTACAGCATTTCTAAAAAAGTGACCCTCCTCCACAGAGTGAATAACACATTCACTGAACCCCTCTATCCTGGGTTTGGGGTTGGTTTGGAATCATCTGTGAGGATAATGCTTCCCATGCAGTCAACATGATTTTTCTGTGTTTTTATATGTATTTCCACACTATGAGGTTAGAATAATACTGTGAAATTGTGAACTGCATCTCAGTGCGAGGCGTCACTACAGACCCTGGTTTATTTCTAGCCTGTATCACAGCCGGCCGTGATTAGGAGTCCCATAGGGCAGCTCACAATTTGCCCAGCGTCATCCGGGTTAGGGTTTGGCCAGGGTAGGCCGTCATTGTAAATAAGAATTTGTTCTTAACTGACTTGCCTAGTGAAAAAAAGGTTGAATTAAAAAATATATATAAACAATTTTAGTATAAGAGTTGTTTGAAAAGACCTGACATTTCAGCCTGTTTTGGGGGAATGGAGTTTTGGCCTGCCTGGTGTTATCTGCAGCTCTTACACTATAAAAGGGCATCATCATAATTTTCACACTATTATTCCATCCTCATAGTATGGAAATATAAACACTGAGTGCACAAAACATTAGGAACATCTTCCTAATATTGAGTTGAACCCACCTTTTCCCTCAGAACAGCCTCAATTCGTTGGGGCATTGACTGGAAAGTGTTCCACAGGGATACTGGCCCATGGTGATTCCAATTCTTCCCACAGTTGTGTCAAGTTGGCTGGATGTCCTTTGGGTAGTGGACCATTCTTGATACACACAGGAAACTGTTGAGCGTGAAAAACCCAGCAGTGTTTTTAAAATGTAATTCAGTCTGGTATGAGAACGGTAGCCCCTAACTGCAAAAGCAGGGTGTCTGCGGAAAGCCTAGGTATGACTTACTACCATATATGGGCATACATATTTATAATGCAGGCTGAGCCGATGACCTCATTTCAAGATGGCTGCTAACTACATTCCGGTTAGCATTGTGAAGCATAAACAAAATTATCACAGAATACGTTGATACACACCAAAAGCCTGGACTCCACAGCTCATGAGGATATCTTATTTGTCTCCCCGTGACCTACCGTTTAGGATCACCAGCCACGAGAATCAAAATGTTGATTTTACACAACGTTTTTACCAAACATCTTACAAAGTAAACTCAATTTGGTCTGTGTTTACGCTATAGCGACACGGGGAAGGGGGGGGTGTATCAAATGAATGCTTAGGTTGGTAGGAACAAAGCCTATTGCCAATGTTATCGGATGTATTACTTAATGTCAACATCGAATGTCCACTGAGTGACTATCTTTGCGCATCAAAAAGATGATGTTGCCTGCTTACGTGCTGTAGGCATCCATATCCGCTGTATGTCACCCGACACCACCACAATGTTTCAGAGGTTGGTGTCGTATAATTTATTTTATAGTGAACAATAACTTTTGGGCACATCCAGTGTGCAAAAACAGTGCAAGTACCACATTCGGACACTTTGGAGAAGTTGAAAGAACCCTTGAATGTACCCTGGATACGCCATAAAACCACAATGTTTGAGTGAGGTTGATATGGTAGAAAATCTGTTTTTTTTAACGGAATAAATAGCATTTAGGGATTGCAATTATGTAATAGCACTGGAAATGTCTAATATACATTTATATGCCACTTTGGAGAGGTTTAGGTAAAGTTGGAAACATCCCGTGACCACACCTTGTCTATTTCTAGTTGTCTATTAATCCCATTTTTTTCTCATATGGTTCACATGTTGTGGAAGCCATCTGTGTTTCCAGCTCTAGTCATCAATAATTAACCTATGGCTTGTCAATAAAAGATTACTTTCAAAATTAAAAAGGTTATTTTGTGTGTGCTTGATCTTGTGTATTCTGAACCATGCAACTCCTATCTTTCCTCAATCTCCCAGATGTCTTCTTTCCAAATATAGCAACTGTTTGTATGTCATAATCATGTCATTACACATTAATAGCAGTTACTATTGGGTATGTCTATTTAGGCGGAAATCTACATTTTGCCATGACATTTAAGAGTTAAATGTCTCCTCCCCTTCATCTACACTGATTGAATTGACATCAATAAGGGATCATCGCTTTCACCTGGATTTACCTGGTCAGTTTGTCAGGGAAAGAGCAGATGTTCCTAATGTTTTCTGCATTCAGTGTATACAATACTGAAAATCCCAATTTTGACTGCACTGGGCCTTTAATAGACCAATAAGAAAGAGTTCTGCTCCTGAGCAAGGCAGTTAACCCACTGTTCCCCAGGCACCAAAGATGTGTCATGCAGGTGAATGAGGACCCAAAAGCGACTTGGCGAAAACAGAGTCTTTAATCCAGAAAAGTAATTCTACAAACATAAGACATAATTCCACTCGTAATGACGAGAACAGACTGGAGACTCGATCAAGAACTGCAGGTTGCCTCGGGAAGGCACTTGAACCTAGCAGACTCAGACACCTGCTCTCCACGCAGCATCTGAGGGAAACACGACACGACAGGGCGATACACAGACACAGCACGGTGAACAATAGACAAGGATCCGACAGGGCAGGAACGGAAAACAAGGGAAGAAATAGGGACTCTAATCAGGGGAAAAGATAAGGAACAGGTGTGGGAAGACTAAAATGATTGATTAGGGGAATAGGAACAGCTGGGAGCAGGAACGGAACGATAGAGAGAAGAGAGAGAGGAAGGGAGAGAGAAAAAGGGGAACGAACCTAAAAAGACCAGCAGGGGGAAAATGAACAGAGGAAAAGCAAAATGACAAGACAATCTAAGACAAAACATGACAGTACCCCCCCACTCACCGAGCGCCTCCTGGCGCACTCGAGGAGGAATCCTGGCGGCAACGGAGGAAATCATCAATGAGTGAACGGTCCAGCACGTCCCGAGACGGAACCCAACTCCTCTCCTCAGGACCGTAACCCTCCCAATCCACTAAGTATTGGTGACCCCGTCCCCGAGAACGCATGTCCATGATCCTACGTACCTTGTAAATAGGTGCGCTCTCGACAAGGACGGGAGGGGGAGGGAAGACGAACGGGGGTGCGAAGAAAGGGCTTGACACAGGAGACATGGAAGACAGGATGGACGCGACGAAGATGTCGCGGAAGAAGCAGTCGCACAGCGACAGGATTGACGACCTGGGAGACACGGAACGGACCAATGAACCGCGGAGTCAACTTACGAGAAGCTGTCGTAAGAGGAAGGTTGCGAGTGGAAAGCCACACTCTCTGGCCGCAACAATACCTAGGACTCTTAATCCTGCGTTTATTGGCGGCTCTCACAGTCTGTGCCCTGTAACGGCAAAGTGCAGACCTCACCCTCCTCCAGGTGCGCTCACAACGTTGGACAAACGCTTGAGCGGAGGGAACGCTGGACTCGGCAAGCTGGGATGAGAACAGAGGAGGCTGGTAACCCAGACTACTCTGAAACGGAGATAACCCGGTAGCAGACGAAGGAAGCGAGTTGTGAGCGTATTCTGCCCAGGGGAGCTGTTCTGCCCAAGACGCAGGGTTTCTGAAAGAAAGGCTGCGTAGTATGCGCCCAATCGTCTGATTGGCCCTCTCTGCTTGACCGTTAGACTGGGGATGAAACCCGGAAGAGAGACTGACGGACGCACCAATCAAACGACAGAACTCCCTCCAAAACTGTGACGTGAATTGCGGGCCTCTGTCTGAAACGGCGTCTAACGGGAGGCCATGAATTCTGAACACATTCTCGATGATGATTTGTGCCGTCTCCTTAGCGGAAGGAAGTTTAGCGAGGGAATGAAATGTGCCGCCTTAGAGAACCTATCGACAACCGTAAGAATCACAGTCTTCCCCGCAGACAAAGGCAGACCGGTAATGAAGTCTAGGGCGATGTGAGACCATGGTCGAGAAGGAATGGGGAGCGGTCTGAGACGACCGGCAGGAGGAGAGTTACTCGACTTAGTCTGCGCGCAGTCCGAACAAGCAGCCACGAAACGGCGCGTGTCACGCTCCTGAGTCGGCCACCAAAAGCGCTGGCGAATAGACGCAAGAGTGCCTCGAACACCGGGATGACCAGCTAACTTGGCAGAGTGAGCCCACTGAAGAACAGCCAGACGAGTGGAAACAGGAACAAAAAGGAGGTTACTAGGACAAGCGCGCGGCGACGCAGTGTGCGTGAGTGCTTGCTTAACCTGTCTTTCAATTCCCCAGACTGTCAACCCGACAACACGCCCATAAGGAAGAATCCCCTCGGGATCAGTAGAAGCCACAGAAGAACTAAACAGACGGGATAAGGCATCAGGCTTGGTGTTTTTGCTACCCGGACGGTAAGAAATCACAAACTCGAAACGAGCGAAAAACAACGCCCAACGAGCTTGACGGGCATTAAGTCGTTTGGCAGAACGGATGTACTCAAGGTTCTTATGGTCTGTCCAAACGACAAAGGAACGGTCGCCCCCTCCAACCACTGTCGCCATTCGCCTAGGGCTAAGCGGATGGCGAGCAGTTCGCGGTTACCCACATCATAGTTGCGTTCAGATGGCGACAGGCGATGAGAAAAATAAGCGCAAGGATGAACCTTATCGTCAGACTGGAAGCGCTGGGATAGAATGGCTCCCACGCCTACCTCTGAAGCGTCAACCTCGACAATGAATTGTCTAGTGACGTCAGGAGTAACGAGGATAGGAGCGGACGTAAAACGTTCTTTTAGAAGATCAAAAGCTCCCTGGGCGGAACCGGACCACTTAAAACACGTCTTGACAGAAGTAAGAGCTGTGAGAGGGGCAGCAACTTGACCGAAATTACGAATGAAACGCCGATAGAAATTAGCGAAACCTAAAAAGCGCTGCAACTCGACACGTGACCTTGGAACGGGCCAATCACTGACAGCTTGGACCTTAGCGGAATCCATCTGAATGCCTTCAGCGGAAATAACGGAACCGAGAAAAGTAACGGAGGAGACATGAAAAGAGCACTTCTCAGCCTTCACGTAGAGACAATTCTCTAAAAGGCGCTGTAGAACACGTCGAACGTGCTGAACATGAATCTCGAGTGACGGTGAAAAAATCAGGATATCATCAAGATAGACAAAAACAAAGATGTTCAGCATGTCTCTCAGAACATCATTAACTAATGCCTGAAAAACAGCTGGCGCATTGGCGAGACCAAACGGCAGAACCCGGTACTCAAAATGCCCTAACGGAGTGTTAAACGCCGTTTTCCACTCGTCCCCCTCTCTGATGCGCACGAGATGGTAAGCGTTACGAAGGTCCAACTTAGTAAAGCACCTGGCTCCCTGCAGAATCTCGAAGGCTGATGACATAAGGGGAAGCGGATAACGATTCTTAACCGTTATGTCATTCAGCCCTCGATAATCCACGCAGGGGCGCAGAGTACCGTCCTTTTTCTTAACAAAAAAAAAACCCGCCCCGGCCGGAGAGGAAGAAGGCACTATGGTACCGGCGTCAAGAGACACAGATAAATAATCCTCGAGAGCCTTACGTTCGGGAGCCGACAGAGAGTATAGTCTACCCCGAGGGGGAGTGGTCCCCGGAAGGAGATCAATACTACAATCATACGACCGGTGAGGAGGAAGGGAGTTGGCTCGGGACCGACTGAAGACCTTGCGCAGATCATGATATTCCTCCGGCACTCCTGTCAAATCGCCAGGTTCCTCCTGAGAAGTGGGGACAGAAGAAATGGGAGGGATGGCAGACATTAAACACTTCACATGACAAGAAACGTTCCAGGATAGGATAGAATTACTAGACCAATTAATAGAAGGATTATGACATACTAGCCAGGGATGACCCAAAACAACAGGTGTAAAAGGTGAACGAAAAATCAAAAAAGAAATAGTCTCACTGTGGTTACCAGATACTGTGAGAGTTAAAGGTAGTGTCTCTGGGAAGATGACTACCATCTAAGGCAAACATGGGCGTAGGCTTGTCTAACTGTCTGAAAGGAATGTCATGTTTCCGAGCCCATGCTTCGTCCATGAAACAACCCTCAGCCCCCGAGTCAATCAAGGCACTGCATGTAGCACCCGAACCGGTCCAGCGTAGATGGACCGACATAGTAGTACAGGATCTAGATGAAGAGACCTGAGTAGTAGCGCTCACCAGTAGCCCTCCGCTTACTGATGAGCTCTGGCCTTTTACTGGACATGAATTGACAAAATGTCCATCAAATCCGCAATAGAGGCACAGGCGGTTGGTGATCCTCCGTTCCCTCTCCTTAGTCGAGATGCGAATACCTCCCAGCTGCATGGGCTCAGTCTCTGAGCCAGAGGAGGGAGATGGTTGCGATGCGGAGCAGGGAAACACCGTTGACGCGAGCTCTCTTCCACGAGCTTGGTGACGAAGATCTACCCGTCGTTCTATGCGGATGGCGAGAGCAATCAAAGAGTCCACACTGGCGGGAACCTCCCGAGAGAGAATCTCATCTTTGACCACTGCGTGGAGTCCCTCCAGAAAACGAGCGAGCAGCGCCGGCTCGTTCCAGTCACTAGAGGCAGCAAGAGTGCGAAACTCTATAGAGTAATCCGTTATGGATCGATCACCTTGGCATAGGGAAGCCAGGGCCCTAGAAGCCTCCCTACCAAAAACTGAACGGTCAAAAACCCGAATCATCTCCTCCTTAAAGTTCTGGTAATTGTTTGAACAATCAGCCCTTGCCTCCCAGATAGCTGTGCCCCACTCTCGAGCCCGGCCAATAAGGAGTGAAATGACGTAAGCAACCCGAGCTCTCTCGCTAGAGTATGTGTTGGGTTGGAGAGAGAACACAATATCACACTGGGTGAGAAAGGAGCGGCACTCCGTGGGCTGCCCGGAGTAGCAAGGTGGGTTATTAACCCTAGGTTCCGGAGGCTCGGCAGGCCAGGAAGTAACAGGTGGCACGAGACGAAGACTCTGGAACTGTCCAGAGAGGTCGGAAACCTGAGCGGACAGGTTCTCCACGGCATGGCGAGCAGCAGACAATTCCTGCTCGTGTCTGCCGAGCATGGCTCCTTGGATCTCGACGGCAGTGTTACGAACGTCTGTAGTCGCTGGGTCCATTCTTTGGTCGGATCCTTCTGTCATGCAGGTGAATGAGGACCCAAAAGCGACTTGGCGAAAACAGAGTCTTTAATCCAGAAAAGTAATTCTACAAACATAAGACATAATTCCACTCGTAATGACGAGAACAGACTGGAGACTCGATCAAGAACTGCAGGTTGCCTCGGGAAGGCACTTGAACCTAGCAGACTCAGACACCTGCTCTCCACGCAGCATCTGAGGGAAACACGACACGACAGGGCGATACACAGACACAGCACGGTGAACAATAGACAAGGATCCGACAGGGCAGGAACGGAAAACAAGGGAAGAAATAGGGACTCTAATCAGGGGAAAAGATAAGGAACAGGTGTGGGAAGACTAAAATGATTGATTAGGGGAATAGGAACAGCTGGGAGCAGGAACGGAACGATAGAGAGAAGAGAGAGAGGAAGGGAGAGAGAAAAAGGGGAACGAACCTAAAAAGACCAGCAGGGGGAAAATGAACAGAGGAAAAGCAAAATGACAAGACAATCTAAGACAAAACATGACAAGATGATTAAGGTAGCCCCCCACACACATTTCAGTTGTACAACTGACTAGGTATCCCTCTTTCCAATCACAGTAAAAGTTACTTAATTGTTACACAGAAATAATTTGATATTGAGATAAAAACAGCTGCATTGAACTTTTAAGTTAATACGTTTTTGTTTTATTGACATGGCACTTTATTTTACTTTTTGTTCATTATTGTCTGTTATTTTCTCTCATTGTAATATATACATCGATAGTCCTGTCAAACGTGTAAGCCTAATATTACGTATTAATCAAAACACTTTCTCTTTTATGGCTTCATTACTGTAAAATGTGATCTTTAAAAAATAAAAGCCATTAGTATGGCATTGGAATGGCTTTATAGCTGACTTATTTGACACAATTTCCACACACACATTTTAATATAAATATGACATGATGGTCCATGGATGCTCATATTAACAGATCAATGTAGTCCAGGGGTAGTCGGACCCCTGTGGGTACTTGGTCTTATCCACAGGGGTTACTTGAGAATACTCATGAGACTATAGGGTTACTGGTCAAATGCAATTGAGGAGGTACTTCAGGGGTATGCCTGGAAAGGACAAAATGTAATTAGTGGTACAATTTTTTTTTAAAGGTTGTGAATGTGAACCACTGATTGTAGTCTACTCACTCCGTTAATATAGGCTGGCACTAACAAAAACACATGTCTACATGTCTACACATGTCTACACATGTCTACATTTTATGTAAAACTATCTGATTTATTTATTAATACATTCTGAGTTAACCTCATACCTGAACGTGTCCCAGTCGGGGTGGGTGACTACATTAACCAACATGCTTTGCGATTACAAAGTCCCCCTACCTGGGTTGCCCAGCAACGAGTCAACTACAAATGAAGATGGACTCTTCTGAGAAACAACCAGCTGAAGACAATTTTCAAGGTAATATATAAGTTCACAGCTCAACTATTTATACATTTTGACAACGGTAAATTCATATTTAAATTAATAGGTACAATCAAAGAGATATTTAGTTATTTACCCTGCTCTGACCCTAACACAAGGAATGAGCAATTCTAGCTAGCTAGCTTGTTTGCTAGCTGCTGTCTACGTTAGGGTGATTTTCAAATATTGTAGCTCATTCATTTAAATGAAGTATGCATATTTGCATTATATGTTACACACTGTCAATAGAAATAAGACTCCTGTCAACATAAGACATTGGAAGTGGAAGTGTTTTACAAGTCCTATTTGCCTTTTTTGATGCACTTAATCTTCCTGATCTTGTACTTACGACAGGTGACCCCACAGGAAAGCAGAAAGCTTCTGGGGAAACGGAAAGCTCAAATGTTCAGCCACCTCCAGAGAACAACACAACTTTCCAATCAGCAGGTGCACAGGAAGCACATACACAAGCAGAGGACCCTTCACAAGACAAAGCTCAGGGTAGTCCTGCTCTCTTTATGACCTTTCTGTCTAGAGTCCACACATAGGTAGCTCCCTCATGAGAGAGCTGGGTTGTGTTCAGTAGATAGAGACCGTTTAGAAACAGGGAGGTAACTACCGGAACTTGTACAATAAGAACACCCTTTTTTCCCCCACTGCAAAAATGTTTCAGTATGGTGTGCCTACTTCTCGGCCATGACCTGATGTTTGACAGCAGTTTGTCTTTTCAGCTCCTGCAGCCTCTGAGCAGGTGCAGCAGCAGCCATGTGGGAGTAGTGATGCTGTGGAGGAAGAGGAGGAGCAAATTGGGATGAAGAAACTCTCTGAGGACATGTACTATAACTATGACGAGCTGTACTCCAGACCAGTCATCACTGCAGACTCGGAGATCCCAGAGGACCTGCTGCACCTTACGTATCTTTTAACACTGTGTATGCCATGTGCCAGAGTTTGTGCGTAGAAGTCTTCACAACCCAGTTCTGTTCATGGTATTATGTTTGTGTATTGCGTTGCACCTTAATTAACATTCTTCCAGGCACTCTTTTGGGTATGACTGTGGGCGCAGGGCTAACCTGCAGCTGCTGGATGAGCGAACGCTGGCCTTTGTGGCTGGAAACCAGCTCATATTCCTGGATGTTCGGACCAAGGAGCAACGCTACCTCCGCTCCTGCAGTGGGGGAGGCATCGGCACCATCATGGTACACACACAAACACAGAAACACTGGCTCTGGATAACCTTAATTCACCTTATATAACCCCATCGGTAACTGTGTTTCTCTGCAGGCCCACCCCAGTAATAGGTATTTTGCTGTGGCAGAGAAGGGAGACCAACCCAACATCGTCATCTATGAGTATCCCTCACTACGACCCTACCGCATTCTCAGAGGTATGGGAACTTTACCACATGCACACAGGCACTCACACCCTTTGTGGTGTTGAAAATTAATTTTTAAAAAAAACTATGTATAAAGAATATTATTAATGATCAAGACATTTGGTTTGAATCCCTATCTGTTAGGTGGGACAGGGCAGGCTTACAGCTTTGTGGACTTTAACCATGAGGGCACCCTGCTGGCCAGTGTGGGTAGTGCTCCGGACTACATGCTGACCCTGTGGGAATGGAGACATGAACAGGTGATGCTGCGCTGCAAGGCCTTCTCACAGGACGTCTTCAGGGTCACCTTTTCACCTGACAATCCTGGGCAACTCACCACCTCCGGATCTGGACACATTAAGTTAGTAGCAATCAATAGAGCAAAATGTATTTGTACTACCACTTTTATACATTTGTTACAAAGTACTTTATAGAAAGCTGGGCGGAGAGAAAACAGATTTCATCATGAAATATTGACAACAAATACAAAAATGGTGTATTATGTGTACAGTGTCATTCACCATGTGAGTTGATCTCTCATCAATCATTCTTCCAGGTTTTGGAAAATGGCCAGCACTTTTACTGGTCTCAAACTGCAAGGGCTTCTGGGAAGGTTTGGGAAGACTGCCCTGACTGATATTGAGGGTTATGTGGAGCTGCCTGATGGGAAGGTCTGTCCACTGCTCTTTTACATTAAATTCCTGCTATTCATACATCATTGAAATTGACACAAACCAAAAGCAATATTCTCTTGTTCTATGTTGTCCTGATCACATCCCTGCTGTCCGGGTGCCAGGTAGTGTCGGGGTCTGAGTGGGGAAACATGCTGCTGTGGGACGGGGGCCTGATCAAGGTAGAGATATGCCGTAAGGGGGGCAGGACGTGCCACGCTGGCACCATCCAGCAGTTTGCTTTGGACGAGGGGGAGCTCATGACCATCGGCTCCGATGGAGCCATTAGGGTAACCTTTCAGATACTATACAGTCCTCTCAGTCTAAGTGGTCTCTGCTAACCCTAAAAAGCAGGCCTGAACAACTGATCTGTGGCCAGTTTTGTTGATTGCTCACTGTGTAATATCTTTCTCCACACTGTGTAGGGCTGGGACTTTGAGAGCATTGACACAGCAGACTGTAACGATGACAGCGGTCTGTTTGAGATTGAGCCCATGAACGAGATGGTGATTGGACGCAACGTCAGCCTGTCCTCCATGGTCAAAAGCTGCCTGCCAGACTCCTTCATCTGGTTCGCCCAGGTCAGAGGGCAGGGGCCAAGGGTCATACAACAACACTTAGCCTAAAGTTTTACAACCATCATAGGTGGTTACCATGGGCTGTATGGGAATCTGTGTAGTGTTATGTTAATGAGTTTAAGTTTGGGATTCCCTCAGAAACAAGATAATTTCTTATTAAATAACGTGTCAAATGTATCTCTTCCCAGGATTCCAATGGAGGCATCTGGAAACTGGATCTTTCATTTTCCAACATTGTGAGTTTCTTTCCATCAGCACAGTGTTTGAGTGTGTATGTGGGACTGTGTGAATTGGGTCTTCTATTAAATTACTCCATTATATTGTGTGTACAGACCCAGGACCCAGAGTGTCTGTTCTCCTTCCATGCTGGAGTGATCCAGGGAATGGATGTGTCCAGCACTAGCCATCTGATGGCCACCACCACTTTAGACCGTGAGAGTGGCCTATCACTGTACACTAATACACACACAGCACAGATTATAGAAATGCATGATTTTTGTGTCGATATGTTCCAAACACACACTCTTTCTTCCTCTCTTTCTCAGGCTCAGTCAGGATTTTTGACTTCCTTGCAAAGAAAGAACTAACAACCAGCCGCTACAAACAAGGTGGAACAACACTGACCTGGGCGCCACGCCTGGTATGTATGTGAGACTTGACTACAGTGCATTTGGAAAATATTCAGACCCCTTTAATTTTTCCACATTTTGTTACGTTACAGCCTTATTCTAAAATGGATAAAATCTTTATTTTCCCTCATCAATCCACACACAATACCCAGAAATGACAAAGCGAACAGTTTTTAAAAGTTTTTGCACTTTTATTAAAAATTCAAAACATACCTTATTTACATACAGTTGAAGTCGGAAGTTTACATACACTTAGGTTGGAGTCATTCAAATTAATTTTTCAACCACTCCACAAACTTTTTGTTAACAAACTATAGCTTTGGCAAGTAGGTTAGGACATCTACTTTGTGCATGACACAAGTAATTTTCCAACAATTGTTTACAGACAGATTATTTAACTTATAATTCACTGTATCACAATTCCAGTGGGTCAGAAGTTTACATACACAAAGTTGACTGTGCCTTTAAACATATTGGAGAATTCCAGAAAATAATGTCATGGCTTTAGAAGCTTCTGATAGGCTAATTGACATAATTTGAGTCAATTGGAGGTGTACATGTGGATGTATTTCAAGGCCTACCTTCAAACTCAGTGCCTCTTTGCTTGACATCATGGAAAAATCAAAAGAAATCAACCAAGACATCAGAAAAAAAATTGTACACCTCTACAAGTTTGGTTCATCCTTGGGAGCAATTTCCAAATGCCTGAAGGTACCACGTTCATCTGTACAAACAACACTACGCCAGTATAAACACCATGGGATCACGCAGCCATCATACCTCTCAGGAAGGAGATGCGTTTAGTCTCTTAGAGATGAACGTACTTTGGTGCAAAAAGTGCAAATCAATCCCAGAACAACAGCAAAGGACCTTGTGAAGATGCTGGAGGAAACAAAAGTATCAATATCCACAGTAAAGCTAGTCCTATATCGACATAACCTGAAAGGCTGCTCAGCAAGGAAGAAGCCACTGCTCCAAAACCACCATAAAAAAGCCAGACTACGCTTTGCAACTGCACATGGGGACAAAGATCATACTTTTTGGAGATATGTCCTCTGGTCTGAGGAAACAAAAATAGAACTGTTTGGCCATAATGACCATCGTTATGTTTGGTGGAAAAAGGGGAGGCTTATAAGCCAAAGAACACCGTCCCAACCTTGAAGCACGTGGTGGTAGCATCATGTTGAGTGGCCATCACAAAGCTCTGACCTCAATCCTAAAGAACATTTGTGGGAAGAACTAAAAAGCGTGTGCGAGCAAGGAGGCCTACAAAACCTGACTCAGTTCAACAGCTCTGTCAGGAGGAATGGGCCAAAATTCATCCAACTTATTGTGGGAAGCTTGTGGAAGGATACCTGAAACGTTTGACCCAAGTTAAACAATTTAAAAGCAATGCTACCAAATACTAATTGAGTGTATGTAAACTTCTGACCCACTGGGAGTGTGATGAAATAAATAAGAGCTGAAATAAATCCTTCTCTCTACTATTATTCTGACACGTCACATCCTTAAAATAAAGTAGTGATCCTAACTGACCTAAGACAGGGAATTTTTACTCTGATTAAATGTCAGGAATTGTGAAAAACTGAGTTTAAATGTATTTGGCTAAGGTGTATGTAAACTTATGACTTCAACTGTAAGTATTCAGACACTTTGCTATGAGATTCAAAATTGAGCTCCGGTGCGTCCTGTTTCCATTGATCTTCCTTGAGATATTTTTACATCTTGAATGGAGTCCACCAATGGTAAAATGAATTGATTGGACATGATTTGAAAAGGCACACACCTATCTATATAAGGTCCCACAGTTGACAGTGCATGTCAGAGCAAAAAACAAGCCATGAGGTTGAAGGAATTGTCCGTAGAGCGCCGAGACAGGATTGCGTCGAGGAAAATCATTTCTGCAGCATTGAAGGTCCCCAAGAACACAGTGGCCTCCATCATTCTTAAATGTAAGAAGTTTGGCACCACCAAAAATTTTCCTTGAGCTGGCCACCAGGCCAAACAGAGCAATCGGGGGAGAAGGGCCTTGTCAGGGAGGTGACCAAGAACCCGATGGTCACTCTGATTCCTCTGTGGAGATGGGAGAACCTCCCAGAAGGACACCCACTCTGCAGCACTCCACCCATAAGGCCTTTATGGTAGTGCCCAGACGGAAGCCCCTCTTCATTTCAAGGCACATGACTGCCTGCTTGGAGTTTGCCAAAAGGCACCTAAAGGACTCTCAGACCAACGAGAACCAAGATTCTCTGGTCTGATGAAACCAAGATTGAACTCTTTAGCCTGAATGCCAAGCGTCACGTCTGGAGGAAATCTGGCACCATCCCTACGGTGAAGCAGCGGCAGGTACAGGGAGACTAGTCAGGAAAGGGAAAGATGAACGGCGCAAAATTCATCTTTCCCTGTGCATCGACACTCCCCATCCAACCTGACAGAGCTTGAGAGGGTCTGCAGCGTACAATGGGAGAAACTCACCAAAAACAGGTGTGCCAAGCTTGTAGCGTCATACCCAAGAAGACTCGAGGCTGTAATCGCTTCCAAACGTGCTTCAACAAAATACTGAGTTAAAGGTCTGAATACTTATGTATTATGTAAATGTGATATTTCTGTTTTTTTAATTTTTTTAATGCATTTGCAAAAATATCTAAAAACCTGTTTTTGCTTTGTCATTATAGGGTATTGTGTGTAGATTGATGAGGGTAAAAACAATTTAATCAGTTTTAGAATAAGGCTGTGAATAAGGTCAAGGGGTCAGAATACTTTCCGATGGCACTGTGTATGGTAACATAATCATTCATGCAGTGCCTTGTGTTCTTCAACTTGGTCTCAACCTGCTTTGCTTATCTGTGTATTGTACCGTGTGTTGAGATTGTTCTGTGTGGCCCTTGCCTGTGTGTGTAGGTGAACCCTAGTGGAGGGCTGGTGGTGGTGGGCTTTGAGGACGGGGTGGTCCGTCTGCTGGAGCTCTACAACCCCCAGAGTTTACGAGTGGTTGCCGGGCGCAGTCGCTATGGAGATGCCGAGCTCCGTCTCAAACAGGCCTTCAAACCCCACAATGCAGCTGTGACGGCCATTGCATATGAACGTAACGGCGAGATCCTAGCTACGGGGGTAGGGAAGGCCGCAGAATGTTGGCCAATGGGCAATGTGAAATTGTAGACCTAAAACAAACTGAATCGGAATAATAACAAATATCAATAATCCTCTCCCCTCCACCATCCCTCCTTCTCTCTTTTCCTCTCTAGAGTATGGACTGCACTGTGTTCTTCTTCACTGTGGGGGACAGGTATGACCCCATTGGGTTTGTCACAGTACCAGGACCTGTACAGGGTCTGGAGTGGTCCCCCCAGTCACATGTAAGTCTGATCCCAGATCAGTGACAAATGTATGCAAGACAATGGCACGTGAGTTTAGTTAGAACCCTTCTGTGTGTGTGTGTTCAGGGCAAAAACACCCTGCTGGTCCTGTGTAGGAGTGGTCATGTAGTGGAGGTCCAGTCTCCAGACCCAGAGGCCCAGAACCACGGCACCACCTACCAAATCTCTGGCCTCCCCACAAGAAACTTCACCTTCAGCAGCATCAAGTCACACATCAAGGTCTGGCCCTCACTGTCTGGGAACAACTGTACTGTAAACACATTTTAATTTTATTTATTTATCCAGGATAGTCCTTGCCACTGTTTTCCAAGGGAATGGGTTCCATAGAATCAATAAAACATACACATCACATAAAAGCTGTCTAGGTAAAAAACACAGTTTATACAGAAGCATACACATCATACTTAGTAGGAAACATACATAAGCAAGCTCACATTATATCTGTCTGTTATCTGCTTTGTGGACAGCTCTTTTGGTTCAACTCTCGCATGGGTGTGTCACTGTGAGCGTGTGTATTTCAGCGGGAGGAGGAGATTGCGCGCAGGCAGGCTCTGAAGGAGAAGAAGCAGAAGGAGAGAGAAGCACAGCTGAAGAAAGCCAAGGAGGAGGGCCTTGAGCCCACTGAGGAGGAGCTGCAGGAGGTAGAGGAGGAGGAAGAGCTGCCCCCTCTTTACACCCCTGACCCCCCCAGCCCTCTCTGCTGTGGCTTCTACTCTGTTCCTGGGGCCTTCTGGCTCTCCATGGTACATACACACACATTAACAGGGCCATCTCTCGCTCTCTCTACATTGAACATTTACATTTTAGTCATTTAGCAGAAGCTCTTATCCAGAGCGACTTACAGCTAGGTGGGACAACCACATATCTCAGTCATAGTAAATATATTTTCCTCAATAAAGTAGCAAAGTCAGTGCTAGAAGGGAGGGAAAAAGTAAAGTGTGAGTGTTAGTTCACAAAAGGTAATTATTTATTTTTGTGGGGGGTGAGGAGGGGTTCTGTGGGATTATTTAAGATACTCCTTGAAGAGGTAGGGTTTCAGATGTTTTTGGAAGATGGGCAGGGACTCTGCTGTCCTAGCTTCAGGGGGAAGCTGGTTCCACCATTGGCATGCCAGATCAGAGAAGAGCTTTGAGTGGGAGCTGCCCTCCCGTAGGGGTGGGAGGGCCAAGAGACCAGTGGTGGTAGAGTGGAGTACTTGGGTAAGGGTGTAGGGTTTGAGCATAGCCTGAAGGTAGGGAGGGGCAAGTACCATGGTCTTGTTGTGGATGAGTCTTCGACTGGAAGCCGGTGGAGTGTGCGGAGGAGCGGGGTGAAAACCAGGCTCTCTCTCCATATCTCTCTCAGGGAGGCTATGATTCGGGGTTCCTGTACCACTGTAAGTTTTCCGAGCAGCAGGGTGAGGACCTGTTACAGCGCAGGGATGAGCCGTTCACCTTCCTGCCTGTCCAGAATACAGACGAGGACCCCATCTGCACCATCACCTTCAGGTAAGGGACTACACAACTGATGGCTGAAAACGTTTTCTGTATCAGTGTGTCTGTATTGTGTTCTGTAATGTTGTAACTGCAGAGGTTTGTAGATGTTCTGTTAATGTGTGTACAGTCGTATAAAAAGTTTGGGCACCCCTGACAATTTCCATTCATAAATAATTGTGTGTTTGGATCAGCAATTTCATTTTGATCTATCAAATAACTGATGGACATAGTAATATTTCAGTAGTGAAATGAGGTTTATTGGATTAACAGAAAATGTGCAATATGCATCAAAACAAAATTAGACAGGTGCATAACTTTGGGCACCCCAATAGAAAAATCACATCAATATCAAGAATAGCCTCTTTTTGCTAAAATAACAGCCTCTAGACGCTTCCCATAGCCTCTAATGAGTGTCTGGATGAAGGTATTTTGGACCATTCCTCCTTACAAGATTTTGAGCAGTGTTTTGGGTCGTTGTCTTGTTGAAATATCCAGCCCCGGCATAACTTCAACTTTGTGACTGATTCTTCAACATTATTCCCAAGAATCTGCTTATTGAGTGGAATCCATGCGACCCTCAACTTTAACAAGATTCCCAGTACCGACACTGGCCACACAGCCACACAGCATGATGGAACCCCCACCAAATTTTACTGTGGGTAGCATGTGTTTTTCTTGGAATGCTGTGTTCTTTTGCCGCCATGCATAACGTCTCTTGTTATGACCAAATAACTCAGTCCACAGCAGCTTATTCCAAAATGAAGCTGGCTTGTCCAAATGTGTGTTTGCATACCTCAAGCGACTCTGTTTGTGGCGTGTGTGCAGAAAAGGCTTCTTCGGCATCACTCTCCCATACAGCTTCTCCTTGTGCAAAGTGCGCTGAATTGTTGAACAACGCACATTGACACCATCTGCAGCAAGATGATGTTGTAGGTCTTTGGAGGTGGTCTGTGGGCTGTTTTTGACCGTTCTCACCATCCTTCACCTCTCTGATATTTTACTTGGCCTGCCACTCCTTAACAAGAACTGTGCATGTGGTCTTCCATTTCCTCACAGTGGACACTGACAGCTTAAATCTCAGTGATAGATTTTTGTAGCCTTCCTCTAAACCATAATGTTAAACAATCTATGTTTTCAGGTCATTTGAGAGTTGTTTTGAGGCCCCCATGTTGCCACTCTTCAGAGGAGAGTCAAAGAACAACAACTTGCAATTGGCCACCTTAAATACCTTTTCTCATGATTGGATGCACTTGTCTATGAAGTTCAAGGCTTAATGAGCTCACCAAACCAATTGTGTGTTCCAATTCATCAGTGCTAAGTA
The DNA here is from genome assembly GCF_021184085.1 of Oncorhynchus gorbuscha. Taxonomy (NCBI): domain Eukaryota; kingdom Metazoa; phylum Chordata; class Actinopteri; order Salmoniformes; family Salmonidae; genus Oncorhynchus; species Oncorhynchus gorbuscha. The sequence goes on along the minus strand of NC_060173.1, from coordinate 25,932,521 downwards.
GTTACAGGTATTCAAATCAACAGAATGACAAGGGTGCCCACATTTTTTCATAGCCTATTTTTCACATCTGATTTAATTTCATACAACTTAATATTGCTACGCTAAAAATCTTTGTCTGGACAATACCCCAGTACTTTTATTAGAAAATGAATGGCATGCCACTGTGATCATTTTCTGTGACGACAGAGTAAATTATTATGCAGCCTCAGAGGGGTGTCCAAACTTTTTCATACGACTGTATATGTTGACACGTTGTTGTGGTCTCTCTCTGTCCCAGCTCCAGCAGGCAGCTGATGCTGTGTGGCATGCAGTCAGGCAGTGTCCGGGCCTACCCTCTGCAGCCACCTGACTTCCACCTCACATCCATGCAGGCCTTCTGGGCCCTCAGCGTCCATGACAACCAGTATGGACAGCTGCGCCAGCTGCGCTGTAGCTTTGATGACCAATTTGTCCTGACAACAGGGGAGGACGGCAACATCTTCTCCTTCAGCCTACTGCCTCAGGAGGACCTGCTTAAAGCCCTGCAGCGCAACAAGGCCAAAGTCCCCTCACCACGGGTCAGTGGGGGGCAGTGAAGGGAGGGTAGAATAGAGGGATGGAGGAAACGAGTGGGACAATAACCTCATGAATAACACATAAGTGAGTGCCAGTTCTGTGGTTGCCTGTGTGTGTTGTTGGTGAAACAGGTTGGCGTTGAAATGGAGGGTGTGGCCCAGGATATCGAAGACCCGTCGGCATACAGGTGAGGAAGAAACCTAGAGACAAATTCATACAAATACACACCTGGCTAAAGGCAAACCAGCCCCTCGCTCGCTACCCCTCTGTCACACATCCCTCTCTTTCTTCCCCTCTATTTCTCTTCCTCCCCCACTTCCCTCTCTGTAGCATTGAGACGGCTAAGCAGAAGTTGGAAATGGACCGTATGCGTCGGGAGGCTGAGATGAGGAAGGTGGAGAGACGTAAGATGCTGGCCGAGCTGCAGAACCAGTTCAAACAGCTACTGGAGAAGAACCAGGGTCTGCCCGAACACGTCCGCTTGCACCGCACGGTACACACTCATAAACTCATACACCCCTGCACCCTAAATCCACCCCTTCGTCCCGAAGTGTTTAGTATCATAACCAACCAAAAAGCATTTGAATGTTTCTGTGATAAACCTAATAAATTGTAGCATGTTTCTGGCCACAGCCCAAGAGAATCTCGTGTGTATGTGTAGGAGTTGGAGCTGGACTGGCGGTTCCGTGAAGAGACTGAGAGGATGACGGCCCAGAGGGTGAGAGAGGCCAGGAAGGAGCTGGCCTGGGAGGAGGAACGCCACCGCATCGGACTCCAGAAACTACAGGAGAGGTACTTAACCAGCAACCACTCAATCTGCACTTTCACCTGGTAGTGCACTTAGGGAATGGGTTGACATATCAGATTTGCCCTCTGGCTCTTCCAGGTTCTGGGATTCTCTTGAGTCGGACACAGTTACTGTGGTAGCGTTCCAGAGTGACCACAGGATCTCCACCTATCGTCTGCTGGCACTGTCCCAGAGGTTCCACGAGCTGAAACAGAGGGGAAGGGTGGGGGGCCCGGGGACAGTGGGGCAGGAACGTTGGAGGAACAAAGCCGATGCCGGCAAAGACAGTTCCAACATCACAGGTAGGAGAGCGGGGAGAGAGCCATGTTCTGTTATAATCTCCACCCGGCACAGCCAGAAGAGGACTGGCCACCCCACATAGCCTGGTTCCTCTCTAGGTTTCTTCCTAGGTTTTGGCCTTTCTAGGGAGTTTTTCCTAGCCACCGTGCTTCTACACCTGCATTGCTTGCTGTTTGGGGTTTTAGGCTGGGTTTCTATTCAGCACTTTGATACATCAGCTGATGTACGAAGGGCTATATAAATAAATTTGATTTGATTTGAGAGAGAGAATGTGTGTGTGTGTGTTTTACCTACCATATCATAATGTGTGTGTCCCTGGCCAGCGGACCAGGAGGACCTGGGTGAGGAGGCTGTTATGGCGCCCCATGTGGTGCGTCCAGGGGGCAGCAAGCTGGCTGGCCGCCAGGCAGAGAAACTCCGCAAGGCTACGGAGAAGGCAGAGCGGGCCCGGGTTAAGATAGAGAAGAGGAGGAAAGAGTGGGCTGAACTGTGAGTCTGTTATCATATGGCCTCTGTTGAAGTTTCTCGTCTCCGTTTCAGAATTTCTGTCCTCACTCTTCCCTACATGACTGTATCTCCATGTGACTGCTTAGGTATGCCACAAAGCCTAATGAGAACTGTGAGGATCCGGAAGATGTGCGAGCCATCCGATTGGCTACGGAGAACATGGGTGACTTCAAGCTGAAGACTGCCAAAGACTTTACGGTCCCAGAACACCTGAGGATGAACGCAGAGAAGAAGAGAGCTCAGCTGGTCCACTTAGAGGAGAAGGTTACGTCTCACACTTTCTCTCAATCTTTACCATTCAAAACCAAATGTACTACTATATGTAATACACTAATAGACCTGGCGACCTCTGTACCTGACCCCCACCCAAACTATGTCCTCCACTCGTTACCTGTATTAATGGCACCTGTTTGAACTTGTTATCAGTATAAAAGGCACCTGTCAACAACTTCAAACACACTCCAAACTCCACTATGGCCAAGACCAAAGAGCTGTCAAAGGACACCAGAAACAAAATTGTAGACCTGCACCAGGCTGGGAAGACTATCTGCAATAGGTAAGCAGCTTGGTTTGAAGAAATCAACTGCGGGAGCAATTATTAGGAAATGGAAGACATACAAGACCACTGATAATCTCCCTGATAATCTGGGGCTCCACACAAGATCTCACCCCGTGGGGTCAAAAATCCCAGAACCACACGGGGGGACCTACTGAATGACCTGCAGAGAGCTGGGACCAAAGTAACAAAGCCTACCATCAGTAACACACTACGCCACCAGGGACTCAAATCCTGCAGTGCCAGACGTGTCCCCCTGCTTAAGCCAGTACATGTCCAGGCCCGTCTGAAATTTGCTAGAGAGCATTTGGATGATCCAGAAGAAGATTGGGAGAATGTCATATGGTCAGATGAAACCAAAATATAACTTTTTGGTAAAAACTCAACTCGTTGTGTTTGGAGGACAAAGAATGCTGAGTTGCATCCAAAGAACAGCATACCTACTGTGAAGCATGGGTGTGGAAACATCATGCTTTGGGGCTGTTTTTCTGCAAAGGGACCAGGACGACTGATCCGTGTAAAGGAAAGAATAAATGGGGCCATGTATCGTGAGATTTTGAGTGAAAACCTCCTTCCATCAGCAAGGGCATTGAAGATGAAACATGGCTGGGTCTTTCAGCATGACAATGATCCCAAACACACTGCCCGGGCAACGAAGGAGTGGCTTCGTAAGAAACATTTCAAGGTCCTGGAGTGGCCCAGCCAGTCTCCAGATCTCAACCCCATAGAAAATCTTTGGAGGGAGTTGAAAGTCCGTGTTGCCCAGCAACAGCCCCAAAACATCACTGCTCTAGAGGAGATCTGCATGAAGGAATGGGCCAAAATACCAGCAACAGTGTGTGAAAACCTTGTGAAGACTTACAGAAAACGTTTGACCTGTCATTGCCAACAAAGGGTATTTAACAAAGTATTGAGATAAGTATTTGGTCAATAACAAACGTTTAATTTCCACCACAATTTACAAATTAATTAATTTAAAAAATCCTACAATGTGATTTTCTGGATTTTTTTTCTCATTTTGTCTGTCATAGTTGAAGTGCACCTATGATGAAAATTACAGGCCTCTCTCATTTTAAGTGGGAGAACTTGCACAATTGGTGGCTGACTAAATACTTTTTTGCCCCACTGTATGTTTGTCCCTCTGTGTCTGTCAGATCCATGAGAGGAAGACGCAGATGAACAGTCGCATAATGGCCCTAAGGGACACTAAGGTGAGCCTCGTGTCACGCCTGCGCTCCCAGGCCCAGCAGCTACAGGCTGTCCAGGAGCGCCTAGCGCCTCATTTCTGCAGCCCTGCCCCCACCCTGCCCTCCCTGCTGCCCGAGGAGACCCCTGAGACGAAGCTACGCTACACCCGCACCACCCTGCAGCGCTATGGGGCTCTGAGGGCTCAGAGGTAGGTCTGGCCTGGGACTGGGACCGGAGCAGAACTTACTGTAGGTTCATAATAACTCATCAATTACAGATCATTGATTAAAAACCGTTATCACGTTCCTAAGTCTAAAAGTCAGTCTGATCCAACAGATTTTTGTCCCCAAAAAACTACATATTTAAAATGAGTGATTTTAAAATGAAATATTATAGAAACATAATAATAATAATAATAATTCAGCGATAATGATTATTATGCTAATCCTACACACAGGGCCTGTACTCGTGGCCAGGAACTAGAGGGGGGGCAGACTCTGCTGGAACAGCTGGAGGCAGAGATAGAAAAACAGGAGGAGACCCCCTGCCATACACCTGCAGATAGGAGAGAGAGGGAGGTGGAGGAATCTGGGGTGACCGAGCTGGAGGAGGAGATGAGGGAGGTGGAGGAGATCAGGCTGCTGTATGAAGAGGAATCCCTGCTGGAACAGGTCAGCCTTTCCAATAATTTACTTTCCAGGTGAGATGCAAAGGCCCTCAATGCAACATCCAGGCTCTGGCATCAAATTGTCAACTGAAACCAGGCTAACTCATTCTTCCCCTCTCTCTTATTTCTCTCCCTCCCTCCATCCCCCTCTCCCTTATTTCTCTCCCTCCCTCCATCCCTTCCTCTCCTCTCAGATGTCGTCATCAATGTGGCAGTTTGATGCGGAGCTGTGCCTGCTGCGTCACGAGAAGCTGTGGCTAGACATCCAGATGAAGCTGGCTGACCTGCGCCATGTCACCCTGTTCCAGGAGCTGCTGCTGCTCAAAGAGTTTGAGAAGAGAGAGAACTCCTTGCAGGAGAGACTCAATGCCTGCGTGGAAGAAGAGGAAGACCTCAGGGTACCTAGGTGGGAAGGAAGGGGTGTGTGTGTCTCTGTATTCCATATTACCATCATGCCATTTCTCTCCTCAGTCTAAGTTGGAGGAGTGTAAGCAGGCACTGGAGCTGAAGCGGAGGGACATCTCCAAGCTCCAGGAGAGAGAGAGGGCCATAGCTGCCACCTTCCAGGCCTCTCTAGGGGAGAACAACAAGTTTGCTGACTTCCTCACCAGGGTCTTCAAGAAGAAGATCAAACGCGTCAAGAAGAAAGAAAAGGCCGGAGATGACGGTTAGTCCTGGACCCATCTGAAAGTGATTGTGTGCGTGAGTGTTTAGTGTATGGTTGATCAGCCCAGCTCATCCTGTTGTTTTCTACCAGAGGAGCAGGAGGACAGTGATGAAGATTCTGATGAAGAGTCTGACTGGGATGAGGATGAGGGTGACAGTGGCTCAGAGAGCGGTGGTCCTCTGGATGACAGCGTCTGCCCCCCAAGTCAGTCGCTACCATTCACCTTACAGTATTCTCAGTTATACACCACATTGTACTCCATTATTTAGCCACAGATATGCACTCTGTCTTTGTCTACCTGTCTGTATGTCTTTGTGCGTGTTCCCCCAGACTGTAACTCAGAGCTGTTTGAGAACACGGTGCAGCTCCGTGAGCGTCGTCTGGACCTCGAGGAGCTGCTGGTGGAGGAGAGGAAGACTGCAGACAACCTGAGGAAAGAGTGTGACTCCCTCGTCAAGAAGGTACACATTTTCTGACCCCTTTCCGATCTTCTACTTCCATTTCTTCTCTCTATTTCTCCTCTCTTTATCTCCATACATTCCGTTTCCCAGTTAACCACTCCATCTTGTCATTTTCCACTGTTCCCCCTTTGTCTACTTCACTCCTGTTTTTTCATCTCATCCTCCACTCCCAAAGCTTTTCTTGTTGACCACTAATCATGCTAGTTCTCAACACCACCTTAGTGTATTTCTGTCTTCTTTTCTGTCTTTCTTGACATTCATTTAATCTTCATCCAGTCTGTATTGTGATTGTGTGATGTAGGAAAAAGTGGTTCATGGCAGTCTGAAAGCAGCAGAGGGAGACCTGGAGCTGTTCAACAGAGAGAAACAACAGAAGCTCAATGAGCTGGATGTGGTGGTTCCCCTCAGACTGCACCAGGTGAGGAGAGAAGTCTCTCTCTCTTTCTGGGTCTCTCAATTGTCTTGCCTCAATTCCTGGCATCCTTTCCCCCTGTCCTTTCCTCGCCTCCTCAAAACGTCAAAGAGAAGGGAGGAGAGGATTTGAGGGAACACGTTTGTAAGAAACGTGACTGTCCTTGTTCACTCGTACATCATCACATGTCAATATAAGTAACAAAACTAAGTCAACAACCCATATTAAAAAAAACAAAAACAAATTATTTCTCCCTCTGTGTACCAGATAGAGTTTGTGAGCAATGGGGTGGTACCGTGCAGCCTGGCCCCAGCACTGGTGCTGAACACAGTGGCATTGGGAGGACTACAGGAGAGGATTAAAGAACTGCAGGTGGAGAAGAGTGAACAGAGAGACCTCTACAGACAGGCCAGGCAGCAGCACGTCCAGCTCATTCACGACCGCAAGGACATGGAGGCCAAGATACAGAGTAGGCTGAGGGGACTAGGGGCACAAAACTGTGGAGAAAATGTGAAAAACCGATCCTCCAGTTCAAAATAAGATACTGCAGATCACCATTGCTTCCAGTGCATCGTAGACATGCCCTGTTTACAGTAAACTCTGTGTGTGTGTGTGTAGGTCTGGAGGCCCGCTGTGAGCAGCTGATGCTGATGAAGTTTGGGAAGCTAGTGGACCTGGAAGCCTTACAGACTCTGTCTGGCAACAGAAACCTGGAGGAGATGAGACAGGATAGCAGAGTCCGAGAGGCCGCTTACACACAGGAGGTCAGACAGTGGGAGGTATGGCAGTGTGTATGTGTGAGTAAGGTGTTTGTTTAGGATACACACACACAAAGGTGTTTTGTTTATGATGTGTGTGTGTGTGTGTGTGTGTGTGTGTGTGTGTGTGTGTGTGTGTGTGTGTGTGTGTGTGTGTGTGTGTGTGTGTGTGTGTGTGTGTGTGTGTGTGTGTGTGTGTGTGTGTGTGTGTGTGTCAGGTGAAAGTGACAGAGGCCCGTCATGCGGTGACAGAGGTGACAAGGCATCACACCGAGCGTCTCCTCAGTATGAACAGCCTGCTGAGCCAGAAGAAAGAAATGGAGGACAAACTCAACACCAGGCAGAGCAGGATGGTACTGTGTGTTTCAAAGAGTGTGGTTTTTCATCATTTGTGAAAGTGCTTTTATGGCTCCCGAGTGGCGCAGTGGTCTAAGGCACTGCATCGCAGTTGCTAGCTGTGCCACTAGAGATCCTGGTTAGAGTCCAGGCTCTGTCGCAGCTGGCTGCGCCCCGGAGACCCATGGGGCGGCTCACAATTGGCCCAGCGTCGTCCGGGTTAGGGGAGGGTTTGGACGGTAGGGATTAGAGGTTGACCGATTATGATTTTCTTTTAAATAATGACAATTACAACAATACTGAATTAACACTTATTTTAACTTAATATAAAACATAAATAAAATACATTTAGCCTCAAATAAATAATTAAACATGTTCAATTTGGTTTAAATAATGCAAAAACAAAGTGTTGGAAAAGAAAGTAATATGTGCCATGTAAAAAAGCTAACGTTTAAAGTTCCTTGCTGAGAACATATGAAAGTTGGTGGTTCCTTTTAACCTGAGACTTCAATATTCCAAGGTAAGAGGTTTTAGGTTGTAGTTAATATAGTATTTATAGGACTATTTCTCTCTATACCATTTGTATTTCATATACCTTTGACTATTGGATGTTCTTATAGGCACTTTAGTATTGCCAGTGTAACAGTATAGCGTCCGTCCCCCTCCTCTCCTCGCCCCTACCTGGGCTCGAACCAGGAACACATTGACAACAGCCACACTCGAAGCATCGTTATCCATCGCTCCACAAAAGCCGCGGCCCTTGCAGCGCAAGGGGAATAACTCCTCCAAGTCTCAGAGCGAGTGACGTTTGAAACAGTATTAGCGCACACCCAGCTAACTAGCTAGCCATTTCACATTGGTTACACCAGCCAGTAGGCTGATAGGCTTGAAGTCATGAACAGCGCTGTGCTTTCGAAGAGCTGCTGGCAAAATGCACAAAAGTGCTGTTTGAATGAATGATTACGGGCCTGCTGCAGACTGCTCTATCAAATCAGACTTAATTATAACATAATAACACACAAAAATACGAGCCTTTGGTCATTAATATGATCGAATCTGGAAACGATCATTTCGAAAAAACAAAACGTTTATTATTTCAGTGAAATACGGAACCGTTCTGTATTTTATCTAACAGGTGGCATCCATAAGTCTAAATATTCTTGTTACATTGCACAACCTTCAATGTATGTCATAATTACGCAAAATTCTGGCAAATTAGTTCGCAATTAGCCAGGCAGCCCAAACTGTTGCATATACCCTGACTCTGCGTGCAATGAACGCAAGAGAAATGACAATTTCACCTGGTTAATATTGCCTGCTAAACTGGATTAGTAGTTATAACTAGTGATTATGATTGAGTGTTTTTTATAAGATAAGTTTAATGCTAGCTAGCAATTTACCTTGGCTTCTACTGCATTTGTGTAACAGGCAGGCTACTCGTGGAGTGCAATGGTTAGAGCGTTGGACTAGTTAACTGTGCGGTTGCAAGATTGGAACCCCTGAGCTAACAAGGTGAAAATCTGTCATTCTGCCCCGGAACAAGGCAGTTAACTCACAGTTCCACAGTCATTGAACATAAGAATGTGTTCGTAACGGACTTGCCTAGTTAAATAAAAGGTATAAAAAAACTTTATAAAAATAATAATCGGAAATCGGCCCCCAAAAATACAGATTTCCGATTGTTATGAACATTTTAAATCGACCCTAATTAATCGGCCATTCGGGTTAATCGGCCGACCTCTAGTAGGGATGTCCTTGTCCCATCACGCACTAGCGACTCCTGTGGTGGGCCGGGCGCAGTGCATGCTGACACGGTCGCCAGGTGTTCGGTGTTTCCTCCGACACATTGGCGTGGCTGGCTTCCGGGTTAAGCGGGCATTGTGTCATGAAGCAGTGCGGCTTGGTTGGGTCGTGTTTTGGAGGACGCATGGCTCTCGACCTTCGCCTCTCCCGAGTCTGTTCGGGAGTTGTAGCGATGAGCAAGACTGTAACTACCAATTGGATACCATGAAATTGGAGAGAAAAAGGGGGTAAAAAAAAGTGCTTACATGATAGTGTGTATGCATGATATGACATGTTTATGTGGAGTAAATAACAGCGTGTGTGTGTACGTGTGTGTGTGTGACCTTCTGTGCATAGACGGCGCATATAGCTAACATTCCCCTAAAGTAAATTGAATTAAATTGCCAAAATAAGCTCCTACACCAGAAAGCATGATTTGGACACAGTGTGTCCAAGCTTCTTTTAAAAAATAACCTGTGGATTGTTTTAGATCGCATAGCCTACAGTCGGAAAAGACACAATACATTATTTGCTATTAATTTCTATTGGGCACAAAATAATCTGAAACACAACCAAAACATACAGCAAATGCATCCAACAAATGTATAGAGTCACATTGATGTAGTCATTGCATGCTATGAATAATGGTGACATTGTATTTGTCTACCCTTCTCATAGGCCTATTATATGGATCAGACAATGTCATTTTTATTGATCTGTTTGTTAGTGTCTGCAGAGTAGGCTACCCTGTCATTTTTGGAGACATTCTGCTGTCTCCAGTTATAAAACTTGTAGTAGTATTGCATGAAATGTGCTTATAAAAGGGCACATTTTTCCCCTTCAAAGAAAGAAGATACATATCTGATATAGCCTAGGCCTATACTCTACGCCAGGGTTCCCCAACTGGCGATTTTATTGTTGGACATAAAGGACTGTAAAAACAACAGCAAATCAGTCCAAGTGGTTTTAATTTTGGAAATCTGTTCCAAAGTATTCCCACGCATAATAGATAGATATACTGTATGTGATCATATACAGATCTAAGCAAGGTTTGAAATTATTATGTTTTAGTCAAATAGTATATCTATTTGGGCCTCTTGCGGTCAATTTGCAGTCGACAACTTATTTGTAATTATGTTCCTTCCCCTGACCATCCGTCTGCTCAATCAATTGTTTTTTAAATCGGCCTGCAGCGGAATTTAGTTGATGATCCCTGCTCTACGCCAGTACGCACTCAGCCATGCATTGAACTGTATTTTTTTTAGAACAGTGATTGCATTACATTATTAGCCAAAATTATGACTATCCAATCTAGTCATCACATTCGGAATCGGGGGCTATATTACATAAATCTGCAAATGTCCTTCCTGTCTATCCTTCCTGTTTGGCCCTGTCCGGGGGTGTCCTCGGATGGGGCCACAGTGTCTCCTGACCCCTCCTGTCTCAGCCTCCAGTATTTATGCTGCAGTAGTTTGTGTTGGGGGGCTAGGGTCAGTTTGTTATATCTGGAGTACTTCTCCTGTCCTATTCGGTGTCCTGTGTGAATTTAAGTGTGCTCTCTCGAATTCTCTCTTTCTCTCTTTCTCTCTCTCGGAGGACCTGAGCCCTAGGACCATGCCTCAGGACTACCTGACATGATGACTCCTTGCTGTCCCCAGTCCACGTGGCCGTGCTGCTGCTCCAGTTTCAACTGTTCTGCCTTATTATTATTGGACCACGCTGGTCATTTATGAACATTTGAACATCTTGGCCATGTTCTGTTATAATCTCCACCTGGCACAGCCAGAAGAGGACTGGCCACCCCATATAGCCTGGTTCCTCTCTAGGTTTCTTCCTAGGTTTTGGCCATTCTAGGGAGTTTTCCCTAGCCACCATGCTTCTACACCTGCATTGCTTGCTGTTTGGGATTTTAGGCTGGGTTTCTGTACAGCACTTTGAGATATCAGCTGATGTAGGAAGGGCGATATAAATACATTTGATTTGATTTGAAATGCAATGATACATGGAATGCTATATTATAAAAGGTGCATTTTGTATGGTAAAAATGTGCTTCCCAAACTTGAAAGTCACATGCCGTGTGTGTGTGTGTCAGGGTACCCAGTTCCAGGGTCGTCGGCATGCTGAGGAGGACGAGAGGCGGAGGCTGTACCAGCTGGTCCAGAGTCAAGCTCAGGAGGCAAACGCCCTCCGCCAGGAGATCAACATCCTGTCCAGAAAGGGGGGTCACATCCTGCCCCCCAGCCAGGCCCCATTGCCCCCCCTGCCCGAAGCTCCATCCCGCTCCACCCGTACCAACCCAGAGAGGCTCAACAGACACTTCAAACTGGGAGGGGGGCATCCATCCACCAGCAGCCAGGGGGTGGAATAGAGCCTAAACACTCACATTGATAATACCCACACATATTATACAAAGATAACACATTCATACATTAACATTAATACCTCTCATACTGTATTTTTGCTCACCTGTCCCACACTGCTCCCCCCTCTTCCTCACACACACGTACTTATACCTAGCTGTAAAGAAGATCTTTCAGAGAATAAACTTGTTAGATTTGATTGACTTAATGGTCTTCTTTTGTGGTATATAGCTCCTTATGCCATTCTGCTCTGGGAGTGTTGGGAAGAGCAGAAGACACATTTCCGTTCCCACCAATGGACAAAAAATGATCTATTCTATTATGTTGAAGATTTCAACCAACTTGCACATAGAACTGAGGATTTGTCTCTACTCAGACCATGACAATTAGTTTTCCAATGCAATTTGAACAGTATCGAAGTACCGGTGTGGTGATACTGATGATTTTTCGCCACAGCAAGTTAGGATAACTAACATGGCAGGTTAGGAGAACTAAAGCAGCAGGTTATGTAAATTATTATTATTATTATTATTATTAACATGTAAAGGTGATGAGGATAATGTTAGGAAACGGTTAGGCTTCGCTATAATGCTAGTTGTCAACGACTTGTCCCCGACACAACCACTAAATGGAGCTGTAGGCCTTCTTCATCTAGCCACAACAGTAGAAACTGTGGCAACAAATCATCAGTAACATAACACCAGTGGGCCATTCCTAACATGAGGTGCCTTTTCTGTCCTAAAGAAATAGCACTTATTATTTAGTGTAAAGTGTGCATTCCAAAAGGCTTTAAATATAAGGTCAGGTTACTTTAAAAATACAAACATATGGATCTTGGAAGGGAATTCTATGCATTTTGAACACTTCAGTGGATTGCCATGTCGCCGGGTGTTATTCATCAACTTCCACGATAACATATGAGCCATAAAATATTTCATTTTATAGTTCTAGTTAAATTCATCAATAAAGTTTTTTTTCATGTTCATTCCCTTCATTCCCTGAAATCACTTTCCTGTTTGTTGTAATTCTCCATTTAAGAAAACAACCTCTTCCTACAATGACACCACATTCAGGATGTCATTTCTTTTGTGCAAAGCTAAATAAATACTCAGTTCTATCTATTTTTTGCATTTTGTTAGTCTGTATGTCCCACTCAAATGTCCGCCCTGTTCTGCTAAATTCTAGAGAAAATGAACAACATTTCAAAATGTTAAAATATGTTTGAGAGAGAAGTTAAAATCCTGTTCAAGTGATCACCATCATGCTAGCTCAATCTTGCTTACTCACAGAGCTATGGCTAATTTAGGCTCCAAATGCCTACCGTGTTAGGTTTCACCTTTTTAGGATTACGCAACTAAGAGGTTGTAAAATGCACCTAAAACAAATTAAGTGCCTGGGCTAGACCAATATATTTTTCTGAAAGTCAAATATCCTCTTTCTGATTTAGAATACTAAAACAATTCAAAATATATACTTTTCCCAAAAATTGTTATGAAGTCCAAAAGCCACCACATTGTAGGAATGATCCAGGTGGTACACAACATGCATGTGCTTGCACGTCCAGTGGTTCTCAACCTTTTTCTGTTGCTGTACCAGCAACAGAATGCTGCACTGCCTGTAGTACTCCTGAAGTACACCCTCGTGCTATGCTCTCATGAGTCTTCAAGTACCCCCGTGGCTAGGCCAAGTACCCCATAGGGATCCTTGTACCCCGGTCACTGGTTACCACTGCCAAAGGCATAAATCCTGCCTATTTTGACATTGCTTCTTAAAATCTGATTTTAAATCTAACCCTAACCACACTGCTAACCTTATGCCTGGCTTTAAATTATTGTTTTTTTATTTTTTATTTCACCTTTATTTAACCAGGTAGGCTAGTTGAGAACAAGTTCTCATTTGCAACTGCGACCTGGCCAAGATAAAGCATAGCAGTGTGAGCAGACAACACAGAGTTACACATGGAGTAAACAATTAACAAGTCAATAACACAGTAGAAAAAAAGGGGAGTCTATATACAATGTGTGCAAAAGGCATGAGGAGGTAGGCGAATAATTACAATTTTGCAGATTAACACTGGAGTGATAAATGATCAGATGGTCATGTACAGGTAGAGATATTGGTGTGCAAAAGAGCAGAAAAGTAAATAAATAAAAAGAGTATGGGGATGAGGTAGGTGAAAATGGGTGGGCTATTTACCAATAGACTATGTACAGCTGCAGCGATCGGTTAGCTGCTCAGATAGCTGATGTTTGAAGTTGGTGAGGGAGATAAAAGTCTCCAGCTTCATTGATTTTTGCAGTTCGTTCCAGTCACAGGCAGCAGAGTACTGGAATGAAAGGCGACCAAATGAGGTGTTGGCTTTAGGGATGATCAGTGAGATACACCTGCTGGAGCGCGTGCTACGGATGGGTGTTGCCATCGTGACCAGTGAACTGAGATAAGGCGGAGCTTTACCTAGCATGGACTTGTAGATGACCTGGAGCCAGTGGGTCTGGCGACCAATATGTAGCGAGGGCCAGCCGACTAGAGCATACAAGTCGCAGTGGTGGGTGGTATAAGGTGCTTTAATGACAAAACGGGTGGCACTGTAATTTTTTGTTTATATATTTTTACTATATACCCATTTTGACTTTGTGGCTGTGGCAACCTATACTGAACAAAATAGTAATATATGCCATTTATCAGACGCTTTTATCCAAAGCGACTTACAGTCATGTGTGCATACATTCTATGTATGGGTGGTCCCGGGGATCGAACCCACTACCCTGGCGTTACAAGCGCCATGCTCCACCAACTGAGCTACAGAAGGACCAAAAAGGAACAAAAATATAAGCGCAGCATGCAAAAAATTCAAAGATTTTACTGAGTTACAGTTCATATAAAGAAAATCAGTCAATTGAAATAAATGCATTAGGCATTAAGCTATGGATTGCACATGACTGAGAATACAGATATGCATCTACTACCTCACAGGTACCTTTAAAAAAAAAGTGGGGCGTGGATCAGAAAACTAGTCAGCATCTAGCATGACCACCATTTGCCTCATGCAGCACGACACACCTCCTTTATACAGAGTTGATCAGGCTGTTGATTGTGGCCTGTGGAATGTAGACCCATTGCTCTTCAATCGCTGTGTGCAAAGTTTCTGGATATTGGCAGGAACTGGAACACACTGTCGTACATGTCACATACACATGGTCTGAGGTTGTAGGCCGGTTGGACATACTGCCAAATTCTCTAAAATTATGTTGGAGGCGGTTTATGGTAAAGAAATAAACATTCAATTCTCTAGTGGACATTCCTGTAATCAGCATGCCAATTGCACACTCCCTCAAAACGTATGTTGTGTGTGACAAAATTGCACATTTTATTGTCCCCCGCACAAGGTGCACCTGTGTAATGATAATGCTGTTTAATCAGCTTCTTGATAAACCACACCTGTAAGGTGGATGGATTATCTTGGCAAAGAAGAAATGCTCACTAAATAATTGTGTGCACAACATCTGAGAGAAATAAGCTTTTTGCGTGTATGGGAAATTTTGGGGATCTTTTATTTCAGCTGATGAAACATGGGATCAACACTTTTCAAGTTATGTTTATATTTTTGTAAAGTGTAGTAGGGTTCTAGGGAGTAACTAGCCCCCCTAAGAATTACAGAGGGATGGGGGGGTGCAGATAACCCCTAGTACCCTACCCCTGGTTGGGAACCACTGCATTAGTCGATTAGGCGAAGTCAAGGACAGCGCAGTAAGAAGATTCACTTAAAACTGCTTCTCCAATAGAATTCCCCGATCACACTTGAAGGCGATGTCATGGCGACTTTGGCAAACTAAACTCATGCGCAGAAATATGTCATCGGGTCTAAGCAACGATTTTTTAAAAACTATCTGTGGTCTAAGGATGGTCTCGCGCCAAACTGCGCATGTGCAGTCCGTCATATACGCCACAAATTAAAACTTGTCATTTCACGAGTTTCAAGTAATAACATGTTCAACTAGTTAAGACATTGTCTCGAATATAGGTTGTGCCTTTAGATTTCGAGAACATTAACAACTAGGAAGACATTTCTGCCTCTCATTGACTTCTCAAACCCCGGCCTGGTCTGCTTGGTCTGTTTCGCAAATGTTCCCATAAATCTTGCAATGTTGCGCCTCTGGGTTTAGAAACTCTGTGGCAAGGCGTTGGTGAAGGGGAGGGAAATAGTAACCTAACCAATGACGTCAGAGGAGGCAAAACACACACATACTCGTCATTTAAACCCAAGCGGGAAAACAGAATGAACATTGGTCTTTCGTTAAATCTCCAGTGAAGGTCCACGTCCCGTTTGTATTTTATTGTTAAAAGTTAGGACAACATGGTGAGGACGAAGGCAGACAGTGTCCCCGGAACTTACAGAAAAGGTAATGTTCTGCAATCAAAACCTGATGAATATGTCATTAGCTTGCTGGTTGAGTGCTGAACTGGAATCGCTAACGTTAGCTACTTAATTACCGTAGCCAACTGTAGTTTTGCGAACATAATTGCCTCTCCTGCATTTTCTATTTTTTATTAACTTGATCGATTTCATTGATTAGCTAACATGATTGACTGGGTTAGATACCTGTCTCCCGCCATTTCAATAGAATGGTGAACACCGCTCACGGGTATGCCAACCCAGCCGAATGTTGCATTATCTAGTTAGCTATGTTATCACGTCTCATTTTTGCAGGATTGGATTGTTACCCGAAACTTTACTTGCACCAATAAGTTACATTTTTGATCGTCACTGTACAACTAAAGATTTGATAAAGAATTGGCGCAACATGTCTTTTTATTAGCGTCTTTGGTTAGCTAACGTTGGCAAACGTTTGTAATTAATTATCCTCAATCTGGCGGTAACTTCGCCGCCCAAATTAAGGAACCCAGCCATGCATATATGGCGGTGTCGATTTCTTTGCCAGATCAGACTAAACTGTGCATTACAATATAGCTATTAATACTTTGCTTGTAAAAATGACTTGTTAGTTAACGTATTTATACATTTTCAGCTGTGGCTGCATCTGCACCCAGGAAGTCATTGGGTGCCTCGAGTTCTGCTAATGCATTAAGCAGCTCTCAAGCAGGCACACCTGGTGAGTCATTATTTCATTCACCTTAAAAGTAACATTGACTAGCTAATAACCATATTTCAATGTAATCTTAGTTATGACAGACATTTTTGGTAGATGACAAACAACTTGCCTCCAGATAAGTTTCTTGCAGATGTCTAAATGTTGTTTTGCAGCAAAGAGTAAATTTGCTGGTGGTAATCCTGTGTGTCCTCGGCCCACCCCAACTTGGCAGAAGGGAATCGGAGATTTCTTTGGTGGGCCCAGCAGGAAGCCTGACAAAGAGAACCACCTCCCCCAGTCAGATGATGAAGAGGCCGGAGTCAGTGGAGTGTCCAAGTCATCCAGGATGTACGTTCATTCGATTTAAGCATCGTTTTAGGACTAGTCTAAAAGCGGCCCCAAAATGCCTACTGCTTTAGTGCTTGCAGAAGTTCCTCTTAAATCTGTTTCAAAAACATTGCCAATTTCAATGTTGCCAATACAAAGTATGCCTAATGATTGTTAAATGCAATGTTTCTTTTACACCTGTTCCTCTGAGGTATTTTGCCAAAGCCGAATCAATGGGTTAGAAGTACAGTCCTGCTGTTTCTGGAAATGTATTGAACCAAGTTTGAATGTACATCTAGCTGTTTGTATGCAAGTTATCCGGTGTTGAGCCAGGTTTTAAATTTTCAGGATGCATCTGTATGATTTTCAGTGTGCTGCAAAGCCTAGTTTGCAGCACACTGAAGTTAATATTTAATTATAGGCGAAACCACATTGATTTTATTTGCTGGTCTATCTAATGTCAATCACTTACCTTTCAGTTCCAGACCACTGCCTGCTGAGGATGCTGAGGGTGAATGAGCTTAGACAATGGTGCCCCACTTGAAAAGCCATTGCCTCTAATACTTGAATGGGTTGGGTATCTCTTTGTATATAATTATTGATTCATGTTTTTGTACAGATGTTTAATAAACTTTTATTAATCTTGATTCCATAATGTTGTCACAACCTGGATGATATTTGATAGCCAGCTCTTGTTTGAGGCCCACATCAAGTGTGACCTTTGTTTTAATATATAATTCTACTGAACATTGACAGGTTACAACCTATGCTATCACAACCTGCAGCTGAGCGACTTATCCACGCCTTTATCTCATCCTGTTTGGACTCTTGTAACGCCCTGTTGGCGCATCTGCCAAAATCCCAGTTCACACCTACCAAGCTATCCACAACTCTGGACCCAAGTACCTGTCTTACCTTATCCTAACCCACCTTTGCTCCTTCAGCTCCCTTCAACAGACTAAACTATGGGTGACACGGCTTTCAGTTGAATGGCTCCTCTGCTGTGGAGCGCACTTCCAGGCCTGCAGAGACTATGGCCTCGTAAGGCACAGCTACAGGCTGCTGTTCAGAAAAGTATAAGGATATGTTAATTCTGTTCTGTTCATAGGCTCTGACACCTGAATATAACCTTGATGTCTGCATACTATGTTCTGTGTTGTATTGTTTAAATTTTCTTTGGTGCCTTGGGTGAGAAAAGCACTTTATATTAAATTATTCTATTCCTGCTTCCAAAATCTAGTCTCTTCAATTGGGTCTCAAACAAAATTGCAGTTGTGATATTTTGTCAGTCCAGGTTTCACTTATTAATTCAGTTATAGATTGGCGTGATGGTAAGTCTCACTCATCAGTGGATTCCCTGCATGCCCAGCAATTTATGAATTTAAAAATATATATATTTGCTAATCTTGTAATAGCACTAGATCGTTAAGGCTGGACAGGTTTTTGTGGAACTAACTCATTCACCAAAAGTGACAGGGTGTGTTTGTAAATTAAATCTGGAGTGCGCTCGGCATTTGTAAATGCAGAGCGTTGCGCTCTCAGAGCGTACACGACGCTGGCCGAGGAGTAGGGTTGACACGAGCGTTCTGACCCCAGAACGGCCGTCAAGCACCCAAGTTCGCTTGCTAGCTACTTCCAGACACATGAAAACACCTCTGACCATTTTACTCGCACTAGCAGAGCTGGTTAGGCAGTTTTCATGTTATCCAGAGTTTTGGTTACTGTATATGCAGCTGGAAATTTAATTACGCTTTTTCTGGCCTAAATTTACGGACACGGGCCATATTCCACGTGTGTTGAGCACATGTTTCCTTGCAGGTAACCATGGTTGACAGAGGAAGAACAATGATTCCAAGCACCACCCTCCTTTTGAATCTTCCACTCTGTTATTCGAACTCAATCAGCCTGACAGGGTGATCTCCAGGCTTGTCCTCGTCAACACTCACACCTGTGTTAACGAGAGAATCACTGACATGATGTCAGCTGATCCTTTTGTTGCAGGGCTGAAATGCAGTGGAAATGTTTTTATGGGATTCAGTTCATTTGCATGGCAAAGAGGAACTTTGCAATTAATTGCAATTCATCTGATCACTTTTCATAACATTCTGGAGTATATGCAAATTGCCATCATACAAACTGAGGCAGCAGACTTGGTGAAAATTAATATTTTACTCATTCTCAAAACTTTTGGTCACAACTGTATATTCATCCTGCCCTGCCTTTCTAAAGTCTTCGAAAGCCAAGTGAACAAACAGATCACCGACTATTTCAAATCCCACCGTACCTTCTCCGCTATGCAATCCGGTTTCCAAGCTGGTCACTGGTGCACCTCAGCCACGCTCATGAACCTAAATGATATAACCGCCATCGATAAAAGACAGTACTGTGCAGCCATCTTCATCGACCTGGCCAAGGCTTTCGACTCTATCACCGTATTCTTATCGGCAGACTCAACAGCCTTGGTTTCTTTAATGACTGCCTCGCCTGGTTCACCAACTACTTCTCAGATAGAGTTCAGTGTGTCAAATAGGAGGGCCTGTTGTCCGGACTTCTGGCATTCTCTATGGGGCTGCCACAGGGTTCAATTCTGTCTGATTCGTTTCCCTGTATATATCAATGATGTTGCTCTTGCTGAAAGTGATTTTTTGATCCACCTCTATGCAGATGACACCATTCTGTATACATCTGGCCCTTCTTTGGACAGTGTGTTACAAACCTCCAAGTGAGCTTCAATGCCATGCAACACTCCTTCCGTGGCCTCCAGCTGCTCTTAAATGCAAGTAAAACAAAATACATGCTCTTCAACCGATCGCTGCCCGACTAGCATCACTACTCTGGACGGTTCTGACTTAGAATATGTGGACAACTATAAATACCTCGGTTTCTGGCTAGACTAAACTCTCCCTCCAGACTCATTGAGCATCTCCAATCCAAAATTAAATCTAGAATCTGCTTCCTATTTTGCAACAAAGCCTCCTTCACTCATGCTGCCAAACATACCCTCGTAAAACTGACTAGCCTACCGATCCTTGACTTCGGCAATGTCATTTACAAAATAGCCTCCAACACTGTACTGAGCAAATTGGATGCAGTCTATCACAGTGCCATCCGTTTTGTTACCAAAGTCCCATGTACTACCCACCACTGCGACCTGTATGCTCTCGTTGGCTGGTCCTCGCTACATATTTGTCGCCAAACCCACTGGCTTCAGGTCATCTATAAGTCTTTGCTAGGTAAAGCTCCGCCTTATCTCAGCTCACTGGTCACCTTAGCAACACCCACCTGTAGCACGTGCTGCAGCAGGTAAATTTCACTGGTCATTCCAAAAGCCAACACCTCGTTTGGCCGCCTTTCCTTCCAGTTCTCTGCTGCCAATGACTGGAACAAATTACAAAAATTATTGAAGTTGGAGACTTATATCTCCCTCACTAACTATAAGCATCAGCTGTCAGAGCAGCTTACCGAGAGCTGCAGCTGTACACAGCCCATCTGTAAATAGCCCATCTAACCAACTACCTACCTCATCCCATATTTGTTTTTCTGATCTTTTGCACACCAGTATTTCTACTTGCACATCCTCATCTGCACATCGATCACCCCAGTGTTAATTGCTAAATTGTAATTACTTCGCTACTATGGCCTATTTATTGCCTTACCTCCTTACTTAATTTGCACAGACTAAATACAGGTTTTTCTATTGTTTTATTGACTGTACATTTGTTTATCCCATGTGTAACTGTGTTGTTCGTGTCGCACTGCTTTGCTTTATCTTGGCCAGGTTGCAGTTGTAAATGAGAACTTGTCCTCAACTGGCCTACCTGGTTGAATAAAGGTAAAATAGAAAAGACAACTGGAGCACTGGGCCATCCACTCTTAAATAACACCTGGGTCAGCACAGGCTGACTAACGAGGTGACACGAATCGGTGCACCCCATGTGCTAATGTCCAACCTCAAAATATAAAATGAAAAAACCAAAGCCTGTAACACCTTCCCCCTTAAGATAACAAATATATCCTATATCTTTGTTGGACAAGTTTGCACACCACCAACAGAAAACAACTTTCATTGCACAACATAATCAACATAAATGCATCACCTTCTCCAATGTAAACATGGTGTCTGCCTCCCAAGTGGCACGGTGGGCTAAGTCTCTGCAGCGCAGTGCTAACTCTGCCGCTAGAAATCCTGGTTCGAGTCCAGGCACTGACGTGACCGGGAGACCCATGGGGCAGCGCACAATTGGCCCGTCGTCTGGGTTAGGGAAGGGTTTCGCTGGCAGGGATGTTCTTGTCCCATTGCGCACTAGCGACTCCTGTGGCAGGGCGAGCGCAATGCAAGCTGACACGGTGGCCAGGTATATAGTGTTTCTTCCGACACATTGGTGCGGCTGGCTTCCGTGTTAAGCATGCGTTGTGTCAAGAAGCAGTGCGGCTTGGCTTGGCTGGGTTGTGTTTGGGAGGACGCACGGCTCTCGACCTTCGCCTCTCCCAAGTCCAGGGAGTTGCAGCGATGGGGACAAGACTATAACTACGAATAGGATACCATGAAATTGGGGAGAAAAAGGGACATGTCTAATTTCAAGAGGAAACTTGTGCAATATCCATAGTAACTTTTCCTCGTGATTTTCCTCAGTGAAATTTGTTTGATTGGGGCAACGTTAATGTCATGCTCTAGTATATTTGTCTGAGAGCACATCTGAGAATGTGCTCCAAATGCAGTGCGACAATGTAGCCTTTTTCCTCTGGAGACAAGTGTGCCAAAAAGATAAAGGTTTTCTAGAATCTCTGAGTTACTCAAACGTCTAACCGTTACAGGGTGTATTGGGCTTTCATCATCATTCCTCATATTCTTGAGGAAGACTATAGTCAATGGTGACAACAGACATCGCCGCCCGATCGTAGCGGGTGAAACGTGTTTTCAACATGTTGACATGACACAGACAGTTTTTTTCCCTGCACCCTGGTGCGGTGAGGTAATCCAGATGACCCATTTTTTTCATTAAGGGTAAGGGCCTGAAAAGCGAGCTTGCAACAGTGACCCGAGAATGGGCAACAAAACCAGGGCTAAGGCCTTCCACATCAAAGTGTGTTTTTGGGCCTATCGATCATACCAAACTTTCATTTTTTTTAAACATTTTTGTTTGTGCCTTCTCCAGATTCTCACTGGCAAACTGACAGACACAGCGCAATCTGTATCGAAAAGCTCTGACGTGCTCCAATAGATCTGTTTTGGGGTTTAAGGTGTTGCCCTGTAACAACCTCTCTCGCAGCAAGCTCAAATGACCTCTGATGTCATGATGTCCAAACATGAGCTCATTTGGACTAAAACCCAGAGATTCATGAACAACCTCCTGCACTGCAAACGGCACAAGAGGTACCCCTTCATCTCAGTCTTTCTCAAACTCAAGAGGAACTGGTTACTACTCCTGGCTTTGGGCAAAGGACCAACACAGTCCACCAAAACTTGCTGAAAGGTTTGTCAAAGGCAGGAATAGGCTGCAAAGGGGCAACCAGTACAGCTTGGTTCGGTTTAACCATCCGTGAACGTGACAGGATTTACAGTGAGCCACTACAACCGGATTCAGACCAGGCCAGAAGTTAAACAAAATACGGTTATACGTCTTGTTGACCCCAAGATGGCTTGCCATACTACCTTTGTGAGCTAACCTCAGTATCTCTTGGTGAAGTGGAACTGGAACAACAATTTGAGATACATGTTGCCAATCATTCTGCCCAGAAGTAGCGCGAAAAAGCGCCATTAGAAAGCGCCTCATTAGAACACAATCTCTGTCAATGTCACCCACAAAACTCCTCTTCTGGATGTGTCTCAGCAAAAAGAGTGGAGAAAGGAACATTTTTACTCTGTTCAGCAATCAAATGCTTCCTAGACAGCGAAGCATCTACTGTATGGACCCTCTCTTCCTTCAGTGGTCCAACAAACTCGCTCACCAATGGGGTTTCCAAAGGAGAAGTCAACTGAGGAGGTTTAGCGAAATCAGGATCAACCATAAACATCTCGGACAGATCAGATATCCTCTTCAACACCAGACTTGCACCCAGCGACTTTCTTATACAGTTGAAGTCGGCAGATGAGATACGCATTAGCCAAATACATTTATACTCAGTTTTTCACAATTCCTGACATTTAATCCTAGTAAAAATGCCCTGTCTTCGGTCAGTTAGGATCACCACTTTATTTTAAGGATGTGAAATGTCAGAATAATAGTAGAGAGAATGATTGATTTCACCTTTTATTTCTTTCATCACATTCCCAGTGGGTCAGAAGTTTACATACACTCAATTAGTATTTGGTAGCATTGCATTTAAATTGTTTAACTTGGGTCGAACGTTTAGGGTAGCCTTCCACAAGCTTCCCACAATAAATTGGGTGAATTTTGGCCCATTCCTCCTGACAGAGCTAATGTAACTGAGTCTGGTTTGTAGGCCTCCTTACTCGCACACGCTTTTTCAGTTCTGCCCACAAACTTTCTATAGGATTGAGATCAGAGCTTTGTGATGGCCACTTCAATACCTTGACTTTGTTGTCCTTAAGCCATTTTGCCACAACTTTGGAAGTATGGTTGAGGTCATTGTCCATGTAGAAGACCCATTTCCGACCAAGCTTTAACTTCCTGACTGATGTCTTGAGATGATGCTTCAATACATAATTGTCCTCCCTCATGATGCCATCTATTGTGAAGTGCACCAGTACCTCCTGCTGCAAATCACCCCCACAACATGATGCTGCCACCCCCGTGCTTCACGGTTGGGATGGTATTCTTCGGCTCGCAAGCCTCCCCCTTTTTCCTCCAAACATAACGATGGTCATTATGGCCAAACAGTTCTATTTGTGTTTCATCAGACCAGAGGACATTTCTCCAAAAAGTATGATCTTTGTCCCCATGTGCAGTTGCAAACAGTAGTCTGGCTTTTTTTATGGCGGTTTTGGAGCAGTGGCTTCTTCTGTCACGTTCTGACCTTAGTTCTTTTGTTAGGTCTTTGTTTTAGTATGGTCAGGGTGTGAGTTAGGTGGGTTGTCTATGTTCATTTTTCTATGATTTGGTATTTCTATGTTTGGCCTGGTATGGTTCTCAATCAGAGGCAGCTGTCAATCGTTGTCCCTGATTGAGAACCATACTTAGGCAGCCTGTTTTCACCCTTGAGTTGTGGGTGATTGTTTTCTGTTGAGTGTTTGTATCTGCACCAGACAGAACTGTTTCGTTCACTTTGTTCAGTGTTTATTTACTTTATTAAAAAGATGGACACTTACCACACTGCACATTGGTCCTCACCTTCTTCCACTACCAACGGCCAACATCTTCCTTGCTGAGTGGCATTTCAGGTTATGTGAACATAGGACTTGTTTTACAGTGGATATAGATACTTTTGTACCCATTTCCTCCAGCCTCTTCACAAGGTCCTTTGCTGTTGTTCTGGGATTGACTGCATTTTTCACACCAAAGTACGTTCATCTCTAGGAGACAGAACACGTCTCTTTCCTGAGCGGTATGACGGCTGCGTGGTCCCATGGTGTTTATATTTGCCTACTATTGTTTGTACAGGTGAACGTGGTACCTTCAGGCATTTGGAAATTGCTCCCAAGGATGAACCAGACTTGTGGAGGTCTACAATCTTTTTCTGAGGTCTTGGCTGATTTCTTTTGATTTTCCCATGATGTCAAGCAAAGAGGCACTGAGTTTGAAGGTAGGCCTTGAAATACATCCACAGGTACACCTCCAATTGACTCAAATTATGTCAATTAGCCTATCAGAAGCTTCTAAAGCCATGACATTTTCTGGAATATTCCAGGCTGTTTAAAGGCACAGTCAACTTAGTGTATGTAAACTTCTGACCCACTGTAATTGTGATACGTTGAATTACAAGTTAAATATTCTTACAGTAAACAGTTGTTGGAAGAATTAGTTGTGTCATGCACAAAGTAGATGTCCTAACCGACTTGCCAAAACTATAGTTTGTTAACAAGACATTTGTGGAGTGGTTGAGAAACAAGTTTTAAATGACTCCAACCTAAGTGTATGTAAACTTCTGACTTCAAATGTATATAGCACATAACGGCACACCCTGGGAACACTCTAGGGTAATTTTCTGATAACCCATCAGGTTCCTCTACTCTGGGTTCCTTACAAATGACAAGGTTTGGCATGACCTTCCCTCCAGCCAAATTATTTACCAAAATGGAGACCTCGTTCAGAGGTAGGCAAGCCCTCATAACAACGGAAGCAGAAATAAGATCAGACTTGAGTTCCTCATTATACAAAGGAACTTCCATGACACCAATCTCCACACCTTGTACAAACACTGTAACCAGTTGCTGATGTGACAAAGGCAAAACACCCTCCAAAATGAAGGACTGGGCTACCCCAGTGTCTCACAGTATCTTCACTGGTGCTTAACAGCATTGCTACTCTGCAGAGACACAAACCTGTCTGAAACAATGGGTTCATATATCTGATCCAAATCTTGTTTGCCCAACCAGAAACATAATGGGCTGTAGTACTCTCACTAGAAGAAACAGCTTTTCTTGCTCTCATTTTTCTGTTTCAAGTTAGGACACTGAGAGACAATGTGTCCTTTCTCACGGCAGTAATAGCAATACATTCGGAGGCAGAAAACTATTTTCGTATATCTTTGGGCACTGTAGAAATGGACTGAAACCTTGCAGTAGGAGGAGCATTCTGGATTGCTTTTTGCATATGGATAAGTACTGGGTGCTTTGAAGGTAGTTTTATGTGTCAACACAAACACATCTGCAAGAACTGCAGCTTTCTCAAGAGTGAGACCCTTGTGCTCTTAAATGTATGTAGCAACCCTTTTGTTAAGGCCATTTTTGAACTGCTCGAGAAGTATGAATGTCTTTAAATCCTCAAGGTCTTTGACCTCTTGAGAACCACACCACTGAGCAAAAATACATGCTTGTTCCCTTGCAAACTCAACATGGCTTTGTGATTATGTCTTTTGTAATTTACGGAACTGTTGTCTGTATGCCTCTGGGACCAACTCATAAGTCCGAAAGGATAGCAGCTTTAATAGTGTCATAAGCTTAACTCTGATCAAGAGAAAGCGGCATACACTCTCTGAGCTTTTCCACCAAGAACACTTTGGAGGAGCAGTGACCAAATATCTCGGCATTTTAGGAATGTGGCAATCCGCTCAGAGTAAAATATACATCCACCTCCATTTGTTGAATGGAGGTACAAGCCGATTGTTCCGACCAAGATCAAACTTTGTTGAGGGTGCAAGGGCGGTTCATTGTAGGAGTATGGTTTGTTAATAAGGAGCAACTGAGCAGAGTACCAATCTTGAAGAAACCATTAGAGTTATCCAAACTGGTGGAGAGAGTGCAGGGTAAAGTAAAGGCTGTGAGGATCAGGAGAGGCGAGCTTGTTTTGATTTTTTGTGGATCAGAATGAACTAGCGTTGTTTGAACCGATTTGATACGTTTGATGTGTCTTGTGTGTCTCTTCGGGAACAAGCGTATTGTGGTTAGTTGATTTTTGAAGAGATTAAAAATATTCCTGGAGTGATTGAAGCAAGTCAGATGAATCTTGTGGTGAATTATGAAAAAGTTTCTGTTCTTTTGCTTTTTGATATGGAGTCTCTCCCTACTTAAGTGCAGTTAGGATAAACGCTTTGACTCTGTAGGTAATATACCCTAAGACCAATGAAGTGTGTTCATTGTAAAGCTTTAGGTCATGTAGCAAATGTTTGCAGAAGGGAGACGCTGAGATGTCAAAGTTGTGGAAAGGATCATTCTATGTGTTATAAAAGTGATTAATATATTGCAATTTCTGTGGGAACCATGAAGCCACGTCTTCCGAATGCCCCACAAGGGTGACAAAGAATGAGGTGGCCTAAGTCTGGGTTGTACAGAGCATTTCATATTGTTAAGTGACTGTCCCACTGGATGTCATAAGGTGAATGCACCAATTTGTAAGTCGCTCTGGATAAGAGCGTCTGCTAAATGACTTAAATGTAAATGTAATATGCAGCAGCTGTGAAAAGGGTTGAGGGTTTTAATGGTGCACCAGAATAGTCCATGTTAGTGGATAGCCCTACACTGCAGGATCCTGACATTTTAAAGGATAAGAAGGTGGACTTCGTGGCATTTATAGCTATGGTAATTAATGACACTACCATGGTGGCGAGAAGGTCCAGGAAGATAGAAATCAGTGATTGCGATGGAGCGGTTCCTGGGGTTTAAAGATTTCTCAGCGAAGTAGTTACATGCAATATAGAACACAAGCCATGCCACCCTCTCAAGTCCTAGAGCCTGAAAAGGGAGATATGGAGAACTAAAAGGAAGAAGTGGGAGTTGTTTATTTTGGCAATGTACTTATTTTTTTGTGAATTATGTTTCACTATTACGTCTGGATTTGGGGGGGGGGGGTTCACATCGTCCAGTTGGTGACGGCAATACAACTTTTGGGGTGTAGTCCGCCAGAAAACCCACAGAAAAAGAAGAAGAAATGGTGCCAATCGTTTTTCCACCATTCATTTTTCCCCCATAGGGAATTTTACAAACACTTAAAATAAGGGTTGTGTTTCTTACCCTGGCGTGATGTTTTGATAACCATGTAAATCTCTCTCGGACAAGGTGACTTTTATAAGGTTACACTCTCCTGGCGAATGTCCCGCAAAATCATCCTTTTGTCCAGCATTTGGGTATTTTTTAAAAGTGGTCACTCTAGTGCAGGGGTGTCACACTCATTCCATGGAGGGCCTAAAGTCAGTTGTTTTTTGTTTTTTTTCCTTCTCAATTAGACCTAGACAACCAGGTGAGGGGAGTTCCTTACAAATTAGTGACCTTAATTCATTAATTAAATACAAGGGAGGAATGAAAACCTGCAGACAATTGGCCATCTGTGGAAATAATTTGATTAATCTGCAAGCTGTCAATCAGGGCTCTCCAACCCAATTCCTGAAGAGCTTGATTTTCGAGCCAACCCTAATCTAGCACACCTGATTCTAATAACTAGCTGGTTGATTATCTAAATCAGATTACTTACAACCTGAGGTGAAAGTAAGGCAGTATGGTCCCTTACTGCATCCCTGCAAAATAAATATTGTGGGTATGCTGTACCGGTAAAACATGAGGCTATCACAATAATGAAAACAAAATGTCAAGAAAACTGTAGGCTATTACATAATTATTTATCATTACCATGTGTCAGAGACATGAAAAATGAGTGAATGGACTTGAAAACGGGTGGTATGCCTGTAGCTTACACTCCAAAATGTGATTGTGGGATGAGAACACTAACATTTTTCCAAGGCAGAGATGATTGTCTGAGGCGCGCGGACAGCAGTGGCGGCATTAATTCTAGCATAATGTCAATTGCCAAATACGTTTTGGTCTTTTCTGTAACAGATGTCTCTTTCCATTCACCACTGTTTGGAGGCTGAAAATATGTTGTGAGTGGATGAACTTGTACTGTAAAAAATGCCATGTAATTTTACAGTAAATATTATACAGTAGTCTTACTGTAATCATAATACAACAATTTACTTAACACTATTTTTTTTGTTCAATCATCTGCACAATTGCTGTGAAATCTATTTACAGTAAAAATATGTAATTTTATATCTACTGTATTTTTACTGCAACTTAGTTAGCAGTAAGTTACTGTAGATTCACAAGATAAATAATACAGTAAACTCTTGTAATTTATTACATTTACTGTCATTTTAATGCAACTCAGTTGCCAGTAAATGACTATACTTTCACAGGATTAATACTACAGTAAAATCTTGTAATTAAAAAAAAACATATTTGACCATAGTACACAGTTTGTCTAGGCTACTGATATTGCTTGGGGTTGTTCGGCATGCAAAATGACTGCCAACACAGTTCCATTTGAAGAAGAGGGGAAAAAAGTTAACCAGCGATTTGTAATGTTTGAATTGATTTTCTGACCGACGAATGCTACATTTGGACTGGTTTGGGGTCCCGCAGACCAATGAACTTGTATCTTAAACATTTGAACCAGGGTTACATCCCTAATAACCCGTGTAGAAACATACCAATAAAGTTGTTCGTCAACAACACCGCCTAGCCAACCTATAAGGGGTGGGGTGAAATGTTAGACCGAGATGTATCATCAAATCGAGGAATAGGAATGGTAGTGGTAAAAGAAAATTGGTGCCGGAACTGTTCCTGACAGCTCCTTGGACCGTTCCATCGGTTCACAGTCTATCGTCTTTTTCAAAAGGGTTAACACGTAGAGTAATAGTGCCACGTTTTTTCTCCACAACTGTTCCAGACTTTCTGCTCATCACCTTCCCAGAAGCCACCTTGGAGCCCATGTGTGGACTGATCAGGCCCTACACCCAAACAAGGGCACTGCGTTCATCCACCTCTGGCCTGCTCGCCTCCCTACCACTGAGGAAGTACAGCTCCCGCTCAGCCCAGTCAAAACTGTTCGCTGCCCTGGCCCCCCAATGGTGGAACAAACTCCCTCACGACGCCAGGACAGCGGAGTCAATCACCACCTTCCGGAGACACCTGAAACCCCACCTCTTTAAGGAATACCTAGGATAGGTTAAGTAATCCCTCTCACCCCACCCCCCCTAAGTTTTAGATGCACTATTGTTAAGTGACTGTCCCACTGGATGTCATAAGGTGATTGCACCAATTTGTATGTCGCTCTGGATAAGAGCGTCTGCTAAATGACTTAAATGTAAATGTAAATGTAAGCCTCTAAAACAATAAAACGGAGAAAAAGAGAGAGAACAATTGAATAGATGTAAGCAATAGGTGTGTGCATTCATCAGAGGCCCCATCAGAAACTGCCTCTAGGTAGAGGTCGAGTTGGTGTAAGAGGCCTGAGTAGGTGTAATTAATATCTGGAATTAATGTCTGTCTGGCCTATCAGAGAGCAAGGTGGAGCTACAACCACAATTCCTAAAACCAATGAAATGCCTAAAACCATATATCAACACCATCCATGCAGGGTACAGTGCTGCACAAATCCCGAACACTTTTGAATCACAGTACTAAACCCAACTATCTGCAAGTTAGTGAATAGGAGGCCCAGTATGCTGCCTATAGCTATATACAGTGCATTCAGAAAGTATTCTGACCTTTCCCTTTTCCCACATTTTGTTACGTTACAGCCTTATTTTAAAATTGATTAACTAAAAAAATGTTCCTCATCAATCTACACACAATACCCTATATTGATGAAGTGAAAACATGTTTTTAGACATTTTTGCACATTTATTACAAATAAAAAACAGAAATACCATATTTACACAAGTATTCAGACCCTTTGCTATGAGACTCGAAATTGAGCTCCGGTGCATCCTGTTTCCATTGATCATCCTTGAGATGCTTCTACAACTTGATAGGTCCACCTGTTGTAAATGCAAATCAAATCAAATTTATTTATATAGCCCTTCGTACATCAGCTGATATCTCAAAGTGCTGTACAGAAACCCAGCCTAAAACCCCAAACAGCAAGCAATGCAGGTGTAGAAGCACGGTGGCTAGGAAAAACTCCCTAGAAAGGCCAAAACCTAGGGAGAAACCTAGAGAGGAACCAGGCTATGTGGGGTGGCCAGCCCTCTTCTGGCTGTGCCGGGTGGAAATTCAATTGATTGGTCATGATTTGGAAAGGCACACACCTGTCTATATAAGGTCACACAGTTGACAGTGCATGTCAGAGCAAAAAACAAGCCATGAGTCGAAGAAATTGTCCGTAGAGCTCCGAGACAGGATTGTGTCGAGGAACAGATCTGGGGAAGGGTACAATAAACCTGTTTTTGCTTTGTCATTATGGGGTATTGTGTGCAGACTGATGAGGGGAAAAATGATTTAATCCATTTTAGAATAAGGCTGTAATGTAACAAAATGTGGAAAAAGTCAAGGGATCTGAATACTTTTGGAATGCACTGTATACAGGCAGTCCAATTCTGAATTTTTGCCCTATAATTGGCAGAAGTGCTGATCTGATTTGTCTGTGTAAACCAAACATAAATGAGTTGGCTTGAGTCTCAGATTACCTTTGAACAAACTCAAGTGTGCATATGAGGCCTCCTCCAGCTACTGTAGATTGAAGTTGTAGTAGCTTGCGAAGAAATCGCAAGCTACTATAACTCCCGTACGGGCTCGGGAGAGACTAAGGTTGAAAGTCCCATTCACAAAGTTGGTATGTGACAGTATCCAGGCTGTGGGTTTCATCATCTCTCCTGAAATATATAATCTTTCCAATATATACATTTTTCCACTAACCACCCCTCTCATATTTAGCTCGTCAATGGGTGCTGTTGGAGAGACGCAGCACTGTGGTGCTCTACCAACGTTCCATCAAATTCATTTTTTTGTTTTGTTTTTTTGAATTTTACCCCTTTTTCTCCCCAATTACGTGGTATCCAATTGTTTAGCAGTCACTATCTTGTCTCATCGCTACAACTCCCGTACGGGCTCGGGAGAGACTAAGGTTAAAAGTCTTCGCTTACACAACTCAACCAAGCCGCACCGCTTCTTAAAACAGCACGCATCCAACCCGGAAGCCAGCCGCACCAATGTGTCGGAGGAAACACTGTGCACCTGGAAACCTTGGTTAGCGTGCACTGCGCCCGGCCCGCCACAGGATATGTGGCGATGAGACAAGGATATCCCTACCGGCCAAGCCCTCCCTAACCCGGATGACACTAGGCCAATTGTGCATTTCTCCACGGACAT
Source organism: Oncorhynchus gorbuscha (assembly GCF_021184085.1). Taxonomy (NCBI): domain Eukaryota; kingdom Metazoa; phylum Chordata; class Actinopteri; order Salmoniformes; family Salmonidae; genus Oncorhynchus; species Oncorhynchus gorbuscha. Next base: position 25,901,064 of record NC_060173.1, on the reverse strand, counting down.
CCCGGTCGCGACAGAGCCTGGGTGCGAACCCAGAGTCTCTCAGCGCCCTTAACCACTGCGCCACCCGGGAGGCCCCCCATCAAATTAATTGAACATAAATTATGGAGCGTACGGTAGAAAGATAAGTAGCCTGTGGGGTTTTTATGTAGCTCATAGACTGGAGACCAAATGTATTACAATGTCATGAGACAGACACGTTTTCAATAATTTACTTATGAATGGAGAGAGAGAGTATGGGAGAAAGTCAACTACGGTACACTGAACAAAAATATAAACGCATCATGTAAAGTGCTGGTCTCATGTTTCATTAGCTGAAATAAAAGATCCCAGAAATGTTCCATATGCACAAAAAGTTTATTTCTAAAAAATGTTGTCACAAATTAGTTTACGTCTTTGTTTGTGAGCATTTCTCCTTTTCCAAGATAATCCATCCACCCAACAGGTGTGGTATATCAAGATGCTGATTAAACAGCATGATCATTACACAGGTGCACTTTTGTGCTGGGGACAATAAAGGCCACTCTAAAATGTGCAGTTTTGTTTCACAACAAAATGCCACAGATGTGTCAAGTTTTGAGAGTGTGCAATTGGCATGCTGACTGCAGGAATTTCCACCAGAGCTGTTGCCAGAGAATTGAATGTTCATTATTTTTACCATAAGCCGCCTCCAATGTCGTTTTAGAGAATTTGGCAGTACGTCCAACCAGCCTCACAACCGCAGACCACGTGTATGGCGTTGGTTGGGCGAGCGGTTTGATGTAAACGTTGTGAACAGGGTGCCACATGGTGGCGGTGGGTTATGGTATGGGCAGGCAGGCATAAGCTACGGACAACGAACACAATTGCTATTTATTGATGGCATTATAATGCACCGAGATACCATGACGAGATCCTGAGGCCCATTGTCGTGCCATTCATCCACCGCTATCACCTAATGTTTCAGCATGATAATGCACACCCCATGTCGCAAGGATCTGTACACAATTCCTGGAAGTTGAAAATTTCCCAGTTCTTCAATGGCCTGCATACTCACTAGACATGTCACCCATTGAGCAGGTTTGGGATGTTCTGGATGGACATGTAAGACAGCGTTTTCCAGTTTTCGCCAATACCCAGCAACTTCACACCGCTATTGAGGAGGAGTGGGACAACATTCCACAGGCCACAATCAACATCCTGATCGACTCTATGCGAAGGAGATGTCACATCAGATCCATGCCTCTACCTTTTTATGGTATGTATATCTGTATTCCCAGTCAAATCAAATCAAATCAAATGTATTTATATAGCCCTTCGTACATCAGCTGATATCTCAAAGTGCTGTACAGAAACCCAGCCTAAAACCCCAAACAGCAAGCAATGCAGGTGTAGAAGCACGGTGGCTAGGAAAAGTCGCTCTGGATAAGAGCGTCTGCTAAATGACTTAAATGTAATGTAAATGTAAAAACTCCCTAGAAAGGCCAAAACCTAGGAAGAAACCTAGAGAGGAGCCAGGCTATGTGGGGTGGCCAGTCCTCTTCTGGCTGTGCCGGGTGGAGATTATAACAGAACATGGCCAAGATCTTCAAATGTTCATAAATGACCAGCATGGTCCAATAATAATAAGGCAGAACAGTTGAAACTGGAGCAGCAGCACGGCCAGGTGGACTGGGGACAGCAAGGAGTCATGTCAGGTAGTCCTGGGGCATGGTCCTAGGGCTCAGGTCCTCTGAAAGAGAGAAGGAGAGAATTAGAGAACGCACACTTAGATTCACACATGACACTGAATAGGACAGGAGAAGTACTCCAGATATAACAAACTGACCCTAGCCCCTGACAAATAAACTACTGCAGCATAAATACTGGAGGCTGAGACAGGAGGGGTCAGGAGTCACTGTGGGGAGGGGGGGGGGGTCATGTGAAATCCATAGATTAAGGCAATAATTAAGTTATTTCAATTCACTGATTTCCTTATATGAACTGTAACTCAGTAAAAGCTTGGAAATTGTTGGATGTTGTGTTTAGATTTTTTTTCAGTACAAAAAGGCAAGCGGGCAGACAATAGCTTTGGAGCGGCTGAGGCATAATTAAAGAGAGGTGGACAGCAAATGGTGCTGAATTTAATTGATTTAAACAGTTGTCTTCATTTTTATTTGACTTCACTCACAACAAGAGGGCTATATTGGAGCCTATTTCTTCCCATTAAAGAAAATACCTACCTCTTTAACAGACCCAATTATGCTATCCATAGATTTGTCAGTATAACCAAATCGACCTAAACTCTCTTTATGCACTCCTTAAATAGCTCTATGCCTGGGATGGGCTTGGTGTGTTTGGTTAAAACCAGAGCTCAAATTGAGTGAAGGTATGCCATACCTTTTGTTATTAAAGAAAATGGCAAAAATTATACCTATTTTTAGCTTTATATTTTGAATTAAATAAAAACTATCAAGATAAGCATTGTTATAACACTTAACTTCGTGATGCATTATTCTAGAAACCAGCTTTAAAATTCTCACAAAATATGTGACTCATGCATATGGATATATTGATTTCTCGCTATGACATTCTGAAGCTGAGCTGCAGCCTTTAATATTAGAGGAAAAATGTACTTTGCTATCCCTATTAATTGAGCTTTTTACTTTTTGAGAAGTGAAAATGTTTAATACCAGGCAGTTTATAGGGAAACACGTATGTTGTTAGGTTAAACAATGAACGAGTAGCCAGCAGTTGAAGCTTAAATTGTTCTGCCTCGGTGGAACCTCTGTCTTGGTGGAAAGGTAACTTTTGAAAGTGCCATGTTAAGATTGATAAGGATGTCTAATATTTGCAAACTGCAAACGTTTCGTTGCAAACAAGACACTGGTTTGACATTGGAGAAATATGGTAAATATGCATATTACTCCGTCAATTCTTGCCTGAAACTTCCATTTCCATTATCCACCTTTCTTTTGAGACCTTTTCATACTATATTTTCTCTTGATTGCAAGCAATCAATGCACAAATAAACGAATAATAAATCAATTTTATCAGTGTAATCAGTTCGAAAATATTACATTTACATTTACATTTAAGTCATTTAGCAGACGCTCTTATCCAGAGCGACTTACAAATTGGATTAGGATGTGTTATTGACATGATTATATAGCCTACTAACCAGATGTGTGAAAATGAAGTGTTTAATTTGCCAATGAATTGGGCCACTATTATATTCTGTTCTGTCGACTATTAGCTGACGCATTTTTTTTTATCCAAAGCCAAACCTATGACCGACTGCTGTTGTACACTAGCCTATTCTGGATATTATGGATAAGAGCAGGAATGTTTTGTATTTGTCAAGCATCGATCGTCATGTCACCAGAATAAGACACTCGGCATTTATTGGAAAGGAGCATCAAGCTCATATCGTGCATTTTCACCACCCTGCGAAGTTCTTCCAAATGTGCTTACTCTGGAGCCTAACAAACTGCCTGGTCTCCCTTGTCGTAGTGGGAGGACCACACAACATGTCATTGCGTGACTCCCAAATTGACTTCGATATGATTGTTATTATAGGCTATCAATATTTGCGCATAAAGGCGTTTCTACAGCCATTTCTCGCATAATTAATTTGACAACGCAAAAACATGTCGAAACCACAAATGATCTGTTAGCATTTATACAATTGTACCAAACCGCCATACAAAAATTCCTCACGTGGTTTTATTTTAGTAGACAGATTTTGGGCGGAGTAAAACCTCTCGCTTCGCCTCTTCCTTCCTTTCTAGTTTGGATCAACACTTCCGGAACACTTTCATATCAGTGGAGGCGAACTGAACAGGGTTCTGGGAGGCATAGCTTGACATAACCTTAGTCAAATTGACATTTCGACCTTGTTTCTGGCGTAATTGTTACTACACAAACGGAAAATAAATGACTAAATGCACTCAGGATCACATTGAAAGTAAGTTTATATTTCCACAAACCTCGCAAGATAACATTGACTAATAGCTAAAGCTAGTCCATTAACGTTTGCTAACGGCTGCATTTCTGAACGACGCCGGCTAGGCTAGGTTTAGCAGCTAGCTAGCTATCTAACAACTTAATGCCCTGAACTAAAGACAGTGTCTGGACAATTAGCTACCTTTAGCCAGCTAGCTAACGAACTACCTAGACAACATTTCGACCACACAGGGAATGCATCTTGGTTTCACTGTTTTGTTTGTGTGGTGCCGACAGTGCATGGAATTGGGAGTGTTTGTTGCCAGTCAAGTGCGAGTTTCCGTCATTAGTTAATTAACTAGCTAGCTATATCGTTTATGGGCTAATGGCTAACATTAGTGATTCGTTTTGTTCTAATAAGTAAAACGGAGAGTCGCTAGTTTATAATAAGTAACGTTAGCTAATGTAAGATATCTATAGTAAGTTAGCTAGTTAGGTCCAGTATCTGTCCCGTTACTCAAAACCTTGTCAGAACCAAACTAGCCAGGTGTCTGAGTTGAGCATTTCAGCCAAACAATATTCGTCTTTCCAGCGAACTAATCCAATCCTTCCTGAAGTAGTATGCAACCTACGTCAGCTAACTGGCTATGCTATCTAGATCATATTAACGTTATGGTCCTTGATTCTGTCCATAAGTTAAGGGTGCAAGTAGTTGAGGCTCGTCATAAAATGTTCAATAACTTTTCAATGGCTTGTCCAGGTGGCCTAGCCACATCCTCCTTGAAGATGGGACGCTTATAATAGAGGCTATCTCGTGAAATAACTTTAAGTAAGAATTTGGTTAAAAAATATATTATAGTTTAATCTACTCTGCTGGTTCGTTGTTGTGTTGGTCCTGTTTGGGTTGGAATTTAAGACAGGAGAGTATCAGGCTATATGTAACAAGTTGACGATCTGTGGAACACAGAACTCCTTGCCAAACAGTGGCTGAATTGTTACTGAGTGGGCTATCCTGGCTAAATAAATCAAATGACATGAGCTAAAAAAAAAGTCAGTTCCATCTCCTGCAGTACCTGCTGTGTGTTACAGGGACCACCTGCCAGCAGTCTTAACAAATTCAAGATGTAGAATCGTGGACCGCTGTCGTCAATGGTTTCACACCCTTCAGTGTGCCAATCCAAAAACTAAACTAAAGCTTGGGCAGTATGTTCCAATGAGTCTAAAATATGAAGACAATCTAGTCAGCCCTACCCGGTCAGATCAAACCTTCAGCAGCATAGTTAGCTAGCTTGCACTGGAGATTGATCCAATGGTCCATTCAAAGCATGGGAAATTTTATTTTTTAACTACTTTTACTTGCCGTTCTTCACTTGGAAGGCACAGGTGTGGATTACATTTTTTTTGCGGAATACTCTCTGTGTATCAGAGTTTCACCAACAACTGGAAACCAACATTTTACAAGACACTATATAGAGAATGTAGAAAGTATAAGCAAGTAGGCAAAAGGTTGGTTGAAAATAAATGTACCATGCTTTGAATGTACCATCGGGTCTACCTTAAGTACATGGCACGCTAGTTAACTATGCTGCTGGAGGTTCGATTCTGATTGGCTAGTCAGAGACCATTGGTGGCAGTCCTGCATCTTTCTGTAGCTTTGAAGAGATGATTTAACATTGGCTGTTTTTTTTCTATTAGTTTAGGCCTGTGTCCAGGTTGTTTTATCCAGACAAAATTACTCCTGCTTTATTTAAATTTACTCTTGGATTTCCCAACCTTTCTGCCTGTTTCCAGAGTGATAAACTTGGTGAGCAGGTGTTCATTTTTTTGTTTTTCTTCACTGCATGTTCTTGACTCCATGGTAACACAGGGCTGTCCATGTTACATCACTGTGTAGCAGGGGTTTATCATAGCTGAATTTCCTTTGAAACACTCTTTGTAAGCCATGATGCTCTTTAGGCCTAACCTATATTCCAGAGCCTGCAGTAAGGTTTAAAATGACACCAAAACTTGCACTATAACATCAGATACTGTCTTAAAGGAGCCCTGTGAAGGCTCAAATTGAACAGGACATTTCCTTTTTTTGGTAAGGTATGAACAACCTGTTTGTATTTCTGTTGTTAATTTGTCATAGTTTGAGCTGTCCATTGTGTAACATGTTTGGCAACATAAGAACTTCACTCCTTGACGGTGTGACATTGTTTCATTTGATTAAATGCTGCGAATGGAAAGAATACACAGGTCTCTATAAAAATAAAGTTGTTAGCTATTCAGACAGTGAGAATGTATTTGAAACAAACACATCAAACAACCAGTGTTATCAGCAGTGTATTGGCTACTGTGTCATTCCACACATTATAGTGTACCACATGATTCATAACACTCATAAAACCTAGTGGTCAAACATGGAAATGGTTCCAATTGTTTTTCCACCATTCATGTTTCCCATAGGGGATTTTGGAAACACTTAAAATAAGGGCTGTGTTTTGTGTAGGCTTACCCTGGCATGACGTTTTGAGAACTGTAAATCTCTCTAGGACAAGGTGACTTTTATCAACATATTTGCCTGTATTGTCCTGCAAAAAATGAAACTAATGTGGCTATCGTAAAGAACTACAAATACCATGATCTAATGTTAGCTAAATGTAGTAATTAAGAAATTGCCTAAGTCTCTTTAAATGGACAATACCTGTTTGCAAATGTGTCAGCTAGAGTTGACGTGCAGGGATTTGTCGTCTTGCATCATGTCTACATTAATGCTAATTATAATTTTCGAATCAGAATAAATAAGTTGAATATATTGACAAGTCACCATGTCCAATAGGGATCAACGTGGTTATCAAAATGTCACACCAGGGTAAGCCTACATGAAACACCTCCCTTTAAGTGTTTGTAAAATCCCATATGGGAAAAATAAATGTTGGTAAAATGACTGGAACCATTTCCATGTTTGACCTCTAGGTTTTATGCGTATTATGACACCTACACTGTGGGGCTCTATAGTAGGCTTAGCCATGAAGTGGGCGAGGTGCACAGAGCTGGACTTCGCATAACAGGAGCTACGCAGAATCCCTTCAGGGAGGAGGGAACGTTCCACTAGTTCTGAAGTGGGAATATGTGAGGGTAGTGTGAGTCACTGCAGGCGTGAGACACACACAAACATTCTTTATTGAAACACCAGCCGTTGTCACAATGACATGTAAAAGACCTGTACTTTTTTATTTGTCCTGCTTTAGGAGTAACTGGATTGAAGTGTAATAACCCCTCCATCCACAGCCTTTTCACTCCATAGAACTAGTAAGGCATCAGTGAACCTGAAATTGCAATGAAATCCTAGAATGTCTTGAATTAGTGCACATATGGAACATGACCACTCTGAAAACAATCCATAAATAAATAGGCCTGTCAAACATACCATATGTCTAAATTCATTATTTTCCCTGATAATTTCCTCCAGTATTGGACTGTGTTCATGGCACTGCCTTTTTGCTAAAGTTATCCTCCACATTGCTGGCATTTCTTGTAGTGTGAATGGTCTGAAGTGTCTTGTTCATCTCGTGTTTCTAGCAGTTTATATCTGCCTCCCCTCACTTGACTGGTGAATCCCATCTCAAAGTTTTACAGGTTTCAATTATTCATGAAGCCCCTCTATACCGAGTGCCTTTGTCTGATATTACGTCCATTCTCTGTGACCCCAGGTCTGATTGGATGCTGCGCGTCAAGGGTTATTTGCACTGATTTGATCGATGTGCCAGACTAACCCGTTTCCATCAATACTCTTCATGGACAATGGAGGGAAAATGCTTTGCTGGGCAGTCACTGTCAGATGCAGTCTGAGCACGCAGATTGGTTTAGATTGAAAAAAGGGTCTCCAAACCAGCCTTGTAACAAACTATGGCCTTAGTGAAACAGTCAACGGTTTGAAGGTCTTGCATCTAGTTTTGTGCTTCCTGCACCCTATCTTTGTCTTTTGATAGCCATCTCATAGTGACTGCTTTTTTCCCCTCTCTATCACTTCTCCTCTGAATAGAAACTCTTTGATCCAAGCGCAGGAAATCTCTCATAGGAAGCTGGCCTAATTTGTGAGATCCCATGTCACTCAGCTGAATAACAAACCATATTGTGGAGTACATTGACATATCCCTAGCACCAAGGCCTTCTCCTGCCATTGTCAGAGGGAGATGGAGCAGACAATTGTAGGAAATTAAGGGGGATCTGAAGACATTGATTTTCTTCCATGACTTTCTATAATTAATTATTAACCAAATGCTTAATGTTTTCTGCAGGTTGGTGAGACCTGTCCTGCTATGTTTCATTTCGGTCTAGTAGTGGCAAATATATCATATACCATCATGATTACTGAGGCTAGGTCATTTCCCCAAAATGTGTGATGTAGTCTTAAATGTGTTAATGTATGGGAAATGATTGACCTAGTATGGGAAATGATTCACCTAGTATGTAGGCCTATCCACTATAATGGTTGTAGTTTAGTTAATAGCCTGAACTCTCACTGTGTAGGTAGTACAGTATATAGGTAGCCTACGTATGTCTATTAGTTACAAATATGGTATGTTTTCTAAAAGGTCACATGTGAATAATGTTTGACTATATTCATGGCAGTAATATCCCTCACATTAGTGTCACGGTCCTATAAGTTTGCCTCCACAGACCAAAAATACACAGGGTCTGTGTCACTTTGACAAGGTCACTAGTGCATATATTTAGAACACAGTTCCTGGTTTGTAGTTGTAGCTTGTTGTCAAGGTGCACGATCTGCAGTTGAATGCTAAGGCTAATGTTTACAGCATTAAAGAAATCCTATTCATTTTGAGCCAAAGTGCAGTTTGAAACTGTGTGCAGTTTGAAACGGCTGTGGCTCTGGTGGTTGTGCTTGATGTTTTTTTGGCATTCCTGTGACTTTGGGTGCTGTAGGTGTCCTGGAGGGCAGGTAGTTTCCCCCTGGTGATGTGTTGGGCAGACCGCACCACCCTCTGGAGAGCCCTGCTGTTGCGGGCCGTGCTGTTGTCTTACCAGGCAGTGATACAGCCTGTTAGGATGCTCTCAATTATGCGTCTGTAAAAGTTTTAGTGTTTACTCTTTATTCACCACACTGTCTGTGTGGGTGAACTTTTTCAGATCGTCAGTGATGTGTACGCCTAGGAACTTGACGCTTTCCACCCTCTTCACTGCGGTCCCTTCGATATGGATAGGGGCGTGCTCCCTCTGCTGTTTCCTGAAGTCCACGATCAGCGCCTTTGTTTTGTTGAGTAAGAGGTTATATTCCTGACACCACACTCTGAGAGCTCTCACCTCCCCCCGGTAGGCTGTCATTGTTAGTAATCAGGCCTACTACTGTTGCGTCGTCTGCAAACTTGATCAATGAGTTTAAGGCATCCGTCGGCCACACAGTCATGGGTGAATAGGGAGTACGGGGGGGGGGTGTTTCCTACCTTCACCACTTGGGGAAGACTCATCAGGAAGTCCAGGACCCTGTTGCATACAGTGGGGTTCAGACCCAGGGCCTCAAGCTTAATGATGAGCTTGGAGGGTACTATGGTGTTGAATGCCAAGCTCTAGTCAAAGAGCAACATTCTTACATAGGTATTCCTCTTGTCCAGATGAGAGGGCAGTGTTATGGCTATTGCATCGTCTGTGGATCTATTGGGGTGATAAGCAAATTGAAGTGGGTCTAGGGTGTAAAGTAGAGCTGATATGATCCTTGACTAGCCTCTCAAAGCACTTCATGATGACAGAAGTGAGTGTTGCGGGGCAATAGTCATTAGGTTCAGTTACCTTATGTTCCTGTACCCATAAAAGCAATGGTGGGACATCTTGAAGCAAGTGGGGACAGCAGACTGGGCTAGGGAGTGATTGAATATGTCCGTAAACTCTCCAGCCAGCTAGTCTGCACACGCTCTGAGGATGCAGCTAGGGATGCCGTCAGGGCCGGCAGCCTTGCGAGGGTTAACACGCTTAAATGTCTTACTCACGTCGGCCACTGAGAAGGAGAGCCCACAGCGGTGGCACTGCGTTATCCTCGATGCGTGCGAAATTGATGTTTAGCTTGTCCGGAAGCAAGACGGCGGTGTACGACGTGGCTGGTTTCCACTTTGTAATCCGGGATTGTCTGTAGACCATGCCACATAAGTCTCGTGGTTTAACAGTTGAATTGTGACTCCACTTAGTCTCTATACTGACATTTTGCCTGTGATTGCCTTACGGAGGGAATAACTACACTGTTTGTATTCGACCATATTCCCAGTCACCTTGCCATGGTTAAATGCGGTGGTTTGCGCTTTCAGTTTTGTGCGAATGCTGCCATCTATCCGCTGTTTCTGGTTTGGTTTGAGTACACTTCCTGATGAACTCAGTCACCATATCCGTGTATTCGTCAATGTTATTCTGAGCCTACCCGGAACATTTCACAGTCAGCGTGATCAAAACAATTGACGCAAGGACTCTCCTTGGTCAGACCAGTGTTGAATAAACCTTAGCACAGGTACTTCCTGTTTGAATTTCTGTCTATAGGAAGGGAGTAGCAAAATAGAATCGTGATCAGATTTGTAGAAGGGACTGCAGGGGAGGGCCTTGTAGGCATTTTGAAAAGTTGAGTAGCAGTGGTCCAATATTTAACCAGCGTGAGTACTACAGTCAATGTGTTGGTTCCCTGTGTTGCCATAAACCCAGGCCACAGCAGGGGGGGCTGATAAAGTAACCCCTGCATGTAATCTGAGATTTATGAGACTGATTTTGAATTTGGTAATATTTGTCTTGTGAGTCATATCATTCGTATCGAAATGGCTGTCAAACATGTTGTGAAGACAATTGATACTGTGGGAGTCATGAAATATTTATGGAGCCACCTCTTGAAATTTGCTAAATTATTAAATGTATTACATTTTTGTGTGTGCAGAAAACATAATAATATTGCAAACATGTAGCCCTAGGATGGGGTTAAGTGTTAGGCCTGTGTAAAGTGGCCTATGTGAAAAACTTGTGAATAGTGCAGGATGGCACATCTGAACTGTCCAGCAAGCTTGTCAAACTGGGGAATACCATGGTGCTCTGGGAAAAAGTATTCTGAAAGTATAATTTAAGGACTCTCCTGTAGATATACTGTGGTAAACAATATAGTTGAAGTGGTCAGAATATTATTTTTTTGTGGAGTTCTTTTATCCTGCTGTGGGGTTGTCATGGGTTATCAATACCTAGTCACTGCATGGTTCATCTCAACAGGAAAATTAAATTAGACTATTTCTGACATTTCCTTTCCCCTCGTTTCCAGGATACCTGTGAAAGATCTTGCTTCCCACCCAAATGTCAAGGTCACAGTGACCGGGGCGGGCGGAGGCAGAGCCCGTTGCCCCGGCCCGTTGCTCAGCTGCAGAGCAGCCCCTGTCAGGGAGCACATCCTCCCATTCCAGTCCTCTGGGTGGCACCTTGAGCCATGGAGCACTCACGGGAGAAAGAGAGTGAGAGACCTGCACGCAGCAACAAGGCAGGTCAGGGGCGCAGCGGGCACTCGCGCCCCTCGGGATCAGGCTCCTCCGGAGTGCTCATGGTGGGGCCCAACTTCCGTGTGGGCAAGAAGATCGGCTGTGGTAACTTTGGAGAGCTGAAGTTAGGTAAGAACAGCCTAACCCTTTAAATAATATATTTGGGGTGTTCGAAAAAGACAATGCAGTATACTGGATGTGTGAACATTTGTTTAAAGCTGAAAATATTGGGCCTTGACTGTGTTCTACTCCTCTTAGAAATGTGAAACCTTGTTCACTGATATTCCTAGTTCCCTCTCCACCCTCACTATCAAATTGTACATGGGGCTTAACTGTGTACACTGTTAATCTTATCATATCTCAACATGATGAATCAAATTGGATGCAATGACTGCATCATGAGTTCAGGCCCCAGCTAATCTGCCATGGCTGTAGACACCTGAATGGACACCCAGATTACATTGGCAGCAAATATGTATTTCATTATGGATAATAACTTAGAGCTGAATGTCTATCCCCTGCACCTCCATCTAAGATATCTGGGTTGTCTAATAACTATCTTCTCCAGGTAGGACAGTGAGGAGCATTAAGTCATATGAAATGACTGAGCTATAGCCAGAAAGCTCAGGCTTTACTGTTTGTACTGAAATGTCTCTGTCCTGAAACTGGTTGAGATACTAAGATTTGCCTTCCCTCTGCTCTGCTGCCACCCACATGGAAAATAGTCCGGGAGGGGGTGGGTGAGAGAATAGCTTTTCTCTGGTATCCTCCATGCATGCACTGCTGAAGTTCGGAGGCCTATTGTTTGCCTATGGCATTGTCACTCAGCATGAGTGTGGCTGGGTTCCATAGGCTCAGAGACTCACTTTTGAGGGATTTAATAAAGGCCTGAACTCTCCTGACATTTAAAAAGCCTACAGGTTGTAAGACATCTTAACATTTTATGTAAATACTTAATGACTTAGGAGGGAGTTGTTATTCAGTCCTGTGTTGTCTTTTGACGTAATTGAATCAAATTTTTACTTTGTTATAGAAATGGGCGATATGGACAAAAATCCATATTGTGATACATTTCCTTATGTTATAATGATAAATAGAATGTTAAGTTTCTAACCTTAATGTGCACCAGTTCTTTTTTTAATTTTATGATCCTTTAAACTACTACTACTAGTTGTAGTTGGTTGTAGCCATCAATTGTCCCATTAACAATCACCGATATTAGCGAACTAATTTCAAACTTTGCATTTCACTAGTGTAGGCCACTTAATGAACAATATCAGCTAAACAAGTTCAGCTAGCTGAACAATATCAGCTAATTTCCTGCGATAAGTGATCGGTATGGTCTGTGTCGATACATTTTATCGTCCTAATTCTACTTTGTTAATCAAGGGACCTCACAACAAATTGCTGGAATTTCAACATTGAACTATCTCTATGTTCAAGCAGAGGATTGTGTTTGTTTTGAATAGAACATGTCACAAGGTGTCTTCATTGAGCCGGTGCTAACCATAAAATAAGCCTCCATGATGTGTACACTAAACCTTCGACCTTTTTAGTCAGGAATCTCAAAATATTAGTGGTCGATTTCAAAATGCAAAATGTAACTATGTAGTATTTTAAGTAAACTACTTGAATCCTACAATTATCAATGTTGTCCCACTGTCCTATGTATTACCCCACACATACAAATATAATTTCACTGCTCTGCGCAGGATTATTGCATCCAAACACAAGCCTTGTTGTTCTCACTTTCCTACCTAGTGTCACACTGTTGGCGTCAGCACTTTCATTCTCAGCTTGCCCCGCAAACGTGCTGAGTTTCACATGCCTGCAAGGGGATTTATGCCGCACTTCTCTCAGATGACACGTTTTGTATTGCAATATCACTTACAGCAGGGGTCGGCAAAAGGCAGCCCAGGGAAAAAATTGTGGGCCCCCAAAGTAAAAGAGTTAAATTAATAGGAGGGATTAATTTTTGGGGGTCAAGTTCCTGGTGATTTGTCTTTTATCTAAAATGAGTTTCATTCAGGAAATCTGTTCACCAAGTATTCCCACGAATGAGACATACAATGCCTTAAAGTGTGCACCCCTTTACTTTTTAGTTGTTAGTCTGAATTTTAAAAGTATTTTTGTCACTGGCCTACACACAATACCCCATAATGTTAGTGGAATTGTTTTTATTATTAATTAACAAAGAAAAGCTGAAATGTCTTGTCAAGTATTCAACCTCTTTGTTATGGCAAGCCTAAATAAATTCAAGATTAAACATTTGCATAACAATTCACTTAAATTGCATAGACTCTGTATGCAATAATAGTGTTGAATGTGGCTTTTGAATGACATTGAATATCCCTTTGAGCATGGTGAAGTTATTAATTACACTTTGGATGGTGTGTCAATACACCCAGTCACTACAAAGATACAGGTGTCCTTCCCAGCTCAGTTGCAGGAGAGGAGGGAAACTGCTCGGATTTTCCCATGAGGCCAGTGGTAACTTTTAAACAGAGATTAATGGCTGTGATGGGAGAGCTGAGGATGGCTCAACATTGTAGTTACTCCACAATACTAACCTAATTGACAGATTTAAAAGGAAGCCTGTACAGAATAAAAATATTCTAAAATATGCATCATGTTTGCAGTAAGGTATTGAAGTAAAACTGCAAAAAATGTGGCAAAGAAATTAACTTTATGTTCAGAATGCAAAGTATTATGTTTGGGGCAAATCCAATACAACACATACCACACTCCATATTTTCAAGCATAGTGGTGGCTGCATCATGTTATGGTTATACTTGTGATCATTAAGGATGGGAGTTTTTCAGGATAAAAATAAATGGAATGGAGCTAAGCACAGGCAAAATGCTTTGTCAGACACTGGGAGATGAATTCAACTTTCAGCAGGACAATAACCTAAAACACAAGGCCAAATCTACACTGGAGTTGCTTTCCAAGAAGATGGTGAAATGTTCCTGATTGACTGAGTTAGTTTTGACTTAAAGCTACTTGAAAATCTGTGGCAAGATCTGAAAATAGTTGTCTATGATCAACAACCAATTTGACAAGGCTTGAATCATTTAGAAAATGATAATCGGGAAATGTCTCACAGTCCAGGTGTCCAAGGCTCTGAGAGTAACCCAGAAAGACTCACAGCTGTAATTGCTGCAAAAGGTGATTCTACAATTATTGACTGTGTGAACACCTATGTAAATTAGATTTCTGCATTTCAATATCAGTAAATGTGCAAACTTGTCATTGTGATATTTAGTCAATTTTGAATTCAGGCTGTAACACAACAGTGTGGAATAAGTCAGGGGGGTGTGAGTATTTAAGGCATTGTATGTGATCGTGTCTCAATGTAATTAGGGTATACAATTACGATTTTGATATCTAAATCTATTTCTGGGCTTAGTTGTGGTCCAATTTACAGTGTGAAAATTGTTATTGTGTTCCTGCACCCCGACCATCCTCTCCGCCAAAATTCGGCCCGCGGCTGAGTATTGTTGTTTTCCCCTGACTTAGGAGAGAATGTATGCCTTGCTCACTCTATTACCATCAGAGACGGATCATTCGAGGAAAATGGAGGAAAAAATTACTTTGGCTTTGTTCATTAATTTGAAGTTGGTAGTTTTATGCAGGACATGCACCCAGTGATAGGCTACACGTGATGGGGTTCACAAACCGCAATACATGGCATTGCACAATAGGCATATGCAGATGCCTAATGGTGCATTAGTGGCCCCTGGTAAAAAAAAAATTCAACTGTCCAATTCGAATGTTGTACGTCTCTGACTTTCCAGATGCTTTGTTCAGTCATCACTGTTATTTGTGAAGCATGTGTCTTTGAGACCTATGGGAGTTTAAATGGTTCCTTAAGACTCCTAAAATATTCCTTGGTGGCTGCACTGGATGTGCCATCTCGTCTCTTTGAAATAAGTTGTTTACCCAAACTTTTTTTTGTTATCCAGGTAAAAATCTCTACACCAATGAATATGTTGCAATAAAATTGGTAAGTATAGAGCCTTTATTAGGGTTGGGCGGTATTCTGATTTTAATATTGTCCTTCTCTCACCATGGGATTTAGTACACAAGGGGGCTCCAAAAACACAAGAAAGCCTATTGGGCATCTCTTACCAGAATGCTAACAAAATAAGCACAAGTAATAGCCCATTTCCACATAGGCTGCTAGCTAAATATGCTAAAGAGCGCAAACACAAATAAGTGAATTGCAAAGACAGGCAATCCAGCTCCATAAAGTTATAGATGTGTAGGTAATAGCTACCGAATGTCTTTTTTGTTGAATTTGGACATTTGCAAGGCGATTTCAACGAGAGACATTGTGCAAATGAACAAAGTTTCTATGCATGCTTGTCTGAAGGAAGAACAATACTGCCTCTGGAGCAGCATGTCTACATGCTGTGTCGGAAGTCTGCAGAGTAATGGGCCTGCCTCCCCTGCTCGGAGAAGAGGGGGAGGAGCAGACGGGCCAAGAACGGACTGGAGAAAAAAACACAAGGAAATCAAGATAACAGTGGCAGCTGTACAAATAACTTATCCAAAGGGCTTTGACTTTTCAAACATGGTAGAAAGCTAACACAATATGATGCCCCGTCACCTTATTAATAAAGTCACTTACTAAGATAACATGACCCCTGAGTTGAACTTGCTAACGCAGAGTTCTGTGTTTTTCATGCAGGAAAAATATATCAAATGCATAACAAATACCTTTCTGCATTTTGTAAGCATAGATCTAAAATACTACTTGTTGTAATTTCTGCTCGGCATCCGACTAATTTTGTGCTTCAGTTGCGCTTCTATACTCTGAGAATTCACAAAATGGGCATTCTATTAGCAGACAGTGCTCTGACTGGTGGGTAGCTACTGTTTTCCAGTACTTTTCTCGTATTCTTCTTTGGTAAAATGCAAGATGAGCTGATTTTAAATAAATAAAACATTAGGAAATGTAGCTGGCTACATTCTTTCTATGATAGGCCTTAACATTAGAAATATGATGGCCATGCATCGTTTTTGCAAAAATTACCTTGCATTTTCTTTGTAATTACTTGTGGCTGCCATTTCAAATAGCGTTGCACTTCTGTAGTCATCTGATGAAAATAAAGCTGTTTTCTGCTGAATGAGTTGCACTAATGTATCTTCTGTGAAGGAAAACTGTAGTTGCATGATCCTGATCACTCTATTGAAGAAGAAAAAAACGGACTTTCAATAAAAAACACGACCCCTGTCAGTACACTGCTGGACCTGCTCCCGCGTTCTCCCATTGTGCTATTGACAAACAAACGTGACTGGCTCAGCTGTTCTGGGGAGCTACTTAATTTATTTTATTTAACCGTTATTTAGCTGGGCAAGTCGGTTAAGAACAAATTCTTATTTTACAATTTTAAATTATTTAAAAAAACATTTATTTGCTTTATCTTGGTCAGGTCGCAGTTGTAAATGAGAACTTGTTCTCAACTGGGCCTACCTGGTGAAATAAAAATGAATGTACATTTAAATATTTTTTTTACGATGACTGCTTACCCCGGCCAAACCCTCCCTTAACCGGGACAACGCAGGGCCAATTTAGCGCCGCCCTATACTTAAGCTTCATAATGTGACTTGTGAAATGAAGAATGCAATCTGCTTCATCTGCTAATGCATTGCACAAGTTGACTGCAGGTATTTACTTAAAGAGATGTACTGGGGGGAAAAAAAACAAGTCCGTATGGAAACCGTATGGAAAAACCATCCCGTTGCTATTTTCAAATACCCCGGTATACCACCCAAGCCTTATTTCTGATTATTTCCCTCATGAGATTATCCTCTTTCTAAAGTGAATTGACCCAATGAGCAGCTATCAAAATCATGATATATTTTATTTAAAAAATATTTATTTGAATAGTCAATTACATGCTAATTAATGAATTTCTGAACCTTAATTTGAAAGTAGTTTGTTTGAATGATAATTAATTTAATTTTCATATTTATTGTAGGTGTAATTCATATTGTGTAGTGAATGAAAAGCCCACCTTCAAATGAAGTGTTTCCTTTTTGTATTATTCTTCCAGGAACCAATCAAATCAAGGGCACCACAGCTGCATTTGGAGTACCGGTTTTACAAAACATTAGGCAGCACAGGTAAGA
Source organism: Oncorhynchus gorbuscha (assembly GCF_021184085.1). Lineage (NCBI taxonomy): Eukaryota > Metazoa > Chordata > Actinopteri > Salmoniformes > Salmonidae > Oncorhynchus > Oncorhynchus gorbuscha. The sequence goes on along the minus strand of NC_060173.1, from coordinate 25,883,533 downwards.
CCTCCACTCTTCTATCTCCATCCTCTTACTCTTTTCCGTCTCATTGATAACTCCTACTGACTTGAGGTCACCTCAGATTGGTTAGGTTCTGTATGAAGACTGCCCGTTCTTAAAGGGTAGGTAGCATAGACACAAATCCATATGTTACATTAATATACTCATCAGAAGTCCCAATGCAAAGTTACACCTTCTATTTTTTTTAGTTATTACATGCAATCGATCAGAATGCCGAAGTCATGCCAGAAATTATATTTGCGAGCTGTGATGCAATTTGAGAGTACTGGTAAAGCCAGCCTATTCCCTAAATTGTAAACGCCAACAGAAATAACTTCAAATGTGTAACTTCAAATAAACAATCATTTGCCGTCATGACTACTGGTTTCAATTTAATTTTCAGCCAACTTGCAAGCAAATACTTTACAAATATTGTTACAAATCAGCTTACCGTGTTGCTAGCCATCTATCCTGCTAACATTAGCCCTACTAGCCTGCTAACGTTAGCCCTAGCAGCCTTCTTGCGTTACATTAGCACTGCATGAGTCAGCCATTTGCTATCAACACCTAGCTTACAGCTACATTAAAGTAAGCCGACGCTTTGGAAATGCATAACGCCATCTAACCAGTTATCAAATAATGTTACAGATATATGCAGTTCTTTTGGCTAGCCAGCAAAATTGAATTATTTTAGCCTGCTATCCAGCATACCCAGCTAACTTGTCTAGCTAGCCAACCACCACAGTCGACATAGCTCAGTAATGAGCCAGAGAACAACGCAAACTACTCTAGCACAGGCAGGAACCCACGGAACACAGCAAAAAAAGTTAATTGAGGCAAGACTTGACAGTTGCATTAGCTACCAAGGAAAGAGGCCCTACAGAGGGAGATGCCGTTTCACCGACCGAGGGAGAGACCGCTAATCCAATATAGTGAGGCAATAGTCCAAGAGACGGCAAAGGGGAAGAGTAAACAACGACAATTGAAGGAAGACTCCAGGCAGATGGTAATGATCACAACAGCACAGTCGGTCAGCTACTGTAGCATACTAGTACTAAGCCCAAGGTTGAAAAACTCAGGTAGCCTACTTCACGGAGATCACGCGGCCCCCACATGTGGGGTATCTGATTGCTTGTTTAGATCGCACCTCTTCGTGATTGGTGGATTGTAGCTCACCAATGCCAACACACACTGAATGGCTAGTGGCTAACGTTAACCAGCTCGAGCTAGCTAACGCAGAGTAGATTTTCCATATGACATTGCGAAATATTGCATTGTGGTTAGTTTAAATAAAATCAAATGCATTTGTATAGCCCTTCGTACATCAGCTGATATCTCAAAGTGCTGTACAGAAACCCAGCCTAAAACCCCAAACAGCAAGCAATGCAGTTGTAGAAGCACGGTGGCTAGGAAAAACTCCCTAGAAAGGCCAAAACCTAGGAAGAAACCTAGCGAGGAACCAGGCATTTTTAAAAAATCTTTATTTAACCAGGTAGGCTAGTTGAGAACAAGTTCTCATTTGCAACTGCGACCTGGCCAAGATGAAGCATAGCAGTGTGAACAGACAACACAGAGTTACACATGGAGTAAACAATTAACAAGTCAATAACACAGTAGAAAAGAGTCTATATACATTGTGTGCAAAAGGCATGAGGTAGGCGAATAATTACAATATTGCAGATTAACACTGAAGTGATAAATGATCATGTACAGGTAGAGATATTGGTGTGCAAAAGAGCAGAAAAGTAAATAAATATAAACAGTATGGGGATGAGGTAGGTAAAATTGGGTGGGCTATTTACCGATAGACTATGTACAGCTGCAGCGATCGGTTAGCTGCTCAGATAGCAGATGTTTGAAGTTGGTGAGGGATATACAATTCGTTCCAGTCACAGGCAGCAGAGAACTGGAACGGAAGGCGGCCAAATGAGGTGTTGGCTTTAGGGATGATCAGTGAGATACACCTGCTGGAGCGCGTGCTACGGGTTGGTGTTGCCATCGTGACCAGTGAACTGAGATAAGGCAGAGCTTTACCTAGCATGGCTTGTAGATGACCTGGAGCCAGTGGGTCTGGCGACGAATATGTAGCGAGGGCCAGCCGACTAGAGCATATAGGTTGCAGTGGTGGGTGGTATAAGGTGCTTTAGTAACAAAACGGATGGCACTGATAAACTGCATCCAGTTTGCTGAGTAGAGCATTGGAAGCTATTTTGTAGATGACATCGCCGAAGTCGAGGATCGGTAGGATAGTCAGTTTTACTAGGGTAAGTTTGGCGGCATGAGTGAAGGAGGCTTTGTTGAATAGAAAGCCGATTTGATTTTTGATTGGAGATGTTTGATATCTGTCTGGAAGGAGAGTTTACAGTCTAGCCAGACTCCTAGGTACTTATAGATGTCCACATATTCTGGGTCGGAACCATCCAGGGTGGTGATGCTAGTCGGGCGTGCGGGTGCAGGCAGCGAACGGCAGCGAACGGTTGAAAAGCATGCATTTGGTTTTACTAGCGTTTAAGAGCAGTTGGAGGCCACGGAAGGAGTGTTGTATGGCATTGAAGCTCGTTTGGAGGTTAGATAGCACAGTGTCCAAAGAAGGGCCAGATGTATACAGTATGGTGTGATTTGCGTAGAGGTGGATCAGGGAATCGCCCGCAGCAAGAGCAACATCATTGATATATATACAGAAAAAAGAGTCGACCCGAGAATTTAACCCTGTGGCACCCCCATAGACTGCCAGAGGACTGGACAGCATGCCCTCCGATTTGACACACTGAACTCTGTCTGCAAAGTAGTTGGTGAACCAGGCAAGGCAGTCATCAGAAAAAAACGAATATGGTGATTAACAGAGTCGAAAGCCTTGGCCAGGTCGACGAAGACGGCTGCACAGTACTGTCTTTTATCGATGGCGGCTATGATATCTTTTAGTACCTTGAGCGTGGCTGAGGTGCACCCGTGACCTACTCGGAAACCAGATTGCACAGCGGAGAAGGTACGGTGGGATTCGAGATGGTCAGTGACCTGTTTGTTGACTTGGCTTTCGAAGACCTTAGATGGGCAGGGCAGGATGGATATAGGTCTGTAACAGTTTGGGTCCAGGGTGTCTCCCCCTTTTGAAGAGGGATAACTGCGGCAGATTTCCAATCCTTGGGGATCTCAGACCATATGAGAGGTTGAACAGGTGGGTAATAGGGGTTGCGACAATGGCGGCGGATAGTTTCAGAAATAGAGGGTCCAGATTGTCAAGCCCAGCTGATTTGTATGGGTCCAGGTTTTGCAGCTCTTTCAGAACATCTGCTATCTGGATTTGGGTAAAGGAGAACCTGGAGAGGCTTGGGAGAGTAGCTGCGGGGGGGCGGAGCTGTTGGCCGAGGTTGGAGTAGCCAGGCGGAAGGCATGGCCAGCTGTTGAGAAATGCTTGTTGAAGTTTTCGATAATCATGGATTTGTCGGTGGTGACCGTGTTACCTCGCCTCAGCACAGTGGGCAGCTGGGAGGAGGTGCTTTTGTTCTCCATGGACTTCAGTGTCCCAGAACTTTTTGGAGTTAGAGCTACAGGATGCAAATTTCTGCCTGAAGAAGCTGGCCTTTGCTTTCCTGACTGCGTGTATTGGTTCCTGACTTCCCTGAACAGTTGCATATCGCAGGGACTATTCGATGCTATTGCAGTCCGCCACAGGATGTTTTTGTGCTGGTCGAGGGCAGTCAGGTCTGGAGTGAACCAAGTGCTATATCTGTTCTTTGTTCTGCATTTTTTGAACTGAGCATGCTTATCTAAAATGGTGAGGAATTACTTTTAAAGAATGAACAGGCATCCTCAACTGACGGGATGAGGTCAATATCATTCCAGGATACCCGGGCCAGGTCGATTAGAAAGGCCTGCTCACAGAAGTGTTTTAGGGAGCGTTTGACAGTGATGAGGGGTGGTCGTTTGACTGCGGATCTGTAGCGGATACAGGCAATGAGGCAGTGATCGCTGAGATCCTGGTTGAAGACAGCGGAGGTGTATTTGGAGGGCCAGTTGCTCAGGTTGACGTCTGAGGGTGCCCTTGTTTACAGATTTAGGGTTGTACCTGGTGGGTTCCTTGATGATTTGTGTGAGATTCAGGGCATCTAGCTTAGATTGTAGGACTGCCGGGGATGTTAAGCATATCCCAGTTTAGGTCACCTAACAGAACAAACTCTGAAGCTAGATGGGGGACAATCAATTCACAAATGGTGTCCAGGGCACAGCTGGGAGCTGAGGGGAGTCTGTAGCAGGCGGCAACAGTGAGAGACTTATTTCTGGAGAGTAATTTTTAAAATGAGTAGTTCGAACTGTTTGAGTATGGACCTGGAAAGTATGACATTACTTTGCAGGCTATCTCTGCAGTAGACTGCAACTCCTCCCCCTTTGACAGTTCTATCTTGACGGAAAATGTTATAGTTGGGTATGGAAATTTCAGAATTTTTGGTGGCCTTCCTGAGCCAGGATTCAGACACGGCAAGGATTAGCAGAGTGTGCTAAAGCAGTGAGTAAAACAAACTTAGGGAGGAGGCTTCTGATGTTGACATGCATGAAACCAAGGCTTTTTCGATCACAGAAGTCAACAAATGAGGGTGCCTGGGGACATGCAGGGCCTGGGTTTACCTCCACATCACCCGCGGAACATAGGAGGAGTAGTATGAGGGTGCGGCTAAAGGCTATCAAAACTATGAGGGGTGGCCAGTCCGCTTCTGGCTGTGCCGGGTGGAGATTGTAACAGAACATGGCCAAGATGTTCAAATGTTCATAAATGACCAGCATGGTCAAATAATAATAATCACAGGCAGAACAGTTGAAACTGGAGCAGCAGCACGGCCAGGTGGACTGGCGACAGCAAGGAGTCATCATGCCAGGTAGTCCTGAGGCATGGTCCTAGGGCTCAGATCCTCCGAGAGAGAAAGAAAGAGGGAATTAGAGGGTTAGAGGCAGAGAATCCCAGTGGAAAGAGGGGAACCGGCCAGGCAGAGACAGCAAGGGCGGTTCGTTGCTCCAGAGCCTTTCCGTTCACCTTCACACTCCTGGGCCAGACTACACTCGATCATATGACCCATTGAAGAGATGAATCTTCAGTAAAGACTTAAAGGTTGAGCCCGAGTTTGCGTCTCTCACATGGGTAGGCAGACCATTCCATAAAAATGGAGCTCTATAGGAGAAAGCCCTGCCTCCAGCTGTTTGCTTAGAAATTCTAGGCACAATTAGGAGGCCTGCGTACCTGCAGGTATCTATGGCAGGACCAAATCCGAGAGAGCGGTAGGAGCAAGCCCATGTAATGCTTTGTAGGTTAGCGGTTAAACCTTGAAATCAGCCCTTGCCTTGACAGGAAGCCAGTGTAGGGAGGCTAGCACTGGAGTAATATGATCAAATTTGTTGGTTCTATTAAGGATTCTAGCAGCCGTATTCAGCACTGAAGTTTATTTAGTGCTTTATCCAGGTAGTCGGAAAGTAGAGCATTGCAGTAGTCTAACCTAGAAGTAACAAAAGCATGGATTAATTTTTCTGCATCATTTTTGGATAGAAAGTTTCTGATTTTTGCAATGTTACGTAGATGGAAAAAAGCTGTCCTTGAAACAATCTTGATATGTTCGTCAAAAGAGATCAGGGTCCAGAGTAACGCAGAGGTCCTTCAGTTTTATTTGAGACGACTGTACAACCATTAATATTAATTGTCAGATTCAACAGAAGATCTCTTTGTTTCTTGGGACCTAGAACAAGCATCTCTGTTTTTTCCGAGTTTAAAAGTAGAACGTTTGCTGCCATCCACTTCCTTATGTCTGAAACTCATGCTTCCAGCAAGGGCAATTTTGGGGCTTCACCATGTTTCATTGAAATGTACAGCTGTGTGTCATGCGCATAGCAGTGAAAGTTAACATTGTTTTCGAATGACATCCCCAAGAGGTAAAATATATAGTGAAAACAACAGTGGTCCTAAAACGGATCCTTGAGGAACACCAAAATTTACAGTTGATTTGTCAGAGGACAAACCATCCACCGAGACAAACTGATATCTTTCCGACAGATAAGATCTAAACTAGGCCAGAACTTGTCCGTGTAGACCAATTTGCGTTTCCAATCTCTCCAAAAGAATGTGGTGATCGATGGTATCAAAAGCAGCACTAAGGTCTAGGAGCACGAGGACAGATGCAAAGCCTCGGTCTGATGCCATTTTAAAGGTAATTTACCACCTTAACAAGTGCACTCTCAGTGCTATGATGGCGTCTAAAACCAGACTGAAGCATTTCGTATACAATGTTTGTCTTCCGGAAGGCAACAGCCTTTTCTAAATTTTTGAGAGGAATGGGAGATTCGATATAGGTCGATGTTTAAAAAAATATTTTCTGGGTCAAGGTTTGGCTTTTTCAAGAGGCTTTATTACTGCCACTTTTATTGAGTTTGGTACACATCCGGTGGATAGAGAGCCGTTTATTATGTTCAACATAGGAGGGCCAAGCACAGGAAGCAGCACTTTCAGTAGTTTAGTTGGAATGGGGTCCAGTATGCAGCTTGAAGGTTTAGAGGCATGATTATTTTCATCATTGTGTCAAGAGATATATAGTACTAAAACACTTGAGTGGCTCTCTTGGTCCTAGGTCCTGGCAGAGTTGTGCAGACTCAGGACAACTGAGCTTTGAAGGAATACGCAGATTTAAAGAGGAGTCTGTAATTTACTTTCTTAATAATCATGATCTTTTCCTCAAATAAGTTCATGAATTTATTACTGCTGAAGTGAAAGCCATTCTCTCTTGGGTATTGCCGCTTTTTAGTTAGCTTTGCGACAGTATCAAAAAGGAATTTCGGATTGTTCTTATTTTCTTAAATTAAGTTGGAAAAATAGGATGATCGAGCAGCAGTAAGGGTTCTTCGATACTGCACGGTACTGTCTTTCCAAGCTAGTCGGAAGACTTCCAGTTTGGTGTGGCGCCATTTACGTTTCAATTTTCTGGAAGCTTGCTTCAGAGCTCGGGTATTTTCTGTATACCAGGTGTCGTGGAAATGACCTGTATTACCAAATCATGAGAGCAAACCACACACAGGTCAGAGTTATCATAAAGTCCATCTTTAATTATATGAGCTTCACCATAGCCCTGTGACTCTCAGATCAATTCAGTGTCTATAAATTCATTCTGAGAGTACTTACAAAACAGTTCTTAGTATAATTTATAGCCAAGACACACCCATCAAAACTCACATGATGAATAACAGCTCTTAGGAACATTACACAAAGGAATATTTACTTGAAAAAGGAGTATCCCATAGCCAGACAGCATTAGCTATACATTTTTGTTCAGTTTGCTCTCTTAGACGAGGTTCTACTTCTCGTTCTTGGTACAACAGTACCAAAACATTACCTCATCCAATGGCATATATCAATTGTCAATTCTAGATACACTCATCAAAAATACAACCCCTTCTGGACAAGATCACGGAGAGGAGTGACTGGTACACAGACATTGTGGAGCCAACTAACTGTTTCCCCATTAATCACACCATCCCTTCACATGGTTTAGGAATAGTTACAGACACATTCACAGATAAGACAAACCTGACCTCTCCCCTCTCTGGGCCCCAAGTAACTTTTTCCCACATAAGCATACTTAGGTAACACAGGGAGCAAGTTTCTTATGAGAAATGTTTTTAGGGGTGCAACTGCATCTAGGGTATTGCGCAAGGTTAAATTTACTTCCTCAGTTGGGTGGTTCACTGATTTTTGTCATCTGGCGTCCTTGGGTAGACAGAGGGAGTCTGGAAGGACATCAAGGAATCTTTGTTGTCTGTGAATTTATAGCACAACTTTTGATGCTCCTTGGTTGGGGTCTGAGCAGATTATTTGTTGCAATTGCAAACCTAATAAAATGGTGGTCCGATAGTCCAGGATTATGAGGAAAAACATTCAAATCCACAACATTTATTCCATGGGACAAAACTAGGTCCAGAGTATGACTGACAGTGAGTAGGTCCAGAGACATGTTGGACAAAACCCACTGAGTCAATGATGGATCCAAAATCCTTTTGGAGTGAGTCTGTAGACTTTACCATGTGAATATTAAAGTCACCAAAAATTAGAATATCTGCTATGACTACAAGGTCCGATAGGAATTCCGGGAACTCTATGAGGAATGCTGTATATGGCCCATGAGGCCTGTAGCTATAAAAAAGTGATTGAGTAGGCTGCATAGATTTCATAGCTAGAAGCTCAAAAGACCAAAACTTATTTTTTAAATTTCATTTATTGAAATTTGCTATAGTAAATGTTAGCAACACCTCCGCCTTTGCGGGATGCACGGGGGATATGGTCACTAGTGTAACCAGGAGGTGAGGCCTCATTTAACACAGTAAATTAATTGGGCTTAAACCATGTTTCAGTCAGGCTAATCACATCCAGATTATGATCAGTGATTATTGACTATAATTGCCTTTTGAAGTAAGGGATCTAACATTAAGTAGCCCTATTTTGAGATGTGAGGTATCATGATCTCTTTCAATAATGACAGGAATGGAGGTCTTTATCCTTGTGAGATTACTAAGGGGAACACTGCCATGTTTAGTTTTACCCAACCTAGATTGAGGCACAGACACAGTGTCAAAGGGGATAGCTGAGCTGACTACACTGACTGCTCGTGGCAGACTACACTAAGCTGGCAGGTTGGCTAACAGCCTGCTGCCTGTCCTGCACCCTATTTCATTGTGGAGCTAGAGGATTTAGAGCCCTGTCTATGTTGGTAGATAAGATGAGAGCACCCCTCCAGCTAGGATGGAGTCCGTCACTCCTCAGCAGGTCAGGCTTGGTCCTGTTTGTGGTTGAGTCCCAGAAAGAGGGCCAATTACCTACAAATCTTTTGGGAGGGGAAGAAAACCGCTTTCAACCAGCGATTGAGTTGTGAGACTCTGCTGTAGAGCTCATCACTCCTCCCTAACTGGGAGGGGGCCATCGACAATTACGCGATGCCGACATAGCTTCAGCATGTAAATCAGCTAGAAAGATATGTTGCACTTGGTGACCTTTGACTGGAGTCGCCAATGACTAGGGTTTTCAATTTGTCAGAGCTAATGGTGGGAAGCTTTGGCGTCTCAGACCCCGTAACGGGAGGAGTAGAGACGAGAAGGCTCGGCCTCTGACCGTTGCTTAATGGGGGGCAGTTGAAAGTTTCTGTCGGCTGAATGAGCGACACCGGTTGAGCATTCCTACACCATTTTCCTCCAGAAACCATGAGTAAGTTGTCTGGCTGCGGGGACCGTGCGAGGGGATTTATACTAACGTTACTATCTGTACTTACTGGTGGCAGACGCTGTTTCATCCTTTCCTACACTGAAATTACCCTTGCCTAATGATTGCGTCTGAGGCTGGGCATGCAGCACTGCTATCCTCGCCGGAAGACTATCGTTCTCCTGTATATTATGAGTACAGCGACTGCAATTAGAAGGCATCATGTGACCCACATCCAGATAAAGCGTCCGGAATGAAAAAGTTGAAAGAAAAAAGGTTGAGTGAGGGGAAAAACCAAAAATATAAACGGTAATTAAAAAGTAAAAACCGTAAAGTTGTTAAGTAGCAAAGTAAGGTTGGCAACAAAACGCACAGCAACACGTAAACAAGTTTAGAGGGTATTTGGAAATAAGTTAAATATGTAAAACCCCCAAAACACAACTTTGTAGTCATAGTTGTAGTAACAATCTGGTTACCTAAATTACTAAGTATTTTACTACACTGTGTTAATTTGGTGTGTAAAAACTAATGATTCCAACCCTTTAATTGTCACATGAAAGAATTACCAAGCTCTTCTGTTTTGGAAATTTCACCGGGCCTCAGTGTCTGACAGGTTGAAGGCACTCAATAGTAATCAATTGCACTGGGTGTATGTTAGGGCTGCACAATTAATCAAATTCACATCGAAATCTCAATATTGACGTGCAATATCCATTTTGCAAGAATTTCATATTGCATTAAATAGTTTTGAAACGCCACAGTCGCATGTGTAACGTCCGATTTGAAAATATACTCTTTTTTTTTTCTCCTCTTGCAACTGCTTCCCACATAGAGCAAGCCTTGCCCCTCACTCAACCAGAAAAGTTCCCCCTCCTTGCTGTTAGATCCACTTTAAAGTAGAAGTAAAAAAAAAAAAATGTACAACCAAATCAAACGTTTTGATGTAAATTGAACGTTATCAATGGGTCCAGACACCTTTTTGTTTTTATACACATGTTTTTGAGAAATTTACCCCAAACAGGAAATCACTTCCTCATCCTTGTTGTGTAGTATGGAGGCCCCGAAAAAACATTAACAAAGGCTTCAAAAACACCCAAATACGTCCTTTTGGTAATAGTGATGCAGATCTTTAGATGTTGTACACATTAAATTGTCATTCCAAACTTTATCCCCAACATTATATTCCATTTTCCTGTGACTCAAGCTATACTTCTTCGTCCGTTCTACAGGTAACTGCCAAAATAAAGGAAACACTTGAGTAAATGAGGATATGTAGATTTAAGAAAAACTTTGTATCCCTCATTTACTCAAGGGTTTCCTTTATTTATATATTTAAAATCTATATATATGAGATTTTAAATCGCAGTTAGATTTTTTTTTTTTTAAATAATATTGTGCAGCCCTAGTGTGTGTGAGTGCTGTCCTCTTTCAAGTTACTCACACATACTACCTGAATCTCAAGACATTAGATTGCTCCACAATATTTAGGCTTTCAAGGCTTTGGTAATGTTTTGCAGGTGTAAAGTATTGCTTGTGAATGAGCTTGATCTTTCTCTCTCATACACACATACATTAGTCTCTCCCTCACACAGACACCTCAGTCAATTTGCTACACACTTGTGTCGCTCGACTCGTCTTTGAGTCTCGGGCTCAGATGCAGAAAGTAGCACTGGTCCTGTGGTGTTGATGAGACACCTGCAGAACCTCTGCGGGAGGCGACATGTTGCCATGACGTCTCACTGAATACACTGCTGAGACTGCTTTCGCTTCCCTTTAACAGTAAGTGCTATTTTACAAACCACACAAAATGTTTTTATTAAAGTCTGACATAATTATATGGCTGTAGTTTTATGTGTTTTTAAAATATTTTTATAAGTCTGGTGATGGTGATCACTTTTTCAGAATATTATTCCAGTTCTATATAGGATGACTGCTTTCTGTTTGACCCCCCCTACCCCATTCGCTGAAAACAGAGGGCATGTTGACGTCTAAACTGGTTATATTGTACCAATTCATGGAAACAAAAGTTTTTTTTTCTCTTTAATCCAAGATTAGTGGTTAGGCATTCCGCTTAGCCGTGTGGTTAGTTTTAAAATCTGATTTCATGACTTTGGCTGTGCCAGCTAGTGGTCTGCAGACCTGCCTTCAGAACAAGATTCATGACTAAAAACGATAACCTGCTACAGGAAATGCAGTCTGGTGTGACACAGCTTCCCATGCAAGCCATTGAAAGAAGCAGTGTTTACACATATTGTTACTGTAAGCACTGGGGGAAAGCAGATTTAGATCTCGAATATAAGGTCTTGCACAAGTGGGTTGAGGTAATTTCCTCTTGGGTAGTGTTGGCTAAGCAAGTGTCATATCAATGAACTGATAAATTCATCAATGGGAACATCAGTGACATTTGTAATACAGAGTCAGCTAAACAGTCGGGGAGAATTGAAAATTCCTATGCCAAAACTCTGGTATTGTTCATCCTATAACTTTTTCTCCATCTTTATAAATGGTGAGCCAACATGTTTTCAGCACTTATTTCCTTGACTGATTTTTCTCATCGCTTTCTGTTCTCCCTCTGCAGCAGGCATGGTGAGCAATATGTTTGGAACATTGAATTGCAATACTTTGAGAATCGAAATACATATCGTATCGACACAAGTATTGTGATAGCATGTTGTGCGGTCCTTGGCATTTACATTTACATTTAAGTCATTTAGCAGACGCTCTTATCCAGAGCGACTTACAAATTGGTGCATTCACCTTATGACATCCAGTGGAACAGTCACTTTACAATAGTGCATCTAAATCTTAAAGGGGGGGGGGGGGTGAGAAGGATTACTTATCCTATCCTAGGTATTCCTTAAAGAGGTGGGGTTTCAGGTGTCTCCGGAAGGTGGAGATCGACTCCGCTGTCCTGGCGTCGTGAGGGAGTTTGTTCCACCATTGGGGGGGCCAGAGCAGCTAACAGTTTTGACTGGGCTGAGCGGGAACTGTACTTCCTCAGTGGTAGGGAGGCGAGCAGGCCAGAGGTGGATGAACGCAGTGCCCTTGTTTGGGTGTAGGGTGCCTGATCAGAGCCTGGAGGTACTGAGGTGCCGTTCCCCTCACAGCTCCGTAGGCAAGCACCATGGTCTTGTAGCGGATGCAAGCTTCAACTGGAAGCCAGTGGAGAGAGCGGAGGAGCGAGGTGACGTGCGAGAACTTGGGAAGGTTGAACACCAGACGGGCTGCGGCGTTCTGGATGAGTTGTAGGGGTTTAATGGCACAGGCAGGGAGCCCAGCCAACAGCGAGTTGCAGTAATCCAGACGGGAGATGACAAGTGCCTGGATTAGGACCTGCGCCGCTTCCTGTGTGAGGCCTCCGTGATACAGAGAAGAGCAGTCTCAGTTGAATGACTAGTCTTGAAACCTGACTGATTTGGATCAAGAAGGTCATTCAGAGAGAGATAGCGGGAGAGCTGGCCAAGGACGGCACGTTCAAGAGTTTTGGAGAGAAAAGAAAGAAGGGATACTGGTCTGTAGTTGTTGACATCGGAGGGATCGAGTGTAGGTTTTTTCAGAAGGGGTGCAACTCTCGCTCTCTTGAAGACGGAAGGGACGTAGCCAGCGGTCAGGGATGAGTTGATGAGCGAGGTGAGGTAAGGGAGAAGGTCTCCGGAAATGTTCTGGAGAAGAGAGGAGGGGATAGGGTCAAGCGGGCAGGTTGTTGGGCGGCCGGCCGTCACAAGACGCAAGATTTCATCTGGAGAGAGAGGGGAGAAAGAGGTCAGAGCACAGGGTAGGGCAGTGTGAGCAGAACCAGCGGTGTCGTTTGACTTAGCAAACGAGGATCGGATGTCGTCGACCTTCTTTTCAAAATGGTTGACGAAGTCATCTGCAGAGAGGGAGGAGGGGGGGGATTCAGGAGGGAGGAGAAGGTGGCAAAGAGCTTCCTAGGGTTAGAGGCAGATGCTTGGAATTTAGAGTGGTAGAAAGTGGCTTTAGCAGCAGAGACAGAGGAGGAAAATGTAGAGAGGGAGTGAAAGGATGCCAGGTCCGCGGGGAGGCGAGTTTTCCTCCATTTCTGCTCGGCTGCCCGGAGCCCTGTTCTGTGAGCTCGCAATGAGTCGTCGAGCCACGGAGCGGGAGGGGAGGACCGAGCCGGCCTGGAGGATAGGGGACATAGAGAGTCAAAGGATGCAGAAAGGGAGGAGAGGAGGGTTGAGGCAGAATCAGGAGATAGGTTGGACAAGGTTTGAGCAGAGGGAAGAGATGATAGGATGGAAGAGGAGAGAGTAGCGGGGGAGAGAGAGCGAAGGTTGGGACGGCGCGATACCATCAGAGTAGGGGCAGTGTGGGAGGTGTTGGATGATGGTCGGAGACTTGGAGGGGAGTTGCAATGAGGTTAGTGGAAGAACAGCATCTAGTAAAGATGAGGTCGAGCGTATTGCCTGCCTTGTGAGTAGGGGGAGAAGGTGAGAGGGTGAGGTCAAAAGAGGAGAGGAGTGGGAAGGAGGCAGAGAGGAATGAGTCAAAGGTAGACGTGGGGAGGTTAAAGTCGCCCAGAACTGTGAGAGGTGAGCCGTCCTCAGGAAAGGAGCTTATCAAGGCATCAAGCTCATTGATGAACTCTCCGAGGGAACCTGGAGGGCGATAAATGATAAGGATGTTAAGCTTGAAAGGGCTGGTAACTGTGACAGCATGGAATTCAAAGGAGGCGATAGACAGATGGGTAAGGGGAGAAAGAGAGAATGACCACTTGGGAGAGATGAGGATCCCGGTGCCACCACCCCGCTGACCAGACGCTCTCGGGGTGTGCGAGAACACGTGGGCGGACGAAGAGAGAGCAGTAGGAGTAGCAGTGTTGTCTGTGGTGATCCATGTTTCCGTCAGTGCCAAGAAGTCGAGGGACTGGAGGGAGGCATAGGCTGAGATGAACTCTGCCTTGTTGGCCGCAGATCGGCAGTTCCAGAGGCTACCGGAGACCTGGAACTCCACGTGGGTCGTGCGCGCTGGGACCACCAGATTAGGGTGGCCGCGGCCACGCGGTGTGGAGCGTTTGTATGGTCTGTGCAGAGAGGAGAGAACAGGGATAGACAGACACATAGTTGACAGGCTACAGAAGAGGCTACGCTAATGCAAAGGAGATTGGAATGACAAGTGGACTACACGTCTCGAATGTTCAGAAAGTTAAGCTTACGTAGCAAGAATCTTATTGACTAAAATGATTAAAATGATACAGTACTGCTGAAGTAGTCTAGCTGGCAGTGGCTGCGTTGTTGACACTACACTAATCAAGTCGTTCCGTTGAGTGTAATAGTTTCTACAGTGCAGCTATTCGGGGGCTAGCTGGCTATTGGCAATTGCCAGCCCTGGTTCGCACTGGGTTTTTTAATAGTCCCTACTACTGCCTACAATAGCATACACTTCAAACACAGTGCCTACATACAGATAACACTGCCTCTACTTTCTTTACTCAATGGTAAAGGTTTTGCCTGTGAGGGTATTGTGTTGCTGTAAAAGCTAGTCTGCAACCCATTCTGCCACACAATGTGATTTTTATTTAATTTTTTTGCCACATACTCCATTGATTTCCCCGCCGTATCCCACTGCATCTGAAGTGAAAGTTGCATAACATGTCACTTGTGACTCATCTCCCGGCTTTGATCAGTAGCTTCGCCCGAGAGATCCTCACAGCTCCAGTGGAAGTTTTCACGGCAGTGTTTTCCTCTCTGCTGTGCGGCATTATAAATCACAGATTTTCCCCATCAAAGCCTAAATCACAGTAAAGCCTTTGCTTTTGAAAGCAATTTTGGAGTGAATAATACATGTTTGAGATATTGGTAGAAAGCTTGTGACCTAAAAGTCCCACGGAGTGTTTTATAGGGCTGTGACGATACCAGTATTGCAATGTCAACAAAACAAAGGAGATGATCGTGGACTTCAGGAAACAGCAGGATAGGGAGCACCCCCAAAACCACATTGATGGGACAGTGGTGGAGAAGGTGGAAAGTTTTTAAGTTCCTCTGCGTACACATCAAGGACAAACTGGAATGGTCCACCCACACAGACAGTGTCGCGAAGAAGGCGCAATAGCGCCTCTTCATTCTCAGGAGGCTGAAGAAATTTGGCTTGTCTCCAAAATCACACTCAAACTTTTACAGATGCACAATCAAGAGCATCCTGTCGGGCTGTATCACCGCCTGGCATGGCAACCGCTCTGCCCACAACCGTAAGGCTCTCCAGAGGGTAATGAGGTCTGCACAACGCATCAACGGGGGCAAACTACCTGCCTTCCAGGACACCTACACCACCCGATGTCACAGGAAGGCCAAAAAGATAATCAAGGACAACAATCACCCGAGCCACTGCCTGTTCACCCCGCTATCATCCAGAAGGCGAGGTCAGTACAGGTGCATCAAAGCAGGGACCGAGAGTCTGAAAAACAGCTTCTCTCAAGTAGAGGTCGACCGATTATGATTTTAACGCTGATACCAATTACTGTAGTACCAAAAAAAGCCGATACCGATTTTGTTTTTGTTTTTTTGTAATGAAAATGACAACTACTGAATGAACACTAATTTTTTACTTAATATAAAACAAAAATAAAAATCAATTTAGCCTCAAATAAATAATGAAACATGTTAATTTTGGTTTAAATAATGCAAAAACAAAGTGTTGGAGAAGAAAGTAATATGTGCCATGTAAAAAAAGCTAACGTTTAAGTTCCTTGCTCAGAACATATGAAAGTTGATGGTTCCTTTTAACATGAGTCTTCAATATTCCCAGGTAATCAGTTGTAGGTAATGTAGTATTTATAGGACTCTTTTTCTCTATACCATTTGTATTTCATATACCTTTGACTATTGGATGTTCTTATAGGCACATTCGTATTGCCAGTGTAACTTCCGTCCCTCTCCTCGCCTCTACCTAGGCTCGAACCAGGAACACATCGACAACAGCCACCCTCGAAGCATCGTTATCCATCGCTCCACAAAAGCCGCGGCCCTTGGAGAGCAAGGGGAACACCTACTTCAAGGTCTCAGAGCAAGTGACGTCACCGATTGAAATGCTATTAGCGCGCACCCCGCTAGCTAGCTTGCCATTTCACATCGGTTACACCATCCTAATCTCGGGAGTTGATGGGCTTGAAGTCCGCTCGACCCTATCCCCTCCTCTCTTCTCCAGACCATTTCCGGAGACCTTCTCCCTTACCTCACCTCGCTCATCAACTTATCCCTGACCGCTGGCTACGTCCCTTCCGTCTTCAAGAGAGCGAGAGTTGCACCCCTTCTGAAAAAACCTACACTCGATCCCTCCGATGTTAACAACTACAGACCAGTATCCCTTTCTTTTCTCTCCAAAACTCTTGAACGTGCCGTCCTTGGTCAGCTCTCCCGCTATCTCTCTCAGAATGACCTTCTTGATCCAAATCAGTCAGGTTTCAAGACTAGTCATTCAACTGAGACTGCTCTTCTCTGTATCACGGAGGCGCTCCGCACCGCTTAAGCTAACTCTCTCTCCTCTGCTCTCATCCTTCTAGACCTATCGGCTGCCTTCGATACTGTGAACCATCAGATCCTCCTCTCCACCCTCTCCGAGTTGGGCATCTCCGGCGCGGTCGCTCCTACCAGGTGGCGTGGCGAGAATCTGTCTCCTCACCACGCGCTCTCACCACTGGTGTCCCCCAGGGCTCTGTTCTAGGCCCTCTCCTATTCTCGCTATACACCAAGTCACTTGGCTCTGTCATAACCTCACATGGTCTCTCCTATCATTGCTATGCAGACGACACACAATTAATCTTCTCCTTTCCCCCTTCTGATGACCAGGTGGTGAATCGCATCTCTGCATGTCTGGCAGACATATCAGTGTGGATGACGGATCACCACCTCAAGCTGAACTTCGGCAAGACGGAGCTGCTCTTCCTCCCGGGGAAGGACTGCCCGTTCCATGATCTCGCCATCACGGTTGACAACTCCATTGTGTCCTCCCAGAGCGCTAAGAACCTTGGCGTGATCCTGGACAACTCCCTGTCGTTCTCAACTAACATCAAGGCGGTGGCCCGTTCCTGTAGGTTCATGCTCTACAACATCCGCAGAGTACGACCCTGCCTCACACAGGAAGCGGCGCAGGTCCTAATCCAGGCACTTGTCATCTCCCGTCTGGATTACTGCAACTCTCTGTTGGCTGGGCTCCCTACCTGTGCCATTAAACCCCTACAACTCATCCAGAACGCCGCAGCCCGTCTAGTGTTCAACCTTCCCAAGTTCTCTCACGTCACCCCGCTCCTCCGCTCTCTCCACTGGCTTCCAGTTGAAGCTTGCATCCGCTACAAGACCATGGTGCTTGCCTACGGAGCTGTGAGGGGAACGGCACCTCAGTACCTCCAGGCTCTGATCAGGCCCTACACCCAAATAAGGGCACTGCGTTCATCCACCTCTGGCCTGCTCGCCTCCCTACCACTGAGGAAGTACAGTTCCCGCTCAGCCCAGTCAAAACTGTTCGCTGCTCTGGCTCCCCAATTGTGGAACAAACTCCCTCACGACGCCAGGACAGCGGAGTCAATCACCACCTTCCGGAGACACCTGAAACCCCACCTCTTTAAGGAATACTTAGGATAGGATAAAGTAATCCTTCTCACCCCCCCCCCCTTAAAATATTTAGATGCACTATTGTAAAGTGGCTGTTCCACTGGATGTCATAAGGTGAATGCACCAATTTGTAAGTCGCTCTGGATAAGAGCGTCTGCTAAATGACTTAAATGTAAATGTTAAATGTAATAAACCGCTCAATGCATGAAGCACAGCGAAGAGCTGCTGGCAAACGCAGTAAAGTGCTGTTTGAATGAATGCTTATGAGCCTGCTGCTGCCGACCATCGCTCAGTCGGACTGCTCTATCAAATCTTAGACTTAATCCGGAAACTATCATTTCGAAAACAAAACATTTGATTCTTTCAGTGAAATACGTAACGGTTCCATATCTTATAACGGGTAGCATCCCTAAGTTTAAATATTGCTGTTACATTGTACAACCTTCAATGTTATGTCATAATAATGTACAATTCTGGCAAATTAATTACGGTCTTTGTTAGGAATAAATGGACTTCACACAGTTCGCAACGAGCCAGGTGGCCCAAACTGCTGCAAATACCCTGACTGCTTGCACGGAACGCAAGAGAAGTGACACAATTTCCCTAGTTATAACAGATTAATGTTAGCAGGCAATTTTAACTAAATATGCACGTTTAAAGATATATACTTGTGTGTTGATTTTAAAGAAAAGCATTGATGTTTATGGTTAGGTACACATTAGTGCAACGACAGTGCTTTTTTTCAAAATGCGCTTGTTAAATCACCCGTTTGGCGAAGTAGGCTGTGATTCGATGAGAAATTAACAGGCACCACATCGATTATATTCAACGCAGGACACGCTAGATAAACTAGTAATATCATCAACCATGTGTAGTTAACTAGTGATTATGTTAAGATTGTTTTTTCATATGATAAGTTTAATGCTAGCTAGCAACTTCCCTTGGCTTTTTGCTGCACTCGCGTAACAGGTAGTCAGCCTGCCACGCAGTCTCCTCGTGGAGTGCAATGTAAGGCATGTGGTTAGTGCGTTGGACTAGTAAACGGAAGGTTGCAAAAACTAAAAATGTCATTCTGCCCCTGAACGAGGCAGTTAACCCACCGTTCCTAGGCTGTCATTGAACATAATGTGTTCTTAACTGACATGCCTAGTTACATTTTTTAAAATCGGTGTCCTAAAATACGGATTGTTATGAACTTGAAATCGGCCCTAATTAATCGGCCATTCCGATTAATCGGTCGACCTCTAATCTCAAGGCCATCAGACTGTTAAACAGCCATCACTAACATTGAGTGGCTGCTGTCAACATACTGACTCAAATCTCTAGCCACTTTAATAATAAATTTGTTGTCACTTTAAACAATGCCACTTTATAAAATGTTTAGATATACTACATTACTCTTCTCATATGCATATACTGTACTCTATACCATCTACTGCATCATGCCAATGCCGGCCATCGCTCATCCATATATTTATATATTCATATTCATTCCTTTACACTTGTGTGTGTATAAGGTAGTTGTTGTGAAATTGTTAGATATTACCTCACGGTTGGAACTAGAAGCACAAGCATTTCGCTACTCACATTAACATCTGCTAACCATGTATATATGACCAATAAAATTTGATTTGATTTTAATTATGGCAAAAGTACAACTCGAAGCAGACAACTCTTAGGTCTTTTAATCATATATATATATTTATTATAATCATATATGTTTATTATATTATGTTTCATATATTCAACTTCTTAGAACCAGAGGCAACATCCTGGTGCTTTGTCACCCAGGAAAGGTAGAGGAGAAATTATAGAATCAAATGCTCACTGTGGTAAACAAACTTATGTCGCTGTAATGGGGGGGTGGGAAATGGTTAGTTATATATTGTGATTAGTGATGCACCGATATGACATTTTTGGCTGATACTGATATCCAATATTTTCCTTGCCCCCAAAAGTATTTAATTTTAGCGGCCTTTTAAGCGTTCTAGTACTGTTAAATCGTTAACACAAACATGGACGAAGCGGTCTAAGGCACTGCATCTCAGTGTTAGTGGAGTCACTACAATCCCTGGTTCAAGTCCAGGCTGTATCACTTCCGGCCGTGATTGGGAGTCCCATAGGGCGGCGTACAATTGGCCCAGTGCTGTCCAGGTATGGCCGGAGTAGGCAGTCTTTGTAAAAAAATAAAATAAAAAAAGGTTGCTGGGGACGCCGATCCTTAAGATTAACTGACTTGCCTAGTTAAATGAAAGTTACACATACCACACTGACTAAAACGTTATTTTTTGGGGCATTTATGTATGTCCCCATTACCAGTAAAACATAATAAAAAAAACATTTCTTTCATTTATTTGCTGTGCTGTTTCGTTGATCAGTAGTTTCATTCTCAACCAGGATTTCTATGGAAAGCCGTTTAGGTCTTTGGGTGTCAAATAAGCTTGTTCACCAATCAGGACCTGCATATGACTGCAGTTCATGAAATCATTGAACACGTTCATACATCTTCTACGTAGTTTTTACACATTGATTACACTCACACGTATTTCGTTTTTGTCACAACGATTCATCGATACGTATGCTATGATGCTGGTGAAGTTGTCTTGCGCACCTACTATGCTGGTCGTTAAAAAAAGCTAGCTAGCTCATGGATGCAAACTGTTTTAGTAGCTGTAGCTAGCTAACTATATAGCTAGGTGTCATCTAAAATAACCCTAATTTTAAGACTTCTTATTTGATTAATGGTGGTCGGACCATCATGTAAAGCTAGCCACAATAAGGATTAGCCACAATAGTGGACTTTGCTGTTAGCCTTCAAAATAAAAGTTTGTTATAATTCTACTATTTGTATTCATTTGCATCACGTACTTTTATTTTTAAGGAAAACCGTAAATTCCACTTGTGCCTAATCCGTATTATGGCTAGCTTCACAACACAACCTCACTAGCAAGATTAAGCAAACTGGCTGCTTATAACGTTAGCTTTGGGAAACAGGATTAAGTAGCTGGCTAGCTATTTATTAAAATGATCTGAAGTTCTATTTCAATTAGCGAACAACAATACTTACAAGGATATCTAAATCATTGCTAAGAGTAATGAAAATGACCGCAGTTTCTAGTGGTTGTTTTCAGGCTGGTTGTATTGGTGCTAGTTGGGTACCAAGCTAAAGCTAACTACCCCAGAAGTTGCGGTCGAACAAGTGTGTTTACAATACCGCGTTGGTAATAAAGCAGTTTGTGGCCGGTGTTTGTAGACTTTTGTTGTAAAGTTTTGACAGTCCTATCTTTTTTTGACACGCAAAGACCCAAACAGCGTTCCATAGTGTGAATGTCGTGAAGCTAATAGCAGTGACGCTATTACTGTGTAACTCTGGTAGAGCAACATCTGAAAAATAGTGCAGTTGGTAGTGTGTACCTGTACTCGACCAGTCGGCAAAAGCCAACATCACCCATGACAGAGAACGGTTGGCAATGAATTCCATTATCTTGGCTATAAATGGACTTTGCCTTTGAGTTGTCTCGCTGAAATTCTTACTCTTTCAAATGACTGCTTGTCTTGTTGACGACTCGAGCCAAATGGCAGACATTGTGGGTTTAAGAAGGCTGTGTTGCACTTATAGCGCAACATTTTACGTGGCGTCATTACGTCATGTAGGTACATTATATAGGTTTATTTGTCAGCTTTGACGTCGGTTTTGCACATCGGCATTAAACTAGACATCGGCCGATACCAATGTTGGCATTTTTACCTAATATTGTGAGATTCCGTTATGTTCACCGCTATATCGTGCATCCCTACTTGGGTTATTGTTTTTCACGATATATCAGATCTTTTAAAATGTTGCGTTATCGTTTTGCCTCTAGTTTGCTGTACCTTCACCAAAATGCTAGTATTTATCCTTCATAGCTTGTTCTCAATCTTTTTAAATGGTGCGCCAATTTGTTT
This sequence comes from Oncorhynchus gorbuscha, assembly GCF_021184085.1. NCBI lineage: Eukaryota > Metazoa > Chordata > Actinopteri > Salmoniformes > Salmonidae > Oncorhynchus > Oncorhynchus gorbuscha. The sequence goes on along the minus strand of NC_060173.1, from coordinate 25,861,807 downwards.
TCAGCATTTTTCTTTTAATGACTCTTGTCCCTATGCAGCAGACATATGGTGAGCAATTGTTTACATCGAATCGCAATAAAATCAGTATCGAATCACAATACATACAATATGTATTGCGATTTGACAAATCTGTATCGGCACCTAAGTATCGTGTTAATATTGTATTGGAAGGTCCCTGGCAATTCCCTGCCCTAGTGTTTAAAAAAAAAAAGAAATTATAGGTACGGCATAGGATATAATGTAGAGCTGCACGATATGGGCAAAAAAAACGAATTCCAATTTCTTTACTGACTTGACACGCAATATACACTGAACAAAAAATAAACACTATATAAATTGTTGGTTTCATGAGCTGAAATAAAGATCCTAGATATTTTATGCGTACATGAGGCATATTTCTTACAGCCCTGTTAGTGAGCATCTCCACATCCGGCTTCAGACAGCTGTTGAAACTGTCGGTTTGCACAACCAAAGAATTTCTGCACATGCTGTCAGAAACAGTCTCAGGGAAGCTCATATGCGTGTTCGTCGTCCTCAACAGGGTCTTTACCTGATTGCAGTTCGATGTTGTAACCGACTTCACTGGGTAAATGCAGACTTTCGATGGCCACTGGCACACTGGAGAAGTGGGCTCTGCTTGGATGAATCCCATTTTCAATTGGTAGATGGCAGACAGCTTTTTATGAAGTTGCATGGGCAAGCGATTTGCTGATGTCAACGTTGTGAAGAGTGCCCCATGGTCGTGGTGGTGTTATAATATGGGCAGGCATAAGCAACGGCCAAAGAACATAATTGCATTTTATCAGTTGCAATTTGAATGCACAGAGATGGTGACGAGATCCTGAGGCCCATTGTCATCCCATTCATCCGCCGCCATCACCTCGTATTTCAGCATGATAATGCAAGGCCCCATGTCGCAAGGATCTTAACACAATTCCTGCTGAAAATGTCCCAGTTCTTCCATGACCTACATACTCACTAGACATGTCACCCATTGAGCGTGTTTGGGATGCTCTGGATAGATGTGTACGACAGATTGTTCCAGTTCCCATCAATATCCAGCAACTTCTCACAGCCATTGAAGAGGAGTGGGACAACATTCCACAGGCCACAATCAACTCCATGCAAAGGACTTGTCACGCTGCTTGTGGCAAATGGTGGTCACACCAGCTATTGACTGTGACCAACAGATGCAGATCTGTTTTCTTAGATGTGAAATCCATAGATTAGTGCCTAATGAATTTTTCAATGCATTTATTTCCTTTAAGGAACTCCAACAATTAAAGATTTTACATTAATGTTGCGGTTTATATTTTTGTTCACTGTAGATCAAAACGCTTGTGTGAATGAGAGAAGACTATCTCAGTCATTCCCAAGCAACTGTTTCCAACAAATACTTTACAACTGTAAAACATTACCATGTCATCATCACACACTCTGGCTACTAGATATTGGCAAAAAATCTAACGCATCATTTCTTTAGGATCTGATTTTAAAAAACTGGAAAGCTGCATTGTTCTTGTTTGGAACAGTCTCTTGACTGCATTTGACCTAACAGCAAGGAGGAGGAACTGTGCTACTTGATTGACGGGTGCCGGGCTTGGTGTGTGTGTGGGAAGCAGCTGCAAGAGGGGGAAAATGGAGGGATCTATAAAATGTATGTTCTACACGGCTGAATGACTTTTACAAATAATTATTGCGGGAAATATCCATATTGCATGCAAATCTGTGAATTTGATAAATTGTGCAGCCCTAATCCACCTCATTTTCAAACGCTTTTAAAACATGGAAACTATGGATACAACTTGCTCTGCGCACGTTTGTAATTTTACCCACTATTTATAGAACTGTGGATGGGTATTCCAACTTGACAATGACCCAAAACACACGGCCAAGGCAATGGAGTGGCTCTAGAAGAAGCATATTAAGGTCCTGGAATGGCCTAACCAGTCTCCAGACCTTAATCCCATAGAAAATCTTTGGAGGGAGCTGAAGGTTCAAGTTGCCAAACGTCAGCCTTAACCTTAATGACTTGGAGAAGATATGCAGAGAGGAGTGGGATAAAATCCCTTCTGAGATGTGTGCAAACCTGGTGGCCAACTACAAGAAACATCTGACCTCTGATTGCCAACAAGGGTTTTGCAGAGGGGTCAAATACTTATTTCCCTCATTAAGATGCAAATCAATTCGAGCACAGGTAGGGGCGAGGAGAGGGACAGAAGCTATACATTTACACTGGTAATACTAAAGTGCCTATAAGAACATCCAATAGTCAAAGGTATATGAAATACAAATGGAAAAGAGAGTCCTACAAATACTATATTAACTACAACCTAAAACCTCTTACCATGGAATATTGAAGTCTCATGTTAAAAGGAACCACCAACTTTCATATGTTCTCATGTTCTGAGCAAGGAACTTCAAACGTTAGCTTTTTTACATGGCACATATTGCACTTTTCCGTCTCCAACACTTTGTTTTTGCATTATTTAAACCAAATTGAACATGTTTAATTATTTATTTGAGGATAAATAGATTTTTATTGATGTTTTATATTAAGTTAAAATACGTGTTCATTCAGTATTGTTGTAATTGTCATTATTACAAATAATTAAAAATGGACCGATTAAAAAAAAAAAAACATTTTATATTTTAATCTGCATCAGCTTTTTTTGGTCCTCCAATCGGTATCAGGGTTGAAAAATCATAATCGGTTAGCCTATAATACTGTACCTGTCAAGTTGACACGCCTACTCATTCAACCATTTTCTTTGTTTTTACTATTTTCTACATTGTAGAATAATAGTGCAGTCATCAAAACTCTGAAATAACACACATGCAATCATGTTGTAAACAATTAAGTGTTAAACAAATAAATATTTTAGATTCTTCAAAGTAGCCACCCTTGTCTTGACAGCTTTGCACACACTTGGCATTCTCTCAACCATCTTCACCTGGAATGCTTTTCCAACAGTCTTGAAGGAGTTCCCACATATGCTGAGCACTTGTTGGCTGCTTTTCCTTCACTCTGCGGTCCAAGTCATCCCAAACCATCTCAACTGGGTTGAGGTCGGGTGATTGTGGAGGCCAGGTCATCTGATGCAGCATTCCATCACTCTTTCTTGGTCAATTATCCCTTATACAGCCTGGAGGTGTTGGGTCATTGTCCTGTTGAAAGACAAATCGTCACACTAAGCGCAAACCAGATGGGATGGCGTCTCGCTCCTGAATGCTGTGGTAGCCATGGTGGTTAAGTGTGCCTTGAATTCGAAATGAATCACTGACAGTGTCACCAGCAAAGCACCCTCACATCATCACACCACCTCCATGCTTCACGGTGGGAACCACACATGCAGAGATCTGTTCACCTACTCAACAGACCAAAGAGCCAGTTTCATCATAGCGCTTGATGGTTTTTGCAACTGTTCTTGGAATTTTCTGGATTGGCTGACCATGTCTTAAATTAATGATGGACTGTCGTTTCTCTTTGCTTATTTGAGCTGCTCTTGCCATAACATGGACTTAGCCCTATTTGGTTAAAGACCCTCTTCTGTGTGTTACTCCTTTTTCACAGCAACTGATTGTCTCAAGCGCATTAAGGACATCCCACGAATTAACAAGGAACACATGTTAATTGAAATGCATTCCAGGTGACTACCTCATGAAGCTGGTTGAGAGAATACCAAGAGTGCAAAGGGTGGCTACTTTTTGAAGAATCAAAAATCAAAAATATATTTTAATCTAACACTTTTTCTTTGGTTGCTATGTGATTCCATGTGTTATTTAATCGTTTTGATGTCTGCACTATTATTCTACAATGTATAACATAGTAAAAATAACCCTTGCGTGAGTGTCAACTTTTGACTGGTACTAATATATATTTTAAAAATTGTACACTTAATGTTTGTTTTCTTCACCCCAAACATTTTGGGGATTTCGTTTCTCAGGAGGCTATGGTATCTTTTTGGGGCGCTTATGCTATGTAGTTAGCTAGCCTCTCTTGTCCCAAAAAACGTCCAATCTTTTTTGTGACCAGAATGCAAAATAGGTTAACAATGGCAGTCATTTAGTTTGCTGGGTCAACCTAAGCCCAGTGTCAACAGAGCTGCCATGTTTTTTTCCAAATGGGTGACGTCACCTTGAAGTGTATCAGAATTCACAACCGCATGAGGAATCATTCATTTTCCTGGTGGTTGAAGCATTTGTGATGTCCTCCTGAAACACTCTTAAGTAACATTTAAGTTTTCATAAGGAGCTTTTAGCTTAGACACCACAATTAGTGACTAAAATGTGCTAGGTCAAGAGGATATATCTGAAATCCACCCTCGCTCCTGTACTACTGATAAACGCACAAGCTCACCCACCGTACTCGTCCAGAGCCTTTTTTGAGAGGGCAAATCGCTCATTTTGTTGCTGGGCTCAGCTCGTTCAAGAAACCTCACACCAGTGATAGTGTTAGGTTGTAATCCCAACAGATTTATCCACTCTAGAATTCCCAAATTGTATCCCTCCACCCCATGCATTTATCAGCTTGCCGCAAGCTTCTCCGTTCTTAATAGATTTTAGCAGAAATTCTCCTCTACTGTAGAATTGTTTTGCGCTACTGGCTATGGAAATTGGAGGTTTTAGCATCCCCCTCTGTTCCTCCTGAGATGGATATAGCAGATGGCCTCCAATGGCTGAAACATACAATTCAGTACAACACTCTGCGACATGACAAAGCCCAACCTAACAGCTTGGGCCTTCTTTAGTTGCCACCTGTGAAGTGCTGAGACGAGCAGTAGTTATAATTTGCAGAAGTCCTGCATGTGACTAGGACAAACTACATTAAAAAAATATATATAAATGCAACATGTAAAGTGTTGGTCCCATGTTTCATGAGTCAAAATAAAACATACCAAAGATTTTTCATACGCACAAAAAGTGTTTTCCTCTCAAATGTTTTGTAGAAATTTGTTTACATCCCTAGACGTGAGCATTTCTCCTTTGCCAAGACGTGTGGCATATCAAGAAGCTGATTAAACAGCATCATTACACAGGTGCACTTTGTGCTGGGGACAATAAAAGGCTACTCTAAAATGTGCAGTTTTGTCACACAACACAGTGCCACAGATGTCTCATTTTGAGGGAGTGTACAATTGGCATGCTGACTGCAGGAATGTCCACCAGAGCTGCTGCCAGAGAATGTAATGTTATATTCTCTACCATAACCCGTCTCCAATGTTTTAGAGAATTTGGCAGTACATCTAACTGGCCTCACACCCGCAGACCATGTGTATGGCATCGTGTGGGCGAGTGGTTTGCTGATATCAACGTTGTAAACAGTGCCCCATGGTGGCAGTGGGGTTATGGTATGGGCAGGCATAAACTACCAGCAACGAACACAATTGCATTTTATCTATGCCAATTTAAATGTACAAAAATTCCATGACGAGATCCTGAGGTCTGTTGTGAGGACTTTTATTTGTATTTTTTTAGTTATTTGACCAACGAATGCATATCTGTATTCCCAGTCATGTGAAATCCATTGATTAGGTCCTAATTAATTTATTTGACTGATTTCCTCATATGAGCTGTTACTATGAAATTGTTTCATGTTGCGTATTATATTTTTGTTCACTATAATTACAGGTGGAGCATCAAATGGGCATGTTAAGTATACTGCAACGCCCTCACGCATATACAAAAAATATATGGAACACCCTGCATAATCTGAACTCCAAATTATGATTATCAACTGATAAGTGGATTCAGTTTAAATGGACTTTCTCAATCAAATTCCCTCTATCTTTCTCTCTCAGCGGAGGGTCTTCCTCAGGTCTTCTACTTTGGGCCATGTGGGAAATACAATGCCATGGTTTTGGAGTTGCTGGGTCCCAGTCTAGAAGACCTCTTTGACCTCTGTGACAGGACCTTCTCTCTTAAGACCGTTTTGATGATGGCTATTCAGCTGGTAAGTTTAGTTGGCATCCAAATGACGAATCTTATTTTCATTAATTATATGCGTGTTCTGATTGTATTTGCCAGTGTGTCCACTTGTGCATCTGTTTGCCTGTCACACACTTCTCCACTCCTCAGCTCTCCCGGATGGAGTACGTCCACTCCAAGAACCTCATCTACCGAGACGTGAAGCCAGAGAACTTCCTAATCGGGCGGCAGGGGCACAAGCAGGAGCACATCATCCACATAATCGACTTTGGCCTGGCCAAAGAGTACATCGACCCCGAGACCAAAAAACACATCCCCTACAGGGAACACAAGAGCCTCACAGGGACCGCCCGCTACATGTCTATTAACACCCACTTAGGAAAAGGTAGGGCTACAGTACTGCTCCACTCTACCACACAACTTAACGCCTCGACTTCCCTGAGTGGTACTTACATGGATACAGTATAGGCTGCTCTCTCATATTTGATTGGTTGAACTCTACAATTTGAAGGGCATTGCCTTTGAGATTTTTGTAACCTGTGTACATACAGTGCATTCGGAAAGCAGTCAGACCCCTGGACATTTCTCACATTTTGTTTCATTACAGCCTTATTCTAAAATTGATTAAATATATATATTTTTTTAAATCTCACCAATCTACACACAATACCCCATAATGATGAAGTAAAAACAGGTTTTTAGGAATGTGTGCAAATTTATTACAAGTAAGAAACTGATTATTTTTACACAAGTATTCAGACCCTTTGCTATGAGACTCGAAATTGAGCTCAGGTGCATCCTGATTCCATTGATCATCCTTGAGATGTTTCTACAACTTGATTGGTCCACCTGTGGTAAATTCAATTGATTGGTAAATGATTTGGAAAGGCACATCTGTCTATATAAGGTCCAACATTTGACAGTGCACGTCAGAGCAAAAACCAAGCCATGAGGTCGCTGGAATTGTCAGTAGTGCCGAGACGACAGGATTGTGTCGAGGCACAAATCTGGGAAAGGGTACCAAAACATTTCTGCAGCATTGAAGATCCCCAAGAACAAAGTGGCCTCCAGCATTCTTAAATGGGAGAAGTTTGGAACCACCAAGACTTCTTAGACCTGGCCAAACCTGAGAAATCGAGGGAGAGGGTCAGAGAGGTGACCAAGAACACAATGGTCACTCTGACAGAGCTACAGAGTTTCTCTGCGGAGATAGGGGAACCTTCCAGAAGGGCAACAATCTCTGCAGCACACCACCAATCAGGCCTTTTTGGTAGATCGGAAGCCACTCTTTAGTAAAAGGCACATGACAGCCCGCTTGGAGTTTGCCAAAAGGCACCTGAAGGACTCTCAGACCATGAGAAACAAGATTCTCTGGTCTGAATGCCAAGCGTCACGTCTGGAGGACACCTGGCACCATCCCTACGGTGGTGGTGGTGACAGCATCATGCTGTGGGGATGTGTTTCAGCGGCAGGGACTGGGAGGCTAGTCAGGATCGAGGGAAAGATTAACCAAGCAAAGTGCAGATATCCTTGATGAAAACCTGCTCCAGAGCGCTCTGGACTTCAGACTGGGGCGAAGGTTCACCTTCCAACAGGACAATGACCCTAAGCACACATCCGATACAACACAGGAGTGGCTTCCTGATCAAACATCTCTGGAGAGACCTGAAAATAGCTGTGCAGCGACGCTACACATCCAACCTGACAGAGCTTGAGAGGATCTGCAGAGAAGAATGGGAGAAACTCCCCAAATACAGATTTGCCAAGCTAGTAGTGTCATACCTAGGGTGGCAATATTACATTGTTTTCCTGAAATCCTTGTTGGCTGTTCCCGGTATCAGGAAGAAGTGAGCAGGAAATCTGAAATCCTCCAACCAGGATTTTTGGAAAACCCAGAATTTATTGAAAGTTCCTGGAATTTTGCAACCCTAGTCATACATACAGGGCAGCAGGGTAGCCTAGTGGTTAGTGTTGGACTAGTAACTGGAAGGTTGCAAGTTCAAACCCTCGAGCTGACAAGGTACAAATCTGTCATTCTGCCCCTGAACAGGCAGTTAACCCACTTGTCCTAGGCCGTCATTGAAAATAAGAATTTGTTCTTAGCTGACTTGCCTAGTTAAATAAAGGTAAAACAAAACAAAAATACTCAAGTCTGTAATCGATGCCAAAGGTGCTTCAACAAAGTACTCAGTGAAGGCTATGAATATATTTTGAAATGGCGTCCACTTCTAGGCCGAGTTGCTGTCATGTTAAATGTTCGCCATTTGTCAATTATTTGCCTCACAGTGGACTGATGGAGCTCAAACCTTTGAGATGACTTTATAGCCATCCCCAGACTGATGTGCTGTCACTATCCTCGTCCTGATGTCCTCTGAGATTTCCTTTCCTCTCGAGATGGTGTGCTTTGAATTCACATGGATGGGTAACGCCAAACTGACCAGGTTTCTTATCTCTATTTATCAGAGTCCCGCTCAAACTCTTTCCTAATGATCTCTCCTTTGATTGATTCATTTGGTACCCAATTATTTACCCAACTTCTTCTGTTTAAGAATGATGGAGGCTACTGTGTTCTTGGGGATCTTCAATGCTGCAAACATTTTTTGGTAACCTTCCTCAGATCTATGCCTCGACACGAGCCTGTCTCGGAGATCTATGGGCAATAGTTTCGACCTCATGGCTTGGTTGTTGCTCTGACAAGCACTGTCAACTGTGGGACCTTATATAGAGCGAGTGACGTTTGAAAAACTTTTAGTGCGCACCTTGCTCTGCAAGGGCCGCGTATTTTGTGGAGTGATGGGTAACGATGCTTCGAGGGTGGCTGTCGATGTGTTCCTGGTTCGAGCCCAAGTAGGGGCGAAGAGAGGGACGGAAGCTATACTGTTACACTTGCAAAACTAAAGTGCCTATAAGAACAAAGTTATGTGAAATACAAATGGTTTAGAGAAATAGTCCTATAAATACTATATTAACTACAACCTAAAACCTCTTACCTTGGAATATTGAAGTCTCATGTTAAAAGGAACTACCAGCTTTCATATGTTCTCATGTTCTGAGCAAGGAACTGAAACGTTAGCTTTTTTACATGGCACATATTGCGCTTTTTTACATGGCACATATTGCACTTTTACTTTCTTCTCCAAAACTTTGTATTTGCATTTTTGCATTATTTAAACCAAATTGAACATGTTTATTTATGAGCCTACATTTTTATTTATGTATTATATGAAGTTAAAATAAGTGTTCATTCAGTATTGCTGTAATTGTCATTATTACAAATCAACCCCAAAAAATCTTTGGATTAATCTGTATCTGCTTTTTTTGGTCCTCCCAATAATCGGTATCGGTATCTGCGTTGAAAAATCATGATCGGTCGACCTGTAGCACAAACCCACTGTTGCTGGACCAGATAGGACTGGCAAAAAGGGTTTAGTCTCACCAGGGTTGATGGTGGGATTCGCGTTTATCGTCGAGGGAATGAGCATTACACTGAGGCCTGTACTCTGGAACAGGATCGTTTTGGAGATGGAGGGTCCGTCATGGTCTGGGGCGGTGTGTCATGGCATCATCGGACTGCACTTCTTGTCATTGCAGGCAATCTCAGCGCCTGCAATGACAACATCCCCTTCCCTCATGTGGTACCCTTCCTGCAGGCTCATCATGACATGACCCTCCAGCATGACAATGCCACCAGCCATACTGCTCGTTCTGTGCGTGATTTCCTGCAAGACAGGAATGTCAGTGTTCTGCCATGGCCAGCGAAGAGCTCGGATTTCAATCCCTTTGAGCATGTCTGGGACCTGTTGGAACGGTGGGTGAGGGCTAGGACCATCCCCCCCCCCCCCCCCCCCCCCCCCCAGATATGTCTGGGAACTTGCAGGTGCTTTGGTGGAAGAGTGGCGTAACATCTCGCAGCAAGAACTGGCAAATCTGGTGCAGTCCATGAGGAGTAAATGCACTGCAGTGCTTAATGCAGCCGGTGGCCACACCAAACCCCCCCCACACACTGAACTTGTCTCAGTTGTTGAATCTTGTTATGTTCATACAAATATTTACACATGTTAAGTTTGTTGAAAATAAACGCAGTTGACTGAGAGGACGTTTCTTTATTTGCTACGTTTAGATAGATATACAGTACCAGTCAAAATTTTGGGCACACCTACTCGGACATAGACACAAACTATGAAATAACACACATGGAACTCACAGAATAACCCAGCCATTTTTACAGCCAAAGAGAGCAGTCACAAAAAGCACAAATGGAGAGAAAATGAATCACAAAATTTGATCTTCATCAGATGACACTCCTAGGACTTCATGTTACACAATACATGTATGTTTTGTTCTGTAAAGTTCATATTTATATCCAGAAATCTTATTTTACATTGGCGTGTTATGTTCAGTAGTTCCAAAACATGCAGTGATATTGCAGAGAGCCACATGAATTCACAGAAATACTCATTATAAATGTTGATGAACATTCAAGTGTTTATGCATGGAACTTTAGATACACTTCTCCTTAATGCAAACTCTGTCAGATTTCAAAAAAATTTACGGAAGTATAATCTGAGAACGGCACTCAGAGCCCAAACCAGCCAGAGAAATATCCTCCATATTGGGTAGTCAACATTAGTCATAAATAGCATTATGATCTTCCTCAGAATGCACTCCCAGGACTGAGAACGAGGCTGCTGGCAGACCCCTTAGTGAAACAGCTCCCACCCGGCTCCGCTTCACATGAGAAGCCTGAAACAACGTTCTAAAGACGGTTGACAACTAGTGGAAGCCTTAGGAAGTGCAACATAACCCATATCCCACTGTGAATTCGATAGGGGCTGAGTTCAAAAACTACAAACCTTAGATTTCCCACTTTCTGTTTGGATTTTTTTCAGGTTTCTGCTTGCCATATGATTTCTGTTATACTCAGACATAATTCAAACAGTTTTAGAAAGTTCAGATTGTTTTGTATCCAATAATACTAATAATATGCATATATTAGCATCTGGGACTGAGTAGGAGGCAGTTCACTCTGGGCACGCTATTTATTCATCCAAAAGTGAAAATGCTGCTCCCTATCCCAAAGGAGTTAATGCGTTTGAGCCACTTGTGCTGTGACAAGGTAGGGGTGGTATACAGAAGATAGCCCTATTAAGTAAAGTAAAAAGTCCATATTATGGCATGAACAGCTCAAATAACCCAAGAATAACGACAGTCCTTTACTTTTAGACCTGAAGGTCAGTCATCTGGAAAATTTGAAAGATTCTTCCTGCAGTTGCAAAAACCATCAAGCGCCATGATGAAACTGGCTCATGAGGACCGCCACAGGAAAGGAAGATGCAGCGTTACCTCTGTTGCAGAGGATAAGTTCATTACAGTTACCAGCCTCAGAAATGGCAGCCCATATAAATGCTTCAGAGTTTAAGTAACAGACACATCTCAACATCAACTGTTAAGGGGGGACTACGGGAATCAGGCCTTCATGGTCGAATTGCTGCAAAGAAACCATTACTAAAGGACACCAATAAGAAGAGACTTGCTTGGGCCAAGGAACACGATCAATGGACCGTAGCCCGGTGGAAATCTGTCCTTTGGTCTAATGAGTCCAAATTTTAGATTTTTGGTTCCAACCGCTGTGTTTTTGTGAGACTCAGTGTAGGTGAACGGATCTCTGCATGTGTGGTTCCCACCGTGAAGCATGGAGGAGGAGGTGTCATGGTGTGGGGATACTTTGCTGGTGACACTGTCAATGATTTATTTATAATTCAAGGCACACTTAACCACCATGGCTACCACAGCTTTCAGCAGCAATAGGCCATCCCTTCTGGTTTGTGCTTAGTGGGACTATAATTTGTTTTTCAACAGGACAATGACCTATCACACCTCCAGGCTGTGGAAGGGCTATTTGACCAAGATGGAGTGCCGCAACAAATAACATGGCCTCCACAATCACCCGATCTCAACCCAATTGAGATGGTTTGGGATGAGTTGGTCCGCAGAGTGAAGAAAAAGCAGCCAACAAGTGCTTAGCATATGTGGGAAATCCTTCAAGACTGTTGGAAAATAATTCCAGGTGAAGATTGAGAGAATGCCAAGCGTGTGCAAAGCTGTCATCAAGGCAAAGAGTGGCTACTGTGAAGAATCTAAAATATGCTAAATGATTAAATGTTTTCTTTCGTAGTTTTGATGTCTTCACTATTATTCTTCAATGTAGAAAATGGTACAAATAAACTTTGTGTGTGCGTGTGGAGCAAGACCTCCAACACAGGAGTATGGTAGATAGGCTATATATTGGTCACCGCTGAAAACGGACACCCCTCCCTTTTTGTTTCAGAGCAAAGTCGAAGAGATGACCTGGAAGCCCTAGGCCACATGTTCATGTATTTCCTACGAGGGAGTCTGCCGTGGCAAGGACTCAAGGTAGGGGAGCTAGGCATGATGTCAGCTGGGTCATGTTCAGTAGGCACAAAATGGGGAGGTACTATCTGAGCTTGTCCAATAAGAAATGCTTGTTTTTGTTTTTTGCGAAGCATTTTGCTATGATGTGTGATGCGCTACTAGTTGTGATTCAAGGAGGGAGAGAGAGAAGGAATGTTCACCTAAAGGAAGCACAGGAGCGATAGTGGGTGATTGGAAGACTGGCGAGGAGGAGGGAAAGCGAAATGTAACATTGGGTTGAAGGGAGGGAGAAAAGATGGCAAAAGTGTGTTTGGACTCAATTTGTGCATTTTACCTACAGGCTGACACCCTGAAAGAGCGATACCAGAAGATTGGCGACACCAAGCGCAACACTCCCATCGAGGTCCTCTGTGAAAGCTTTCCAGGTATTGTGCCAATCTTTCACCATGACACTAGTACATGCCGTTGAAATGGTTACATTTCCTAGAACACACACTTTGCACTGCATGTTATGGCAGTTAATAATCGCAATAGAATAATCAAGAGCGAGCTGGACTTGGACTGGGGTTCCGCTAACCCCGTTCCGCTAGCGGAACCCCTCGACAACAGCCAATGAAATTGCAGTGCGCCAAATGCAAATCAACAAATCTCATAAATCAAATTTCTCAAACATACAAGTATTAGGCACCATTTTAAAGATACATTTCTCGCAAATCCAGCCAGTGTCTGATTTCAAAAATGCTTTACAGCGAAAGCTCCATTTTTCCAGCCAAAGAGAGGAGTCACAAATAGAGATAAAATTAACCTTTGATCTTCATCAGATGACACTCATAGGACTTCATGTTACACAATACCATGTATGTTTTGTTCGATAAAGTTCATCATTTATGTCCAAATAGCTTATTTTGTTAGGGCGTTTGGTAAACAAATCCAAACGCGCGTTCAGGTCCAGCCGAACGTCGGACGAAAAGTTAAAGTTATATTACAGGTCGTAGAAACTTGTCAAACTAAGTATAGAATCAATCTTTAGGACATTTTTATCATAAATGTTCAATGTTCCAACTGGGGAATTCCGTTGTCTGTAGAAAAGCAATGGAACGAGAGCTACCTCATGTGAATGCGCGTGACTGAGATCGAGGCTGCTGCCAGACCTCTGACTCAATCCCCTCGCATTCGCCCACCCCCCCCTTCACAGTAGAAGCCTGAAACAACGTTCTAAAGACGGTTGACATCTAGTGGAAGCCTTAGGAAGTGCAAAATGACCCATATCCCACTGTGTATTCGATAGGGGCTGAGTTCAAAAACTACAAACCTCAGATTTCCCACTTCCTATTTGGATTTTTTCTCAGGTTTTTGCCTGCCATATGCGTTCTGCTATACTCAGACATCATTCAAACAGTTTTAGAAACTTCAGATTGTTTTCTATCCCAATAAGTAATAATATGCATATTAGCATCTGGGACTGAGTAGGAGGCAGTTTACTCTGTGCACGCTTTTCATCCAAAAGTGAAAATGCTACCCCCTATCCCAAAGAAGTTAAGTTAGCAGACGATGCTTCTTGAAGGACAGGCGCATAGGAGAAGAATGATAGAGCATGTATTTGCAAGACACCATGTTTCCATCAACTTTTCATGCTGTTGAATTTAGCTGTTCCATGACAAAATTTACAACTGGGCTCATGGAAACAGGAACTGCCGGTTAAATTTTAGAAATGCTGACAATTTATTTGTTTGACATGGTGGTATCTTTTTGGGTCGTTAAAAATGAATTACACGAGAAATGTGCAAATATTGATATAACCATCATATTGAAGTAGTCACTCAATATTTTGTGTGGTCCTCCCACAGCTTACGTGACTCAAAAGCATGCAGTTTATTAGGCAACAGATAAAATACGTTATGAGAACTTCACAGGGTGTGAATGTGTAAGGTGATGAGCTAGGTGCTCATATTCCAATAAATAGCGAGGATCTTATTCTGGTGACATGATGATTGATGCTTGGCTGCCGTTTGATAGATACAAATAATATCGCTCTTATCCATAATAATCTCATAATGTAGGTAGCCTACCTGCACTGTATCTGCGAGCTATTGGCTTAAGAGCATGTGCCAAAATCAGTGGGCACATTTGCTATATAAATCAAATCAAATTTTTGTCACATGTGCCGAAAACAACAGGTATTCACCTTACAGTGAAATGCTTACTTACAAGCCATTAACCAACAATACAGTTTTTAAGAAAATAACTTACAAAATAGGAATAACAAATAATAACAAGAGCAGCAGTAAATAACAATAGCGGGCTATATACAGGGGGTAACGGTACAGAGTCGATGTGCGGGGGGCACCGGGGTCAAGGTAATATGTACATGAAGGTAGAGTTATTAAAATGACTATGCATAGGTAATAAACCGAGAGTAAAAGCAATTCAAATAGTCTGGGTAGCAATTTGTTTACTTGTTCAGCAGTCTTATGGCTTGGGGGTAGAAGCTGTTTAGAAGCTTCTGGGACCTAGACTTGGCGCTCCGGTACCGCTTGCCGTGCGGTAGCAGAGACGGCAATCTATGACTAGGTTGGCTGGTGTCTTGGACTATTTTTACGACTTGGTCCCGGTGATTTACTGGACCGTACGCACTACCCTCTGTAGTGCCTTGCGGTCAGAGGCCGAGCAGTTGCCTTACCAGGTAGTGATGCACCCCATCGATTGGTGCAGCTGTAAAAACCTTTTGAGGATCTGAGGACCCATGACAAATCTTTTCAGTCTCCTGAGGGGGAATACGTTTTGTCATGCCCTCTTCACGACGGTCTTGGTGTGCTTGGATCATGTTAGTTTGTTGGTGACATGGATGCCAAGGAACTTGAAGCTCTCAACCTGCTCCACTACAGCCCCACCGATGAGAACGGGGGTGTGCTCAGTCCTCCTTTTCCTGTAATCCACAATCATCTCCTTTGTCTTGGTCATGTTGAGGGAGAGGTTGTTGTCCTTGTACCACACGGTCAGGTTTCTGACCTCCTCCCTATAGGTGGTCTCGTCGGTGATCAGGCCTACCATTGCTGTGTCATCGGCAAAGTAAACGCTGGTGTTTGAGTCGTCCCTGGCCGTGGAGTTATGCGTGAACAGGGAGTACAGGAGGGGACTGAGCATGCACCCCTGAGGGGTCCGCAATTTGAGGATCAGCATGGCGGATGTGTTGTTACCTACCCATACCACCTGGGGGCAGCCCGTCGGGAAGTCCAGGATCCAGTTGCAGAGGGAGATGTTTAGTCCCAGGGTCCTTAGCTTAGTGATGAGCTATGAGAGCACTATGGTGTTGAACACTGAGCTGTAGTCAATGAATAGCATTCTCATATAGGTGTTCCTTTTGTCCAGGTGTGAAAGGGCAGTGTGGAGTGCAATAGAGCTTGCATCTGTGGATCTGTTGGGGTGGTATGCACATTGTGGGTCTAGTGTTTCTGGGATAATGGTGTTTATGAGCTATGACCAGTGTTTCAAAGCATTTCATGGTTACAAGTGTGAGTGCTACAGGTTGGTAGTCATTTAGGCACGTTACCTTAGTGTTCTTGGGCACCGGGACTATGGTGGTCTGCTTGAAACATGTCAATGATGACACTTGCATGCTGGGAGTACACGTCCTGGTAATCCGTCTGGCCCTGCGGCCTTGTGAATGTTGACCTGTTTAAAGGTCTTACTCACAATCGGCTGCAGAAAGCGTGATCACACAGTTGCCCGGAACAGCTGATCCGCTCATGCATGTTTCAGTGTTACTTGCCTTGAAGCAAGCATAGGTTGCAGAGTGGGATTTCTTATAAGCTTCCGGGTTAAAGTCCCACTCCTTGAAAGCGGCAGCTCTACCCTTTAGCTCAGTCCGAATGTTGCCTGTAATCCATGGCTTCTGGTTAGAGTATGTACGTACAGTCACTGTGGGGACGACGTCATCGATGCACTTATTGATAAAGCCAGTGACTGATGTGGTCTACTCTTCAATGCCATTGGAAGAATCCCGGAACATATTCCAGTCTGTGCTTGAAAAACAGTAGTCCTGTAGTTTAGCATCTGTTTCATCTGACCACTTTTTTATATAGCTAGTCACTGGTGCTTCATGCTTTCATTTTTGCGTGTAAGCGCTTTGTATGCATCTCTGTGTGGAGTAAGGTGGTCTAGGATTTTTTCCCCCTTTAGTTGCACATTTAATGTGCTGATATAAATGAGGTAAAACTGATTTACGTTTCCCTGAATTAAAGTCCCCGGCCACTAGGACCGCCTCCTGGATGAGCATTTTCCTGTTTTCTCATTGATTGCGGTTTTAGTACCAGCATCGTTCTGTGGTGGTATGTAGACAGCTACAAAAAATACAGATGAAATCTCTAGGTAGATAGTGTGGTCTACAGTTTATCATGATATACTTTACCTCGGGTGAGCAAAACCTTGAGACTTCCTTAGATAACATGCACAAGCTGTTTACAAATATTTACAAATAAAGCAGCAGTTTTTGTGACAAACCATCAGTAGAGGGGAAAATATGGCCTTAGTGCACTCAATTGTCAGGTATGACTAGATGGGCCTCTTGTTTTGCCTGAACTATATTGACTGTGTTTCCCCATTTGTAGAAGAGATGGCCACCTACCTGCGCTACGTGCGGCGATTGGACTTCTTTGAGAAGCCCGACTACGAGTATTTGAGGACTCTGTTTACCGAGCTGCTTGAGCGTAAAGGATACACCTTTGATTACACCTACGACTGGGATGGCAGACCGATTGTGAGTAGCTAGCGTTCACGTGCTAAATAGCATAAGTGTAGTCTCAACTACAATTGTCAAATAGCAGCTGTTGAAAGACTAGAGTAAATGTCCTCATTTGCAGCAGCTTGCTAACTGTTAATTCCTCTTTGTTTTTGTATAATAACTTTTTGTGTACCTTTCATAGCTGGAAAGTTGGGAAATAAAAAGTAGAGAATCTAAAACATGTGAAAAAATTAAAATTTATATATTTCCTTGAGCCTTTTTGTTTACCTGTCAGTCTCTCTTTCTCTCGCTTTCACTCTTTCTCTCAGCCTACTCCAGTGGGGGCTGTCAACGTGGACTCGGGTGCGTCTGCCATCACGAGAGAAAGCAACGCTAACAGAGACAGGCCCTCTCAGCAACAACCCCTACGGAACCAGGTAAACACAGTCTCACTTCAGCTCTGCCTGTTCATCTGAAAAAGCCAAGAAAAAAAAAAAAGCCAAGAAAATCTACTGGAATCAACAAATTCATGAATATACAAATCCTTGTGAAGAAAATGTGCATGTAGTCAATACTATTTCCATTCCTGTCAGTTGATTTGGACATGGAATTTCTCAATAGGAGAGCCAATTCCTAAATTAAAGGAGATTGAAATGGTGTTGGTCCCCATTTCAATCTTGAACATCTTGAACACCTTATATTTGTATAAGTGACCTACTGTAGAATTAGTTTCAATGCTATGGAGTTGTAAGACTTATGATTATGGGTTTGGGATTGTCTAAATATATCACCTTAGCTTTCAACAAGGTTTACAGTAAATCCAACACCATTTAAATTTGTACAATTTTAAGGCAAAAGAGTAGTAGTCCATATAGTTTTTTTCCAACTGGGTGGCTTTGCTTATGCTCCACACACGTTGAGCTTTCCTCTCAAGTCTTTTTTCAGTTGGTTTGGTGCTATATAGCTTGATTTTCTAACAGTTCTAGTAAAAAATAATATTTCTCAGCATCTCCGCTTTTGGAAAAGACAGACGCAAAAGGAGCTTTCAGGTCGAAATTAGAACCTAACATGTAGTCTCAGCTGATCTTTTAGATGAGTTGCTGTTGGCACCAAAATACCTCGTCCATCTCCGCCTCTGCCTGGCTGTGTTCAACCAGAAAGAGGCATGGAGAGACTCCAAAGGAATTTTACAGTTGGAAGTCCTCCAGCTATGGCTCCCAACAGGCAGTGAAGCTTGTCTCAAATTTGATTGGCTGCAGCTAGAGTAGTTCTACGTGAGTGTGTGTGGCGCTTCGCCCAGGAGTCCCAGACTTATCTCTAATCATTGCTTCAGCTCTGAACAACCCACCTGTGTCTCCATTGGTGCTCCAGTATGTGCTTGTAAGAGCAAGCTGGAGAGACCGAGGGAAGAGGAAGGGATTGAGATGGAGGGGGGATTTAGGTAGAGGGAGAAAGAGGAAGGTGCATAAGGCAGAGTGGACTTGAAGAGAACTAGAGGTAGAAAAAGGAGAGAAATGAGAGGGGGAGATAAAGGAAACATCCTTGGTTTTGATTAGGTTGATGCATATCACCCCATCAGTCTCTCCAAGCACGAGTCGTTTTATTGAGCCAGGACTTCAGACTGCGGGTCTGAAGTCCTGGCTCAATAAAACGACTCGTGCTTGGAGAGACTGACAGGACATGACAACCAGTCTGAAATGAATTTGCAGTAATTACCAGTTGAAAGCTCCCAGACTGCATAAGACCCCTGCCAAAGCCCCCTGCAACAACTTTATTAGTAGCTAATCCCTCAATGTCCTGTCACGTGCAACCTGTCCTGTCCAGGTAACAGTGATGAACGAGATACATTGGGGGATAAAGCAGTGCTTGCTGGCCCAGACTACTCAATCAATGCAGCCAGGACAAAAACAATGCAAGTCTCTTAGGAAAGCCACCAGGGTTATAAAATATGGTAATACAGAAAAAGATGTCAAACATACATACAGGGTTTCTTATAACTCTCTAAAATGTTTTGCTTTAAAATCAGAAATCAAATTAAGGTAGACTCAGCCATATGAAGTAGATTAAGGGTCAATTTCCGCAACAACTTAGTGTTGAAACGTGAGGCTCTACTTCTTTTGGTCCCGTGGCTACCACACGGTCACCACGTGACGCGAACCTTTCCACATGCGCAGATACTGTATGAGAGTGAAGTATTGCATATCGCTCATCTCGATATCGGCGATGCTGCTCGTGGCAACGTCATTTTGCTGAGTCTACTTTTAAATTTCTAATTTTGCCATACTTTCTTTGTTTTGACCTGGTTGTTTTCAATTGCTTACACGTATTCCCAGCTTCGCCATGTGTCTCACCTCTGTTTTTCTTTGTTTTCCTGCGCTGCATGGCCTGTTGGCACCTGCTGCTCTCACTCACTTGCACCGCCCACCCACATCTTGCTCTGCCCATCCGCCTCCCCAACCAACTAGACGGCAGCATCAGACCGCAGAGGGGCATGGGATGCACAGCCCCACCGGCAGACCAACTCCTCCTACCTGAGCAGCTCCCACCTGGCCGCAGACAGGCATGGGGGCTCTGTGCAGGTATACACCAACCACTGAGATACCGACTACTACTTAGTGGCTGGCTTCCAAACCAAAAAACCTGCTTCGTTGCTTATGTCCTTGATAGCCCTCTAGCCCACAGATACGAAGGGACATAAAAGATGAAAGCAATATGGCAGAAACTCTTCATAGGTGGGGACCTCGCCACATTGCTTTCACCCACTCTTTGCTCTTAAGATAGATGTTGTACTGTGTATGCGAAGGTGTTATGTTATGTTGATCAACAGCAATGATGATTAACATGTTGTGTTCAGGAGCAAGACAGGGAGGGACCAGCTTTTTCATAGCAGCATGCAGACATTTAGTCTGAGGAGGTGGCAGACTGGGAGAGACCGGTTCACAAGGCCCACCAGACACATGTTCACTCACACTCAAGCAAGATCCTTTCCCATTAAGAGAGACCGGGAGTAGAGTAAAGGCTAATGAGCCACATAAATGACACCACACATGGATGTCTGGAAGTGGCTAAGCTGTATGGAGGGAAATCAGTAACTTGACTTTAGTTTATATTTCTGTCATGAGGGCCTACGTATTACTGTAATGTCTGTGACCGAACGGGCAAGATGCCGTAAGCAGTCATTACAGAGCTGATGTCATAACAGCTTATGACAACTGGCATTACGCTTTCTTGAAACTATTAGTTGTAGTTAAGATTGTTGGCTAGCATAGCTTTTCAGAATTCACAGATAAATTGTTCCACATGGATAAACTAAAGGCATAGGAACTGTAATTGACTTGGTAACAGGAAATACATTCATTTCCATGACAGAATTAAAGTCATTTTGAACTGACCAATTTGAAATACATTCAACTTAAGTTACATATCACACAATATTTTGAACATCAGAGCAACCTTGAGGGAATCTTATTTGAGTCAGAAAATGATGTCCATATGATCGGTTAGATATATACCAAACCTTGCAGGGAGCATATCCAACTGACAATCTCTTAGAAGAAAAAAACATACTATTTTAACCAAGACTTAAAATAACAGATATTGGCACAAGATGGGGGGGAAAGTTGGCGCATAACTAATGAAATTGCAGTTAATGAAAATGTATGTCAATGCAGTATAAACTAATGTATAGAATTTATCATAAGTGAAAACATTCCCATTCTACAGCACAACGGCAGAGTCATGTCTGAAGTGTAAAACTAACAATGATTCAATAATCCATGTTTTCTGGGAATGCTATAAAATCCTAAATGTATGGCTAGAAAGTTGGCTGTCAGAAGTATTACAATGTAAACTTAATTTTAATCAGTCTATGCATATTTAAAGACATGGCATATGAGGGTATAGTGATACCCAATGGACCGGACGATTCTCATCACTCATCTGGAAAAAACATATGACAACGTGGAAATCAATTAACACAATGGAAAAATCGAATGATCGATTATTGAAATGGCATCTGCGACCAAGGAAAAACAAATTGGTACAATATAAGGCCATGTGACAAACAATAATGCAGGCAAGAAGGATGGAGATGTGAGCGTACGGGTCTGGGCAGAGGATGTAGTTTATTTCTGTAAGTTGTTGTTTGCATATGTATGTTTGTATTTGGAGTGGGGGAAAAACGCATTTTTAAATAAACTAATTCAAAACTGAGTTAGCTAGCAGTAGACCAAGCCAACATGCATACATGAGTAACCGTTTTATGTGACAGAGTTAAGTTGTTTGTCACAAGATGTTATCATGACACTTTGGGCTATAGTATGATCATGACAGTGTTTTGGTAATCTTACGACGCAATGTCAATGTTGGCATTTAGTCATCTAGTAGAATTATCTTTATTTTTGCATGGCTGATATGACTTTTTCCATGTGCCTCAGGTGGTCAGCTCCACCAATGGGGAACTGAATGCCGATGACCCAATGACGGCCCACTCCAACGCACCTATCGCAGCGCAGGCCGACGTGGAGGTGGTGGATGAGGCCAAGTACGTTTCTGCCGCTTTTTCTTCCGTCATAGCTAGCTCGCTCTCTCCCCATTTTTGCTTGGTCATCTGTCCCTTTCGAAAGCACTTCGTTTTTTAGTTGTAATCCAATCAAATTTTATTTGTCACATTCTTTGTAAACAAGTGCGGACTAACAGTGAAATGCTTACTTTCGGGCCGTTCCGAACAATGCAGAGAGAAAGAAAAGAGAAATAATAGAAAAGTAAAACACTGAATAATATGCTAAACGAAAATATAAACATGCAACAATTTCTATTATTTTACTGAGACACAATTCATATAAGGAAAACAGTAAATGGAAATAAATGTATTCGGCCCTGACCTATGAATTTCACATGAATGGGAATACAGAACTTTTTTTTATTAAAAAAATGAAAGTAGGTGCATGGATCAGGAAGGTAGTCACTATCTGGTATGACCACCATTTGCAGCACGACATATCTCTTTCGCATAGAGTTGATCAGGCTGTTGATTGTGGCCTGTGGAATGTTGTCCCACTCCTCTTCAATGACTGTGTGAAGTTGCTGGATATTGACAGGAAACATATTGTCAGAAACATGCTCAATGGGTGACATGTCTGAGTATGGAAGCCATGTAAGAACAGGGACATTTTCAGCTTCCAGTAATTGTGTACAGATCCTTGTGACATGGGGCCGTGCGTTATCATGCTGAAACATGAGGCGATAGAGGTGGATAAATGGGATGACAACGAGCCTCAGGATCTCATCACGGTTTCTCTGTGCATTCAAATTGCCATCGCTAAAATGCTAATTTGTTTGTTGTCCATAGCATATGCCTGCCCGTACCATAACCCCACTGCCACCATGGGTCCCTCTGTTCACAACGTTGACATCAGCAAACTGCTCACACACACACGACACCGTACACGTGGTCTGCACTTGAGGCCGTTTGGATGTAGCAGTAGCATATGTGATGAGTAAAATAAAGTTAGTGCAATGCTGATAGTCCAGTTAGCTATTTAACTAACTATTTAGCTGTCTTATGGCTTGGGGATAAAAGCTATTCAGGGTCCTGTTGGTTCCAGACTTCGTGCATCGTTACTGCTTAACGTGCGGTAGCAGAGAGAACAGTCTATTGCGGGTGGCTGAAGTCTTCAACAATTCTTAGGGCCTTCCTCTGTCACCGCCTGTTGTAGAGGTCCTGGATAGCAGGGAGCTCTGCCCCTGTGATGTACTGGGTCATACGCACTACCCTCTGCGCAGCGCCTTGCTGTCAGATGCCAAGTAGTTGACATACCAAGTGGGGATGCAGCCAGTCAAGATGCTCTCAGTGGTGATGCTGTAGACATTGTTGAGGATCGGAGGGCCCAAGCCAAATCTGTTCAGCCTCCTGCGGGGGAAGAGGCATTATTGTGCACTCCTCATTACTGCGTTTGTGTGTTTGGACCATAATAGATCCTTAGTGATGTGGAAACTGAGGAACTTGAAGCTCTCGACTCTCTTCAGGTCAGCCCTGTCAACGTGAATGGGGGCATGCTCGACCTTCTATTTCCTGTAATCCATGATCAGCTCCTTTGTCTTGCTGATGTTGAGGAAGAGGGTGTCCTGGCACCACACTGCCAGGTCTCTGACATCTCTATAGGCTGTCTCGTGGTTGTAGGTGATCAGGCCTACCACCTTCTGCAAACTTAATGATGGTAATGGAGTCATGCGTGGCCATGCATTTGTGGGTGAACAGGGAGTACAGGAGGGAACTAAGCATACAACCCTGAGGGGCCCTTGTGAGGGTCAATGTGTTGTTGCCTACCATCACCGCCTAGGTGCGTCCCGTCAGGCAGTCCAGGATCCAGTTGCAGATGAAGGCCATGTCCAGGCTTTCAAAGCTACAGATGAGTGCTACGGGTCAATAGTCATTTAGAAAGGTTACCTTGACGTTCTTTGGCACAGGGACTATAGTGGTCTGCTTGAAACATGTAGGCATTACAGACTGGGTCAGGGAGAGGTTAAAAATGTCAGTGAAGACGTTGAAGAAATGTATCGGAAGATGATTTATGACAGTGGTATTTTGGATAATTTCTTTACTATAACTCTTGCTCAGTCCATTAACTGACTAACTGTCCAATTCCAACCAGTTTGAAGTACCGTGAAAGCGTATTAGATACAAGAAATCAAACTGCCTGAGCTGGTATAAAATCATGTCCAAACAAGTTGTCTCTTGTGGCAGGAACCTGTCAGGACCGGGTGGTGAACTGATAATCTGCAAAAAAACATATTTTTGTTCAGTTTCAATTATGATATGGGGCAAAATTCTTACAATTTCTGATTATCTGAATGATTTGAATCTAAAAATATACGTTCTAGCTAAAATAACAAAATTCCCCTCGTACTTTCACCTTTCTGTCTTTGTTTTAGTTTCCCTTGCATGAACTGCGATGATTGTCCTTAGCCACACTCTTTGTGTGTGTGTGTGCGTGCGCATGCATGTGGTTCTACCATGCACAAGGACTATCTTGCATCGTTGTCTCGATCTCTGTACAGTATTAATCTGTCTTTTCTCCTCACACTCTCTCTGTAGCTGCGTGAAAATGCTCAACCTGTGGTGAGTCCCACTCCCATACACATCAGCCATTCAAAGGGAGTGGACCAGACTAGCACTAAACAAATACCACCAGACAACATATTCAGCACTGTGTTGGTTTATTGGCTTCACCCTTGACATTCCATTAAACAAATAACAATGTTGCTTTCATATTGGATTTGAGGCTTCTCACATGAAGTGACTAATATCCTTTTCATACTACAAAGAAGAGCTTGAAGTATGATTATGTAGCTCAACTGGAAAGACTTAAGGCCATAGCCACACAGTGCTTGTCTCCGTCAAGAACGGATTTGTGATGGCATTCGTATGGGGTTCCCAAAGAACTGCAACGTTGGTTATACAGTTACCTGCCTGCAAGCTTGTTCGATCTAATTGTAGAACATTACGGAAACGTTTTGTGCCAGCTGGGTAGCATACAGTCTGGGTTTATTCCCTCCCCATCACATGCTTGCTCTCTTCTCACGTCACACTCTCACACTCCATTTTTATAACTGTTAAATGTTCACATTAATTACATATTTGAAGTTGAGTAAGTTTGGAGTGATTGCAGCATATTGAAGGATATAGATTGTCAAGTAACTTTCCTCTTCTGTCTCTTAATCCTTTCTCTTCAGGTGTTGTTGCTTCTTCAAGCGAAAACGGAAGAACACTCCACGGCAGAAATAATCTCCTGCTACCCTGTCCGGTGTCGCTGAGCGAGTTTAGTTTTAAGGAAACTGACTAAGGGACATTTCTGGGAGGGAGTTGGGAGAGAGACTTGTTATTACAAGAGAAATGGGATTATTACTGACCTGGACCTACTGAATGGAACTACTATACACATGAAGACCTTGGCCACAAAGTCCTTTCTTTTCTTTTCTTCTCGGTGGATGAATGACTAAATTTGACCTTTGACCTTTCCTCTGAATACTGGAGGATGCCTGAGGACATCATTTTTTTCAAGTGGAGATCAAAAGTCAAGTCTTCCCCTCTCCATCTCTCTTTTTGGGTGAGACCAGTCTATAGACCTCTACCACCTTTCTTTCTTGTCTCTTTCTCTCTCTCCAAACCCACTCACCTCCACAGTAAAAGCCGGTCTTAAGCTGTCCCATTTGCTTTTTGTTCATACAAAGTTATGTCTACATACGTAGGTGTGGATGTTTGTTTGAATGTGTGAATGTGCCCTAATGGCTAATTGGTTCATATGCCACGAAGCTCCTCCCACTAAGCCCTGTTTGACTGTCTTTTGAAGAAGGCATTATAGATGATGCTTCCTAGTCCTGAAGTAACATTGCTTCAACCGTAGACACCGCCATGGTCCCTTGTAGATCTGCAAAGATGCCACAGGTTCTTTCAAATCTATAAAGAATGGTCTGCAGGTTGATTTGGGATTGGCATAAGTAGTCAAAGCAGAAAGAAATGGTAGAAAAGGAGGGAACACCAAAATAATCACTTTTCTAACGCATCCTTGCCAGAAAAAAACCTGAGTACCAATTCACCTCTCAACAATCACTAAATTTGCCTTCTGCCTCCATATTTGTGTTAAAAACAATTGTGCTAATTTCAATGATGTGCAAGGAAAATGTTAGACCGCAGCGAGTGACCAAAGGGATGTGTGTGGACAGAGGACCTATTATGTTACCAGATTTAGATATAACTGAAAAGTATTTGTATTCCAGATCCATGTTTGATGCACTGGTCATTATTACCCAACCACTCCTTTTCAGCTTTTCAATTTCAGGCCCAAAAAAAAATGTTTGGGGGGGGGATCACCAATAGATCTGTTATGAGTTGCATTTCACATTGCTTTTGCTAACATTGCCAGTACCTGTAAACTGGTCCCTGTTATCCACAAACACCTAACTTTGTGTCTGTGCGGATTTAGGAAAAGTTTCTTCCAACTGCTGATCTATGGTCAGTTGTAGATTTTTAACCTCCCAATGTTTAAAGCGAGGATTGGGCTATCATGAACTGACACCAGGTGTACACTTTAGGGTGGCTTCTACCTCCAGTCTGTCTGTCTGTGTACTGAATCTGGGACAAGGAGAACAGACTTGGCTCTCCTATTGATTTAGATGCTACTGCTCCTCCTGCTGGCCTTACCATGTAATGCCTTAATCAAACCACCTCTCTTCAGAGCCTATCAGGATAGGCATCTGTTCACAGCAACAACACACCAGCCAATAAGAAGACATGTTGACAAGTCTGGTTCCTATAGAGCAGTGTTGCTCAACTGGATTCCTGGGGTACCTTATGGTGTTGAATATTTTTGTTCTAGCCCAGCCGGAACACCTGAATCAACTAATTACAGGTTTAATGATTAGTTGAGTATTATTTTTGAATCAGGTGTGTTTGCTGGGATAGAACAAAAAATATGGAGCTGTGCTGCGGTGTCGACGCTCAAGACCTGGACTTAAGAAATGGAAGCTGTAGAGAGGGAGACTAAACAGCTGTCTCAATGCCCCTTAGAGGTGAAAATTATTTAGCCTGTGGAAATGGTTGCGTTTTAGGAGATGACACTGGTCTCTCACTTTAAATCAATTTTAGTGCAGACAAGGTTGAGAAAGCAGAATTTGAAGATTTCAAATACAGGAACAGTGTTATGTGACTCGTGACAAATCATCTAAGGTCATCAGAGTAAAAGGAAGTGAAGGACCTTTTTTATTTTATTTCTTCAGATATGCTTATTTGTGTTCCTCTGCAAAACATTTGAGGTTGTGAAATGCTACATTTTACAATAATATTCTACCCTTTTGGTAAACCTCAGTGTTTACTCCGGAGTGGTTCTTGTCTGTTTTCAATTTATTTTGTCTTGTGTTGTCAATGTGAACTGAAAATGTATGATGTCCTGTAATTTGTATTTTTTTAATCATTAAATGATCTTGCTTTTTCATGGGGGGGAGTATTTAAACAGCGATTGAGTGCACTACTTATTTTGTACCTACTGTTGGAAGGTTAGAATGCCAGCCTCGCTCTCTACCATCTAGATACTATCCACTGTTTCACTTGTGTATTATGGAAATGGTGGAGAGAACTCTGTGGCTTTGAGTCGAGGCAGGAGGAATTGTCAATTTCCTTATGCTTCTATTGAATAACTCCCTTGTACACAGACACACAGGCTTGTGTGATACTGTATGATATGTTTATCTTTGGAGTCAGTTCCTTAGCTGTCTTTTATAGGGATAGACAAACAGAAGCTATGTATATTTTTGAGTAACAAAGCAGTTTTTTTTTTTTTTTTTTTTACTGTGTGCAAATGTCGTATTCTTCCTTGAAAGTGTATGTCTTGAGTAAGTATCTCAGCAGTTTAAATTATTTCAAATGTACTTGAATTGAAAGATGTAGGAGGAGGCTTAGTCAAGTAGTGGAATGTCAGGATTTACTCAAATGCCATTGTCTGACTAAATGATGTGCTTGTGAGTGATCTTAATTCATGGATTGGTCAGTTGATTCACCCACCTATCATTCAGACTTTTAGACATCGCTGCTGACCACACCAGGATAATTGTGAAGTGGGTAAAAGGCTTAGGCTGTTGTCATGTGGTGTCGCTCTCCTTCTCTTGCTCTCTCCTTTCCTCTCCTTCACCTTGTTCTTTTTGTTGGCTTGCTCCCTTCCTTGAAGTACTTAGTGATATAACGTGACAGTTGAAAGAAATGGCTTTTCTAGTCATGTCCAATCAGTGATTACTTGAAGGAAGAGAGAAAGGACTGTATTTATTCCAGCCCTTTAAACTTTCTATGACACTGGTGCAGCATGGAGGTGCTGACCCCAGGGTATCTTGAGGACAGAGGATGTATTTTCCGCTAGTTACCACAGCCATATTGTCAAAATTGGCTATATCGTAAAAATGCATGACACTTTTTGGTCTTAATTTAAGATTAGTGTTAGGCATAATATTATCATTGTGGTTAGAGGTAGGTTTAAAATTAATTTTTTAAGAACATAAATTGTAGAAGTCGGGGTGTTGATGACTTCGTGGCTAGGGTAACTAGTGAAGACCAGAGGACTTTTACTGGCTTATTCACCGGAGTCCCACACGCTCCCTGATGGCAGTATATATTTGCCCATGCAGTCTTCTGATCCCACTGGGGGTAATTTTGACGCTGCACATTCCTTTTCCTCCATGACATGTTAACACAACCTCTTCCGATGGCAGGGTTTTGTTTGAGATGTCACTCACTGTATCAGGATGCGCTGACTATGAATATGTATACCTCAGAGAAAAGCCATTACTGTCTCAAGTTCGCACACATACTTTTTGTTCTCTCATCTGTCTTTGCCCCCCAGTGCCAGCTTCATGACCTCTAACCTTCCTCTGGTGCCAAGGGTGCTGAAAAGTTAACATGTAGACATGCTCTTAAGATGGTGCCATTTTAGACACTGGCATTTGGTGGGTTAGCTGTATCATTGCAAGTGCTTTTGGAGAAACCATTCAGAAATAGTTTTTTGCCATGTTATTGCTTACCTGCCGTCTTCCCAGGCCGTGCTTGTGTAACAACCATACCATCTCAGAATTGGTATGTATGGTTGCGTATTTCTGACATTACATAAAAGGTCTTATTTTGCTTTAGATCATTTACGTGACTAAGAATTCATGAGGCTTCTACTATTGTAATATTGCTTATGATTACAGATTATAATTTCTTTCATTTAAGTATTCTTGACCTTTTCTTGCTTGATCCCAACAACCAAAGTTATTGTTTTGGCATCCTTGTTTTCTTGTCATTGTACTTCCTTTTTATTAATGGAACCACTTACTTTAATACATACTTGAAATGTTTTGCCACAGTTTGTGCAACATGTACATATGTACAGTCACCTCTAAATGAACTAGATGCTACGGGGGGGCATGACTTTGTACCCTAACCATCCGCAACTAGAAGACGACACTGAGTCAGATGGCTTTGACCAGTTGTATCCTCGTCATGCCTTCTGCATCTAGGGGTAGATTAATTCAACCAGAGGTTTTCTCATTGGCTTTAAGCACAATTATTATTGTACTGGTATGCTTTGTGTATTTAAACAATACTATCTTGCTTGAATGAAATGGGTCCATCGGGGCCTTAACGACCATTTTCATCATTGCTGGTTCCTTTTTCATTCTCACTGTCGTTCCAGACAATCTCTCCACTTCCACAGTGTTGGAGAGACCATTTATCGATGGTTGCTTGCATTTGTCCACAGAAATGTGTAGGGCACGAGCTGCAAAGACTGCTCAAGTGAGGTAGACTTTTTCCGACATTACATTCAGAGTTGCTTAAACTGTAGACCTCCAGTGGTTAGAGACAAGACTGCAATATTGTACTGATTATTTTCAATTGTAAATTATGTAAAGTTGATTATGTTCAAATGGGAGTCTATTTTCTTGATCCGTTTTTCTTTTCTCCCTCTTCAAAGCTGTCTCCTGTTCTGGTAATAGTTTCAAAGCTATGAATATGAGTCAAGTATTACAATTGTATTATGAATATTACTGTTGAAACATGAATGTTACTTCAAAATGTATTTGAATGCTTTAACCTGGTTAAGGGCTCCAATTGTGAAAACCCCCTTTTTTTCCTTTTTTTTTACCCAGAAAGAAACGAGGTCTCGACTCTTTCTGTCTTAAAATGCCTACCCACCCTCGCCCCCAGAAACCTCAAGTGAAATGTGTCTTGGGACCTTTCCAAAATCATACTTTTTATTCCCTCCTAACTTAAAGGGAAAATCAAGTTTGCACCCTTTTTTATGTAAAATAAATCTCTCTTAACCTTTACTCTTGGCCCAGTGTTTCCTTCAAAGTTTGAGGTCTATTCAAATTCTTAAATAAACTTTTGTCGTTTCATTTGATGAGAACACAATGTGTTATATTTAATTGTGTGTGTATATAGCTGCCTTAATGTTGCTGGACCCCAAGAAGAGTGCTAATTGGGATTCTAAATAAATCCACATTTCCTGACGGGCCGCCCCCAGTTGGTGAGGTTAGGCAATAACGCTTCTGCCACACTGATTCTCCACACGGGTGCCCCCCAGGGGTGTGTGCTCAGCCCCCTTCTATACTCCCTGTTCACCCAGGACTAACTCTATCATAAAGTTGGCTGACAACATGACTGGTAGACCTGATTTACAAACAATGACGAGATGGCCTACATGGAGGAGGTTAGAGCCCTTGCGGAGTGGTGCCAGGAAAATAACCTATCCCTCAACAAAACAATGGAGCTGATCATGGACAACAGGGAGCACCATCCTCATCGACAGAGCAGCAGTAGATGGGGTCAAAAGCTTCAACTTCCTTGGCCTGTATGTCACTAAAAACCTGAAATGGTCTCACCACACTGACAGTTTTGCATGTTATTTTGGAATTAATGGGTCACGTATCAGTTTGCAAACAAAGTAAAGGCAAATGTAGTGAGTGAATAAAGTTGCATACAAACATGGTCTCTTGCTTTCTAAAGGCAGGTGTTTCAGCCGAGCTCAGTGCTTTCTGTGGGGGAGGGACAGCCAGTGGAGAAAAAAAGAGCGTAGGCATTGGTAATCTTCTCTAGTTGTGCCGTGATTGGCTCAGTGTTCTATCACTCATGGGGACACTAGGTCATTGCAGTCTGCAGGGAGAGCTTGAAAATTCAAGCATCTTGGGTGCTGCCATAGATTTACATTAGAAGTGCCTGTCCAAGAAGGGTCAAGGCCATTGGAGATGTTTTGAACTGTCATTCAACTCGGAATACAAGTCGGGACCTCTGGCCTTTTTCTAGAGCTGACCTGAAGATCACCGACTTCATGATTTGACCTGGTTTGTCTTGAAAGCACCATAAATTCAGAGCGTGACAGACCGATGACAAAGTTTGATGACAGTGTTTGCCCACGAAAGGACCGCCACACCACCTTCCTGTTCAAGTGAGCATAGCACAACAACGCTGAGTCCAAAAATGTCTTGCATGCTACTGCATAAATTATGTAATATGCCAGGGAGATATGTATACTGTAGCTAAGAAAGTAATACTAAGTGTATGTTGTGACGTAAGATGTTAGTAGCTCACGTGCCTCACCCTAATAATTTGGTCTATTTTTACCCCTCTTAATTTCGCCTACTGTTCTAACTTGGTGGTGCACATGTGGTCTATTACCTGTTTTAGAGAAATGTAATCATCAAATATTGTAAGAGCTTTCATTGTCTGCTTATATGCCCCCTTTATTTATCCTACGGTTCTGACTTGGTGTACAGGGAGAACACTGTAAGAACGGCCCATGTTCTGAATTCTGTTGCTGTACATTTCATTAGAGCTAAACAAATAGTTATATTGACTAACGTTACATCCATCCTAGCTCGCTTAATGTCTTAATCGAAATTACGGATTGCCTCTTATCCGCTTGTCGTCTCCTTACGCCATAGTTTGTACATCACAATTGTCATTAGAATCCACATTTGTTCAAGCAAGTCAGACATATCGGCTGTTTTTTTAAGGCAGTAAATGAGAATGAATTAACTGTTTCGCTGCCAGACAAGGCTCCGCTGATAGCCAGTTGTAGCAGTGGTCAGATGTTAGGACAGCTTTATGAAGGCCCTAACAGTTTGTGGGCACCGTTTCTCACTGTTATAGTGCAATTCATGCATTGTTTAGTGTTGTTACATCCTAAAATGGCCACTGAATACTTCATTTTATTTACAGTTCATACACCCCACATTTATTTATATACTAAATTATTGGCATAGCTCACTAATATCTACTGCTGTACATAACATTGTTAGTATATCTTGTGTACATTTATCTGGTGTACATTGGGCTCCTGAGTGCCTCAGAGGCCTAAGTCACTGCATCTCAGTGCTAGAGGTGTAACTACAGACCCCGTGAGGAGCTAATAACATAACCATTTCGCTGTACTGGCTATAGAGTACCACAGTATGAGTCATAATACCCATAAATCCTAGCAGTCAAATAGGGAACTGCTTCCAAGTGTTTTTCCACCATTCATTTTTTAGAAACACTTAAAATAAGGGCTGTTTTTGGCATAGGCTTACACTGGCGTGACGTTTGTTTTAAGGGATTTTGATTATCAATAATGACTAATTATGTATACATTTCAATCAGGACTGACTAATCAGAATACTATTATGTTACTGTATAGATGTATGATTTTTAAAAATCCTAGTACTGAATATAATGTATGTAATTATAATCAAGAAGTAGAACAGTGACTGTCTGTTCCTTGACATTTTCAGTTTATAACCTGTGGTAAACTGTATCATGTTCAGTACTCTCGAGAATAAACGCTGCTGATTGATTTTGAGACTGGTCTCTGTCCATTTTATGCAAATAAGAGTCTTACAAATTCTTAGGAATTGACAGAGTTTAATTTTAATTGGGTATTAATTTGTAAGTCGCTCTGGATAAGAGCGTCTGCTAAATGACTTAAATGTAATGTAAATGTATTAAAACATGTAGGAATTTCATTCCTGTAACAGTTTGATAACCATGTACATTTCTCTAGGACAAAGTGACTTTTATCAATATATTTGCCTGTATTACCTGCAAAAAATGAAATGCTAATTAGCTACTAATTTGGCTATTATAAAGAACTACAAAAACTGATCTGGACGAGACTGCCAAATCGGGGCAAAGGTAAAAATCTCTGGATTAACTATCAAATGTTAGCTAAATGTAGTCATTAATAAATTGGAAAAAAAATAACAATTCTGTGAACTGTCTTGTGCAAGTTATAAATTGACAATATCTGTTCACAAAGGTTTCAGCTAGAGATGATGTGCAGGAGCTAACGGGTATTTGTAGTCTTGCATGATGTCTATTTTGATGCTAATTAGCTTTTTCGAATGTGAGAACAAATAGGGCCGAATACATTAAAAGTCACCATGTCCGAGAGAGATTTACATTGTTATCAAAACGTCACACCAGGGTAAGCCTACACGCAACACAGCCCTTATTTGAAGTGTTTCTAAAATCCCCTATGGGAAAAATGAATTGTATAAAAAAGATTGGAACCAGTTCCCTGATTGACCGCTAGGTTTTATGGGTATTATGACGCCTCCACTGCGGGGTTCAGCCCGGGGATAGAACCAGTGGCTTTTCGGTTACTTGGCCAACGCTCTTAACCGCTAGACTGACTGCCGCACTTACGCGCAATAATTTCACTCAACTGGGGAAACCAAATGTACAGTAATATAGCTGTAATGAACTGCATGTCTGGTTGTATATTTTTGCGAATTCTTCTACCACTAGGCGGTGACACCCTTTTCCCTTTGGTTTCCCACATCCGCGTGCCCTCTTATTATACTTCCGCTGAAGCGCTTGTATAGTCCTCTTCTACCAGCCTGATTCAACATGGTGGGTACTTCAACATTTACAACCCCTCTAAATCTATCGTAATCCTCAGTTTTTTAGTATCCAAAATGGTATTTATCTCTAGAATAGTGAAATGTTGTATATATTACGCAATCGCAGTGACATATTGCGTTAGGATGCCCTTCCTGGCAGATTTTTTGAACAATATGACAAGGGTTCTCCGAGATGCTAACGGAAGAAGCATTATGCTAGCATTTGGCTGCACATGAACAACCACGTTTTCCATGTCTTGATTTGACTTTTTAATATTGTACACATTTTCCGCTATGTGGTTAGTGGTTTTGCACGTTGGTTTCAACTGTTTGTAAGAAATACATTTTGTTCCGTGGTACTGATTAGCGTAGCTAACTAGCTGATTGCGGAATCATCCTACTAGCTAATTAACCATAGGTGGTCTGTTTTCCCAATGTAGGGTAGCCATTGTTTCTGACTTACTCACCGGTGTAGTTAATCGTGAGGTCCATTTACGAGCAAATGGGTAGTTGGCTAGGTAGCCAGTCTGCGCAAAGTTGCTAGCTCCTTAGTATTAGGTACAACCTTGTATGTTAGATCCAAATGTAGCTTGCCTGGTCATGCCAGCCGTTGGCGTCCTTATACCTCCTAAAATGTCAACCGCTTTAAAAATGTAATTTACGTTGAACCCTGTATCAAAAGTGGCCAGGTCATTGATAGTACAGGAAACGTGAATTGAGGGTCTTCCCCGTGTTCGATGGGTCCTAAGTCCCTACCGAACCCTGGTTCTCTCAGATATTTTAAATTCATTAAATGTCAGCCCATTCTGAACGTTCAGGACATCAGGATAACCTAGTCATTTGCACAACTCCTTTGTTCCACAGGGACGAGTCAGGACCAAGACGGTGAAAAAAGCCGCCCGGGTCATCATTGAGAAGTACTACACCCGGCTGGGAAATGACTTCCACACCAACAAGAGGGTGTGCGAAGAGATCGCTATCATCCCCAGCAAGAAGCTCCGCAACAAGATCGCTGGGTGAGTCTGTTTTTTTTCAGCTTTATTGTCTCTAATAGCCAAGCTGACTCAAACCTCCAACATATATAAAGCTTGTCTGAGGTCAAGCAGCAGATGTTGCGTAGACAACGCTGTACAGCAATGTTCAACCAACCGTGGTGATATTTTCTTCGTTCTCAATTTGGAAGTCACCTGTGTCTTAACTCCTGGGTCTAGTTTTGGGTGTAGCCAGCAGATCCGACACCTTACACTTCCTCACAGCTGCACTACAGGGTCGGACAGGCAATATTCTTAAATGAAGTCACCACGGGGCCAGCACGAGATATGGCTCGGAAAACGTACCGCGATCATGGATGAGAAATGCGTTGTGCTCTGAATTGTCCCGTTATTCCAACTGTTATACGGAGTAGATGAAATGGCTGCTCGTTTTTCTGGAAACTGCCCTTTTCATCCTCATGGTAGGTAGCAGAAACCACAGCAGCCATTTGGGATGTCGGTGTCAGCTAATTGGCTCCTTTGCTTTTTTTTCAATGCTGAAGTATTTTATTAATTTCATGAATCAAATTGATTTATAAAGCCTTACATCAGCTGGTGTCACAAAGTGCTGTACAGAAACCCAGCCTAAACCCCCAAACAGCACGCAATACAGGTGTAGAAGCACTGTGGCTAGAAAAAACTCCGATCCTAGACGGACCAGGCCTCTTCTGTCTGTGCCGGGTGGATATTATAACAAAACATGGCCAAGATGTTCAAATGTTCGTAGATGACCAGCAGGGTCAAATAATAATAATGACAGTGGTCGTCGAGGGTGCAACAGGTCAGCACCTCAGGAGTAAATGTCAGTTGGCTTTTCATAGCCGATCATTCAGAGTATCTTTACCGCTCCTGCTGTCTCTAGAGTTGAAAACCGCAGGTCTGTGACAGGTAGCACGTCCGGTGAACAGGTTAGGGTTCCATAGCCGCAGGCAGAACAGTTGAAACTGGAGCAGCAGCACGGCCAGGTGGACTGGGGCCAGCAAGGAGTCATCAGGCTTGGTAGTCCTGAGGCATGGTCCTAGGGCTCAGGTCCTCCTTAGAGAAAGATGTTTCATATGACATGTACTATGCTGCACTTCAATCAGGTTGGATTTCAAAACACTACTTCTAATAGCATGGCTTGGAGGGAGTTATTGATTATATCATATCCCTGACCTAGTTGATTATTGCTAGTTTGCCACATAAAACCCTGTATCGAAAGTGACTATGGCGAAACTGTTGCCATAGTCATTGATGTTACGGGAATTGTGACGGAAATATTTTACTGTGTTTGTTGGAATACCATTTCCTGTCAAACCCTGTCTTTCAAACATCTTTCTCGTCCGCAACAACCTAAACTTGAGTGAAACCTAATTCTCATGTTAGACTAGTTTTCAGTGATCTAGCATAAATATTTTTGTTTGAACCCATGGTCTGATCTAATGCTGTTACAATTGTGATGTTGTACATGAATTAATTGAATTCTGGTTTGTGTTCTTAGGTATGTGACCCATCTGATGAAGCGCATCCAGAGGGGTCCTGTCAGAGGCATCTCCATCAAGCTGCAAGAAGAGGAGAGGGAGAGGAGGGACAACTACGTCCCAGAGGTAAGTGTCACCACTCACACTTTTGAGCATCGGAGCACAGTGCATCTATACTTGTTGGCACCGATACCGATTAATTGGCCTATTTTATTTGTTTATTTGTAATCATGACAATTACAACAATACTGAATGAACACTTATTTTAACTTAATATAATACAGAAATAAAATCAATTTAGCCTCAAATAAATAATGAAACCTGTTCAATTTGGTTTAAATAATGCAAAAACTGTTGGAAGTAAAAGTGCAAAATGTGCCATGTAAAAAAAAAGCTGAAATTTGAGTTCCTTGCTCAGAACACATGAAAGTTGGTGGTTCCTTTTAACATGAGACTTCAATGTTCCAAGGTAAGTGGTTTTAGGTTGTGGTTACTATAGTATTTATAGGACTATTTCTCTCTATACCATTTGTATTTCATATACCTTTGACTATTGGATGTTCTTATAGGCACTTTAGTATTGCCTGTGTAACAGTATGGCTTCCGTCCCTCTCCTCGCCCCTACCTGGGCTCGAACCAGGAACACATCGACAACAGCCACACTCAAAGCAGCGTTACCCATCGCTCCGCAAAAGCCGCGGCCTTTGCAGAGCAAGGGGAATAACGAAGTCTCAGAGCGAGTGACGTTTGAAACGCTATTAGCGCACACCCAGCTAACTAGCTAGCCATTTCACATCGGTTACACCAGCCATTAGGCTGGTAGGCTTGAAGTCATGAACAGCGCTGTGCTTGCAAAGAGCCGCTGGCAAAACGCACGAAAGTGCTGTTTGAATGAATGCTTACAAGCCTGCTGCTGCATATTATCGCTCAGACTGCTCTATCAAATCATAGACTTAATTATAACATAATAACACACAAAAATATGAGCCTTTGGTCATTAATATGGTTGAATCCGGCAACTATCATTTCGAAAACAAAACGTTTATTTCAGTGAAATACTGAACCGTTCGGTATTTTATCTAACAGGTGGCATCCCTAAGTCTAAATATTCTTGTTACAATGCACAACCTTCAATGTTATGTCATAATTGTGTAAAATTCTGGCAAATTAGTTCGCAATGAGCCAGTCAGCCCAAACTGTTGCATATACCCTGCCTCTGCGTGCAATGAATGCAAGAGAAATGACACAATTTCACCTGGTTAATATTGCCTGCTAACCTGGAGTTCTTTTAGCTAAATATGCAGGTTTAAAAATATATACTTCTGTGTAATGATTTTTAGAAAGTCATTGGTGTTTATGGTTAGGTACACATTGGAGCAACGATACGCACCACATCGATTATATGCAACGCAGGACATGCTAGATAAACGAGTATCATCAAATCAAATCCAAATCAAATCAAATCAAATTTTATTTGTCACATACACATGGTTAGCAGATGTTAATGCGAGTGTAGCGAAATGCTTGTGCTTCTAGTTCCGACAATGCAGTGATAACCAACAAGTAATCTAACTAACAATTCCAAAACTACTGTCTTATACACAGTGTAAGGGGATAAGGAACATGTACATAAGGATATATGAATGAGTGATGGTACAGAGCAGCATACAGTAGATGGTATCGAGTACAGTATATACATATGAGATGAGTGTGTAGACAAAGTAAACAAAGTGGCATAGTTAAAGTGGCTAGTGATACATGTGTTACATAAGGATGCAGTCGATGTTGTAGAGTACAGTATATACATATGCATATGAGATGAATAATGTAGGGTAAGTAACATTATATAAGGTAGCATTGTTTAAAGTGGCTAGTGATATATTTACATTTCCATCAATTCCCATTATTAAAATGGCTGGAGTTGGGTCAGTGTCAATGACAGTGTGTTGGCAGCAGCCACTCAATGTTAGTGGTGGCTATTTAACAGTCTGATGGCCTTGAGATAGAAGCTGTTTTTCAGTCTCTCGGTCCCAGCTTTGATGCACCTGTACTGACCTCGCCTTCTGGATGATAGCGGGGTGAACAGGTAGTGGTTCGGTGGTTGATGTCCTTGATGATCTTTATGGCCTTCCTGTAACAACGGGTGGTGTAGGTGTCCTGGAGGGCAGGTAGTTTGCCCCCGGTGATGCGTTGTGCAGTCCTCACTACCCTCTGGAGAGCCTTACGGTTGAGGGCGGAGCAGTTGCCGTACCAGGCGGTGATACAGCCCGCCAGGATGCTCTCGATTGTGCATCTGTAGAAGTTTGTGAGTGCTTTTGGTGACAAGCCGAATTTCTTCAGCCTCCTGAGGTTGAATAGGCGCTGCTGCGCCTTCTTCACGACGCTGTCAGTGTGAGTGGACCAATTCAGTTTGTCTGTGATGTGTATGCCGAGGAACTTAAAACTAGCTACCCTCTCCACTACTGTTCCATCGATGTGGATAGGGGGTGTTCCCTCTGCTGTTTCCTGAAGTCCACAATCATCTCCTTAGTTTTGTTGACGTTGAGTGTGAGGTTATTTTCCTGACACCACACTCCAAGGGCCCTCACCTCCTCCCTGTAGGCCGTCTCGTCGTTGTTGGTAATCAAGCCTACCACTGTTGTGTCGTCCGCAAACTTGATGATTGAGTTGGAGGCGTGCGTGGCCACGCAGTCGTGGGTGAACAGGGAGTACAGGAGAGGGCTCAGAACGCACCCTTGTGGGGCCCCCGTGTTGAGGATCAGCGGGGAGGAGATGTTGTTGCCTACCCTCACCACCTGGGGGCGGCCCGTCAGGAAGTCCAGTACCCAGTTGCACAGGGCGGGGTCGAGACCCAGGGTCTCGAGCTTGATGACGAGCTTGGAGGGTACTATGGTGTTGAATGCCGAGCTGTAGTCGATGAACAGCATTCTCACATAGGTATTCCTCTTGTCCAGGTGGGTTATGGCAGTGTGGTTGAGATTGCATCGTCTGTGGACCTATTTGGGCGGTAAGCAAATTGGAGTGGGTCTAGGGTGTCAGGTAGGGTGGAGGTGATATGGTCCTTGACTAGTCTCTCAAAGCACTTCATGATGACGGAAGTGAGTGCTACGGGGCGGTAGTCGTTTAGCTCAGTTACCTTAGCTTTCTTGGGAACAGGAACAATGGTGGCCCTCTTGAAGCATGTGGGAACAGCAGACTGGTATAGGGATTGATTGAATATGTCCGTAAACACACCGGCCAGCTGGTCTGCGCATGCTCGGAGGGCGCGGCTGGGGATGCCGTCTGGGCCTGCAGCCTTGCGAGGGTTAACACGTTTAAATGTCTTACTCACCTCGGCTGCAGTGAAGGAGAGACTGCATGTTTCCGTTGCAGGCCGTGTCAGTGGCACTGTATTGTCCTCAAAGCGGGCAAAAAGTTATTTAGTCTGCCTGGGAGCAAGACATCCTGGTCCGTGACTGGGCTGGATTTCATCTTGTAGTCCGTGATTGACTGTAGACCCTGCCACATGCCTCTTGTGTCTGAGCCATTGAATTGAGATTCCACTTTGTCTCTGTACTGACGCTTAGCTTGTTTGATAGCCTTACGGAGGGAATAGCTGCACTGTTTGTATTCAGTCATGTTGCCAGACACCTTGCCCTGATTAAAAGCAGTGGTTCGCGCTTTCAGTTTCACGCGAATGCTGCCATCAATCCACGGTTTCTGGTTAGGGAATGTTTTTATCGTTGCTATGGGAACGACATCTTCGACGCACGTTCTAATGAACTCGCACACCGAATCAGCGTATTCGTCAATATTCCCATCTGACGCAATACGAAACATGTCCCAGTCCACGTGATGGAAGCAGTCTTGGAGTGTGGAGTCAGCTTGGTCTGACCAGCGTTGGACAGACCTCAGCGTGGGAGCCTCTTGTTTTAATTTCTGTCTGTAGGCAGGGGTCAGCAAAATGGAGTCGTGGTCAGCTTTTCCGAAAGGGGGGCGGGGCAGGGCCTTATATGCGTCGCGGAAGTTAGAGTAACAATGATCCAAGGTTTTACCACCCCTGGTTGCGCAATCGATATGCTGATAAAATTTAGGGAGTCTTGTTTTCAGATTGTGTAGTTATAACTAGTGATTATGATTGATTTTTTTATGAGAAGTTTAATGCTAGCTAGCAACTTACCTTGGTTTCTAATGCATTTGCGTAACATGCAGGCTCCTCGTGGAGGGCGATGAGAGGGCAGGTGGTTAGAGCGTTGGACTAGTTAACTGTAAGGTTGCAAGGTTGGATCCACCGAGTTGACAAGGTGAAAATCTGTCGTTCTGCCCCTGAACAAAGCAATTAACCCACCGTTCCTAGGCCATCATTGAAAATAAGAATGTGTTCTTAACTGACTTGCCTAGGGGGGAAAAAAAGATTCTGCAAAATCGGCGCCCAAAAATACAGATTTCTGATTGGGAAAACTTGAAATCGGCCATTCCGATTTTAATCGGTCCACCTCTACTATGCATGTTTCTACTTTGCCTAGGCATGGAAAGGTGCATCTATAAAATGCTTTGGGTCATCATTTATCTCCTTTATTTGTTGCCATTGGTTATCTTTAGTGTATAGTTGGGATGTGAAATAACTTTTGAGTCAGTCAAATTCTCATTCTTTGATTTGCCCTGTATCGAAAGTGACTATGGCATGACTGTTGCCATAGTCATTGATAGTACAGGAATAGTGATCTTGAAAGCTTTTCCCGTGTTTGTTGGAATACTGGTTCCTGTCAAACCCTGTATCTTTCAAACAATGTGGTAACATTGTAAACCCAATCCTGCCAACATGCACTCATTTTGCGTTCCAACTTTGCAATTCTCTGTCCAGGTGGGAGATCAGAGTTAAAATTATGCAGAAATGAATAGGGCCTTATTTTATTTAATATTTAATAAAATATTTACTCAGTGGATTTAACATCCCGATTCTCGAGCTGCAACACACACGTACGGAGTTGGCAACAGACATGGAGATTAATACATCATTATTCAACATAGCTACCCTGTGTCTGCCCCTCCTGTATGTTGTGATGCTGAGGTGGCCAACTGTCAGCTGTACGTAAAAGCATGGATAAATCCCTTTCACTATGTGTGTTGTGGAAAGGTAAACTATTGTTTCAAGCTAACGTTAGCGAACGTAAGATGGAGATTCATTGGGCTCTAAAGTGTTCACTCGCATTTCTAGTGAAAGAAATTAAATGCAAATACGAAAAATAACTGGTCGCATTTGTGCGAGTGTGATATACATTTAATTCTGCGTCCCATTAGTTGTGTTTTCGACGGATCACGCAACCTGAATTATTGTAACTGTAATTAGGAGCCACATGTTTATTTGATACTCATCTCTGCTTCAAACATTTGTCATATCAGAGTTTAGAAAAAAAGAATAAAAGCCCTTGGTGTGTTGTTTCTAATTAGAACTTGTTAGTGACTTTTACAAATGTGTGAATGGAATGCGATC
Source organism: Oncorhynchus gorbuscha (assembly GCF_021184085.1). Taxonomy (NCBI): domain Eukaryota; kingdom Metazoa; phylum Chordata; class Actinopteri; order Salmoniformes; family Salmonidae; genus Oncorhynchus; species Oncorhynchus gorbuscha. Next base: position 25,820,398 of record NC_060173.1, on the reverse strand, counting down.
AAGAAAGTATTCCAACCTTATATAGACTTGATTTGATACAATTTTATAGTTTCAATCAGACTCATAAACAGCGCGCACGAGCGTGCAGGCTGAAAGAAAACCCCAAATTTCCACTTGCGTCTGGTACTCTAAAAAGGCCTGTAAACATTGCCCCAGGCAGCCAGTAACTGCTGTGCGCTCTGTTGAATTGATGTATTTAACTGTTGCCAGTTTACTGTGCACACTATTACTAATGTGTTTGGACAGTGTTGACATGATGCATTACCACTAACTTTTCTGTTTCCAGGTTTCTGCTCTTGACCAGGAGATCATAGAGGTGGACCCTGACACCAAGGAGATGCTCAAACTACTGGTAAGTCCCTCGCAGGCAGTTACGTTTGGTGTCTTCATGATGAATAAACCCTACCTGAACCAAAGTTTGTGGACACCTGCTTGTGTATGGAACTCGCTTTGTGCACAGTGGCATTGTCATGCTGAAACAGAAAAGGGCCTTTACCAAACGGTTGCCACAAAGTTCGAAGCACAGGATCGTCTAGGATGTCTTTGTTTGCTGTAGTGTTAAGATTTCCCTTCAGTGGAATTAAGGGGCCTAGCCCGAACCATGAAAAACAGCCCATTATTCCTCCTCCACTAAACTTTACAGTTGGCTCAATGCATTCGGACAGTTGGCCTTCTCCTGGCATCTGCTAAACACAGATTCGTCCGTCGGACTGCCAGATAGTGAAGCATGATTCATCACTCCAGAGTACGCTTTTCCACTGCCCCAGAGTCAAATTGGCGGCGAGCTTTACACCACTCAAGCCGATGCTTGGCATGGTGATTTTAGGCTTGTGTGTGGCTGCTCGGCCATGGAAACCAATTTCATGAAGCTCCCGACGAACAGTTCTTGTGCTGATGTTCCTTCGAGGCAGTTTGGAACTCTGTAGTGAGTGTTGCAACCGAGGACAGGAGATGGATTTTATGTAGGGCAGAAATTTGACAAACTGACTTGTTGGAAAGGTGTCATCCAATGATGGTGCCACGTTGAAAGTCACGGAGCTCGGTTCAGTAAGGACATTCTACTGCTAATGTTTGTCAATGGCGATTTCATGGCGGTGTACTCAATTTTATATACCAGTCAGCAAAGGTTGTAGCTGAAATGGCCAAATCAACTCATTTGAAGGGGTGTCCACACACACAAGTATGATTCGCCTTAAGATAACACCATGGCTTAAACCCTGTATCGAAGGTGACTATGGCATGACTTGCCATTGTCATTGATAGTACAGGAACAAATCAAATTTTATTTGTCACATACACATGGTTAACAGATGTTAATGCGAGTGGAGCGAAATGCTTGTGCTTCTAGTTCCGACAATGCAGTAATAACCAACAAGTAATCTAACAATTCCAAAACTACTGTCTTATACACAGTGTAAGGGGATAAAGAATATGTACATAAAGATATATGAATGAGTGATGGTACAGAGCAGCATAGGCAAGATACAGTAGATGGTATCGAGTACAGTATATACATATGAGATGAGTATGTAAACAAAGTGGCATAGTTAAAGTGGCTAGTGATACATGTATTACGTAAGAATGCAGTAGATGATATAGAGTACAGTATATAGGTATGTATATGAGATGAATAATGTAGGCTATGTAACATTATATTAGGTAGCATTGTTTAAAGTGGCTAGTGATATATTTTACATTTCCCATCCATTCCCATTATTAAAGTGGCTGGAGTTGAGTCAGTGTCAGTGTGTTGGCAGCAGCCACTCAATGTTAGTGGTGGCTGTTTAGCAGTCTGATGGCCTTGAGATAGAAGCTGTTGTTCAGTCTCTCGGTCCCAGCTTTGATGCACCTGTACTGACCTCGCCTTCTGGATGATAGCGGGGTGAACAGGCAGTGGCTCGGGTGGTTGTTATTCTTGATGATATTTATGGCCTTCCTGTAACATCGGGTGGTTTAGGTGTCCTGGAGGGCAGGTAGTTTGCCCCCGGTGATGCGTTGTGCAGACCTCACTACCCTATGGGGAGCCTTACAGCTGTGGGCGGAGCAGTTGCCGTACCAGGCGGTGATGCAGCCCGCCAGGATGCTCTCGATTGTGCAGTGACTTTGAAAAATGTTCCTGTGTTTTGTTGGCATACCGGTTCCTGTCACACCCTGTATTCAACATCCTCCACAATCTTAACTTCAGGGTGAAACTACTCACGGGGTATGAGACAAGGCTCTGTGGTTTACATCGGTAGCATGAACTTGTGGTGTATTCTGATGGTTACTTGATGGTGAAATTGAATTTAATCCTTCTCTTTCCTCCAGGACTTCGGCAGTCTGTCCAACCTGCAGGTCACCCAGCCAACTGTCGGAATGAACTTCAAGACACCCAGAGGAGTCTAAGCATTTGTAATATATCTCTTAATAAATACAAAATGTACAAAAAAAGCAATGAGTCTCCGAGTGGTCTTGCTGTTTAGAACAAGTAGATCCGTATGCGTGATTCTTGTGTATGCTAGGTTGATGGAAATTTGAATTGGATAAGCACTTGGTCCTCATGTCCTTGACTCAATTGAACTGTAATTTCAGGCTTTGTGCAATAAAGTTTAGTTCCTATACTATAGAGCATTCGGAAAGTATTCAGACCCCACATCTTTTCCCACATTTTGTTACATTACAGCCTTATTCTAAAGCGGATTCAATTGTTTTTTCCCCCCCTCTTCATTCTACACGCAATAACCCCATAATGACAAAGCAAAAACATGTTTTTAAGTGTTTGCAAATGTATTAAAATATCACATTTACATAAGTTTTCAGACCCTTCACTCTGTACTTTGTTGAAGTGCCTTTGGCCGTGATTACAGCCTCAAGCCTTTGGTATGAAGCTACAAGCTTGGCTGTATTGGGAGTTTCTCCCATTCCTCTGCAGATTCTAGCAAGCCCTGACAGGTTGGATGGGGAGCTTCGCTGCAGAGTTATTTGCAGATCTTGAGTTTGATCAGGTAAAGTTCGGGCTCTGGCTGGGCCACGCAAGGACATTGACACTTGTCTAGGTTTCCCACGGGTCCTTGGAAGTTTGTGAATTTGAGAGAAAATCAAGGCTTTACGTTTTTGAAAATAGACATGGGACATTGAAAGTGCTTGGATTTATACATCTTGTGCATGAATAAAAATTGCAGTTACTAAACGTTTTTTTACGTCAGTAATAGGCTACGTTCCGCTGTATGTTTGCCTTTTGTGTGTCCTTGTTTCACCGGCCACCTACCCTGAGAAAGTGCGACCGTCACGTGCATGAGTGATTTGAAGTTGAATGACGCAGGTTAAACAGCGGCAAGTGAGAAATCTAACGTTAAGCGAACCTTAAGCTATGCCTGGAAAATGTCTATTCCTGGACTCGTGGCCCTCCCAAATACATTTACAAAGACTCTTGTTAAAGATCCGCGGGACATCCATATGTTCCGATGCAGAGCCTGCAGTAAATCAAAAGTTAACGCCATGGGCGAAGCAGCTGCGACGGGCCATGCTGGAGCGTCACATCACGGCACTCAAGTTAAAAGCGGTTATGTCCTACCCCTGGTAACATGTAGAAAGGAATACAACAACCATGCTTAGTTACTAACGTTAATTAGTTAGCTAGATTATTTTGTCTCTTCGTGGTTGGGTAAATTAACTTTTAACGTTACATAATTTTTCGGTCAAATTAACGTTTGCTATGTTTTTAGCAAACGTTATCTAAGATGTCTAAATTCTCGCAAAATCACACCTATCGTGCTAGCTAGCTAATGTTAGCTAAGTTAACGTTACGTTAGTCAACTTGCGGCAAGCAGAGCTGGACAGTGAGCATTTGAAATAAATGACAGTTGTCTTATCTTAGCTGAAAGTTTAACTTAACGTAAAGGACGTTCACTAGAGTTGTTGGTGACAACATTTAATGACTAATGTTAACGTTAGGCAGCTAGCTAGTCATTCATCAGACTTTGAGACTTATTTTCTTACAGCTCCCATGGCGCTTGTAACGCCAGGGTAGTGGGTTCGTTCCCCGGGACCACCCATACGTAGAATGTATGCACACATGACTGTAAGTCGCTTTGGATAAAAGCGTCTGCTAAATGGCATTTATTATTATTATTATAATCTTCTACAACTACTACCACATTCACCACCACCTCAAGACAGTCCGTCTTAACTGGCCTTCCCAAAGAGGACACATTGTGGTGTCTGAATATGATCGAGTGTCTACTCTTTCCACTCTAGTGAACGCACAGGTAAGTGGCATGGTTTATAAACTGTTACCTGTAACATTACATTATTTTTAGGTACTTGTTTGTTTTTATATTTCATATTCTCCCCGTAACACACATTCACACACAGGCTGGAAACAGAAATAAGTGTGATAAAAAAATGTTTTACTCCTTAGGTGTGCTGTTCTCAGAGATGTTCACAGACAGTGCAATAGCCAAGACCTCAACGTGTGCGGCAACAAAGTCCAGCTATTTGTGCACACATGGCTTGGCTCCTCATTTCAAGCACTTGTCTAAAAAACTCTGCTGGGGAGGAGAACTATGTACTTCTCTTTGATGAGAGCCAATAACAGAAAAACACAGTCAAAACAGTGTGACTTTCATGTCCGTTTATGGGATGAGGACAAAGTTGTGATGAGATTTTATGATTCTAAATTTGTGGGACATGTGATAGCGTTGGACCTTAAAACTGTCTATGAGAAGAGCACCGAAGATCTACCAAAGAAAAACATGGTTCAGATCTCCATGGATGGACCAAATGTAAATTGGTCATTTTACTCAAAGGTTGAGAAGTCCCTCCTAGATTTTGATGTACACCTTATAGACATTGGCAGTTGTGGTCTCCATATTGTACATGGAGCATTTCAGAAGGGAGTGGAAGAGAGAGTGGAAAGTCGACAGTGTACTGCATGCTATGTACTGCATGCTATGTACCAACTTCTGAAGGATACTCCAGCCCGCAGGGAGGACTGCTTTAACATCATTGGTTCATCAGATCCCCCAATGCCACTTAAGTTTTGCAAGACACGGTGGGTTGAAAATGCGTCCTTGCTTGAAAGAGCTTTAGACTTTTTACCCCATATGGCAACATATGTGAAGGCTGTAGAGAAGAGCGGTCCAAATGCAGGCACAAAGTCCTTTGAGGTGATTCAGGGGCCGTTAAGGAACCTCTCATGACAGCAAAACTGAATTTCATCTTGTCAGTGAGCAAAGAAGTGACACCATTCCTCACACGCTACCAGACCGATAAGCCCATGGTGCCATTTCTCTCTGCAGACTTGTTCTATGTGCGTAAGAGCTTGATGAGCAGATTAATTAAGCCAGACATGAAAGAAGCGAAGACCCCTTAAAAACGTATTGATGTCGAGGTGAGACAGTCATCCAATCACATCGACTCCTCACATGTCGACTTGGGCTTTGTTACTGAAATAATTGTGAGAGACATGTCCGCAGGGAAATGGCAGGCACAAATGGAAAGATGCTGTGTACAGCAAAATTGAAGAAGGCCCTGACCTACCTTGTAAATAGTCATCGGGTGAAGTAAGAAGATTGTGATGACATCATTCGACAATACTCACATTTTATTGATGACATTGTCCATGCCCATCACTCAGAGTTTGTAAACTTTGATCCTGTCCAAGACAGCTTGGACACATTTTTACATGAGTTTGTCATAGGACAAAGAGCTCAAATTTATGGAGACTTTGCCGCCAACTCCTCTTATTGTCACACAGGCAAGCCTCAGTAGAGCGCGGATTCTCCATCAATCGGCAGATTGAAGTGGAGAACTTGAAAGAAGATTCATATGTAGCACAGAGATGTTTAGTTGACCACATAAGAGCTGTGGGTGGCATACATAATGTGTGCATTGACAGACCTCCGCTTATGTCAGTGGCATCTACAAGGCAGAGTATGTGACACATCAAGAAGAACAGAGACAGAAGAAAGGATGAGCAAAAAAACAGAAAGAGAAAAGACCTTATAGATTAAATAGATTAACTTAAAGGGAAGAAAAGAAGACTGACAGATGACATAAATGCTCTCAAGACCTCAGCAGACAAATTTGCACTCAAAAGAGGAGAGCACAGGCAACCTCACTCTTATTGCCAAGTCCAATAGCCTGAGAAAGGGTGGTAAAGATAAAAGAGCACAAGCAGCTGAAATAGAAACACTATTCAATGAAACAAGCAAATGAAGGGGCATAGCAGCAAAAAGCAAGGGTTGGGCACTGTTTTAACAGTTTGGGAAAGGGCAAAACACTACTCAATGAGTAAGCGATAAAATAAAGAAAAGCAAATTAACCAAAAAGGCCAACAACCCCAGAACACAATGGTTGGGGAAATGTTTTATTTATTTTGATTTTCGTCTAATCTTTTGTTGCAAAACTATTTATGGCCATGTGTTTTTTATTTGCCTATTTATTTGGTCATGTTCATGGAAAAACAAGGTCATATTTTTGCTCTGCGACATGTGATAAACAAGGAGTTACTTAGCTCTTCAACTTCAACCTGAAAAGTCCTTGAATTTGATGTTTAAGACGGTGTGGGAACCCTGGACTTGTCCCAAAGTCACTGCTGTGTTGTCTTGGCTGTGGGCTTAGGGTCATTGTCCTGTTGGAAGGTGAACCTTCGCCCCAATCAGGTCGTGAGCGCTCTGGAACAGTTTTTCATCAAGGATCTCTGTACTGTCCTCTGTACCTCGATCCTGACTAGTCTTCCAGTCCACAGGAACTCTGGAGCTCTGTAAATGACTATCGGGTTCTTGTTCACCTCCCTGACTTAAGCCTTTCTCCCCTGATTGCTCAGTTTGGCCAGGTGGTCAGCTCTTGGAAGGGTTGGTTATTCCAAACGTATTCCATTTAAGAACGATTGAGGCCACTGTGTTCTTGGCCGTTCAATGCTGCAGAAATGTGTTGGTACACTTTACTGTGCCTTGACACAATCCTGTCTCGGAGCTCTACGGACAATTCCTTCGACCCCATGGCTTGGTTTTTGCTCTGACATGCACTGTCAACTGTGGGACCTTATATAGACATGTGTGTGCCTTTCCAAATCACTTCCAATCAATTGAATTTACCACAGTTGGACTCCAAGTTGTAGAAATATAAAGGACGATCAATGAAAACAGGATGCACCTGAGCTCAATTTCAAGTCGCATAGCAAAGGGTCTGAATACTTATGTAAATAAGGTATTTCTGTTTTTTATTTCTTATAAATTTGCCAATTTCTAAAAACCTGTTTTTGGTATTATGGTGTAGATGGATGAAACAAATTCAATATTTAATCAATTTTAGAATAAGGCTATAACGTAATGAAATGTGGAAAACAAAGGTTTTTGAAAACTTTCTGAATGCACTATACTTCTAGTATCACACACTCACGACTACAGCACCATTTTTACATGACTTAACATTTTATAGATCTTGAGTGTTGATTGAGTCTATTAGAACGAACATTCCCTTTTCAAAGTTGACCAATTCAGTCAAATTTGAAACTGTCAGTTCCCTCTATCAAATGGCATCTTTATATTTTGTTTTCCTACTTATGTGAAGATGGAATGACATCAATGTTTGGAGCAAGTTACATTTGTAATATAGCTTATGGAAAAACATGACTATAATTAAAGTATGTAATTGAAGTACATTTTTAGATCCAACCAAGTTTGTGATCCTGACTAATTTTCACTAAATTAGTTCTCCAGCTTGCACCCAGGCTGAAGACTGCTTTAATACGCCTTAATTTCCCAAATTCATCACCTCTAACATGTACGTTTTAATTATTACTGTGAATGGAAACGTGTCATGAAATTGAAGTTCGTGTGGTTTTGAGGTACAGTTGTTGAAATTCTCAATAGGATCGTTGTATCATGAGAACAGCATATTAACACATTTACTAATCCTAACTAACCTTTCAATAAGAGGCTTCATGATGCATTTATTAATACATTCTATTGCACAAATATTTAACTAGAAAAAGTGAATTCCGAGACCAAAAATAATGATTACGAAAGAAGTTGTGACACTTTATTGCACAATATAGAGAGCTCAGTAACACTTAGGTGACACAAATGTTTAATCTAACTCCAGGAAACGATAGGATGTACCATTATCTCATTGGTGGTCCCACCATAACATTGACAATTATAGTCCGCCTGTATTTGAAAAATATTCATAAAAATAATGACATATGTTACATTATTATCCCTCTTTTAAATAACACAATGATAGGGGGTTGAATCCAATAAACCTCCATTCACAAGCACTTCAACAGAAAGAAGTTGCAGAAAGCTCCCCGTGGACAGTCGCACATTTTGCCGATTCGAGCACCTTTCCTCACTGCGCAATGCTCCCCCACGTCGCACTGAAAAATATTAATGTCAAATTGTTAAATGAAAACAATGAGGATACTGTAGGTTACAATATCATCCTGTAAATCGTTTCGAAACACCACGCATTTATTAAATAATCCGATTACATGTTTGAATAACTTCCAATAGCCTAGTTAAGACAATTTACATTAAGAACACTGGACCATAATAAAATAAACTATCTTGTCATTCTGCATTTGGTAATTATTCGTCATTTAAAAATAATAAAGTAATACCTTCTCTGAACAGAGAAAGAGTGTAAAATCTTACAGTGGGAACTTGTCCAAATTTCTTTTCCCATGGATTAATTCTTTTGGTCTGCAGTTTTTTTAGAACTTCGTGTAGAGCTCCAAGCTATGGAAACAGTAGGAAATACACAATTAAAAGACATAACTGTCAAAGCTTGAAGTGCTGTCTTGTCATTGTGCACCATTACTACAATCCCTTGATTCAATATTCACATTTTGACCAACAAACCTAAAACACCATTCACGTTCTCAAGAACAAAGTGATTTTTATTTTGTATATAGCATAATTTAGCCTACTCTTTATTTTTCGAGTTAGTCGAATGTAAATTCCAAAAGCTAACCGCGGACATAAGCATTCATACATACAGTTTGCAGACAATATAGCTAGACTTACAAGACGTTTTTCGTTCGTTAGATTCGGATTTTGTGGATAGAAGTCGTGAATGTTTCTCGTTTCCAAATCCACTTCCATTTCTGAGTCGTTCGTTTCAGCACCACATAGGATGGACAGCAGCGCTGTACAAACTACCGCACTCGTCCACAGTTTAGAGCTCTCCATGGTCCTGATCTGGAGAAGTGCTTTACGAGCGCGCGAAGTTGTTTCCTATTTCAACTCAATTGACCAATCCCTGCCGTTTTGCCTCCTTTTGTTTGCTCCTCAGTGTTTGTATTCCCATTGATATTGAATTGCTCCGCCTTGAGCATTGATCTCCTTATATACGTAAGAGAATTAATAACCTACGTAAGAAGCCCATTACGCTGTCCAAACTGTCTCAGCAAATGCCCTTCAGAATTATTTTTGCTCTTGTGGTCTTTGCTAGTGCACTGAGTACAGCCATGGGCAGATTCATATTTTATTATATTATCTGATTGCTAATTTTGATTAAAATTAACAAAACGTAATCTGATGGTCTAGAAAGTTAGTTATATTTTCAGAGGTTCTTCAGTAAATAGCCCATCATGGACAGTAAGTTGTGCTACATTTTGTACAGAATTTGGAATTTCAGAATTTAGGGCTGGTTTGCCGGACACAGATTAAGCCTAGTCCTAGACTATAATGCTTGTTCAATGGATATTCACCATTAAAAGTGCTTCTTAGTCCATTACTAGGCTTAATATGTGTGTGGAGACCGCCCCTTTGAGTTTAAAACATGTTCTCACTGGCTTATTTTTGAATTAATCTCTTTGAGGAGATGGGTTCTGAATGATAAAAGGAGGATCATCCAATGATGATCCCTGAAGCTCTGAGATTAGCTTGATTGTGGATATTTGTTTGTGACGCACTTCTATACCCAGGGGAACAGTGCGCAGATAAGGTGTCACGTTTTCAGTTTAAATGAACCATATGCCAATTTCTACTAGTATAGCCTATATACAGCTATACGTTAACGTTTCTTTAGTTTGTGACATAACTAATGTGAATAATATTTCCGACAAACACTTGCAAAAGGCATAATATATAATACACCACAGGTTAAAAAAGTCACTGCCATGTATCAAGAAATCTGAAGTTACCAAGGCCTTGTAAACAAACAGTGTTGTTTGTGTGCATCAGATGCAGCAGGCACATAATAGGAGCAAACTCCTGTTGCTATGTTAATTGTGCAGTGACACCTCTTTTGCCAAAGCCCGCAAATCAATATTTTCATGAATACTCTCCTTTGCATGAGCTTTTCTTCTTCTAATGTTATGTTGAACATATTATGTTGAGAAGTGAATGAGGTTTGCAACATAATGTTATTATTATGTTGTGAAATAAAATGTGCGTTGAACTTCTAAAAGTAGGACTGGATTATCATCTCATGACTTTACCATATTGAGGTCAACAGTATGTACCCTCTGGACATTTTTCAGACCCTATATGGTATCTACACTGAGTCTAATATTGAGTGGCACCCCCTATTGCCCTCAGAACAGCCTCAACAATAAGTTGGGTGAATTTTGGCCCATTCCTCCTGACAGAGCTGGTGTAACTGAGACAGGTTTGTAGGCCTCCTTGCTCGTACATGCTTTTTCAGTTCTGCCCACAAATTTTCTATAGGGGCTTTGTGATGGCCACTCCAATACCTTGACTTTGTTGTCCTTAAGCCATTTTGCCCCAACTTTGGAAGTATGCTTTGGGTCATTGTCCGTTTGGAAGATCCATTTGCGACCAAGCTTTTAACTTCCTGACTGATGTCTTGAGATGTTGCTTCAATATATCCACATAACTTGCACCAGTCCCTCCTGCAGCAAAGCACCCCCACAACATGATGCTGCCACCCCTGTGATTCACGGTTGGGATGGTGTTTCTTCGGCCTGCAAACCTCCCCCATTTTCCTCCAAACATAACAATGGTCATTATGGCCAAACAGTTCTATTTTTGTTTCCTCAGACCAGAGGACATTTCTCCAAAAAGTTGGATCTTTGTCCCTATGTGCAGTTGCAAACCGTAGTCTGGCTTTTTTTATGGCGGTTTTGGAGCAGTGGCTTCTTCCTTGCTGAGTGGCCTTTCAGGTTATGTCGATATAGGACTCGTTTTACTGTGGATATAGATACTTTGTACCTATTTCCTCCATCATCTTCACAAGGTCCTTCGCTGTTGTTCTGGGATTGATTTGCACTTTTCGCACCAAGGTACATTCATCTCTAGGAGACCAAACACGTCTCCTTCCTGAGCAGTATGACGGCTGTATGGTCCCATGGTGTTTATACTTGCGTACTATTGTTTGTTCAGATGAACGTGGTGCCTTCAGGCGTTTGGAAATTGCTCACAAGGATGAATCAGACTTGTGGAGGTCTCCAAAAATTTGTTGAGGTCTTGTCTGATTTCTTTTGATTTTCTCATGATGTAAAGCAAAGAGGCACTGAGTTTGAAGGTAGGCCTTGAAATACATCCACAGGTACACCTCCAATTGACTCAAATTTGGTAAATTAGCCTATCAGAAGCTTCTAAAGCCATGACATAATTTTCTGGAATTTTCCAAGCTGTTTAAAGGCACAGTCAACTTAGTGTATGTAAACTTCTGATCCGCTGGAATTATGATACAGTGAATTATAAGTGAAATAATCTGTAAACAATTGTTGGAAAATTACTTGTGTCATGCACAATGTAGATGTCCTAACCAACTTGCGAAAACTATATTTTGTTAACAAGACATTTGTGGAGTGGTTGAAAAACTAGTTTTAATGACTCCAACCTATGTGTATATACACTTTTGACTGCAACTGTAAGAGTACAGGAGTTCCGGGAGGTGAGCTTGTTGCCTTTGGAGTCCAGTGGACCAACTTAAACTTAATCATATGTTCGACATTTTAAATGATTGTGCCCCAAGTTATATGAAAAACCACATTGATATGGTCTATTACCATCCCAGTTACAATACCAGAGGTAGTGTTATGTCTTGTAAAATCCCAAGGATAAACAGTACCGTGAGGAGCATGTTTTTTTTATACAGGTATTTGTCTATGGAATAGTCTCCCCTTGGAAAAACTTGAAATCGCTTTAAAAAGCAGGCAAACGTTTTCTTTTTCGACAAGGTTGTCTAAGTAAGAGACACCACTCCAGTGTCGCTTGTGCCTCCTAGTGCTGGTCAGGTGTATTTATTTGAGTGATTGATGTGATGTGCAATCCTTAGATTATTTTTTTAAGGTCGAAATGTGAAATTAATATGGTCGATTATTAAGGTTAGGGAAAAGTGCCGTGAATAATGACACTTCCTAGGATGTCAATGAAAATTTATGTGTTTATGGTTGTTTTGTCATTTTGACTTGCCTTTTAATCATTATATGTGTTATTGATTTTTACCATTGAGGACCACTTTGGAAACAACCGTTTTAATTCATATCCTTTTAAGTTATGTCCTCGTGGTTCACATTGTACATTTTGTTGTATATGGCTGTTACCCAAATAAATTGAATTCAATAAAGTGACAACTGTGCATCTGTATTTGGAGGATAACATTTTGGTTTGGTTTATATGTCATAGCTCCTGCCTGAGCCAATCAACATTTAATATTATGTTCAGAATCATTGTTCGGCAGCGTGCTAGACAAATCACAAAATATCCACACAAATACACATCAGCCTGGGTTAGTTTGGTTTTCAATTTACAATCTGGAAAAATCTATTAAACCGAGCCAAATGGAAAGCGCACTTCAAGCGGCACCCAAGGAGTTCATTCATATCCACTTGGCGGGAGCATATGCCACACAGACAGAGAGGTATAATTGTTCCAGGCTCTTACGCAAGCAGAGGCAAGTCAGCTCTCCACATGAGTTCCAGCCAGCTCACTCCAGCTCACTTTCATTGACTTTAAAATGCTCAGATTGATTCAGCCTTTATGCTATCAACATTCAATATGTGGCACGGATTCGTGGCATTTGCAATAAAAATAGATCTTCCATGAAGACATGGTAGGTCATGACTTGTGGCATCTGTCAGGCCACAAAATTATTCAGCCCCTTTGCATTTTATTCAGCGTTTGATACCACAGAGGCCAGAGGAAACTGATTCAGTCAAAACCATTACTCTTACCCCTGAAGATAAGGCTAGGTAAACATACTGCACTCAGCAAACAGCATAATGGGAAATTAGGATGACATCTGCTCACTTCAATCAACAATCGGGAGAAAATCTAACAGAAAAACATGTAAATTAATACTTGAGAAGATACACAACAACAAACTAGCAGCCATACCAACTTCCATCCCACTGCTGTTGGGATGAGTTTGATTTGGTCAGTCCTTGGATGAGAGATCAGATTCTGGATGTGGTTTTAGAGGGCCAGTAGAGGGTGACCCTTTCCTCTGGTGTCTTATTGTGGGGTTTATTTTTCCAGACACTTCGAGATGACAGTCTTTAAGTTCATAAAAACAAGGCACCATTTCATGCTACATTATTTGTTTTATGGGCTGTGGCTGTGATGTATAGCATATACTGGTGTCCAGTGACAGGTTATGGGTCTGGTTAAGTTAAAGGATGGCCCCAGGCCAATCAGTAGAGATTGAGATGGGGGGCTGGGGGGTTACTGTGATATTAAGCAGTTTCTACTTACCCAGAGTCAGATGAACTTGTGGATACTGCTTTTATGGCTCTGAGTGCAGTATAAAGGAAGTTAGAGGTAGTTAGGCAAGCCAATGCTAGCAAGCGTTACCCAAGACTAGCTGGTCCTGTAGACTTCCAGGCATTGGCTAGCAAAACTACCTCTAACTTCCTTCATACTGCATGACTTAAAACCTGAAATATTTACGTAAGTATTCAGAACCTTTACTCAGTACTTTGTTAAAGCATGTTTGTCAGAGATTACAGCCTCAAGTTTTCTTGGGTATGACGCTACAAGCTTGGCAAACCTGTATTTGGAGAGTTTCTCCCATTCTTTGTAGAAGCATCACTGCACAGCTATTTTCAGGTCTCTCCAGAGATGTTAGATCGGGTTCATGTCTGGGCTCTGGCTGGGCCACTCAAGGACATTCAGAGACTTGTCCCTTAGCCACTCCTGTCTTGTCTTGGCTGTGTGCTTAGGGTTGTTGTCCTGTTGGAAAGGGAACCTTGGCCCCAGTCTGAGGTCCTGAGTGATCTGGAGCAGGTTTTCATCAAGGATCTCTCTGTACTTTTCTTTGTTCATCTTTCCCTCAATTCTGACTAGTCTCCCAGTCCCTGTCGCTGAAAAACATCCATATGCTTCACCATAGGGATGGTGCCAGGTTTCCTCCAGATGTGACGCTTGGCATTCAGGCCAAAGAGTTCAATCATGGTTTCATCAGACCAGAGAAACTTGTTTTTCATGGCCTGTGAGTTCTTTAGTTGCCTTGTGGCAAACTCCAAGCGGGCTGTCATGTGCCTTTTACTGAGGAGTGGCTTCCGTCTGGCCACTCTATCATAACGGCCTGATTGTTGGGGTGCTGCAGAGATTGTTGCCCTTCTGGAAGGTTCTCCCATCTCCACAGAGGAACTCTGGAGCTCTGTCAGAGTGACCCTCTGGTTTTTGGTCACCTCCCTGACCAAGGCTCTTCTACCCCGTTTGCTCAGTTTGGCTGGGCGGCCACCTCTAGGAAGAAGCTTGTTGGTTCCTAACTTCTTCATTTAAGAATGATGGAGGCCACTTCAATGCAGCAGATATTTTTTGCTACCCTTCCCCAGATCTGTGCCTCGACACAATCCTGTCTCGGAGCTCTACTGGACAATTCATTTTGACCCCATGGCTTGGTTTTGCTCTGACATGCACTGTCAACCGTTGGACCTTATATAGACAGGTGTGTGCCTTTCCAAATCATGTCCAATCAATTTAATTTACCACAGGTGTACTCCGATCAAGTTGTAGAAACATCTCAAGGTTGATCAATGGAAACAGGAGCTCAACTTCGAGTCTAATAGCAAAGGGTCTGAATAAATAAGGTATTTGTTTTGTATTTTTAATACATTTGCAAACATGTCTAAAAACCTGTTTTTGCTTTGTCATTATGGAGTATTGTGTGTAGATTGATGAGGATTTTATTTTATTTAATCAATTTTAGAATAAGTCTGTAGCGAAACAAAATCTGGAAAAAAGTACTTTCTGATTGCACTGTATGTGTTTGTAGTATATTTTCCATCATTAGATAGGGTAGATTACCAACTTTAATCACAAGTATGTCACTCAAACCTTCGGTGAAATCTTGCATTGATATTCACATTTTTTACCCAAAAAGTTTATTTAAATCAGGGTTCGGCATCATGTACTCTCGTCTTAAGCAAAAGCATCAGGAATGAAAGCCAAATCTTATTTGCCAGTTCCATGTGCCAGGGGCACAGTAAAAATGGCTTTTGAACTATTCAGTGCTGTAAAACCTGCTATAAATAACCATCCAGAGAGGGGTGAGTAAAGGGGTTTAAAATCCTCCCCTTGTTCCTCTGCCACTTTCCGCCTGGCTATGAGGCACGATTTGATTCCCCACGATCGGCTTAGCTCTGCCCTCATAGCCCATCTTCAAAACTCACTGAGCTCACATCCCATCACCGTATTCATCCCTCCACCCCTTTCTCCAACAAACCCACAACCCTCAGACAGCTTCCCTCTTCAATCCCTTATGTGAAGAAAACACTATTTAAAATGAACAAGACTACCAGGGAAATCTCATAGAGATTAGTTTAACTATTCAGAATTAGTCATGTATTCCTAGTAGTGATAGAGGAACCTACGTCACTACCAGATGAGAGGACTGAAAAAGCACAGACTGATGCAATCATTTCAATTCACCCACAGAGACAAAAATAGCAATTCACCTCCGTACCAACAAAATCAATTACATTGACTTCCTCCATTGATCAAAGGGAAAGTTCACAAACCAACCTGCTTCATGAACAAGACAGGGTCTCTTATCAGTTAACACACTCATTCAGTGTTTCACTCCTAATTGCTTTTTGATATTGCTTTAATTTAGCATTTAGTTTGCTATAGAGTTTTCTACAAAGTTGACCTCACCCATCCTAATAAAATTATTGACGTGTCTAAAGAACACTTGTCTGTTCCACTGCATGTTGAACATCATTCTTTGGCAGTTTGAAAATAGCAGTGTCATTTGATGTTCTAGGCCCAGAGGAGGCTCTCTGACAGGATCTGTCATTGTAATTGAGAGGTTTGTGAAATTGTGCCAGATGAAAACTCACTAACAAGAAAAACACACAATTAAACATGTTATAATTGTCAGTGGAACTTGTAAACTGTCAGGTCACATCAATGTTCATCTAAACTTACTCTGTTAAATTGAGATGAGTGAGATGATGACTCAGGTCAAAGGCCACACAGTCCTCAGAAGGCCCAGGGGGACATTTTGTTTTGTCTTTCTTCCCCAGACAGGCCTGTCTACATGGCTGAAACTGTCACGTCTCTTTATCCACTTGTCCATATTGGCTGTTTATTATACACAAGAGGTGCTTTTTATGTCTAAAATATTTCCCCAGACACCACAGAGAAGACGCCAGGCACAGAACAGGCTCCTGGTGTTCCCACGGCCTGAAATTTAAAGTCCATGTCACTTGCAGCTCTTCACGGTGTCTGCACTATCCCTCATCCTGACAAGCAGCTCAAGGCCAAAGGCAGGGGCCACCAAAGAAACAGTTAACACAGCCACCCAAGGGAGAGACCAGTTATTTTATGTGTCATTCATTTGCAGTTTTAGTGGAACATTATGTGGAAAGTACACTGAACAAAAACAAACACAACATGCAACAATCTCAAAGATTTTACTGAGTTACAGTTCATATAAGGATATCAGTCCTTGAAATGTAAATGAATTGAAATAAATTGATTAGGCCCTAATCTATCAATTTCACAGGACTAGGAAAACAGATATGCATCTGTTGGTCACAGATACCTTAAAAAAAGGTAGGGGTGTGGGTCAGAAAACCAGTCAGTATCTGGTGTGACCACCATTTGCCTCATGCAGCGCGACACATCTCCTTTGCATAGAGTTGATCAGGTTGTTTATTGTGGCTTGTGGAATGTTGTCCCACTCCTCTTCAATGGCTGCTGGATATTGGCGGGAACTGGAACACGCTGTCGACCACATCATCAATCCAGAGCATCCCAAAAATGCTCAGTGGGTGATGTGTCTGGTGAGTATGCAGGCCATAGAAGAACTGGGACATTTTCAGCTTCCAGGAATTGTGTAAAGATCCTTGCGACATGGGGCCGTGCATTATCATGCTGAAACATGTGATGGCGGCGGATGAATGACACGACAATGGGCCTCAGGATCTCGTCACGGTATCTCTGTGCATTCAAATTGCTATCGATAAAATGCAATTGTGTTTGTTGTCTTTAGCTTATGCCTGCCTATACCATAACCCCATAACCATGGGGCACTCTGTTTGCAACATTGACATCAGCAAACTGCTCGCCCACACGATGCCATACACGCTGTCTGCCATCTGCGCGGTACAGTTGAAACCGGGATTCATTCATGAAGAGCACACTTCTCCAGCTTGCCAGTGGCCAGCGTGCCAGTGGCCACCGAAGGTGAGCATTTGCCCACTGAGGTCAGTTACAACGCCGAACTGCAGTCAGGTCAAGTCCCTGGTGAGGATGACAAGCTTCCCTGAGACGGTTTCTGACCGTTTGTATAGAAATTCTTCAGTTATGCAAACCCACAATTTCATCAGCTGTCCAGGTGTATTGAATGTACATTCAATTCTATGGCAACAACTCTGGTGGACATTCTTGCAGTCAGCATGCCAATTGCACGTCCCCTCAAAACTTGAGACGTCTGTGGTATTGTGTGACAAACTGAATATTTTAGAGTGGCCTTTTATTGTCCCCAGCACAACATGCACCTGTGTAATGATCATGCTGTTACATCAGCTTCTTGATATGTAAACCCTGTCAGGTGGATGGATTTTCTTGGCAAATGAGAAATGCTCACTAACATGGATGTAAACTAATTTGTGCACAAACTCTGGGAGAAATAAGCTTTTTATGCGTATGGAACCATCCATGATATCACAATTATAGTTTTAGGCTCTACAGTGTTTGTTTACATTTACTTTGTTTACAAACATTAAAACAAGGTTATATTTTAGGTTCTGATGGGGAACGACAGTTGAACTAAGCTCATGAGGTATTTATACGTTTTATTCTTCAAGAATCAATGTGTACGTTTAAAGTCCAAAAAAAGATATTGAAAACATTGATACTGTTGATCGCGCCTTAATAGATGAACCACCTTGTTGAGAATTCTCCTTCTCTCCAAAGTTGTCAAAGTTTTATCTGATCTCCCAGTTCCTTCTATGTTGAGGGTCAGGCCAGCAGTTTGATGTTCCTTCCGGTCATGCAGAACTGTAAAGTTGTCTGAATGGAGACCAAATAAAATCTCTCTCTGCTGTGCTTTCATCAAATCGTTGGTCTTCTTTCCACCAGTATGTGTGCATAGCCCTTTGAAGCTGATTCCCAGTTGAAACCGCTTTCTCTGAGTGGGAGACTTGCCTCATTATTTCCTCACTGATTCATTAGCTTCTGCTTGATCTTACAGATATTTTTTTAAATCTTTGACTTTCTGAGTCCCCTTTCGTTATGCAGAACCCTCACACCACGCCCTCTACACCCACACGCTTACTCTCATATCCTGCACGTGTAGCCCCATGGGAAGTTTTGTTTCACGTGCTGAGCTGCCTTAATGCCACTATTGATTTTGCAAGGGCTTGAGATTTAAACCATGATGTCCCGTTTGATATTTACATATAAATATATATATTTACATATAATCCTCCAAGTGGGTGAAAATATCATACAACAGTACACAAAGACAAAGTTTGTCTTTGCATTATGTGTTTGCAATGGTTATTAGGATCTATGAGTTGCAGTAGATCTCAAGCATGGTTACTCATCATGTGAGGCTAACTTGTTGCATGATGTGACATATCTCTCGCACATGAAGAACTTTTTAAAGATCCAGCACATGATTTTAGCATTAGTCATGTTAGTCAAATTTGCATTCTGTCTCATGCAGAGCCGGTCCTGGCTGTTCTGCGCAAGACAAAAACAGCCAAGACAAAAAAAGGCAAGACAAAAAAAAGCAAGACAAGAAAAAAGGCAAGACAAAAACAGCCAAGACAAAAACAGCCAAGACAAAAAAAGGCAAGACAAGAAAAAAGGCAAGACAAAAAAAGGCAAGACAAAAAAAAGGCAAGATAAGACAACAAAAGAAATGCGTCCCTTGCTAATATAAAAACGTCACTGTTTTTTTTAACCTTTATTTAACTAGGCAAGTCAGTTAAGAACTCATTCTTAATTCGCAATTTAGGTTAGGTAATTTGACCGGAGAAACGAGCATGATGTAGAAAGTTTCCGTCTCATTAAATTGTCATACATTTTATCTCCTGCCTGTAGGCTACAGAAAATACCACATACTCTTTCAACCATATGCTATATCTGCTACATGATTTATGTTAGATACATTTTTTTACGGAATGTTGGTGGCATGCCGCGGTGATGCATCTCTCCAACAGCACACTGGAGAGGCGCCCTGGGAATGGACAAGATAAATAATGGAACATTTGACTAAGTGGGCACTGCTTATTACAGGGCAGCATCAGCGCACACATAAAAAGCCCATATGCCACTGGTTGAGAGAAAATGTCATTATTTTGGGGCAAAATTATGTCATATTTTATGTGTTGTTGGAGGTGCATCTTGGTCAGTTTAGATCAGAAAAGGCAGCCCTTGTCAATATGTCGCCATAGGCGGCCGCTTAATCCTGTTTAATGAGCGGGCTGGCCATGGGCTTAATGCTGAAGCACATCTCCCCCTTCAGATGCAGCATTACTTTCCAGATTACATAGTCCTGACAGCACCAGCAATGAAAAGTCTTTCATCACGTTTCACAGTCAGAGGTCTTGGTATCATGTATTAACATAGCACTCTGCATTGGTTGAATAAGTAGCGGTGTAGGTCATTAAGGTCAAATAGTAAAGTTTGGGACCATTTGCCAGGTTTTTAGCTACTTACATGGGATGGCTCACTGATAGTATGACAGGGCGAGTTCTGGAGACGAAGGAAAATTAAAAGGATTTATTTGCCTGGTGCTTCAAAACAGTGCATTCGGAAAGTATCCATAGACTTTTTCCACATTTTGTCACGCTACAGCCTTATTCTAAAATGTATTCAATAAAAACTAATCAATCTACACACAATACCACATAATGACAAAGCAAAAACAGGTTTTTAGAAATGTTTGTATTAAAAATAAAAAAATAACTGAAATACCTTGTTTACATAAGTATTCAGACCCTTTGCTATGAGACTCGAAATTGAGCAAAGGTGCATCCTGTTTCCATTGATCATCCTTGAGAGGTTTCTACAACTTGATTTACTACACCTGTAGTAAATTCAGTAGATTGGACATGATTTGGAACGGCACACACCTGTGGGACCATATAAGGTCCCACAGTTGAAAACGCATATCAGAGCAAAAACAAAGCCATGAGGTCGAAGGAATTGTTGATAGTGCTTTGAGACAGGATTGTGTCGAGGCACAGATCTGGGGAAGGGTAGAAAATAATGTCTGCGGCATTGAAGGTACCCAAAAACACAGTGGCCTCCATTATTCTTAGTAAATGGAAGAAGTTTGGAACCACCAAGACTCTTCCTAGAACTGGCCGCACGGACAAATTGAGCAATCAGGGGAGAAGGGCTTTGGTCAGGGAGGTGACCAAGAACCAGAGGGCCACTCTGACAGAGCTCCAGAGTTCCTCTGTGGAGATCGGAGAACCTTCCAGAAGGGCAACAATCTCTGCAGTACTCCAACAATCAGGCCGTTATGATAGAGTGGCCAGATGGAAGCCACTTCTCAGTAAAAGGGTCATGACAGCCTGCTTGGAGTTTGTCAAAAGGTACCTAAAGAACTCTCCGACCATGAGAAACAAGTTTCTCTTGTCTGATGAAACTGAGATTGAACTCTTTGGCCTGAATGCCAAGCGTCACGTCTGGAGGAAACCTGGCACAATCCCTACAGTGAAGCATGGGGTTGTTTTTCAGCAGTAAGGACTGGGAGACTAGTCAGGATAAAGGGAAAGATGAATGGAGCAAAGTACATAGAGATCCTTGATGAAAAACTGCTCCAGAGTGCTCAGGACCTCAGACTAGGGCAAAGGTCAGAGACCTGGGCGTGTGGTGCCAGGATAACAACCTCTCCCTCAACGTGATCAAGACAAAGGAGATGATTGTGGACTACAGAAAAAGGAGTGCAGAGGCCGCCCCCATTCTCATCGACGGGGCTGTAGTGGAACAGGTTGAGAGCTTCAAGTTCCTTGGTGTCCACATCACCAACAAACTATCATGGTCCAAACACACCAAGACAGTCGTGAAGAGGGCACGACAAAGCCGATTCCCCCTCAGGAGACTGAAAAGATTTGTCATGGATCCTCAGACCCTCAAAAAGTTCTACAGCTGCACCATCGAGAGCATGCCTAGTAAGGCAACTGCTCGCCCTCAACCGCAAGGCACTACACAGGGTAGTGCGTACGGCCCAGTATATGGCCAAGCTTCCTGCCATCCAGGACCTCTATACCAGGCGGTGTCAGAGGAAGGCCCTGAAAATTGTCAAAGACTCCAGCCACCCTAGTCATAGACTGTTCTCTCAGCTATCGCATGGCAAGCGGTACCAGAGTGCCAAGTCTAGGTCCAAAAGGCTTCTTAACAGCTTCTAACCCCAAGCCATAAGACTCCTGAACAGCTAATCAAATGGCTACCCAGTCTATTTACAGTGAATTTCAAAGACAGATTCAACTTCAAAGACCAGAGAGGTTGTACAATGCCTAGCAAAGAAGGGCACCTATTGTTAGATGGGCAAAAACAAAAAAGCAGACATTGAATATCCCTTTGAGTATGGGGAAGTTATGAATTACACTTTGGATGGTGTATCAATACACCCAGCCACTACAAATATACAGCCGTCGGAGAGGAAGGAAACCGCTCAGGGATTTCACCATTCCTATTCTCGCTATACACCAAGTCACTTGGCTCTGTCATAACCTCACATGGTCTCTCCTATCATTGCTATGCAGACGACACACAATTAATCTTCTCCTTTCCCCCTTCTGATGACCAGGTGGCGAATCGCATCTCTGCATGTCTGGCAGACATATCAGTGTGGATGACGGATCACCACCTCAAGCTGAACTTCGGCAAGACGGAGCTGCTCTTCCTCCCGGGGAAGGACTGCCCGTTCCATGATCTCGCCATCACGGTTGACAACTCCATTGTGTCCTCCTCCCAGAGCGCTAAGAACCTTGGCGTGATCCTGGACAACAAACTGTCGTTCTCAACTAACATCAAGGCGGTGGCCCGTTCCTGTAGGTTCATGCTCTACAACATCCGCAGAGTATGACCCTGCCTCACACAGGAAGCGGCGCAGGTCCTAATCCAGGCACTTGTCATCTCCCGTCTGGATTACTGCAACTCGCTGTTGGCTGGGCTCCCTGCCTGTGCCATTAAACCCCTACAACTCATCCAGAACGCCGCAGCCCGTCTAGTGTTCAACCTTCCCAAGTTCTCTCACGTCACCCCGCTCCTCCGCTCTCTCCACTGGCTTCCAGTTGAAGCTCGCATCCGCTACAAGACCATGGTGCTTGCCTACGGAGCTGTGAGGGGAACGGCACCTCAGTACCTCCAGGCTCTGATCAGGCCCTACACCCAAATAAGGGCACTGCGTTCATCCACCTCTGGCCTGCTCGCCTCCCTACCACTGAGGAAGTACAGTTCCCGCTCAGCTCAGTCAAAACTGTTCGCTGCTCTGGCTCCCCAATGGTGGAACAAACTCCCTCACGACGCCAGGACAGCGGAGTCAATCACCACCTTCCGGAGACACCTGAAACCCCACCTCTTTAAGGAATACCTAGGATAGGATAAAGTAATCCTTCTCACCCCCCCCTTAAAATATTTAGATGCACTATTGTAAAGTGGTTGTTCCACTGGATGTCATAAGGTGAATGCACCAATTTGTAAGTCGCTCTGGATAAGAGCGTCTGCTAAATGACTTAAATGTAATGTAATGTAAAATTAGGTCAATGGTGACTTTAAAACAGTGAACAGAGTTTAATGGCTGTGATATGACAACTGAAGATGGCTCAACAACATTGTAGTTACTCCACAATACTAACCTATTTGACAGAGTGGAAAGAAGGAAGCCTGTACAGACTAAAAGTATTCCAAAACATGCATCCTGTTTGCAACAAGGCACTTAAATAATATAACATATTATTGAGTACTGTAGTAAAACGCCAAATGGATCTACCTCCTGGTCCTCTTCCCCTGTCTTACCCACCAAGGGTAGAGACAGAGATGACCTCGCCTACTGAAATACCGGATTGGGCAAAGCCACCAGAAGACGACTCAAGCCAACCAACTACTGAGCCTGACTGGTGTCAGGAAGAATCACCCTCTGCCTCAAGTGACACCTCTGAATGGGAACAGCTGATAGACTCATTGCTGATAGAGCGAGGGCACTGTCATAACCAGAGGCCCATATATGCACGATAAGAAAAGTGTTTCCTCATTGTTGCAAGAGCAAAGGGCTCTGTCATAACCAGAGGCCCATATATGCACTGTAAGAAAAGTATTTCCTGTTGTAAGATATGTCATCACCCTCTCTGCTCTGGGGGAATGGGAGGAGCAGCAGATCGGGTGCAGAGAATCAAAAGGTATATAAAGAGACATTTGCCATTACTTTGGCGCTGACTTCTTGAATTCTGAATTCATTTAGGCAACCATTTGACTTCGGGTAATTGCCACCTGACTCAAATTACTTAAAGATTCTAACTTGCTGGATACCAGGGTAAGAGTCCGTTTACCTATCGATCAGTTGACCCTGTGTGCAGCATACCGTTGGACCGAGTGTACCGTTGGGCCACGTCTTAATTGACCAGGAACACTGTAGCACCGGCCGGGTTGCTTGCCCCAGGCACTGCGGTAGATCAACGGCAGAATTACCACCTGCTGAAAACGGTTGGAAAGTTGCTCGAATCGACTCTGTCTCCGACTGACCCAGTGACACGTGTACTGTTGCGACACAGTGCCTTGCCCTGGACTCACGGTTGCAGGTTGTTTGACAATACTATCCAGCCTTAGGGCAGGTTAGAGTACTCAGTCTAACTTGAATCTCGAAATTTAGTACCAGGGTAAGAGTCCGTTTACCTATCGACCAGTTGACCCTGTGTGCAGCATACCGTTGGACCGAGTGTACCGTTGGGCCACGTCTTAATTGACCAGGAACACTGTAGCACCGGCCGGGTTGCTTGCCCCAGGCACTGCGGTAGATCAACGGCAGAATTACCACCTGCTGAAAACGGTTGGAAAGTTGCTCGAATCGACTCTGTCTCCGACTGACCCAGTGACACGTGTACTGTTGAGACACAGTGCCTTGCCCTGGACTCACGGTTGCAGGTTATTTGACAATACTATCCAGCCTTAGGGCAGGTTAGAGTACTCAGTCTAACTTGAATCTCGAAATTTAGTACCAGGGTAAGAGTCCGTTTACCTATCGACCAGTTGACCCTGTGTGCAGCATACCGTTGGACCGAGTGTACCGTTGGGCCACGTCTTAATTGACCAGGAACACTGTAGCACCGGCCGGGTTGCTTGCCCCAGACACTGCGGTAGATCAACGGCAGAATTACCACCTGCTGAAAACGGTTGGAAAGTTGCTCGAATCGACTCTGTCTCCGACTGACCCAGTGACATGTGTACTGTTGCGACACAGTGCCTTGCCCTGGACTCACGGTTGCAGGTTATTTGACAATACTATCCAGCCTTAGGGCAGGTTAGAGTACTCAGGCTAACTTGAATCTCGAAATTTAGTTGAACCAACGATTCCTCATGGGAGAGATCGATACATAAACTAAATTCTCAGAACTCTGACCGATTGAAACTCTGCTCCTGATCTCGTGGGTCTCCTCGTCATCTCTCAAAGGTAATGAAATAACTATTATAAGCATTTAATATAGAGATAAGTGTTATCATTGTGCCAGGCATTTTATAGAGCATTAAGGCAAGTGCATGTGTTTGATTAACGCTGTGTGTGACCGAGTAACAATTGTGTATTTTGAAGTGTGTTTGATTGTAAAAGACAAAAAACAGAGTGTTTTCAAAAATAAATGGTAGTCTTATTTTGTCTCGAGTAAACGATTCTCTTAAAGACAGTTAACGGCACGGGAGATAACAACTCTGACACTCCCCGCTACCGGGACACTGGAAACGGAGAGTCGGGGCTCTATGACGGAATGAGTTACTGTTAAAAGACAAAGAGGAAGGTGTGTCCAGTAGTGATTCATTTAATTGTCTTATCGATCTATCTAAGTTTTATTTTCCAAGCGATACATAGCCGACGGGCAGAGTAGTGAGACTAAGTTGACTAAAGGTCTTCACACTTTAAACTAGATACATCACAGAGGGGAAACACTCAACCCCAGGGAAATCATATAGAGACTGGTAGGACTAGTGCCTAATAATAACTCAAGGACCAATTAGTGGTGAAACAAAGAGTCTAGAGGATAAAGGTGGGGTTCGCACATCCCAGCTAGAGCTAGACCGTTGAGAGTGACAAGGCAAAAGACCTCTCTACGCGGACAACGTTTCGATATAGAAAGAGAGGCAGGGCCACGCGAGCGGTCCTGGTTATACCGAGATAACCTGAAGTACCTATAGTGCCCTGTCCAATCCAGGGAATGGGACGCTAACCACCTCTAGCATCCCCGCTGCCGGCCAAGGGGCGGGGCTGAAGGTTTCGTATCGCGACACTTGGCGCCCAACGTGGGGCCCCACACCTCTATATAAGACTCTACTACTACCTGAGTTAACGGCCCCTACCAGCGCTCTATTTCCAAACAACTTACTAAAGTAGGTATCTTTAAAGAGTTAGAGATATGGCTACGGCAGTACGTTTCGTCTTACCGGATCTACCATGGGGTAAACTGAGAGCGGTAGACCAGACAGCCATAAAACATCTTCTGGGAATGGAAGGAAGGGAAACTTTCTGGGATGATAAAAAATTCCAGAAAAGAACCCTAAATGGCAACTACCATAGATACTACGGCAGCTCATGAGGAGCAAAGTAGGGTCGAAAATAATGGTACAGTACAGGAAATGATACGCAGGCAAAAGGCAGGTCTACCCAACAGTAGGCTCGCAATGTGCGTACCAGGAATACCCTGGGGCCGCTGACCAAGAGGGAACAGACGGCCCCTCCAATTACAGGATTAGGCAAATAGCCCTGAATCCTAAGAATTTCCAGTGAAGACTGATCAACTTCACTGGAAATTGTTGGAACAGGTGGAAATTAATTATAAAATGACACCAGTCTCTATTCAAAGTGAATAACAAATAATTGTATTATTTCCTTGGGAAAGTAAAGCTAACATAGTGCGTAAGTGTCACTATGGGCGTTGTATGAGGGAAAATCCCTGAGAAATAAGAAAGTACTATAGAGTTTATAACTAAATAGGAAATCTAAATTAAATCTCAAGGTAAAGAGCAATGGCGGGTTAGAGTCTACTCTTTGAGAAAAAAATCCCTGAGGAAACTAGAAAATATTATAGAGTTTACAACTAAATAGGAAATTTATACAAACCCCAAGGTGAAGATATGTTAACAATAGTGAATTATTTTCAGCGCCGTTAAGGCAGGCAGACCTCGTAGTAATACGAAATTGGGTTCTAATTAAAGGTCATTCCAGAAAAAGAAGGGGGCCAGAGGATGTAAGTGTGTATTGTGGCAAAGTGGCCTTCTATGCACAGCCCTGGTACCCCATGGCAATGGCCCTGCTACAAGACGGGACTCCAACGAATCTAGGAGACACTAGTGTAATGTTGAGAGCCATGCAGGAAGATTTATGTTAAATATTTAGGGTATATTTTAAGCCAACAGGGCAGAAAAAATATGAAGTTAGAAAAGGAGTGATTTTATAAGCATTAAATTTAGTTATGAAAATAAATAGGTTGCAGTTCTTAGGGATAATAAAGTACTGTAGGTAATGGATCACATACTACGCAACATATATAAAATTATTGATGAGACTGAGTTAAGATTAACCCAGGTTATTGTTAGATAAAATACAGTGGACTCCCGAAAGAGAGATTTCATTAGTACAGAAAACATATGCTATGTTTAGCAGCGTTTTGGCCTTATCTAATCATTTGAAGGTTTGTCTTCAAATAGTAGAAAGATTACAAGAATATATGGCATCTGTTGTGACCCAGGGTCATTGAGAGTATCGGGTTAATTAAGTTGAACTATATAATTATCTACATAAAAATGTTGAGTTCTATAAAATGCATTAGTGTAAACAGGGAGACAGTGAGACAGTCAGTCAATATTTGGAGACAGAGACCATATCTGGTACTGTCAGTATTAGCTGCGGCAACAGGAAGCAGATGCAGAAGCGAAAAAGGCCGGTTTTAAACCACAGCGATTAAAAGCAGCAGTTAAGAGGAAGTTAAACATAGGCATAACTACATTGAAAGAGCTGAGACAGATAGTGACCCATGTGCAAATGTATTAGGTCAGTTAGACACTGACACAGGAGTAGGGGAATGGGACTTTAATAAATAATACAAAGAGTGGACACCTAAAATTTCAGGATGGACTTTAAAAAATAAATGAAAATAATAAACCACTTACGGATAAATATGCTACAAGGAGAAGAAAATCTCCTCAGTTTATTGGACGCTAAATAATTATAAGCAAGGGGAGTCATAAATATGAACCATTTTTTTTTGTTCCAGACCAAATAGAGAGAGTCAGAACACACAGAGGCAGTAATAGCAGCCCTAGACAGACTCAACAGGGCAGGCATGAAACTGAACTTGACAAAGAGCCAAATAGGTCGAGAGGAAGTGAACTTTCTCGGTTTCACTATAGGCACTGGAATCACCGCAAGCCAAAATGTATTTGAAAAAGTAGCAGAGCTCAGCAAGCCACAAACAGTGAATGAGATGCAGAAATGCCTAGGTAAACTAGTGTATATTAGAGACCACATACCGGGCTATAGCAGAGTAGCTAAGCATTGCAGAGTAGCTAAGCATTGCTATAGAGGCACAACTAGAGAAGATCACCAAAGAGACATGTCACACAAAGAATATGGTAGACAAACCATAACATGGGACAAGAAAATGGAAGAATCCTGGGAAAATGTGAAATTAATGGCCATAGAAGCCCAAGAAAATGAGCCCAGAGACCCCAACGTACCCCTCTGGCTGTGTCTGAAACTTGAAGGGCCAATGGTGGTGAGGGATGGCTACATTTGGATTTCAAATGAGCTATCAGGAAAAACAATTAAAATGTTACAGCAAACAGCTGAAAGGGCCCACAATGAAGTACTCCAGTACAGGGGCTAAAATGGCCCTGCTTAGAGCTATACTGGAACAAAATAGTGTCCCTTGCCCAAGGACAGGCCATAATCATAAAAGACACAGAACTAAACGAACTATGGGCCACTAACCATACAAAAAAATGGTAGGTATTAAAACCACCACTTGGGATAAGTGGAGGAACGTACATGCCACCAAAGGAGTTATGTTCATCAGTGACCAAGGATGGGACACTGACGAACCAGGACCAGGACCTACAACAGTCAAGGTGAAACCAAAGGAGGATAAACCTAGGGACATAGTAGTGCTCACGGATGGAAGTGAGAAAACAGGAAATAACCAAGTGGGGTTTTATTGTAAAAAACAAAGCCACTGGGGAAACCCTCATAAAAAGGAAACAAGAAATAGCAGGCACTGCCCAGAAAGCAGAAGTCATGGCCATAATGGAAGCTCTGCTACACTGTTCCACATCCAATCTAAAGAGAATAGAACTGGTTACAGACAGTTACTACAGTGCCCAGGCCATGACTTCTGACAAGAAGATATGGCAGAACAATGGTTACAGAAGTGCTAAAAACAAAACAATTCAGCACGAAGGAGAGTGGAGAAAGATCCATGAGTTAATGGATAGAATGGATGTTGTTGTCAGTCACCAAAAAGCCCACACAGTAGATGGGGGTGGAAAGGAAGCTGACTTCAATCAACAAGGCAACAGGGAAGTAGATGAACTAGTCCAGATGGGCAGAATAATTCTCTACAAAACTGAAGCAGACAAACTTAAGGCGTTACACATAGATTGGGGACACCCAGGTCCCAAAATCTTTATGAAGCGCCTTAGACAGGACCAGATAGAATTTGACCCAGTAGAGGCCAAACTGGTGTGCCAGCAGTGCATTACCTGTCAAGAGCAAAAGCCTAGTAATCTAGGAAGAGTGTCTGATCAACACATCAAAACATGCACGCCCTGGAGTCAAATAGCATTAGAGACTATGGGTCCCATGAAAAGTGCTACGGTACTGGGACATAGGTATGCTATAGTAGCGGTGTGCATGGCAACGGGCTACACAATGGTACACACAGCGAAAACATGCAATGCTCTGCCTGTGTTGACAATGCTTAACCTTTTGACTTTGACCCTAGGACGGTTTCAATCGATCAGGACTGACGAAGGACGTCAGTATAAAAACAAAAAGGTAGAGGAATGGTGCACCCAGAGGGGAGTAAAGCACACTTTCTCACCTCCCTACACACCTCAAGCAAATGGGTGTGCAGAGAGGACCATTGGCAAACTCAAAACAACTTTGGGGTTGTGGAGAGCGGACAAAGATTGGGGACCAAAGCTAGTGCAAGCATGCATAGAGTTAAGTAGCACCCCAACCAGTTCAGGGCCTAGTCCAAGAGAGTTAATGGGATTACCAGGACAAAACAGTACGGTGGATATTCCTAATCCCCAGTCTACCCCTCTACCTTGTGTTTTAAAGGGAGGAGACTGGATCAGGATTAGAAAAAATCCAGCGGCAGACAACAGTGACCTGGTAATACCCAAGAAATACGGTAAAAAAAGTATTATTGAGGAAATAGTAAGCGCTAATACTGTAAGGACAGCTTGTGGAAGAACAGTTGACATAGCGCAACTTAGGAAAGTATTTCCTCTGCAATAGTACCAGACTGGAAATACCTCCTAGAGTGCAGAGCAGGCCTCCAAGTCAGGAGGAGTCCAAACACCATTTTAGGGCCTCAAAGGAGGGAGCACGGGAAGAGTAGTCCGGGAACGAAGCGTTCCGACAGGTCTACCTGGCTCAAGCAGACTGAAGTGTGTCCCTTGTGACGTATGCAAAGAGCCCACTGGCGATATGCATTACGAAGGGCCCGCTGAGCTGAGCATCAGGCAACTAGAGATGTGCTCTGATGGAGCCTCAGGGGAGTATAGGTGCAGGTATGGAAGAGTTCAGACGTGTGGCAGGTGCAACTGCAACACCATGACCAACTGCACTGGACATAAGGACCATTAATGGTTCCTGGGACCTCAGAGGGTGCCAGTGTGCCTGGGATAGATATGGAAACATCTCAGACAAAGATTGCCTGGAATGTCGCAGACAGAGGGCCACAGAGGTCAAACTAACCAGAAGTGCCCTCTTAACCCCAGGTGGAATAGAAGTACCACTCTGGCCAATTCCCACTGGAACTGCAGGCCCAGACCCAGCTCTAACAGGTCAAAGGTTCCAATTTAACTCCAGCTATGAGTATCTGAGAGATAGGGACCTTGGAGAGGGACCTAGTGATGGATATGGGATAGACAGAGTCAACAGACAGGCCTGGATGGAAACAGGACAAGGTGAATGGATCCTAGTAGACCCTAGTGTAGCCTGGGATGGAGTGCTTCTGGAGTCCACGGGTTGGGACCAGGTGGACAGATATCCCCTAGACAACAACCAACAAACATCCTGGATGGATGAGAAGGTGTTGGTGGGAAGGTCAGTGCAGGCCAGTTAGAGAGCTACACTGGGGCAGGCAGAGCAATGGAAAAGGAACAAATGTTCACTTTCGTCACCCCCATGACTGGAGGAAATTATGTCCCTCCCCATGATGGAGATGGCAGGAGAAGGTACAGGTTAGGCCTAGGATGGCAGCTGTACTTAGCCCAGGACCCCGTGTATAAAACTGAAGGAGTCTACTCTTGTCACAAGTACATATGTAGAGATAGTGCTGCTGGAGAGGGAAAAGGTAAACAAAAGGCAGCACTCAAAAGAGAATATAGCCCACCCAAGAAATCATTCCTTGCTAGGGTGAAACTGGCATTTTGATCAGACCCTGGAGAGGGCCTATCCAAACCCAGAAACCCAATAGTTAAAAAATAAACTAAAATATGCTCTCCCTCTTATATTTCACTGGAAATATGAAGTTGGGGGAGTACAGAACAAAGCATAGGGAATGTAAGATAGGATGATGCTGGTGGGTAAGTATGTTTTAACTATAGTTGGCGTCCCCAGCGCCACCATATTAGGATTGTATTTGGGCCTAAAATACGATCAAGAAAATTTAGAAATGGGAAAGTAATATACCTAGAGCAACAGGAAGAGTAATATACCTAGAGTAAGTAAAGTAATATACCTAGAGTAAGTAAAGTAATATACCTAGAGCAACAAAAAATGTGAAAGTGACTTAATCACATTTAGAACATACACAAAGAAATGGGGCATCCAGGTACAATGTGACACAGCCAATGAAACTGAGTGTCCAGGTTTCCCCACTGTAAAGCTAAAAAGCAGAACTAATTACACTAAGTGGAACAACAGCCTAGGTGAAAATGTCACAATAATGGCAGCGTTAGGGTATGCAAAAAAATGAGGCATGCCGGTAGACAAAGTGTTCAAGAGAATTTGGAAAGGGCTGTTTAAACTACTGGTCAAAATAAGTAAACTGGCCCTAACAATTACCTGGTCAATCTTCAAGGGGATCAGATGGTTGTTAAAAGGACTGATCATCTGGAGCTTTGTATATGAGAGAGTGCATCCTCCTAGAAGACAGGGACCAGCAGTTCCTGTTGAACAGGATGTACTGCTCATGACCCCGAGAGGAACGGATGTGACCCAAGTTCAAGGGGCAAAAAGTGACTACATAAGTGAACCCTGAACAACTCAGGTCACGACACCTTCCTGATCAGAGATAAAGAATCATCCTGCTCTCAACAAAACTTAAATAAACAACCAGAATCTTTAGGCAGTGAAACTTACATTTACATTACATTTAAGTCATTTAGCAGACGCTCTTATCCAGAGCGACTTACAAATTGGTGCATTCACCTTATGACATCCAGTGGAACAACCACTTTACAATAGTGCATCTAAATATTTTAAGGGGGGAGGGGGTGAGAAGGATTACTTTATCCTATCCTAGGTATTCCTTAAAGAGGTGGGGTTTCAAGTGTCTCCGGAAGGTGGTGATTGACTCCGCTGTCCTGGCGTCGTGAGGGAGTTTGTTCCACCATTGGGGAGCCAGAGCAGCGAACAGTTTTGACTGAGCTGAGCGGGAACTGTACTTCCTCAGTGGTAGGGAGGCGAGCAGGCCAGAGGTGGATGAACGCAGTGCCCTTATTTGGGTGTAGGGCCTGATCAGAGCCTGGAGGTACTGAGGTGCCGTTCCCCTCACAGCTCCGTAGGCAAGCACCATGGTCTTGTAGCGGATGCGAGCTTCAACTGGAAGCCAGTGGAGAGAGCGGAGGAGCGGGGTGACGTGAGAGAACTTGGGAAGGTTGAACACTAGACGGGCTGCGGCGTTCTGGATGAGTTGTAGGGGTTTAATGGCACAGGCAGGGAGCCCAGCCAACAGCGAGTTGCAGTAATCCAGACGGGAGATGACAAGTGCCTGGATTAGGACCTGCGCCGCTTCCTGTGTGAGGCAGGGTCGTACTCTGCGGATGTTGTAGAGCATGAACCTACAGGAACGGGCCACCGCCTTGATGTTAGTTGAGAACGACAGTTTGTTGTCCAGGATCACGCCAAGGTTCTTAGCGCTCTGGGAGGAGGACACAATGGAGTTGTCAACCGTGATGGCGAGATCATGGAACGGGCAGTCCTTCCCCGGGAGGAAGAGCAGCTCCGTCTTGCCGAAGTTCAGCTTGAGGTGGTGATCCGTCATCCACACTGATATGTCTGCCAGACATGCAGAGATGCGATTCGCCACCTGGTCATCAGAAGGGGGAAAGGAGAAGATTAATTGTGTGTCGTCTGCATAGCAATGATAGGAGAACTTAAATATATCCTCTACCATGACTTCCAACGAAACTGACCATGACACCTCGGCTGAGGCATGCAGTCCCTTCACTGACCAGGTATGGGAAAACATCTGTTGTCAAATATTAGTTCTCATATTTTTGGGAAAATAGCATGGGAAAATAGCATGGGAAAATAGGCATAATAATGGATTAGTAACTTGGGTTGCTCTATTTATCAATTCATTAGTGACCATTGATAAACTAGGGTTAACAATGGGACAAAAAATAATGCTGTCCGTTGTACTGATAATACTAATCCAGAGAATGTACACAATATTAGGAAAATGTTATTTGGTCTGTCTATGCTTAGAAGCCTTAGCTGCAGCTATGACCGTAGTAAGTAAAATAGGTGCAATAGAGAAGAACGGAACAGACGGTATAATGGAACCTATGTGTGCTACCATAATTGGAATACACTATGTGGCGCGGATCATTGAAGCAGGCCTAGTTGGCATGCTATGTGTCCAAATAGTCAAATTAATGAGAAAACTAAAACCAAAAGATCAGCGGAACACAGTCTTAAAGGCCGTCCCCCTGGTCCTCTGGGTAACTGTCCTATTGATCCTAAGTTGCGGAGAAGAAATGGGGTGGCCCGCAAACATTTTGAAAGTAGTTCGGGGATTGTGTTTACCCATCTTTTTTCCCCCTACTCCCAGCAGGGCCAGGAGGAATACGCCGAACCCTGGAATGGGGTAAGGATGGCCAAAATCATAGTGCCCCCCCCAGTGACAGAAACCATAGGGGAAACAGGGGTATTAATGGAGGTAGAGGAGAGTAGGATATGGTTCATAGACATATGGGTAAGACAGCTAGATGCCCTTAAGGCATATACAAATTGTGGGGGTTGTGGCCAATTGGAACCATTGCCACTAGGGATAGACTCTACCAACGGGGTGGTGTTAGGCGGAACCACCTTCATATGTGCACCTTGTTACCAAGGGGGTGCAGCATACCGCATTAGGCGTAGCCATGACCCCATTGGTACTTATGCGGGACCAGTGACTTCGTGGGGAGCCACGGGGCCAGTAACAGAGGAGGGGGACAGATGGATCATGAAGTTGAGTCCCAACGGACCCAACCTGAATCTCTGGAAAAGCGAATCATGGCCCAGAAAGGCATGGAGGAAGCCGGGATACCGAACCTTGACCCTTAACCACCGGAGGGTGGCTGGGGACATAGGAAATGGTACGCTGACCGGGCAGTGGGACGAGGCTCTGGTAGTAAAAGACCTGGAAGCCCATTGGTCTCAGGAAGACCTCACCATGCTGAAACAGAGCCCTTGGTTCATGTACGGGAGTGCTAGACCACTACGGAGTTGCCAAATCTTCCCACCAAAATGGGAAAGACTCAGCTGTGGCCAGTGGAACCTAAGCAATTATGTGGCCGCAATTATGTAGCGCAGACGATAAAATAGCCATCAGAAAGGCTAGGAGAGAGCCAATGTCCAAAGTGATTGGGTGTACTGAGACAGGGGGAAGTGAAACTCTGACTGACTTCAGTAGGAAGCACAGAAGAGGAACCCAAATAGGCCTTAGGAGGCAAAATGGGTTCAGACTTAGGGAGCCAGGGAGTCATAGACATTCCTACGGGCACACTTGTATTACCTCAGTGGCCCCCAGACCCCAGCAAAGAGGGCCTCCCAGACCCCAGCAAAGAGGGCCTGAAAGGAATGGTCCAGACACAAAGTTAGAGCTAAGATATAGGGAGAACCTCTCAGGCTTAGGCCATAGACTGGCCGACTTGACCCTGGCCGCAGAAAGAGCTGTAGGAGCTCTGACCCAGAAAGACCCCCAGGGGAACGATGGACCTCAAAGTCACAGGGACAAAAAGAGAACCAGGAAGGGGCAAGGTAGACAATAGGAGAATAACCTTTCTTTCTCCAGGGCCCCATGGAAGACACCCAGTCCGGGGAAGAAGATTGGGAAGAAGAAGAAGTTAATAGGCCAATAGGGCACAGAGTAATAACCAGATGGCAAGAATTAGAACGTAAGGGTATGACTGAGTCCCAGACACTAGGGATTATCCTGTAGGGTGGATAGCACCAGTAGTAATAATTCCTCACCCTGCCGCTCTTAAAACATGTGGCTCATGTGATAGAAGTACTGAAGGGGTACTCAGCGGGAGATCAATGTTAAGAGGATGGATGTTAGACAACGTATGTATGTTATGTCTAGCCCGCAGAGATAAGTGGCCAACCCTAAAACCCATAGTAAACAAGGGAGATAGATGGGGACATGTAGAAGAGCCAGAAGAGTTAAATTTAACAATGGTTTACAAGGGACAAGAAGTAGACTGGGATAAGAGAATTGGCACTGTTGAATTACATGGGATGGCTTACGAGACCTATTCAACAGGTTGGAGAAGAAGGACAACAGAGACGGGTTCAAAGATGCACAGGCTGTGAATCAGGAATCAGAGGAAAGTACACCTCCCAGTGGGGCAATAAGGATGGTGTTAGAGTGGCGCTTTGCAAGAGATGCTTATGTTTTAAGAGTTGTGATAGAAAAAGGCAGGAGTTGTCATGTTTTGTCATTTATTATCTTGTCTTGTCCCTGTGCTTCCCATTCTATTCGTTTCCCTCTGCTGGTCTTATTAGGTTCTTTCCCTCTTTCTATCCCTCTCTCTCCCCCTCCCTCTCTCACTCTCTCGCTCTCTCTTCTCTCTATCGTTCCGTTCCTGCTCCCAGCTGTTCCTATTCCCCTAATCAATCATTTAGTCTTCCCACACCTGTTCCCGATCCTTTCCCCTGATTAGAGTCCCTATTTCTTCCTTTGTGTTCCGTTCCTGTCCTGTCGGTTCCTTGTCTAGAATTCACCGTGCTGTGTTTGTGTATCGCCCTGTCGTGTCGTGTTTTCCTCAGATGCTGCGTGGTGAGCAGGTGTCTGAGTCTGTCTGGTTCAAGTGCCTTCCCGAGGCAACCTGCTGTTCACCTGCTGTTCAAGATCGAGTCTCCAGTTTGTCCTCGTCATTTCGAGTGAAAGTTGTGTTTTTTGTTTGTATTTACTTTACTGGATTAAAGACTCTGTTTTCGCCAAGTTGCTTTTGGGTCCTCTTTCACCTGCATGACAGGAGTGGTATAGCGAGGACGAACATGAGGTTTGGCCTATGGAGAGAGAATATGCTGATATATTTGAAAATGGTAGAATAGCTTCTAGATGTAGACATACAGATGGTGTATATTTGAGAATGATGGTCAGAGCTGATGATAAGGGCACCATGCCGGGACAGCGTAAATGGGCAACAGTATGGAGAATAACGGCTAGGTCAGACGGACTAGTGCTATGGATAACCAGAGTTGGAAATCAGAGTCCGGTTAAAGGCACTAAGAGAAAAGAGACAGGGGTAGATCCTGGAGAGGGTGTAGTAAAACGCCAAATGGATCTACCTCCTGGTCCTCTTCCCCTGTCTTACCCACCAAGGGTAGAGACAGAGATGACCTCGCCTACTGAAATACCGGATTGGGCAAAGCCACCAGAAGACGACTCAAGCCAACCAACTACTGAGCCTGACTGGTGTCAGGAAGAATCACCCTCTGCCTCAAGTGACACCTCTGAATGGGAACAGCTGATAGACTCATTGCTGATAGAGTGAGGGCACTGTCATAACCAGAGGCCCATATATGCACTATAAGAAAAGTGTTTCCTCATTGTTGCAAGAGCAAAGGGCTCTGTCATAACCAGAGGCCAATATATGCACTGTAAGAAAAGTATTTCCTGTTGTAAGATATGTCATCACCCTCTCTGCTCTGGGGGAATGGGAGGAGCAGCAGATCGGGTGCAGAGAATCAAAAGGTATATAAAGAGACATTTGCCATTACTTTGGCGCTGACTTCTTGAATTCTGAATTCATTTAGGCAACCATTTGACTTCGGGTAATTGCCACCTGACTCAAATTACTTAAAGATTCTAACTTGCTGGATACCAGGGTAAGAGTCCGTTTACCTATCGATCAGTTGACCCTGTGTGCAGCATACCGTTGGACCGAGTGTACCGTTGGGCCACGTCTTAATTGACCAGGAACACTGTAGCACCGGCCGGGTTGCTTGCCCCAGGCACTGCGGTAGATCAACGGCAGAATTACCACCTGCTGAAAACGGTTGGAAAGTTGCTCGAATCGACTCTGTCTCCGACTGACCCAGTGACACGTGTACTGTTGCGACACAGTGCCTTGCCCTGGACTCACGGTTACAGGTTATTTGACAATACTATCCAGCCTTAGGGCAGGTTAGAGTACTCAGTCTAACTTGAATCTCGAAATTTAGTACCAGGGTAAGAGTCCGTTTACCTATCGACCAGTTGACCCTGTGTGCAGCATACCGTTGGACCGAGTGTACCGTTGGGCCACGTCTTAATTGATCAGGAACACTGTAGCACCGGCCGGGTTGCTTGCCCCAGGCACTGCGGTAGATCAACGGCAGAATTACCACCTGCTGAAAACGGTTGGAAAGTTGCTCGAATCGACTCTGTCTCCGACTGACCCAGTGACACGTGTACTGTTGCGACACAGTGCCTTGCCCTGGACTCACGGTTGCAGGTTATTTGACAATACTATCCAGCCTTAGGGCAGGTTAGAGTACTCAGTCTAACTTGAATCTCGAAATTTAGTACCAGGGTAAGAGTCCGTTTACCTATCGACCAGTTGACCCTGTGTGCAGCATACCGTTGGACCGAGTGTACCGTTGGGCCACGTCTTAATTGACCAGGAACACTGTAGCACCGGCCGGGTTGCTTGCCCCAGACACTGCGGTAGATCAACGGCAGAATTACCACCTGCTGAAAACGGTTGGAAAGTTGCTCGAATCGACTCTGTCTCCGACTGACCCAGTGACACGTGTACTGTTGCGACACAGTGCCTTGCCCTGGACTCACGGTTGCAGGTTATTTGACAATACTATCCAGCCTTAGGGCAGGTTAGAGTACTCAGGCTAACTTGAATCTCGAAATTTAGTTGAACCAACGATTCCTCATGGGAGAGATCGATACATAAACTAAATTCTCAGAACTCTGACCGATTGAAACTCTGCTCCTGATCTCGTGGGTCTCCTCGTCATCTCTCAAAGGTAATGAAATAACTATTATAAGCATTTAATATAGAGATAAGTGTTATCATTGTGCCAGGCATTTTATAGAGCATTAAGGCAAGTGCATGTGTTTGATTAACGCTGTGTGTGACCGAGTAACAATTGTATATTTTGAAGTGTGTTTGATTGTAAAAGACAAAAACAGAGTGTTTTCAAAAATAAATGGTAGTCTTATTTTGTCTCGAGTAAACGATTCTCTTAAAGACAGTTAACGGCACGGGAGATAACAACTCTGACACTCCCGCTACCGGGACACTGGAAACGGAGAGTCGGGGCTCTATGACGGAATGAGTTACTGTTAAAAGACAAAGAGGAAGGTGTGTCCAGTAGTGATTCATTTAATTGTCTTATCGATCTATCTAAGTTTTATTTTCCAAGCGATACATAGCCGACGGGCAGAGTAGTGAGACTAAGTTGACTAAAGGTCTTCACACTTTAAACTAGATACATCACAGAGGGGAAACACTCAACCCCAGGGAAATCATATAGAGACTGGTAGGACTAGTGCCTAATAATAACTCAAGGACCAATTAGTGGTGAAACAAAGAGTCTAGAGGATAAAGGTGGGGTTCACACATCCCAGCTAGAGCTAGACCGTTGAGAGTGACAAGGCAAAAGACCTCTCTACGCGGACAACGTTTCGATATAGAAAGAGAGGCAGGGCCACGCGAGCGGTCCTGGTTATACCGAGATAACCTGAAGTACCTATAGTGCCCTGTCCAATCCAGGGAACGGGACGCTAACCACCTCTAGCATCCCCGCTGCCGGCCAAGGGGCGGGGCTGAAGGTTTCGTATCGCGACAGTACCACTCTCCATATGTTCAAGCATAGGGGTGGCTGCATCATGTTATGGATATGCTTGTAATCGTGAAGGACTGGGGAGTGAATAACTTAAAAAAGGAATTGAAAACCTTAAAAGGTTAAAAAAGAAACGGAATGTAGCTAAGCACAGGCAAAAACCCGATAGGAAACCTTGGTTCAGTCTGCTTTCCACCAGACACTGGGAAATTAATTCACCTTTCAGCAGTGCAACAAAACATAAGGCCAAATTTACACTGGAGTTGCTTACCAAGAAGTGAATGTTCCTGAATGACCGAGTTTTGACTTAAATCTACAGAAAAATCTATGACAAGACCTGAAAATGGTTGTCTAGCAATGATCAATAACCAATTTGAGAGCTTGAATCATTTTGAAAAGAATAATAGGCAAATGTTGCACAATCCAGGTGTAGAAAGCTCTTTGAGACTTACTCAGAAAGACAGCTATAATCAACGGAAAAGGTGCTTCAAAGTAGGGTGTGAATACTTATGTAAATTATATATATATATATGGTATATATATATATATTTTTTTGTTAATGTTTCAAAAAAAGAAATCTTCACTTTTTCATTATGAGATATTGTGTGTAGATGGGTGAGAAAATAAATATATTTAATCACAACAAAATGGGGAATAAGTCAAGGGGAATGAATACTTTCTGATGGCACTGTGTGCGTTGTAGATACCGTTACAGATTGACAAAGCATTGCTGAGTGTGTTGTTTATCTACAGGGCAGGGCTACATAAGTATTTACAGTTTCTAAGGTTACAAGGAAATGGGGCTGGAAAAGCTGTTGTTGCTTAATCATTTGTTAAACTTCCTGAACATTCCACTTCCTCCAGTTGCAAAAATGGACATGGACACTAGCAAACTACACTGGGGACATCAAGAATACAATCTTGGAGAGTTTGCTGAAAAATTCAAGAACTCCTTTCCTAAGATCATCAATGTGACGGTGGGCTTTCTTGGACAACAGGAACTGGACAGTATCAGCTCAAGCACAGTGAGTGGGATTTCTTTCCTTTGATACCTAGTGATATTATCAACTGCCTGAAGCTATTTTAGCACAGTGGTTTGGGGGTCAAATAATGTCTCTTAATACAATCTTTCTAAAAACGGACTGTATTGTAGTACTGCACTGTAGGTTTGTAAAATTTTAAAAGAAGCCTGTCCTTTATCGACCGAATCAGTATTTTTCAATTGTTCTGATTTGCAAATCCTTTTGTTAAGAGAGTATATGAAAGAATCTCCTCACTCACTCAGTCATGTATTTTGTAATTGTATTTGTATTTATTATGGTTCCTCATTAGCTGCTGTCTTGGCAGCAGCTACTGTTCCTGGGGTCCATGAAAATTTAGGCAGTTTATGCATGTGTCTGTGCCTATTATTGTGTTGCTTCACGGGCCCCCGCTGTTCAATGTGTATATTTATCTTTTTTTTATGTATCTGATTCTATTTCTTGCATCAGTTACCCTATGTGGAATAGAGTTCCATGCAGACACGGCTCTATGTAGTACTGTGCGCCTCCCATAGTCTGTTTTGGACTTGGGGACTGTGAAGAGACCTCTGGTGGCATGTCTTGTGGGGTATGCATGGGTGTCTGAGCTGTGTGCTAGTCGTTTAAACAGACCGCTTGGTGCTTTCAACATGTCACATATTATTACCGCTTAAAATGAAGTGCAGCTCTCATGTAGTTCATGTTTATGTTTTTATCACCTCCCACCCCAACTTTCCAAAGCACATCATGGTCCACTCCCTGCTCTGCCAGCAGAGAGCAGTGTTTGAGAGCAAACATGGGAAAGTCCTGTCCCTACCTGTCACCATCTCCACTGTAGGCTTCTACATAATCCGAAATGATAGACGAGAAGGTGAGTCGCACAGTTAAGTGAGGTGAATCTACAACCTCTTATCAACCACTCTGAGGATGATAGCTTAGTTACCGTTGCAAACGGGGTCTTTTTGGCAATCACTCATAGGACCACCAATCAGTCTTCAGGCTATTTTGGAGTCCAACCCACTGCCAGTGATTATCCAACCAATAACGCCACTCGTCCTGCCGTGGCTGTCAGGGGGTCATAGGCTGGACACACTGACAATCACACGCACCTATGAGGAGCAGCTCTTAATTGGGTTTCCTTTCAGCAGCAAAGGTATTCATCGATTGCATTATTTTTAAATAAATCTGATTTATCATTCATTGAAACCTGCTCTGAATGTTAAAGTAAGTCATTTGTATGGTGACTTTGCATTTGAAAATATGTAACCTATACATCTATTCAGTTTAGCATGGAGACCAAGAGAAGGACAGATTTAGACTCCAATAACTTATTCATTATGTGTTGTTGTTATGCAGGAATCCTCTCCAGACACACTCCTCTGGTGCTGCCCATGTATATGAAGGAGGTGCGTATTGCACTGGCAGAGGGGTTGGAGGGACTCGATCAGGGCCAGTTCGAGGACGCCTGTGCTACATTGGGGGGGCAGATCGATGAACTGGGCCTCAGGAACCTTTTCATCTTTCAAGGTAAACTGTAGCACTCTGAATGAAAAAAGTATTGTTACATTACACCTCCCTTTGGTGAATGACCACATACTTCACCTTAGAACGTGATGGTGGGTGACAATTTACTAAGTGTGGATCAGTAATAGCATCAGTACACCACACTACAGCAGACCCAGAGGAGTCACACAGGAATTTGTACTCAGTCCTCTTTAATTTTGTTCTGATTTTCAATATAATGTACAAGGAGACTTATGCCTGTTTGGTGTGAGCATGGCACAGTTGAAGAGGCAGGGACTAAACTGGTTTTCTCAGTTTTAGATAAATTGAGTTTGCCATATAGTCAACATGCACTATCAATGAAGCAAGAATTGATGCAGGATGCTGCATGTCTCCTTGCATTTGAGAAATCAGAAATGTAAAATGGAGGGGACCAAGTACAAATCCCTGTGGGACTCCTGTATTGTGCTATCAGATGTATTGTGCTATCAGAACATACATTTTTGTGACCTCACTATTCTTTTTAGTGATGTTATGGCACATAAATATCCTAATTGGCATTGACAGATGTAAATCTTCAAAATAACTCAAAACTCGTCTGCCTCTTCAGATATCACCATTTTGAATAAGCAAGAGTTGATTGAAAAGGGTCACGAATACATGGAGGTGAAGCCAATCTACATGTGCCTGAAGAGCCAGGGTGATGAAATCAACCTCTACCAGCACCTTGACTTTGAGACAACCGAGCCTCCTACTTTACAGAGAAAAGCAGAAAGACCCCCACCTCTACCCCCTAAACCACAATATTTACAAATAGCTAGACACAAACTTCCACCCCTTTCTCCATCATTGGAGAACAATTCCCAGTTCTACTCTGGCGGCTCATGGCACCCACTCTTCTGCTCCTTAGCAGAGGTGCCCTCTAATCTACGGGACCTGAGTGTGGCACAGGTGTGCTCCTGCCTACGACTGCTCAACTTGGACCAGTACTGCCAGGCCTTCGAGAGGGAGCAGATTGACGGGGATCTGTTGTACACAGTTGAGCCCAGCATGATGAGGGAGACCCTGGGTATGGAGAGCCTGCACGTGGGCAAGCTTCTCCGCTTCCGAGAGGGCTGGAGGCCCTTACTTGGGTCTTCTGGAGCTGAGCAGGTTGGGTAGTAATGGATTATCTGTAATGGGGATTATAATCAGATTATAAAAATTTAATTGGCAATCTGGGATCCAAACAACACTAAAGCGATCATAGAAGTGACATTTTGTACTCTTGTGCTGGATGGTAAATTATTTACATATTTTATGTTAGGCTAAGTACCATTTACATTAGTAATGGCTAAAGTGTCATTCAGAATAAAGGCTACTTTTTGGAGTAATTCCTGCTGGGAAGCAAACATTCATCCACACAGCATGATAAAAAGCACAGGTTTCAGGCCAATAGCCTTGTCCCGCTGTCACACCACAGGGCCGGTGGAGTCACAGACGTCATTGACATTTTCATTTCCATTGACAAAATGTAATTGACTTTCAGTCATTTCATTTACCACAACTACAGCAATAAGATACAGAAATAAATACCTACATGAGGTCCAAGAAAATAAACATAACATACATTTTATGGCCAACAAAAAGCATGCAAAACAAAAGAAGGCACAAGGATCTAAGCTGCACTACATGACCAAAAGTATGTGGATACCCTGGATAAGAGCGTCTGCTAAATGACTTAAATGTAAATGTAAATGTAATACCCCTTCAAATTAGTGGACTTGGCTATTTATCCACACCCATTGCTGTCAGGTGTATCAAACTTGAACACACAGCCAAGCAATCTCCATAGACAAACATTAGCAGTAGAATGGCCCATACTGAAGAGCTCAGTGACATTCAACATGGCCCCATTATAGGATGCCACCTTTCCAACAAGTCAGTTCATCACATTTCTGCCCTGCTAGAGCTGCCCAAGTCATCTGTAAGTGCTGTTGTAATGTGGAAACGTCTAGAATCAACAACGACTCAGCCACGAAGTGGTAGGCCACACAAGCTCACAGAATGGGACCGCTGAGTGCTGAAGAGCGTACAAATCGTCTGTCCTGGGTTGCAACACTTACTACTTATTTCCAAACTGCCTCTGGAAGCAACATCAGCACAATAACTGTTTGTCGGGAGCTTCGTGAAAAGAGTTTCCATGATCAAGCAGCCGCACACAAGCCTAAAATCAGCTTGCCCAATGCCAAGCATTGGCTGGAGGGGTGTAAACCGCACCGCCATTGAACGCTGGAACAGTGGAAATACATTCTCTGGAGTGATGAATCACGCTTCACCATCTGTCAGTCCGATGCAAGAATCTGGGTTTGGCGGATGCCAGGAACACGCTACCTGCCCAAATGCATAGTGCCAACTGTATAGTTTGTTGGAGGAGGAATAATGGTCTGGGGCTGTTTTTCATGGTTTGGGCTTGGCCCCTTAATTCCAGCAAAGGGAAATCTTAACGCTACAGCATAGAATAACATTCTAGATGATTTTAGTCACCTTGACAATCTTCTCTCAGGATCAGGAGCCTTGCAGAGAGACATATGGCCATGATGCAGCATTTTATTTAAAATCCCTGAAACTGTTCTGTAATGGGCAACACAGTATGTATAAATACTGTATGAATCATGAATCTTCCAGAGATGTCCATACACAGCTCTCAGACCTTCTCCAAAATGACTTTGCTTCTTTTCAACTCCGGCACCTTAGAGCTATACCGCACAAGCTCCACTTCCTCATCCATTGACCGTGTGGCAATAGCGACACCGCTTCCCATTAATTTTCAATGGAGGGAAAGCAGTGAGAAGCGTGGTGTGGGAGGCGGTGAAAAAGTTCAGCATTTCCCAGCTTCATGCAAATCACCAGCAGCG
Source organism: Oncorhynchus gorbuscha (assembly GCF_021184085.1). Lineage (NCBI taxonomy): Eukaryota > Metazoa > Chordata > Actinopteri > Salmoniformes > Salmonidae > Oncorhynchus > Oncorhynchus gorbuscha. Next base: position 25,775,895 of record NC_060173.1, on the reverse strand, counting down.
ACCCCTGTGCAATGACCATTTATTTTGAGTGGTTCCCATGACGAATTTGATGCTACGCAACCCAACGCTGGAGACTTTCTTCAGCAAAGATGGCTGACAAAAATACTAGGATGGAAGCAAATGTAAGTCATTATTTAAGTGATAATGCCAGAGAAGCCCGTGTTTGGAGAAAGATTTGGCATGGAACGAGACGAAGTCGAGTGCCGGCAAACCGTGCCATTATTTCCTCCAAACACCGGCTTCGAGAGCATTATCACTTTTATACAAGGGGTTACCAACATATTTAAAAAATGATTGAAATGTGAGATAATGTCTAAACTTTATTTTGATGAATTTATTCATACTATTTCATCCTTCCACAAGATATAGTCCCGACACAAATCTAGGGTTGCTACCCAAGCAGGCTCCACGTTCAATCTATTGGTTCGGTTGCCTAGTTAAAGAAAGGTTTTTAAAAAACGTTTAACAATTTAAAAACAGTGTATTGCGTAGTCAGATGGAACAGAGTAAATAGGCATTTTAACATCATAGATTTAGCCGGTGGTAATTTGTGGAATAGACACGGGCTGGAATGCGCTTTTAACCAATCAGCATTCAGGATTAGACCCACCGGTTGTATAAAACGTCATTACAAATCATTCAAATAATGCAAAATATGTACAGTATATGTATATGTATATGTTAGTTAATGTAAAGACCAGTGGCGACTGGTCATTCAGGCCAGTGGGGCAGAGCTACATTTTTTTGCAATTTTTTAAATAAAACGTTTGAGAGGGATTGCCTGTTTTGCATGTTATTTTGGCATTAATACGTGTCACGTATCAGTTTGAAAAAAATGTAAATAAAATAATAATCATTGACTTAATAAAGCTGCATACAAACATGGTCTCTTTTTTGCTATCTTGAGTAAGGCAGGTCCAAAAGGCAAGTGTTTCAGCCTAAATCAGTGGTGGTGGTGAGGCAACCAGCGGAAATACGGATCGTAGAGGTTGGTAATGTTCTCTAGATGCGCCGTGATTGGCTCAGTGTTCTGTCACTCATGGGGACACTACGTCACTGCCAAATCTAAGGGTAGAGCTCGAAAATTCACAACCTTGGGTGCTACCATAAAGTTACATTAGAAGTGCCCATCCAAGAGGGCTCAAGGTCATTGGCCACAGATAAAATTTTGTTAAATCACGCTATATATCTACAGTAGCTTTGATTGGACTGATCATGTCAACATCATACTTTCTAAATCTTAGCAAGCAGTCATCATCAATCATTTTTAATCCTTGTCATACGAACAGAATTAATGAAAATAAATTATAGATAAAACATGTCGTGGTCATCGGCCATTGGACATAAATATTACACAACAAGTTGGAAATCGCAAATTCAACAGTGAGTGGTTTGGAAGGAATCCGTGGCTAACTGCAAGCATTGTAAAGCAATGACTAGCCTGCTATTCAGTGGAGCGGCTGTGTGGTCCCAATTCTGGGTTTAAGGGTCTATTTTCCAAGCTTAAAATGATAAACATTCAACTTTGGCCATGCTGTCAATCCAGCATAATTTCTGCTGTCCTCAAAACAAGAGTTAACTCGGAACTGGGAAATCTGACTTCAGAGAGTTCAAGCCAACTGGGAACTTGTGAAAACTATCTGGGAAAATACATTTTGAACGGTCATCCAACTCGGAATTGTAATTCGGGAACTAGGGCCTCTTTCTAGAGCTATGACCTGAAGATCACAGACGTCATCATGATTCAACAGTTGTCTTGAAAGTACCATAAATCCAGAGGATGCCAGACTTTGATGACAAAGTTCGATGACAAACTTTTCCCACGAAGGACTGCCACGTCACCTTCCTGTTCAAGTGAGCACAACAAGGTGAGCCCAAAAATGTATTGTACGCTGCTGCATAAATGATGCAATATGCCAGGGAGATATGTATACTGTAGCTAAGAAAGTAATAGAATGGTATGTTGTGTAGTAAGCTGTTAGTAGCCTTTGTGCTTCACCCTAATAATTTGGTATATTTTCCCTTCTTAATTTAGCCTACTGTTTTGACTTGGTGGTGCACATGTAGCCTATAGCCTTTTTTAGAGAAATGTTATTGTAAGAGCTTTCATTGTCTGCTTATATGCACCCTTTATTTATCCTACGGTACTGACTTGGTGTACAGGGAGAACACTGTAAGAACGGCCCATGTTCTGAATTCTGTCACTGTACATTTCAAAAGTGCTGAACAAATAGTTATATTGACTAGTGATTAATGATTGCCTCTTATGCGCTTGTCATCCCCTTATGCCATAGTTTGTACATCTCAATTGTCAGTAGAAACCACATTTGTTTAAGCAAGTCAGTCATATTAGCTATGTTTTAAAAAGGCAGTAAATGAGGCTGAATTAACTGTTTCGCTACCAGACAAGGCTCTGCTGATAGCCAGGTGTAGCAGTGGTAAGGTGCTGGGACTGTTGAGACTCTGCTATTGGGGCAGCTTTACGTAGGACAGTTTGTCACCGTTATAGTGTAATTAATGTGTTGTTTAGTGTTGTGTTGTGTAGTGGCTTTACTGGCATGCATCCCTAACGTTTTTTTAGTTGTTTTCCCAACCAAGATTTACATGCTAAAATCTCCACTGGTAGAGACAAATCATTATGCATATTTTGTTGCCATAAAGTTAATTTACAAAAATCGGTATTTAGCAAGTTAGCTGTCTAGCTAATATTAGCCTGCTAGCTAGATTTATGGGCGTTGTGACATGAGTATGAAATTGTCAGTCATGTTGTTTAATGTTTTAGGGACTCCTAAGAAACCCCCCCAAAACAGTCTTGTGAAACAGTGGATGTAAAGAATCTAGTTAGCTAACGCATTTACTGCAAATTGAATGTACAATTTTGTAAGCTTGCCTTGCTAATATTTGCCATGCAATGCAGCTGAAGTAACGTACCTAGCTATTTTCTTGGCTGGAGGATAAAAAATACCTGTATGCATATTGATAGCTAGCTATGTAGCCGATCTGTGTATGAACCCTAAAAAGTTTGGAATAAGTATTAGTTCAGAGCCTAGCTATGAACCTCGGCTATCATAGCCGGTTATATCAAATCAAATAAAATTTATTTATATAGCGCTTCGTACATCAGCTGATATCTCAAAGTGCTGTACAGAAACCCAGCCTAAAACCCCAAACAGCAAACAACGCAGGTGTAAAAGCACAGTGGCTAGGAAAAACTCCCTAGAAAGGCCAAAACCTAGGAAGAAACCTAGAGAGGAACCAGGCTATGTGGGGTGGCCAGTCCTCTTCTGGCTGTGCCGGGTAGAGATTATAACAGAACATGACCAAGATGTTCAAATGTTCATAAATGACCAGCATGGTCGAATAATAATAAGGCAGAACAGTTGAAACTGGAGCAGCAGCACAGTCAGGTGGACTGGGGACAGCAAGGAGCCATCATGTCAGGTAGTCCTGGGGCACGGTCCTAGGGCTCAGGTCCTCCGAGAGAGAGAAAGAAAGAGAGAACTAGAGAGAGCATATGTGGGGTGGCCAGTCCTCTTCTGGCTGTGCCGGGTGGAGATTATAACAGAACGTGGCCAAGATGTTCAAATGTTCATAAATGACCAGCATGGTTGAATAATAGTAAGGCAGAACAGTTGAAACTGGAGCAGCAGCATGGCCAGGTGGACTGGGGACAGCAAGGAGTCATCATGTCAGGTAGTCCTGGGACATGGTCCTAGGGCCCAGGCCAGTTGAAACTGGAGCAGCAGCATGGCCAGGTGGACTGGGGACAGCAAGGAGTCATCATGTCAGGTAGTCCTGGGGCATGGTCCTAGGGCTCAGGTCCTCCGAGAGAGAGAAAGAAAGAGAGAAGGAGAGAATTAGAGAACGCACACTTAGATTCACACAGGACACCGAATAGGACAGGAGAAGTACTCCAGATATAACAAACTGACCCTAGCCCCCCGACACATAAACTACTGCAGCATAAATACTGGAGGCTGAGACAGGAGGGGTCAGGAGACACTGTGGCCCCATCCGAGGACACCCCCGGACAGGGCCAAACAGGAAGGATATAACCCCACCCACTTTGCCAAAGCACAGCCCCCACACCACTAGAGGGATATCTTCAACCACCGACTTCAAAACAGTCTGAAATGGCATTAATGAAGCCTATGGATTGAGTAGAATATAAGATAACTTTATTGTGCCAAGGATGCAAGTTGCATATACATGTAGTTATTACCAAGCATGAGACCCCCAGATTGTAACATATACATTGAATATATTCGCTGATCATTTACTCTACTTTGGCAAATAAAGCTGTGGTTCAGGAATGAATGTCTGTGAGACATTATTTTTCAGTCATATCCAATACCAGGAGTATCAAACTCTAGTCTTTGAATGATGCTGTGTCTGCATGTATGTACTGTATTACAATTATACACTTCAACAGTGTTTACCGATCCTGGTCCTGGGACATCAATGGTTACACATTGTAACTATGCAGTAGACTAGAAACATGATTTAACTAGTTAAAGGCTGATTTGCAATTCATATATACAGAAACAGAATAACAAAAAATAGTACACTACACTTCCTATGCATCATGTAAATACTCTAAAACCAGTTCATCTCAATATCTAATTTAACTTATCTGTACTGATCTGAGGACACAGGATAGGTGTAGTATTTAATCAAATGAGAGACTTAGTTTCAACCAGTAGAGAATGTGAAATGCTTTATTGAAAAAAGTTCATTATCCAAGTGTTATCAATACACAATACATGCATTACAAATATTATAATTATAATATTATATTATAAATACAACTTCAATCTGTACTTCTATGCACATCTGGTGTGCATTATAAAAACACAGGAAGAAAGAGGAGGTGGGGAGAGGTGTGAGAAAGAGTGTAAAAGACAGAAAGGGAAAGAGGTAAGAACAGAAAAGCAGGGAAGACAACATATGATTAACGAATTACAGTGCTGCCCTAATATTCTTTCAGTTCATCACAATTACATAATTGAGTCTCTAGCGATGTTTCTTAACCAGTCTTGGGCCCTCAGTTGGCCCGAAGGTTATCTCCGAGCAGGTGAGGTAATAATAATAATATATGCCATTTAGCAGACGCTTTTATCCAAAGCGACTTACAGTTATGTGTGCAGAGGTGGCGATGACGGGATGACGGGACTATGGATTGGCATCCATATGGATTGGCATCCTCTCATATCAAAACATACCTGCAAATGAGAGACAGATGGATAGAGAGATTAATTGATAGATAGATAGATAGATAGATAGATAGATAGATAGATAGATAGATAGATAGATAGATAGATAGATAGATGCATGTGCACACACATGTGAATGTGTAGCATGTGACAATAGCAGGATCATATCAAGGATAGTATCACAAATGAATACATAAATACCACTTGAAGCTTGATGATGGGTTTATCATTTGAACCAGCTGTGCAGTGCTGAGGCAAAACAAAAATGTGCACCTCTTTGAGTCCCCAGGACCAGGACTGAGAACCAGTGCTCTTCATTGTGACCTCTTCATCTGTAGACAGGCTTTCACAGCTCTGTATCTGAGGACAGAAAACATCACAAGAAACAGACTTCATTATACTCAAAATAGACATCACTGAATATTATGTTACTATTAAGCAGCCACGGCTTAGGTATTTGACATAGAGTTGAAGTCAGAAGTTTACATACACCTTAGCCAAATACATTTAAACTCAGTTTTTCACAATTCCTGACATTTAATCCTAGTAAAAATGCCCTGTTTTAGGTCAGTTAGGATCATCACTTTATTTTAAGAATGTGAAATGTCAGAATAATAGTTGAGAGAATTACTTATTTCCGCTTTTCTTTCTTTCATTACATTCCCAGTGGGTCAGAAGTTTACATACATTCAATTAGTATTTGGTAGCATTGCCTTTAAATTGTTTAACTTGAGTCAAACATTTCAGGTTGCCTTCCACAAGCTTCCCACAATAAGTTGGATGGATTCTGGCCCATTCCTCCTGACAGAGCTGGTGTAACTGGCCCTCCTTGCTCGCACACGCTTTTTCAGTTCTGCCCACACATTTTCTATAGGATTGAGGTCAGGGCTTTGTGATGGCCACTCCAATACCTTGACTTTGTTGTCCTTAAGCCATTTTGCCCCAACTTTGGAAGTATGCTTGGGGTCATTGTCCATTTGGAAGACCCATTTGCGACCAAGCTTTAACTTCCTGACTGATGTCTTGAGATGTTGCTTCAATATATCCACATAACTTTCCTCCCTCATGATGTCATCTATTTTGTGAAGTGCACCAGTCCCTCCTGCAGCAATGCACCCCCACAACATGATGCTGTCACCCCCGTGCTTCACGGTTGGGATGTGGGGTGTGTTCTTCAGCTTGCAAGCCTCCCCCCTTTTTCCTCCAAACATAATGATGGTCATTATGGCCAAACAGTTCTATTTTTGTTTCATCAGATCAGAGGACATTTCTCCAAAAAGTACGATCTTTGTCCCCATGTGCAGTTGCAAACCGTAGTCTGGCTTTTTATGGCAGTTTTGGAGCGTTGTCTTCTTCCTTGCTAAGCAGCCTTTCAGGTATGTCGATATAGGACATGTTTTACTGTGGATACAGATACTTTTGTACCTGTTTCCTCAGGCATCTCCACAAGGTCCTTTGCTGTTGTTCTGGGATTGATTTGCACTTTTCACACCAAAGTACATTCATCTCTGAGAGACAGAATGTGTCTCCTTCCTGATGGCTGTGTGGTCCCATGGTGTTTATACTTGCATACTATTGTTTGTACAGATGAACGTGGTACCTTCAGGCATTTGGAAATTGTTCCCAAGGATGAACCAGACTTGTGGAGGTCTACAAAAAATGTTTTTGTTGGGGGGGGGTCTTGGCTGATTTCTTTTGATTTTCCCATGATGTCAAGCAAAGAGGCACTGAGTTTGAAGGTAGCCCTTGAAATACATCCACAGGTACACCTCCAATTGACGCAAATTATGTCAATTAGCCTATCAGAAGCTTCTAAAGACATGACATAACTTTCTTGAATTTTCCAAGCTGTTTAAAGGCTCAGTCAACTTAGTGTATGTAAACTTCTGACACACTGGAATTGTGATAGACTGAATTATAAGTGAAATAATCTGTCTGTAAACAATTGTTGGAAAATTACTTGTGTCATGCACAAAGTAGATGTCCTAACCGACTTGCCAAAACTATAGTTTGTTAACAAGAAATTTGTGGAGTGGTTGAAAAACAAGTTTTAATGACTCCAACCTAAGTGTATGTAAACTTCCGACTTCAACTCTACTTCGTCTTATTGGTGGGGCTAGCAGCAGCCCCAGTTTAGATATTAAACATACTTCTTATAATTATTATTCCGCCACCTACTCCTCCTACGCCGTTCCAACTTCAGAACGTGCGGAATGGTCTGGATTGATTTGCATGTATACAACTTTTTGATATCTGCTATACTTTTTACGTTATACATTTGTTTGTTGTCTTTTTTGTCCCCCCATCCGCTAACATGGGATTTCTCAATGTTTTTAACCCTCTCCATTGTAACATCATCACTTTCAATTGTCATTTTCTCATGAAACCTTTGACGCAAATCAGATAACATAACCAAACCTCTCTAGCTAGCAAAGCTATAGCCAACACGGTGCTCGTTTTAGCACAGCCCTACATTTTTGTACTTTTTGGGCATTTTATGCTTTCCAGAGTAAATTCTTCTCGCTGCATAATGTCCCTCAAACTCATGTGATGATGGAATGTGATGATGGAACCTGAAATAATGGTGTCCAGGGTAAACAATGAGGATGGATTTGAGTGAACATCAAGGAATCTCAGTCTATTCAAAATTATTTGGTTCATCTCAGTAACTTCAAAGCACAGTCGGTCAAAAAAGTTCAATAAAGTTAACTGTGCTGCGCATGTCAACACTTGTGTAAGGGTGTGTGCTGGTGGCAGGGAAGTCAGGCGCAGGAGATCGAACTTGGTATAAACGGAGCAGTTAAATAAGTGCTCAAAAACTCCAAAAACCAAAATATACACAATAAAACAAGTGGGAACAAAACCCGTCGCACACCAGACATGTATTGCACAATGCTTACAAACAAACAATCACCGACAAGGACAATGAGGGGGAACAGAGTGTCAAATACACAACATGTAATGAATGGGATTGGAACCAGGTGTGATACAAAACCAAAGGAAAATGAAAAGAGGATCAGCGATGGCTAGAAGGTCGGCGACTTCGACCGCCGAACACCGCCCGAACAAGGAGAGGGACCAACTTCGGCGGAAATCGTGACAGCTTGTCTCCATTGTGTGTTAACTCTGCACCTTATCTGCGCATGTTTTCAAATCATGAACTGCATCAGTTTGCATTCAAATTGCTCTTAATTATTTTTGATTGAGTTGAGTAGTTCATTTTTTGTAATTGCAAGTGAAAACTATTTTTTTAAAATTAGTAGTCAGATATTAGGAAAAGCAATAGGGACGTTCCAACCAATTAGGTGCAGTTTGAGAAGTGTAAGTTGGTCCCCTAAATGTAGCTTTCTCTCATAAAGAGCACATGTTCAACATCACAAAACACTTGTTTAAAGATCTCAAGATTATTTTAAAAAGAATACCATAGTAAGTGCCTACCCACTGGACACACACTGGTTGAATAAACGTTGTTTCCACGTCATTTGAATGAAATGATGTTGAACCAACGTGGAAAAGAAGTTGAATTGATGTCTGTGCCCATTGGGTATTAAGTGTCAAATAAATGAACATGGTTGACCTTAACAGGGTTGACGATTTCATTTTATCAGCCCTAAATCCCCTTCACCAAAAAATGTAATTGTTAAAACAATTCTAGCCTGTCTATCTATGGGTAACAGGGTTGACGTATTATTCTAGCCTGTCTATCTATGGGTAACAGGGTTGACGTGTTATTCTAGCCTGTCTATCTATGGGTAACAGGGTTGACGTGTTATTCTAGCCTGTCTATCTATGGGTAACAGGGTTGATGTGTTATTCTAGCCTGTCTATCTATGGGTAACAGGATTGACGTGTTATTCTAGCCTGTCTATCTATGGGTAACAGGGTTGACGTGTTATTCTAGCCTGTCAGGGTTGATCTATGGGGTAACAGGGTTGATGTGTTATTCTAGCCTGTCTATCTATGGGTAACAGGGTTGATGTGTTATTCTAGCCTGTCTATCTATGGGTAACAGGGTTGATGTGTTATTCTAGCCTGTCTATCTATAGGTAACAGGGTTGATGTGTTATTCTAGCCTGTCTATCTATAGGTAACAGGGTTGACGTGTTATTCTAGCCTGTCTATCTATGGGTAACAGGGTTGATGTGTTATTCTAGCCTGTCTATCTATGGGTAACAGGGTTGATGTGTTATTCTAGCCTGTCTATCTATGGGTAACAGGGTTGATGTGTTATTCTAGCCTGTCTATCTATGGGTAACAGGGTTGATGTGTTATTCTAGTCTGTCTATCTATGGGTAACAGGGTTGATGTATTCTAGCCTGTCTATCTATGGGTAACAGGGTTGATGTTTATTCTAGCCTGTCTATCTATGGGTAACAGGGTTGATGTGTTATTCTAGCCTGTCTATCTATGGGTAACAGGGTTGACATGTTATTCTAGCCTGTCTATCTATGGGTAACAGGGTTGATGTGTTATTCTAGCCTGTCTATCTATGGGTAACAGGGTTGATGTGTTATTCTAGCCTGTCTATCTATGGGTAACAGGGTTGACGTGTTATTCTAGCCTGTCTATCTATGGGTAACAGGGTTGACGTGTTATTCTAGCCTGTCTATCTATGGGTAACAGGGTTGACGTGTTATTCTAGCCTGTCTATCTATGGGTAACAGGGTTGACGTGTTATTCTAGCCTGTCTATCTATGGGTAACAGGGTTGATGTGTTATTCTAGCCTGTCTATCTATGGGTAACAGGGTTGACGTGTTATTCTAGCCTGTCTATCTATGGGTAACAGGGTTGATGTGTTATTCTAGCCTGTCTATCTATGGGTAACAGGGTTGACGTGTTATTCTAGCCTGTCTATCTATGGGTGACAGGGTTGATGTGTTATTCTAGCCTGTCTATCTATGGGTAACAGGGTTGACGTGTTATTCTAGCCTGTCTATCTATGGGTGACAGGGTTGACGTGTTATTCTAGCCTGTCTATCTATGGGTAACAGGGTTGATGTGTTATTCTAGCCTGTCTATCTATGGGTAACAGGGTTGATGTGTTATTCTAGCCTGTCTATCTATGGGTAACAGGGTTGATGTGTTATTCTAGCCTGTCTATCTATGGGTAACAGGGTTGATGTGTTATTCTAGCCTGTCTATCTATAGGTAACAGGGTTGATGTGTTATTCTAGCCTGTCTATCTATGGGTAACAGGGTTGACGTGTTATTCTAGCCTGTCTATCTATGGGTAACAGGGTTGATGTGTTATTCTAGCCTGTCTATCTATGGGTAACAGGGTTGATGTGTTATTCTAGCCTGTCTATCTATGGGTAACAGGGTTGATGTGTTATTCTAGCCTGTCTATCTATGGGTAACAGGGTTGATGTGTTATTCTATGTGTTATTCTAGCCTGTCTATCTATGGGTAACAGGGTTGATGTGTTATTCTAGCCTGTCTATCTATGGGTAACAGGGTTGATGTGTTATTCTAGCCTGTCTATCTATGGGTAACAGGGTTGATGTGTTATTCTAGCCTGTCTATCTATGGGTAACAGGGTTGATCGTGTTATTCTAGCCTGTCTATCTATGGGTAACAGGGTTGATGTGTTATTCTAGCCTGTCTATCTATGGGTAACAGGGTTGATGTGTTATTCTAGCCTGTCTATCTATGGGTAACAGGGTTGATGTGTTATTCTAGCCTGTCTATCTATGGGTAACAGGGTTGACGTGCCTTATTCTTGAGCCTGTCTATCTATGGGTAACAGGGTTGACGTGTTATTCTAGCCTGTCTATCTATGGGTAACAGGGTTGACGTGTTATTCTAGCCTGTCTATCTATGGGTAACAGGGTTGATGTGTTATTCTAGCCTGTCTATCTATGGGTAACAGGGTTGACGTGTTATTCTAGCCTGTCTATCTATGGGTAACAGGGTTGATGTGTTATTCTAGCCTGTCTATCTATGGGTAACAGGGTTGACGTGTTATTCTAGCCTGTCTATCTATGGGTAACAGGGTTGATGTGTTATTCTAGCCTGTCTATCTATGGGTAACAGGGTTGATGTGTTATTCTAGCCTGTCTATCTATGGGTAACAGGGTTGATGTGTTATTCTAGCCTGTCTATCTATGGGTAACAGGGTTGATGTGTTATTCTAGCCTGTCTATCTATGGGTAACAGGGTTGGGTGTTACTATCTATGGGTTGAGGTTGATGTTTATTCTAGCCTGTCTATCTATGGGTAACAGGGTTGATGTGTTATTCTAGCCTGTCTATCTATGGGTAACAGGGTTGATGTGTTATTCTAGCCTGTCTATCTATGGGTAACAGGGTTGATGTGTTATTCTAGCCTGTCTATCTATGGGTAACAGGGTTGATGTGTTATTCTAGCCTGTCTATCTATGGGTAACAGGGTTGATTGTTATTCTAGCCTCTATCTATCTATATCTATGGGTAACAGGGTTGATGTGTTATTCTAGCCTGTCTATCTATGGGTAACAGGGTTGATGTGTTATTCTAGCCTGTCTATCTATGGGTAACAGGGTTGATGTGTTATTCTAGCCTGTCTATCTATGGGTAACAGGGTTGATGTGTTATTCTAGCCTGTCTATCTATAACAGGGTTGAATTCTAGTCTATCTATGGGTAACAGGGTTGATGTGTTATTCTAGCCTGTCTATCTATGGGTAACAGGGTTGATGTGTTATTCTATCTATGCCTGTCTATCTATGGGTAACAGGGTTGATGTGTTATTCTAGCCTGTCTATCTATGGGTAACAGGGTTGATGTGTTATTCTAGCCTGTCTATCTATGGGTAACAGGGTTGATGTGTTATTCTAGCCTGTCTATCTATGGGTAACAGGGTTGATGTGTTATTCTAGCCTGTCTATCTATGGGTAACAGGGTTGATGTGTTATTCTAGCCTGTCTATCTATGGGTAACAGGGTTGATGTGTTATTCTAGCCTGTCTATCTATGGGTAACAGGTTGACGTGTTATTCTAGCCTGTCTATCTATGGGTAACAGGGTTGATGTGTTATTCTAGCCTGTCTATCTATGGGTAACAGGGTTGATGTGTTATTCTAGCCTGTCTATCTATGGGTAACAGGGTTGATGTGTTATTCTAGCCTGTCTATCTATGGGTAACAGGGTTGACGTGTTATTCTAGCCTGTCTATCTATGGGTAACAGGGTTGACGTGTTATTCTAGCCTGTCTATCTATGGGTAACAGGGTTGATGTGTTATTCTAGCCTGTCTATCTATGGGTAACAGGGTTGACGTGTTATTCTAGCCTGTCTATCTATGGGTAACAGGGTTGATGTGTTATTCTAGCCTGTCTATCTATAGGTAACAGGGTTGACGTGTTATTCTAGCCTGTCTATCTATGGGTAACAGGGTTGATGTGTTATTCTAGCCTGTCTATCTATGGGTAACAGGGTTGACGTGTTATTCTAGCCTGTCTATCTATGGGTGACAGGGTTGACGTGTTATTCTAGCCTGTCTATCTATGGGTAACAGGGTTGACGTGTTATTCTAGCCTGTCTATCTATGGGTGACAGGGTTGACGTGTTATTCTAGCCTGTCTATCTATGGGTAACAGGGTTGATGTGTTATTCTAGCCTGTCTATCTATGGGTAACAGGGTTGATGTGTTATTCTAGCCTGTCTATCTATGGGTAACAGGGTTGATGTGTTATTCTAGCCTGTCTATCTATGGGTAACAGGGTTGACGTGTTATTCTAGCCTGTCTATCTATAGGTAACAGGGTTGACGTGTTATTCTAGCCTGTCTATCTATGGGTAACAGGGTTGACGTGTTATTCTAGCATGTCTATCTATGGGTAACAGGGTTGATGTGTTATTCTAGCCTGTCTATCTATGGGTAACAGGGTTGATGTGTTATTCTAGCCTGTCTATCTATGGGTAACAGGGTTGATGTGTTATTCTAGTCTGTCTATCTATGGGTAACAGGGTTGATGTGTTATTCTAGCCTGTCTATCTATGGGTAACAGGGTTGATGTGTTATTCTAGCCTGTCTATCTATGGGTAACAGGGTTGACGTGTTATTCTAGCCTGTCTATCTATGGGTAACAGTGTTGACGTGTTATTCTAGCCTGTCTATCTATGGGTAACAGGGTTGATGTGTTATTCTAGCCTGTCTATCTATGGGTAACAGGGTTGATGTGTTATTCTAGCCTGTCTATCTATGGGTAACAGGGTTGATGTGTTATTCTAGCCTGTCTATCTATGGGTAACAGGGTTGACGTGTTATTCTAGCCTGTCTATCTATGGGTAACAGTGTTGACGTGTTATTCTAGCCTGTCTATCTATGGGTAACAGGGTTGACGTGTTATTCTAGCCTGTCTATCTATGGGTAACAGGGTTGACGTGTTATTCTAGCCTGTCTATCTATGGGTAACAGGGTTGATGTGTTATTCTAGCCTGTCTATCTATAGGTAACAGGGTTGACGTGTTATTCTAGCCTGTCTATCTATGGGTAACAGGGTTGATGTGTTATTCTAGCCTGTCTATCTATGGGTAACAGGGTTGACGTGTTATTCTAGCCTGTCTATCTATGGGTGACAGGGTTGACGTGTTATTCTAGCCTGTCTATCTATGGGTAACAGGGTTGACGTGTTATTCTAGCCTGTCTATCTATGGGTGACAGGGTTGACGTGTTATTCTAGCCTGTCTATCTATGGGTAACAGGGTTGACGTGTTATTCTAGCCTGTCTATCTATGGGTAACAGGGTTGACGTGTTATTCTAGCCTGTCTATCTATGGGTAACAGGGTTGACGTGTTATTCTAGCCTGTCTATCTATGGGTAACAGGGTTGACGTGTTATTCTAGCCTGTCTATCTATGGGTAACAGGGTTGATGTGTTATTCTAGCCTGTCTATCTATGGGTAACAGGGTTGATGTGTTATTCTAGCCTGTCTATCTATGGGTAACAGGGTTGATGTGTTATTCTAGCCTGTCTATCTATGGGTAACAGGGTTGATGTGTTATTCTAGCCTGTCTATCTATGGGTAACAGGGTTGATGTGTTATTCTAGCCTGTCTATCTATGGGTAACAGGGTTGATGTGTTATTCTAGCCTGTCTATCTATGGGTAACAGGGTTGACGTGTTATTCTAGCCTGTCTATCTATGGGTAACAGGGTTGACGTGTTATTCTAGCCTGTCTATCTATGGGTAACAGGGTTGATGTGTTATTCTAGCCTGTCTATCTATGGGTAACAGGGTTGATGTGTTATTCTAGCCTGTCTATCTATGGGTAACAGGGTTGATGTGTTATTCTAGCCTGTCTATCTATGGGTAACAGGGTTGATGTGTTATTCTAGCCTGTCTATCTATGGGTAACAGGGTTGATGTGTTATTCTAGCCTGTCTATCTATGGGTAACAGGGTTGATGTGTTATTCTAGCTTGTCTATCTATGGGTAACAGGGTTGATGTGTTATTCTAGCCTGTCTATCTATGGGTAACAGGGTTGATGTGTTATTCTAGCCTGTCTATCTATGGGTAACAGGGTTGATGTGTTATTCTAGCCTGTCTATCTATAGGTAACAGGGTTGAGGTGTTATTCTAGCCTGTCTATCTATAGGTAACAGGGTTGATGTGTTATTCTAGCCTGTCTATCTATGGGTAACAGGATTGACGTGTTATTCTAGTCTGTCTATCTATGGGTAACAGGGTTGACGTGTTATTCTAGCCTGTCTATCTATGGGTAACAGGGTTGATGTGTTATTCTAGCCTGTCTATCTATGGGTAACAGGGTTGATGTGTTATTCTAGCCTGTCTATCTATGGGTAACAGGGTTGATGTGTTATTCTAGCCTGTCTATCTATGGGTAACAGGGTTGATGTGTTATTCTAGCCTGTCTATCTATAGGTAACAGGGTTGACGTGTTATTCTAGCCTGTCTATCTATGGGTAACAGGGTTGATGTGTTATTCTAGCCTGTCTATCTATGGGTAACAGGGTTGACGTGTTATTCTAGCCTGTCTATCTATGGGTGACAGGGTTGACGTGTTATTCTAGCCTGTCTATCTATGGGTAACAGGGTTGACGTGTTATTCTAGCCTGTCTATCTATGGGTAACAGGGTTGATGTGTTATTCTAGCCTGTCTATCTATGGGTAACAGGGTTGATGTGTTATTCTAGCCTGTCTATCTATGGGTAACAGGGTTGATGTGTTATTCTAGCCTGTCTATCTATGGGTAACAGGGTTGATGTGTTATTCTAGCCTGTCTATCTATGGGTAACAGGGTTGATGTGTTATTCTAGCCTGTCTATCTATAGGTAACAGGGTTGACGTGTTATTCTAGCCTGTCTATCTATGGGTAACAGGGTTGACGTGTTATTCTAGCATGTCTATCTATGGGTAACAGGGTTGATGTGTTATTCTAGCCTGTCTATCTATGGGTAACAGGGTTGATGTGTTATTCTAGCCTGTCTATCTATGGGTAACAGGGTTGATGTGTTATTCTAGCCTGTCTATCTATGGGTAACAGGGTTGATGTGTTATTCTAGTCTGTCTATCTATGGGTAACAGGGTTGATGTGTTATTCTAGCCTGTCTATCTATGGGTAACAGGGTTGATGTGTTATTCTAGCCTGTCTATCTATGGGTAACAGGGTTGACGTGTTATTCTAGCCTGTCTATCTATGGGTAACAGTGTTGACGTGTTATTCTAGCCTGTCTATCTATGGGTAACAGGGTTGACGTGTTATTCTAGCCTGTCTATCTATGGGTAACAGGGTTGATGTGTTATTCTAGCCTGTCTATCTATGGGTAACAGGGTTGATGTGTTATTCTAGCCTGTCTATCTATGGGTAACAGGGTTGACGTGTTATTCTAGCCTGTCTATCTATGGGTAACAGTGTTGACGTGTTATTCTAGCCTGTCTATCTATGGGTAACAGGGTTGACGTGTTATTCTAGCCTGTCTATCTATGGGTAACAGGGTTGACGTGTTATTCTAGCCTGTCTATCTATGGGTAACAGGGTTGATGTGTTATTCTAGCCTGTCTATCTATAGGTAACAGGGTTGACGTGTTATTCTAGCCTGTCTATCTATGGGTAACAGGGTTGATGTGTTATTCTAGCCTGTCTATCTATGCCTGTCTATCTATGTCTATCTATGGGTAACAGGGTTGACGTGTTATTCTAGCCTGTCTATCTATGGGTAACAGGGTTGACGTGTTATTCTAGCCTGTCTATCTATGGGTAACAGGGTTGACGTGTTATTCTAGCCTGTCTATCTATGGGTAACAGGGTTGACGTGTTATTCTAGCCTGTCTATCTATGGGTAACAGGGTTGACGTGTTATTCTAGCCTGTCTATCTATGGGTAACAGGGTTGACGTGTTATTCTAGCCTGTCTATCTATGGGTAACAGGGTTGACGTGTTATTCTAGCCTGTCTATCTATGGGTAACATTCTAGTGATGTGTTATTCTAGCCTGTCTATCTATGGGTAACAGGGTTGATGTGTTATTCTAGCCTGTCTATCTATGGGTAACAGGGTTGATGTGTTATTCTAGCCTGTCTATCTATGGGTAACAGGGTTGATGTGTTATTCTAGCCTGTCTATCTATGGGTAACAGGGTTGACGTGTTATTCTAGCCTGTCTATCTATGGGTAACAGGGTTGACGTGTTATTCTAGCCTGTCTATCTATGGGTAACAGGGTTGACGTGTTATTCTAGCCTGTCTATCTATGGGTAACAGGGTTGACGTGTTATTCTATCTAGGGTAACAGGGTTGACTGTCTATCTATCTATGGGTAACAGGGTTGATGTGTTATTCTAGCCTGTCTATCTATGGGTAACAGGGTTGATGTGTTATTCTAGCCTGTCTATCTATGGGTAACAGGGTTGATGTGTTATTCTAGCCTGTCTATCTATGGGTAACAGGGTTGATGTCTATCTATGTTATTCTAGCCTGTCTATCTATGGGTAACAGGGTTGATGTGTTATTCTAGCCTGTCTATCTATGGGTAACAGGGTTGATGTGTTATTCTAGCTTGTCTATCTATGGGTAACAGGGTTGATGTGTTATTCTAGCCTGTCTATCTATGGGTAACAGGGTTGATGTGTTATTCTAGCCTGTCTATCTATGGGTAACAGGGTTGATGTGTTATTCTAGCCTGTCTATCTATAGGTAACAGGGTTGAGGTGTTATTCTAGCCTGTCTATCTATAGGTAACAGGGTTGATGTGTTATTCTAGCCTGTCTATCTATGGGTAACAGGATTGACGTGTTAGTCTAGCCTGTCTATCTATGGGTAACAGGGTTGACGTGTTATTCTAGCCTGTCTATCTATGGGTAACAGGGTTGATGTGTTATTCTAGCCTGTCTATCTATGGGTAACAGGGTTGATGTGTTATTCTAGCCTGTCTATCTATGGGTAACAGGGTTGATGTGTTATTCTAGCCTGTCTATCTATGGGTAACAGGGTTGATGTGTTATTCTAGCCTGTCTATCTATAGGTAACAGGGTTGACGTGTTATTCTAGCCTGTCTATCTATGGGTAACAGGGTTGATGTGTTATTCTAGCCTGTCTATCTATGGGTAACAGGGTTGACGTGTTATTCTAGCCTGTCTATCTATGGGTGACAGGGTTGACGTGTTATTCTAGCCTGTCTATCTATGGGTAACAGGGTTGATGTGTTATTCTAGCCTGTCTATCTATGGGTAACAGGGTTGACGTGTTATTCTAGCATGTCTATCTATGGGTAACAGGGTTGATGTTATTCTAGCCTGTCTATCTATGGTAACAGGGTTGACGTGTTATTCTAGCCTGTCTATCTATGGGTAACAGGGTTGATGTGTTATTCTAGCCTGTCTATCTATGGGTAACAGGGTTGATGTGTTATTCTAGCCTGTCTATCTATGGGTAACAGGGTTGATGTGTTATTCTAGCCTGTCTATCTATGGGTAACAGGGTTGATGTGTTATTCTAGCCTGTCTATCTATGGGTAACAGGGTTGATGTGTTATTCTAGCCTGTCTATCTATAGGTAACAGGGTTGACGTGTTATTCTAGCCTGTCTATCTATGGGTAACAGGGTTGATGTGTTATTCTAGCCTGTCTATCTATGGGTAACAGGGTTGACGTGTTATTCTAGCCTGTCTATCTATGGGTGACAGGGTTGACGTGTTATTCTAGCCTGTCTATCTATGGGTAACAGGGTTGACGTGTTATTCTAGCCTGTCTATCTATGGGTAACAGGGTTGACGTGTTATTCTAGCCTGTCTATCTATGGGTAACAGGGTTGACGTGTTATTCTAGCCTGTCTATCTATGGGTAACAGGGTTGACGTGTTATTCTAGCCTGTCTATCTATGGGTAACAGGGTTGATGTGTTATTCTAGCCTGTCTATCTATGGGTAACAGGGTTGATGTGTTATTCTAGCCTGTCTATCTATGGGTAACAGGGTTGATGTGTTATTCTAGCCTGTCTATCTATGGGTAACAGGGTTGATGTGTTATTCTAGCCTGTCTATCTATGGGTAACAGGGTTGATGTGTTATTCTAGCCTGTCTATCTATGGGTAACAGGGTTGATGTGTTATTCTAGCTTGTCTATCTATGGGTAACAGGGTTGATGTGTTATTCTAGCCTGTCTATCTATGGGTAACAGGGTTGATGTGTTATTCTAGCCTGTCTATCTATAGGTAACAGGGTTGAGGTGTTATTCTAGCCTGTCTATCTATAGGTAACAGGGTTGACGTGTTATTCTAGTCTGTCTATCTATAGGTAACAGGGTTGATGTGTTATTCTAGCCTGTCTATCTATGGGTAACAGGGTTGACGTGTTATTCTAGCCTGTCTTTCTATGGGTAACAGGGTTGACATGTTATTCTAGCCTGTCTATCTATGGGTAACAGGGTTGACGTGTTATTCTAGCCTGTCTATCTATGGGTAACAGGGTTGACGTGTTATTCTAGCCTGTCTATCTATGGGTAACAGGGTTGACGTGTTATTCTAGCCTGTCTATCTACGGGTAACAGGGTTGATGTGTCATTCTAGCCTGTCTATCTATGGGTAACAGGGTTGACGTGTTATTCTAGCCTGTCTATCTATGGGTAACAGGGTTGATGTGTTATTCTAGCCTGTCTATCTATGGGTAACAGGGTTGACGTGTTATTCTAGCCTGTCTATCTATGGGTAACAGGGTTGATGTGTTATTCTAGCCTGTCTATCTATGGGTAACAGGGTTGACGTGTTATTCTAGCCTGTCTATCTATGGGTAACAGTGTTGACGTGTTATTCTAGCCTGTCTATCTATGGGTAACAGGGTTGATGTGTTATTCTAGCCTGTCTATCTATGGGTAACAGGGTTGATGTGTTATTCTAACCTGTCTATCTATGGGTAACAGGGTTGATGTGTTATTCTAGCCTGTCTATCTATAGGTAACAGGGTTGAAGTGTTATTCTAGCCTGTCTATCTATGGGTAACAGAGTTGATGTGTTATTCTAGCCTGTCTATCTATGGGTAACAGGGTTGATGTGTTATTCTAGCCTGTCTATCTATAGATAACCGGGTTGATGTGTTATTCTAGCCTGTCTATCTATGGGTAACAGGGTTGATGTGTTATTCTAGCCTGTCTATCTATAGGTAACAGGGTTGACGTGTTATTCTAGCTTGTCTATCTATGGGTAACAGGGTTGATGTGTTATTCTAGCCTGTCTATCTATAGGTAACAGGGTTGACGTGTTATTCTAGCCTGTCTATCTATGGGTAACAGGGTTGACGTGTTATTCTAGCCTGTCTATCTATGGGTAACAGGGTTGATGTGTTATTCTAGCCTGTCTATCTATGGGTAACAGAGTTGACGTGTTATTCTAGCCTGTCTATCTATGGGTAACAGGGTTGATGTGTTATTCTAGCCTGTCTATCTATGGGTAACAGGGTTAATGTGTTATTCTAGCCTGTCTATCTATGGGTAACAGGGTTGATGTGTTATTCTAGCCTGTCTATCTATGGGTAACAGGGTTGATGTGTTATTCTAGCCTGTCTATCTATGGGTAACAGGGTTGATGTGTTATTCTAGCCTGTCTATCTATGGGTAACAGGGTTGATGTGTTATTCTAGCCTGTCTATCTATGGGTAACAGGGTTGATGTGTTATTCTAGCCTGTCTATCTATGGGTAACAGGGTTGATGTGTTATTCTAGCCTGTCTATCTATGGGTAACAGGGTTGATGTGTTATTCTAGCCTTTCTATCTATGGGTAACAGGGTTGATGTGTTATTCTACCCTGTCTATCTATGGGTAAAAGGGTTGATGTGTTATTCTAGCCTGTCTATCTATGGGTAACAGGTTTGATGTGTTATTCTAGCCTGTCTATCTATGGGTAACAGGGTTGATGTGTTATTCTAGCCTGTCTATCTATGGGTAACAGGGTTGATGTGTTATTCTAGCCTGTCTATCTATGGGTAACAGGGTTGATGTGTTATTCTAGCCTGTCTATCTATGGGTAACAGGGTTGATGTGTTATTCTAGCCTGTCTATCTATGGGTAACAGGGTTGATGTGTTATTCTAGCCTGTCTATCTATGGGTAACAGGGTTGATGTGTTATTCTAGCCTGTCTATCTATGGGTAACAGGGCTGATGTGTTATTCTAGCCTGTCTATCTATGGGTAACAGGGTTGATGTGTTATTCTAGCCTGTCTATCTATGGGTAACAGGGTTTATGTGTTATTCTAGCCTGTCTATCTATGGGTAACAGGGTTGATGTGTTATTCTAGCCTGTCTATCTATGGGTAACAGGGTTGATGTGTTATTCTAGCCTGTCTATCTATGGGTAACAGGGTTGATGTGTTATTCTAGCCTGTCTATCTATGGGTAACAGGGTTGATGTGTTATTCTAGTCTGTCTATCTATGGGTAACAGGGTTGATGTGTTATTCTAGCCTGTCTATCTATGGGTAACAGGGTTGATGTGTTATTCTAGCCTGTCTATCTATGGGTAACAGGGTTGATGTGTTATTCTAGCCTGTCTATCTATGGGTAACAGGGTTGATGTGTTATTCTAGCCTGTCTATCTATGGGTAAAAGGGTTGATGTGTTATTCTAGCCTGTCTATCTATGGGTAACAGGGTTGATGTGTTATTCTAGCCTGTCTATCTATGGGTAACAGGGTTGATGTGTTATTCTAGCCTGTCTATCTATGGGTAACAGGGTTGATGTGTTATTCTAGCCTGTCTATCTATGGGTAACAGGGTTGATGTGTTATTCTAGTCTGTCTATCTATGGGTAACAGGGTTGATGTGTTATTCTAGCCTGTCTATCTATGGGTAACAGGGTTGATGTGTTATTCTAGCCTGTCTATCTATGGGTAACAGGGTTGATGTGTTATTCTAGCCTGTCTATCTATGGGTAACAGGGTTGATGTGTTATTCTAGCCTGTCTATCTATGGGTAACAGGGTTGATGTGTTATTCTAGCCTGTCTATCTATGGGTAACAGGGTTGATGTGTTATTCTAGCCTGTCTATCTATGGGTAACAGGGTTGATGTGTTATTCTAGCCTGTCTATCTATAGGTAACAGGGTTGATGTGTTATTCTAGCCTGTCTATCTATGGGTAACAGGGTTGATGTGTTATTCTAGCCTGTCTATCTATGGGTAACAGGGTTGATGTGTTATTCTAGCCTGTCTATCTATGGGTAACAGGGTTGATGTGTTATTCTAGCCTGTCTATCTATGGGTAACAGGGTTGATGTGTTATTCTAGCCTGTCTATCTATGGGTAACAGGGTTGACGTGTTATTCTAGCCTGTCTATCTATGGGTAACAGGGTTGATGTGTTATTCTAGCCTGTCTATCTATGGGTAACAGGGTTGACGTGTTATTCTAGCCTATCTATCTATGGGTAACAGGGTTGACGTGTTATTCTAGCCTGTCTATCTATGGGTAACAGGGTTGATGTGTTATTCTAGCCTGTCTATCTATGGGTAACAGGGTTGATGTGTTATTCTAGCCTGTCTATCTATGGGTAACAGGGTTGATGTGTTATTCTAGCCTGTCTATCTATGGGTAACAGGGTTGATGTGTTATTCTAGCCTGTCTATCTATGGGTAACAGAGTTTATGTGTTATTCTAGCCTGTCTATCTATGGGTAACAGGGTTGATGTGTTATTCTAGCCTGTCTATCTATAGGTAACAGGGTTGATGTGTTATTCTAGCCTGTCTATCTATGGGTAACAGGGTTGATGTTTTATTCTAGCCTGTCTATCTATGGGTAACAGAGTTGATGTGTTATTCTAGCCTGTCTATCTATGGGTAACAGGGTTGATGTGTTATTCTAGCCTGTCTATCTATGGGTAACAGGGTTGATGTGTTATTCTAGCCTGTCTATCTATGGGTAACAGGGTTGATGTGTTACTCTAGCCTGTCTATCTATGGGTAACAGGGTTGATGTGTTATTCTAGCCTGTCTATCTATGGGTAACAGGGTTGATGTGTTATTCTAGCCTGTCTATCTATGGGTAACAGGGTTGACGTGTTATTCTACCCTGTCTATCTATGGGTAACAGGGTTGACGTGTTATTCTAGCCTGTCTATTTATGGGTAACAGGGTTGACGTGTTATTCTAGCCTGTCTATGTCATGTTTTGTCTTAGATTGTCTTGTCATTTTGCTTTTCCCTCTGTTCATTTTCCCCCTGCTGGTCTTTTTAGGTTCGTTCCCCTTTTTCTCTCTCCCTTCCTCTCTCTCTTCTCTCTATCGTTCCGTTCCTGCTCCCAGCTGTTCCTATTCCCCTAATCAATCATTTAGTCTTCCCACACCTGTTCCCGATCCTTTTCCCTGATTAGAGTCCCTATTTCTCTCCTTGTTTTCCGTTCCTGCCCTGTCGGATCCTTGTCTATTGTTCACCGTGCTGTGTCTATGTATTGCCCTGTCGTGTCGTGTTTCCCTCAGATGCTGCGTGGTGAGCAGGTGTCTGAGTCTGCTACGTTCAAGTGCCTTCCCGAGGCAACCTGCAGTTCTTGATCAAGTCCAGTCTGTTCTCGTCATTACGAGTAGTATTATGCCTTTTGATTGTAAAGTTACTTTACTGGATTAAAGACTCTGTTTTCGCCAAGTCGCTTTTGGGTCCTCATTCACCTGCATAACAGAAGGATCCGACCAAGGAATGGACCCAGCGACTACAGATGCTCGTAACACTGCCGTCGAGATCCAAGGAGCCATGCTCGGGCAGACACGAGCAGGAATTGTCTGCTGCTCGCCATGCCGTGGAGAACCTGGCCGCTCAGGTTTCCGACCTCTCTGGACAGTTCCAGAGTCTTCGTCTCGTGCCACCTGTTACTTCCTGGCCTGCCGAGCCTCCGGAACCTAGGGTTAATAACCCACCTTGCTACTCCGGGCAGCCCACGGAGTGCCGCTCCTTTCTCACCCAGTGTGATATTGTGTTCTCTCTCCAACCCAACACATACTCTAGCGAGAGAGCTCGGGTTGCTTACGTCATTTCACTCCTTACTGGCCGGGCTCGAGAGTGGGGCACAGCTATCTGGGAGGCAAGGGCTGATTGTTCTAACAATTACAGCTATCTGGGAGGCAAGGGCTGATTGTTCTAACAATTACCAGAACTTTAAAGAGGAGATGATTCGGGTTTTTGACCGTTCAGTTTTTGGTAGGGAGGCTTCTAGGGCCCTGGCTTCCCCATATGCCAAGGTGATCGATCCATAACGGATTACTTCTATAGAGTTTCGCCACTCTTGCTGCCTCTAGTGACTGGAACGAGCCGGCGCTGCTTCGCCTCTCGTTTTCTGGAGGGACTCCACGCAGTGGTCAAAGATGAGATTCTCTCTCGGGAGGTTCCTTCCAGTGTGGACTCTTTGATTGCTCTCGCCATCCGCATAGAACGACGGGTAGATCTTCATCACCAAGCTCGTGGAAGAGAGCTCGCGCCTCAACGGTGTTTCCCTGCTCCGCATCGCAACCATCTCCCTCCTCTGGCCCAGAGACTGAGCCCATGCAGCTGGGAGGTATTCGTTTGCTCGACCAAGGAGAGGGAACGGAGGATCACCAACCGCCTGTGCCTCTATTGCGATTTGATGGACATTTTGTCAATTCATGTCCAGTAAAGGCCAGAGCTCATCAGTAAGCGGAGGGCTACTGGTGAGCGCTACTACTCAGGTCTCTTCATCTAGATCCTGTACTTCAGATGTCGGTCAATCTACGCTGGACCGGTTCGGGTGCTACATGCAGTGCCTTGATTGACTCTGGGGCTGAGGGTTGTTTCATGGACCCTAGGCATGGGCTCGAAACATGACATTCCTTTCAGACAGTTAGACAAGCCTACGCCCATGTTTGCCTTAGATGGTAGTCATCTTCCCAGTATCAGATTTGAGACACTACCTTAACTCTCACAGTATCTGGTAACCACAGTGAGACTATTTTTTTTGATTTTTCGTTCACCTTTTACACCTGTTTTTTGGGTCATCCCTGGCTAGTATGTCATAATCCTTCTAAATTGGTCTAGTAATTGCCTTATCCTATCTGTTTACGTTCTTCATGTGGTGTTTAATGTCTGATCCCTCCCATTTCTTCTGTCCCCACTTCTCAGGAGCCTGTTGACAGGAGTTGAGGAATATCAGTCTGCGCACGGTCTGAAGTCGGTCCCGAGCCAACTCACTTCCTCCTCACCGCATGATTGTAGTATTGATCTCCTTCCGGGGACCACTCCTCCTAGTAACTCCTTCTTCGGCTCCCGAACGTAAGGCTCTCGAGTTATTTATCTGTGTCTGGCTGTTCTTCAGTAGGCTTCTTCTCTGGCCAAGTTCTTTTTTGTTAAGGAAGGACATCCCGGTGTTCGAGGCTGAATGACATCGGTTGAATCGTCTATTCGCCCCCTTATGCATCAGCTTTTGGTGGCCGAGCCAGGTGCTTTAGCGTGACACGCGCGCTTCGTGGCATGCTTGTTTTAACACTGACGTTAGGGCATTTTGAGTACTGGGTTCTGCGCAGACTTAGTTAATGATGTTCTGGGTAACTTTGTTTTTGTCCTCCTGCCGGTTTTCTCAGATGTTCAGCTCCCTTTCTGTCGGTTCTCCTGCCGGTCGTCTCAGACCGCTCCCATTCCGTCGACCATGGTCTCACATCGCCCTAGACTTCATTACCGGTCTGCCTTTGTCTGCGGGGAAGACTGTGATTCTTACGGTTGTCGATAGGTTCTCTAAGGCGGCACATTTCATTCCCCTCGCTAAACTTCCTTCCGCTAAGGAGACGGCACAAATCATCATCGAGAATGTGTTCAGAATTCATGGCCTCCTGTTATCTGACGCCGATGTTTCAGACAGAGGCCCGGCAATTCACGTCACAGTTTTGGAGGAACCTTGAGTTCTGTCGTTTGATTGGTGTTTTTCGTCCGTCAGTCTCTCTTATCCCGTCTGTTTAGTTCTTCTGGGTTTCATCCCCAGTCTGGGGAATTGAAAGACGGTCAAGCAGAGTCCTAGGGCCAATCAGACTGGTCATCCCGGTGTTCGCACTCTTGCGTCTATTCGCCAGCGCTTTTGGTGGCCGCAGCCTTTCTTTCAGAAACCCTGCGTCTTGGGCAGAACAGCTCCCCATGGGCAGAAGACGCTCACAATAGGTTCTCTAAGGCTTTCCTTCCCTCGTCTGCTACCGGGTTATCTCCGTTTCAGAGTTTTGGAGGGAGTTCTGTCGTTGAGTCTGGGTTACCAGCCTCCTCTGTTCTCATCCCAGCTTGCCGAGCAACGCAGAGAGGGCCAATCCAGCGTTCCCTCCGCTCAAGCGTTTGTCCAACGTTGTGAGCGCACCTGGAGGAGGGTGAGGTCTGCACTTTGCCGTTACAGGGCACAGACTGTGAGAGCCGCCAATAAACGCAGGATTAAGAGTCCAAGGTATTGTTGCGGCCAGAGAGTGTGGCTTTCCACTCGCAACCTTCCTCTTACGACAGCTTCTCGTAAGTTGACTCCGCGGTTCATTGGTCCGTTCCGTGTCTCCCAGGTCGTCAATCCTGTCGCTGTGCGACTGCTTCTTCCGCGACATCTTCGTCGCGTCCACCCTGTCTTCCATGTCTCCTGTGTCAAGCCCTTTCTTCGCACCCCCGTTCGTCTTCCCTCCCCCCTCCCGTCCTTGTCGAGAGCGCACCTATTTACAAGGTACGTAGGATCATGGACATGCGTTCTCGGGGACGGGGTCACCAATACTTAGTGGATTGGGAGGGTTACGGTCCTGAGGAGAGGAGTTGGGTTCCATCTCGGGACGTGCTGGACCGTTCACTTATTGATGATTTCCTCCGTTGCCGCCAGGATTCCTCCTCGAGTGCGCCAGGAGGCGCTCGGTGAGTGGGGGGGTACTGTCATGTTTTGTCTTAGATTGTCTTGTCATTTTGCTTTTCCCTCTGTTCATTTTCCCCCTGCTGGTCTTTTTAGGTTCGTTCCCCTTTTTCTCTCTCCCTTCCTCTCTCTCTTCTCTCTATCGTTCCGTTCCTGCTCCCAGCTGTTCCTATTCCCCTAATCAATCATTTAGTCTTCCCACACCTGTTCCCGATCCTTTTCCCTGATTAGAGTCCCTATTTCTCTCCTTGTTTTCCGTTCCTGCCCTGTCGGATCCTTGTCTATTGTTCACCGTGCTGTGTCTATGTATTGCCCTGTCGTGTCGTGTTTCCCTCAGATGCTGCGTGGTGAGCAGGTGTCTGAGTCTGCTACGTTCAAGTGCCTTCCCGAGGCAACCTGCAGTTCTTGATCAAGTCTCCAGTCTGTTCTCGTCATTACGAGTAGTATTATGCCTTTTGATTGTAAAGTTACTTTACTGGATTAAAGACTCTGTTTTCGCCAAGTCGCTTTTGGGTCCTCATTCACCTGCATAACAGTCTATCTCTGGGTAACAGGGTTGATGTGTTATTCTAGCCTGTCTATCTATGGGTAACAGGGTTGATGTGTTATTCTAGCCTGTCTATCTATGGGTAACAGGGTTGATGTGTTATTCTAGCCTGTCTATCTATGGGTAACAGGGTTGATGTGTTATTCTAGCCTGTCTATCTATGGGTAACAGGGTTGATGTGTTATTCTAGCCTGTCTATCTATGGGTAACAGGGTTGATGTGTTATTCTAGCCTGTCTATCTATGGGTAACAGGGTTGATGTGTTATTCTAGTCTGTCTATCTATGGGTAACAGGGTTGATGTGTTATTCTAGCCTGTCTATCTATGGGTAACAGGGTTGATGTGTTATGCTCAACCCGTTCCGTTCTCCACCACAAAACACCAGAAAATCGCCAAAAAGAATAAAACCAGTTCACCTGCTTTTAGACTATGATTTGACTATTAGATGTTCAATTTTCTGGAGAGAAAAAAATAAAAATTGAAATAAGTAGTTTCACCATATTAAAATGAGAATTCAGTTCACTTAACAGGGTTGATCTAAAATTATGGACAGATGTAAATTAACCACTAATCACATGAAATAAACAATAATCTTCAAAAATGACTTTGTCAAGCAACCAAATAACTAGGACTTTACAATGATTGTGAAATTTGGAGAAATGTTGAGATTAAGTGTGTTAAAATCTTCTTAGAGGTGAATACTACATTTACAGATTCTCCATCTGGTGTATACTAAAGGGGACTTATATAACAGGCTTTTAAAATTCATTTGGTGTGCAATTTCTACTTAAAATATCGAAGGGATGCAAAAGACACCCATTTCGTGGAACGACCCAATAGCTTAGATACTAGTTATAAATGTGCCAGTCATAGGAAAACTGGTGAATTTTCATTTCTCATCTGAGCAACTTGTTTCCTGCACATTCCGTAAATGTTAACATGAGGTGTGGCATTGCAGCCCACAACAAAGGCAAACTACAGCCCAGGTGCTGCTTTAAGTGGAAACATTCCACTTATTCCCCACATCATGACAAGACTTGTCTTGGTGGAGTTCTAAGGACCCAATGCATTTAGAACAGGGTTAGTCAGGCACAACATTTGTTTAAAACTTGGTTTTGACCCAAGTTAATGGTTTGATATGATTTTGATATTTATTTTGATCACCATTAGCTGTTCTGTTACAATCACTTCTGCTCTTCCTGGTGTCCACAAACTGTGTGCTATTCAAGTGTTTTCATTGTCCTTCACTTCATTGTCCTTCACTTGTGTTTCACTCCATTAATGAAAAACTATCCATCATTTGCTTGTTTCATTTGGTTGTGACACTTTGTTGTCTTACCTATTGAGAGAAACCATGTATTTTGGTTGCCAAGATTAACAATCATATTGTTTGACAAAAATGTACAAAGTTATATGACCATCTATTCTGAAATCGTTTGTTTGGTTGGCAACAAATTACTGGAGCCAAATAAGGAGGAGGACATGAGAGGTAGGCTACATTGCACGAGCGTCTAATTGTGTGTATGAGACTGTTTCAAATCAAATCAAATTGTATTGGTCACATACACACGGTTAGCAGATGTTATTGTGAGTGTAGTGAAATGCTTGTGCTTCTAGTTCCGACAATGCAGTAATATCTAACCAGTAATCTAACAAATTCACAACCACTTTCTTATACACACAAATTTGAAGGTATGAAGAAGAATATGTACATATAAATATATGGATGAGCGATGGCCATGCGGCATATGCAAGATGCAGTAGATGGTATAGAATACAGTATATCCATATGAGATGAGTAATGTAGGATATGTAAAATTTATTAAAGTGGCATTATTTAAAGTGACTAGTTATACCATTATTAGGTCCATTTATTAAATTGGCCAGAGATTTGAGTCTGTGTTTGAGCCTCTCTATGTTAGTGATGGCTGTTTAAGTCTGATGACCTTGAGATAGAAGCTGTTTTTCAATCTCTCGGTCCCAGCTTGGATGCACTTATACTGACCTCGCCTTCAGTGATGTTACAGTGTGGGTTTTTTACCCCCTGTGATTTTTGGCGTATGGGGCTTTTTATTGTGGGTGTTGCCTCAAAGTTACTTTAAAGTTTAAAGTTAAAAGTTAAAAGTTCCTCAAATAAGGAGCTGAGTGGGATGGTGAAACTGAGGAAGATCTACTCTAACCAGACATCGGTCATTAAAACAGAGCATGTGGACTGTTGTAGGGCTGACAACATGTGAGGGAAAGAAGGAAGCAACATCAAGTCCAGATGTGTTGATGTGGTACTGGTTGTTTATCTGACAAAACAGTAAAACAATTTCCACACTAAAGCCAGTCGAAGTCCATGAGTGTATTTATTATAACTTGTCTTATTATAGAAATAAACATGCAACAGTGTATTTAACCTTTATATGCATGCATGACTGTGATATTTTCAGAACCCACGTGTCATACAGATGGTTGTAATAGTGTTCTCAGACAGGCTACTCCTCTCTTTACCCCATTCTTGGCTCAGGGGAAATGCAGTCTGCATTCCTCTGTCTGGAATGTTACAATCAAACAGTATAGACATCAACTCCAGTAAACAAGATACTGAAGACTCAAGCATTGAAGTACAAAAACTACAAATATCTTTATTCAAAGGTTGTGTGTAGTTTTTGTTGCTCACTTTTTGATGAGCATTAGGCAATGTCCAGATAATTTTCACAGTCACATTAAGACATGACATTGTACTAGATAGGTGTCACGACTTCCGCCGAGGTCGGTCCCTCTCCTTGTTCGGGCAGCGTCGATGTCACCGGTCTTCTAGCCATCGCCGATCCACCGATCACCGATTCCATTTGTTTTGTCTTGTTTTCCCGCACACCTGGTTTTTATTCCCTCATTACTCATCTTGCATATAATCCTCTGTTTCCCCCCATGTCTGTGTGTGGAATTGTTATATGTAAATGTATGTGTACTCCAGGCTGGTTTGCGCGGGGTTATTGTAACTCGTGTGTGTTTCGTTTTTCTTAGTACCGTGTTTTGTTCTCCTCAATAAAGGGCTCCGTTTGCTACCCATTTCTGCTCTCCTGCACCTGACTTCCCTGTCGCCAGTTACGCAATCCTTTACAATAGGTCAGAATTGCTGATGTCAAACAGTATACTTCGAAGGGAATGGCATGTATACTGCTCTTGTCTGTGTGGTAACATAATGAGTGTATCACTTCTCTTTTCAAGAATAAAAGTTAAAAAATAAAACCATTAAACCCTGTGCAGATTTACCATGGAATCTACTGGTGTTGGTATGGGGAGTGTGGTTCTGGGGTTTTTGGGGGTGGGTTGGGAGTTATTTCAGACAGGGATGTGAAATATTGTTTTAGTTTTTATATTTTCAACTTCTGTGAGCAAGAACTAATAGTGAGTCAGGAAAATGCTGCAGTTTGTATCTGAAAATTGACTCTGACAGTAAACAACTTTATAGTGTCACATGACTTTCAGGGCTGTTTGAATGTAGACATTTTACACAATGCACATTTAATCATGATGTTGGGATACTATTATCATCGTCTTTGTTACAAAAGTCCCAACTCTTGTTGTGATAATAATAGACTATTCTGTGTAAACTTTTTTTGGAACCATAAAAACATGGCTGATAAGACCAACAAATTACATTAGCACTCAGAATTGGAAAAATAACAACATCCACATAAAGATGAAAAGACATAGATTAAACTAAAAAGCCCGGATTTTGTCATTCATATCCTTTCCTTTAGAGAATGGAGTGATGACAGAGGCCGATGAAGAGAAGAGAGCAACTTACGTGCTGTGTCCTGCCTGAATATGCACACAAACAACACGCCGATATCACTCTTTTACACAACACACCCCTGCGTCACCCCAACACACCCACCTCACTAGATCAAAGTGGGAGAGTTACCTGCACTTTTGTCATAAAAGCCAAAGTAGCAACATTTCTGCATTGTCAGGGTCTTATTGGAAGGTGGCCAGCTAAGGCATGAAAGAAATCCAAGCAGAGGTTACTCAGAATCAGATTACAGTCTTTAATCTGAGCTGTAAAATAAAGGGAGGATGAAAGTGCCGCTTTCATGAAAAAGTACAGCTTCTAAATAGAGCCAATGTCGGTGCAGAAGCAGAGGCCATTTAGAAACCCCAGTAGTAGTAAAAAGTAATTGCTCCATGCTTTGTCACTGCTGATATTGATATAAAATGGAAGCCCCCACGCTGCCTTTGAAAGGTAACAATTAAACTTTACTTCACTAAAGAGCACCTGTGATTACTGAAAACGTCAAAAGGATGTCTGGGGACAGTCAAATCGAGGCTCGGAATGCCCATCCGATATGTGTGAGTTTTAATATAGCAAAATGTAGATACTATATGCTGACTCACTGACATTGAATTTCTTACCTTGTCACAGTTTGGCAGGGATAATGTTTTATAGCTTTGATTGAGGGTAAAATGGCTTAGTTTGCAGCGAAACTCAAATATAACCAGTCAATAAATGAGGAATGCCACATCCTGCTCTCTCAAATCTGTCTGTGCGTCTGTGTTGTTGTTTTTCATTTCCTAAGGATACGGCTTCATCTGGGAATGTTCCACGTCCCACGCCAAGAAATTCCTTTCAGTCCCTGTCTCAGAGACCTGCCAACTTAGTGAGCTCTGGATCAACAAGTAAGAATAGTGATGAAGGTGTGAGGAGAAAATTAGCTTTCCAGAAGTACAAGAGAATAGGCAGTTGTCTGCATTTCTTAGCATACTCCGTGGAGTCAAATCCTTAAATTCACATTTTATGTTTCTCTTAAACTGATAGTGCATGAAAAATCTAAGATATTAATCTCACATTTGTATGGATGACCTCCTTTGTAATCCCCTCTACCCATCCCGACCACCCAACCACCCGAGCCACCCAACCACTCACCTCATTTGTACTCTTTTGTACCTACCTCTAAAGGCCTGCCATCATTGGTCATTAATTCAGCTCTGAAGCCCCCTCTGCCTCCGGCAGAGCAGGAGAGGCCTGTCACCACATCTCCCCAGCCTTGGCTCAGTGTGGGCAGGATAGTGACCATGGACACTCAAAGAGAAAGGTGTGAATATCTCAAAAATTATACTGTACTCTTACATAATCTTTACTAGTTATGTTCTTATTGCTTTAGCCATGCCATCCTGTGGTGGATGAAATATATTCTCTTCCTCCAGGGCTGCTGATGTTCTCTTTGACAGCTTTGCCTCTAATGGGAGAGTCGGCATGAACCCGTTTTTTGAGGTAGCTAGTAATTGCTATTGCTAAAGAGACCTGAACAAGAAGCAGCATCCACAAAGATAAACTACAATGACAAACAAACAATATATTTACTCTACATTCTCTTCCTCCATAGACAGTGTGGAGCTCAGGCCTACAACGATCCGACCCCAGAATCAAGAACTGCTACTTCCGTATGAAGAAACTGAAGGATCATATACTGCACGTGTAGCCCCATGGGAAGTCTTGTTTCACGTGCTGAGCTCCCTAATGCCACCATTGATTCTGTGTTGGCGTGAGACTTAAACCATGACGTCCCTTTTCATATTTACATATAGATTCCTCCAAGTGGGGGGAAATATCATACAGCAGTACACAAAGACAGAATTTGTCTTTGCATTATGTGTTTGCAAAGGTTATTAGGAAAAAAGGAATGGGACATCTGAACAATACATCCAATTACCTAGTAGTAGATTTCAATCTATGATTTGCATGGTTACTCATCATATAAGGCTGACTCATTGCATAATGTAATATATCCCTCGCAAATGAATAACTTTTTAAAAGTTCCAGCACATGATTTTAGGACTAAAATATGAAATTCATCTCACCCCATGGCCATCTCTCTCTTCCACCCACCTCTCTCTTCCGCTCTCCTCTTTCCCGTCATGCATTAGTCACGTTAAATTTGCGTTGCTCTCTGTCTGGACAGGGCAAAGCATTCTGTCTCAAGGCTTAATGCTGACACACATCTCCCCCTTTGGTTGCAGCAATGCTTTCCAGGCTACACAATCCTGACAGCAACAGCAATGAAAACTTTTCACAGTCAGAGGTCTTGGTATATAATATAATATATGCCATTTAGCAGACGCTTTTATCCAAAGCGACTTACAGTCATGTGTGCATACATTCTACGTATGGGTGGTCCCGGGGATCGAACCCACTACCCTGGCGTTACAAGCGCCATGCTCTACCAACTGAGCTACAGAATCAGGCATTAACATAACACTCTGCAATGGCTGAAGTCATCCTGCTAAGTAGCGGTGCAGGTCATTAAGGTCAAATAGTAAAGTTTGGGACCAGTTGCCAGGTTTTTAACTACTTACATGGGATGGCTCACTGATAGTAATCCACGATAATCAACTATTTCAAAAAGCATTTCTCTACAGCTGGCCATGCTTTCCACCTGGCTACCTGTTAGGAATATTATGAATAAATGAATAAACAATATCCTCATTTTAAATAGAACTGTAACTAAGTAAACGTATACTCTGTTTGATTATATCTGATTAACAATATGAGTTCATAAGAAGGGATTGTGTGACACAGACAAGGAGTAATTAAAGTTAATGAACACCATTCCAACTAGGCAGAAAGGAATGGGTTGTGGTTTAAGTAAGCAGATAAGGTAGTTAACCTGTGGTTGAACCGACAAAACTTAGCTCTGGGGTGTTTAAGATAAGACAGTGAGTGCATTCCTAGGTTTTCTGTTAATTAGAACTGTCAGCTAAGTGGTGTTTGATAATGTTGAGGGGTCAAAAGTTAATTAAGTTGTGTTGTGTGTCCTGTGTATGTGCTAGTGAGTCAGAATGAACTTTGAATTAACTTTTAAAGTTCCCCCTTGTCTCGGTGGAGAGGATGAGATTCATTTTAGAAGCAATGAAATGACGTCATGTTATTGTATATAAACTGTTGCTCGTGGTAACGTGGCAGCGTGCTCCGAGAAAAAATACTTTTATCTATTATTGATAAGACTGGTCTCCGTCTATTTTATGCAAACAAGAATCTTACAAATTCTCATAAAATAGATTAAGAGAATTCAATTCATGAAAACATATTGGAATAATTAAATTACAGTAACACTGCCCCAACCCCGTGTAACGCCTGCTCCCGCTCTTCCCCCCTGTCGTTCGTGGACGCCAGGTTGCCCTGCATTATTCACTTCTGTCGCCATCATTTATGCACTCCTGCCTTCCCTCGTCACGCACTTCAGCGATATTGGACTCACCTGGACTCACTCAATCACCCGTTTATTACCTCCCCTATATTTGTCAGTTCCCCAGCTCTGTTCCCCGCGGCTGCATTGTTTGTCATATGTCCGTGTTACTGTGCTGACACTGTTCCTGTCTTGTTCAATGTTGTTTCCCAAATAAATGTCTGATTCCCCGTACCTGCTTATCCTGTCCAGCATCAGTCCTTACAGAATGCAGCAGCCATTACACAAAGCATTGGGGAGTACTGCTGTTCCAGTTTGTGGTAACATCGGTCCTGGGTCGCCGCCGATGGAACCGGTGGTGCCTAGCCAGCTTCCACGCCCTCGCTGGCTCGAGAGGTTTCCTTGCCCCGTTTGGCTCGGAAGGCGCCCATCCCACGTCGGGCTTCAGCCGGATCGTCAGGTCTTGTTCGCCCAGCCGGCCCATGAGTTTTCTTGTTTTGCTGGTGACGTCGAGCTTGGATTCCACCGCCAATGAAACCAGGTGTGCCTAAGCCAGCTCGTCAGGCTTCCACGTCCTAGCTGGCTCGAGAGGTTTTCTTGCCTCGGTTGGCTCAGCAGGTTCCCATCCCACTTCATGCTCCGCCGGATCATCGGGCTTCCACGCCGCAGCGGTATCGACAGGCGTTCATGCCTCAGCTGGATCGTCAGGCTCCTATGCCTCATCCGGCTCACCAGGCTCCCACGCCCCTGCCGGTTTGTGGGAAGTTTACCCCCAGCCAACTTGCCCAGCCCCCATATCTCGGCCGGCTCACCCTGGTGGGACACCGGGTAACGCCCCTAGGGTGGGGGGAGGGGGCGTACTGTCATGCCTGCTCCCGCTCTTCCCGGCTGCCCTGCATAATGCAATTCTGCCACATTAATTTACATACACCTGCCTTCCTCATCACGTGTTTTAGAAATATTGGACTCACCTGAACTCACTCAACCCCTTTTATTACTTCCCCTATATTTGTCAGTTCCCCAGCTCTGTTCCCCACGTCTGCATTGTTTGTCAT
The DNA here is from genome assembly GCF_021184085.1 of Oncorhynchus gorbuscha. Taxonomy (NCBI): domain Eukaryota; kingdom Metazoa; phylum Chordata; class Actinopteri; order Salmoniformes; family Salmonidae; genus Oncorhynchus; species Oncorhynchus gorbuscha. Next base: position 25,740,631 of record NC_060173.1, on the reverse strand, counting down.
ATGTCCGTGTACCCGTGTACTGACGCTGTTCCTGACTAGTTCTATGTCGTTTCCCGAATAAATGTCTGACTCCCCGTACCTACTTCACCTGTCCGGCATCGCCCCTTACACCCCGGCCAACAGCTCTGCACCCCCCGCAGCAACTGGCCCAAGCCCCCCCCCTGAAATCCAGACAGCTGATGTTCTAAAAGAGCTGCAAAATCTGGATCCCTACAAATCAGCTGGGCTAGACAATCTGGACGCTCTCTTCCTAAAATGATACACCGGCATTGTTGCAACCCCTATTACTAGTCTCTTCAACCTCTCTTTCATATCACCTGAGATTCCTAAAGGTTGGAAAGTGGCTGCGGTCATCCCCCTCTTCAAAGGGGGAGAGCCTCTAGACCCAAACTGTTACAGACCTATATCTATCCTGCCCTGCCTTTCTAAAGTCTTTGAAAGCCAAGTGAACAAACAGATCACCAACCATTTCGAATCCCACCGTACCTTCTCAGCTATACAATCGGGTTTCCGAGCTGGTCACAGTTGCACCTCAGCCACGCTCAAGGTCCTAAACAATATCATAACCGCCACCGATAAAAGACAGTATTGTGCAGCCGTCTTCATCGACCTGGCCAAGGCTTTCGACTCTGTCAATCACCGTATTCTTATCGGCAGACTCAACAGCCTTGCTTTCTTTATTGACTGCCTCGCCTGGTTCACTACCTACTTCTCAGATAGAGTTCAGTGTGTCAAATCGGAGGGCCTGTTGTCTTGACCTCTGGCAGTCTCTGTATGGGGGTGCCACAGGGTTCAATTCTCGGGCCAACTTTTTTCTCTGTATATATCAATGATGTCGCTCTTGCTGCAGGTGATTCTTTGATTCACCTCTACGCAGACAACACCATTCTGTATACATCTGGCCCTTCTTTGGACAATGTGTTACAAACCTCCAAACAATCTTCAATGCCATACAACACTCCTTCCGTGGCCTCCAACTACTCTTAAAGGCTAGTAAAACTAAATGCATGCTCTTCAACCGATCGCTGCCTGCACCCGCCCGCCCAAGTAGCATCACTACTCTGGACGGTTCTGACTTAGAATATGTGGACAACTACAAATACCTAGGTGTCTGGCTAGACTGTAAACTCTCCTTCCAGACTCATATTAAGCATCTCCAATCCAAAATTAAATCTAGAATCGGCTTCCTATTTCACAACAAAGCCTCCTTTACTCATGCTGCCAAACATACCCTCATAAAACTGACTATCCTACCGATCCTTGACTTCGGCGATGTCATTTACAAACTAGCCTCCAACACTTTACTCAGAAAATTGGAAGCAGTCTATCACAGTGCCATCTGTTCTGTCACCAAAGTGACAAACATACTACCCACCACTGCAACCTGTATGCTCTCGTTGGCTGGTCCTCGCTACATATTCATCGCCAAACCCACTGACCCCAGGTCATCTATAAGTCTTTGCTAGGTAAAGCTCTGCCTTATCTCAGCTCACTGGTCAACATAGCAACACCCACCCGTAGCAGGCGCTCCAGCAGGTATATTTCACTGGTCATCTCCAAAGCCAACACCTCTTTGGCCGCCTTTCCTTCCAGTTCTCTGCTGCCAATGACTGGAACGAATTGCAAAAATCACTGAAGTTGGAGACTTATATGTCCCTCACTAACTTTCAGCATCAGCTGTCAGATCAGCTTACCGATCGCTACAGATGTACACAGCCCATCTGTAAATAGCACATCCAACCAGCTACCTACATCATCCCATATTTGTTTGTTTTTCTGCTCTTTTGCACACCAGTATTTCTACTTGCACATCGTCATCTGCACATCTATCACTCAAGTGTTAATTGCTAAATTGTAATTACTTTGCCACTATGGCCTATTTATTGCCTTACCTCCTTACTTAATTTGCCCTCACTGTATACAGATTTTTCTATTGTGTTATTGACTGTACGTTTGTTTATCCCATGTGTAGCTCTGTGTTGTTGTTTTTGTCGCACTGCTTTGCTTTATCTTGGCCAGGTCGCAGTTGTAAATGAGAACTTGTTCTCAACTGGCCTACCTGGTTAAAAAAAGGTGAAATAAAAACAGGGCGACTTAAGAGGCTAGAGAACTGGAGAGTTCTGGAGATGAAGGAATATTGAAATTATATAACACAATACTGAGTACCACTCCCCATATTTTCAAGCATAGTGGTGGCTGCATCATGTTATGGGTATGCTTGTAATCGTGAAGGACTGGGGAGTTTTTCTTGATAAAAAATAAACGGAATGGAGCTAAGCACAGGCAAAATCTTAGAGGACAACCTTGCTCAGTCTGCCTTCCACCAGACACTGTCAGATTAATTCACCTTTCAGCAGAACAGTAACCTAAAACACAATCCAGGTGTGGAAAACGTTTAGAGACATACTCAGACAGACTCACAGCTGTAATCTCTGCCAAAGTTGCTTCTACAAAGTTTTGACTCATGGGTGTGAATACTTATGTAAATTAGATATTTATTCTATATATTTTATTTCAAAAAACATGTTTCCATTTTGTCATTATGGGGTATTGTGTGTAGATGGGTGAGAAAAAAACATATGTTTCATACATTTTGAATTCAACCTGTAACACAACAAAATGTGGAATAAGTCAAAGTCGATACCATTACAGAGTCACAGAGTATTGCTGAGATAGCTGAGTGTGATGTTTACCTATAGTGCAGGGCTACACAGGTATTTAGAGTTTCAAATGTTACAAGGAAATGGAGCTGGGAAATCTGTTAAGTCGCTTAATCATTGATTAACCTTCCTGAACATTCTAAATCCCCCAATTGTTTATGCCCAGTGAATGCTAAAATGGACATGGACACTAGCAAACTACACTGGGGACATCACACTCAGCTATACCTAGTGATATTATCAACTGCCTGAAGCTATTTTAGCACAATGGTTAGAGGTTCAAATAATGAATGTCTCTTAATACTTTATCTTTCTAAAAATTGACTTTTCAAGTGTTCTGATTTGCAATTCCTTTTCTACTGAGAGTATATGAAAGAATGTCGCCACTCACGTATTAATACCACTTGAAATGAAGTGCAGCTATTATGTAGTTGATGTTTTTTACCACCTCCCACCCCAACGTCCCAAAGCACGCCCTGGTCCACAGTGTTTGAGAGCAAAAATGGGAAAGTCCCTACCAGTCACCATCTCCACTGTAGTCTTCTACATAATCAGAAATGATAGACGAGATGGTGAGTCACACAGTTACGTGATGTGAATCTACAACATCTTACCGATCACTCTGAGGATGATAGTTTAGGGACTATTCCAAACTGGGTCTTTTTGGCAATCACTCATACAGTAGGACCACCAATCAGTGTTCAGGCTATTTTGGAGTCCAACCCACTGCCAGCAATCATCCAAAAAATAGCGCCACCCGTCCTGCCGTGGCTGTCAGGAGATCATAGGCTGGACACACTGACAATCACACGCACCTATGAGGAGCAGCTCTTAATGGGCTTTCCTTTCAGCAGCAAAGGTATTCATGGCTTGAATTATTTTTAAATAAATCTGATCTATCATTAGTGGAAACCTGCTCTGAATGTTACAGCAGGTAATTTGTATGGTGACCTCAAATATGTATACGTTTGTCATGTAGCCTTTTACCACAAATAGTGAGAACCTTGAATTTGAAAATATGTAACCTATACATCTATTCTGTTTAGTATGGAGACCAAGAGAAGGACAGATTTAGTCTCCAATAACTTATTCATTATGTGTTGTTGTTATGCAGGAATCCTCTCCAGACACACTCCTTGGTGCTGCCCATGTACAGTGGGGCAAAAAAGTCAGCCACCAATTGTGCAAGTTCTCCCACTTAAAATGATGAGAGAGGCCTGTAATTTTCATCATAGGTACACTTCAACTATGACAGACAAAATGAGATTTTAAAAATCCAGAAAATCACATTGTAGGATTTTTAATGAATTTATTTGCAAATTATGGTGGAAAATAAGTATTTGGTCACCTACAAACAAGCAAGATTTCTGGCTCTCACAGACCTGTAACTTCGTCTTTAAGAGGCTCCTCTGTCCTCCACTCGTTACCTGTATTAATGGCACCTGTTTGAACTTGTTATCAGTAGAAAAGACACCTATCCACAACCTCAAACAGTCACACTCCAAACTCCACTATGGCCAAGACCAAAGAGCTGTCAAAGGACACCAGAAACAAAATTGTAGACCTGCACCAGGCTGGGAAGACCGAATCTGCAACAGGTAAGCAGCTTGGTTTGAAGAAATCAACTGTGGGAGCAATTATTAGGAAATGGAAGACATACAAGACCACTGATAATCTCCCTTGATCTGGGGCTCCACGCAAGATCTCACCACGTGGGGTCAAAATGATCACAAGAACGGTGAGCAAAAATCCCAGAACCACACGGGGGAACCTAGTGAATGACCTGCAGAGAGCTGGGACCAAAGTAACAAAGCCTACCATCAGTAACACACTATGCCGCTAGGGACTCCTGCAGTGCCAGACGTGTCCCCCTGCTTAAGCCAGTACATGTCCAGGCCCGTCTGAAGTTTGCTAAAGAGCATTTGGATGATCCAGAAGATTGGTAGAATGTCATATGGTCAGATGAAACCAAAATAGAACTTTTAGGTAAAAACTCAACTCATCGTATTTGGAGGACAAAGAATGCTGAGTTGCATCCAAAGAACACCATACCTACTGTGAAGCATGGGGGTGGAAACATCATGCTTCGGGGCTGTTTTTCTGCAAAGGGACCAGGACGACTGATCCGTGTAAAGGAAAGAATGAATGGGGCCATGTATCGTGAGATTTTGAGTGAAAACCTACTTCCATCAGCAAGGGCATTGAAGATGAAACGTGGCTGGTTCTTTCAGCATGACAAGGATCCCAAACACACCACCCGGACAATGAAGGAGTGGCTTCGTAAGAAGCATTTCAAGGTCCTGGAGTGGCCTAGCCAGTCTCCAGATCTCAACCCCATAGAAAATCTTTGGAGGGAGTTGAAAATCCGTGTTGCCCAGCAACAGCCCCAAAACATCACTGCTCTAGAGAAGATCTGCATGGAGGAGTGGGCCAAAATACCAGCAACAGTGTGTGAAAACCTTGTGAAGACATACAGAAAACGTTTGACCTCTGTCATTGCCAACAATGGGTATATAACAAAGTATTGAGATAAACATTTGTTATTGAACAAATACTTATTTTCCACCATAATTTGCAAATAAATTCATTAAAAATCCTACAATGTGATTTTCTGGATTTTCTTTTCTAATTTTGGGTATGGAGTATCTGCACATGGGCAAGCTGCTCCGCTTCCCACATGGCTGGAGGCCCTTACTTGGGTCCTTTGGAGCTGAGCAGGTTGGGTAGTAACGGATTACCTGTAATGGGGATATGCAATATAAAAATTACAGGGGCAATCTGGGAACCAAAAAGCAATAAAGCGGTCATCCTGACACTTTTTTGGTAACCAGCTGCAATTTTTGGTAGCCAGCTGCATACATAAAAGGACACCACAGGGCCGGTGGAGTCACAGACGTCATTGACATTTTTATTTCTATTGCCAAATATCTAATTTCATTTACAACAACTACAGCAATTCGATACAGAAATAAATACCCACATGCTGTCCAAGAAAATAAACATAACACACGTTTTAGGGGCAACAAAAGCATGAAAAAAAGGCTAAATGATCTAAGATATTTGCTAAAAAATATACCTCAGATACCTCATGAGGTGAAGGTAGATAGCCTGAAAGGGTGGGAACTTGGGTGAACTTTTTTATTATGAACATAATACATCAATAACAATCATATCAGTAGCCATGCCTGAGGCAAGACTCATTGTGATTGAAATTTTACTTTAAAAAAACAATGTCACAGATGATAAGACAGCAAATTATTTCTGAGGAAGCCTCAATAAACAAGGGTTCTTTCAACAGTTTGGGGGAAAAAATATTTCAGACGCCTATACAGTTCAAATCCTTGTAGAATGCCTAACTATAGTGCATGTCACAAATTGTGCATTCATTGGTGTGTGCATCAGCTGATGCAAACAAATGTCCCCTTTGGGGATTAATAAAGTAGGCTACTATCTTATCTGAGCTGTTTCCATAGATGTCTGAAAATCAACCAATACTGTAAAGGTGTATAGGACCTGAACTAAAAAGCCTCTGTTATGGGTGTAATTAACATTCAAAAAGCCTCCTACTTTAACCTGTCCAACCCCTGCTCTGGAGTTAGTGTCCCCGTGACAATATTCTCAGTATCTTGAGCCCTGCAGAGAGGCATAAGGACATGATGAAACATTTTAGTTTAAATTCCTGAAACTGTTCTGTTATTGGCAACACAGTATATAAACATGCATCATGAAGAATCCAGAGATGTCCATTCACAGCTCTTAAACCTTGTCCACAACGACTTCGCTTCTCTTCAACGCCAGCACCTTGGAGAGATACCGAACAAGCTCCGCATTGGCCTGCCCATCAGTTGGCGGTGCGGCAATAGCGACACCTACTGCCACTATAAACACAACTAGGAATGAACATATTGTACAGTACCTACGTAAAATAAATATATATATCTTTTTTTTGGGGGGGGGGGGGGGGGGGCGGCAGTTTAATTCTGCGGAAAGGAGAGGAGCACAACATGTTTAGAACGTACAGTAGTACTGTTAGGAAGTAGCCATTGGTCTGCATGACAATTATTTGAGTAAATTATCTTAACTAAACTTCTGGCTGGCTAGTAAAGCTATAGCCTACATGGTGCTTGTTTTAGGACAGCCCTACCGTTTTGGTCTTTTCGGGCATTGTATGCTTTCCAGCGTATTTTCTTGCTGCAAAAGGTCCCTCAAACTGACGTGATGATGGGGACAGTCTCCGGCAGAAGGTGACAGACAAATGTTTTTTGGATAAAGTAACGTTATCTAAAATGGAACACCTTAAACAATAGTGTCCGAGTTAAACAAAGAGAACGGGGTTGTCCGTGACTATTGAAAATACAGGGCATTCTTTGATCAATCTCCTGTAACTTCAAGGCACAGTTGGTCAAAAAATTTAAACACAGCTAACGTTGCAACACTTGACTCATTCGGTGTCAACTCTGCGCCTTATCTGCGCATGTTTTCAAATCATGAACTGCATCAGCTGTATCAGCCTCCATTCAAGTTGCTTGTCTGTGACTATTGAAAATGCAGGGCATTCTTTAATCAATCTCCTGTAACTTCAAGGCACAGTTGGTCAAAAAATGTAAACACAGCTAACGTTGCAACACTTGACTCATTCGGTGTCAACTCTGCGCCTTAACTGCGCATGTTTTCAAATCATGAACTGCATCAGCTGTATCAGCCTCCATTCAAGTTGCTCTTAATTATTTTTGCTTGAGTTGGGTAGTTAATTTCGTGTAATTTATTTTAAAGTGCAAACTAACTAACTGGTTTCTTGTTTTTTGTAAAGACATTCAGAAAATTAATTACACAATTATCCCACATAGCATATGCTTACTTGTTATGTTTAGTGCACTGTATCACTTTAGTTGAAGCAGCTACATAATAACTTTATTCATAAGCCACAACACATTCATGAGCAGTACACAACACAAGCATTTATGAAATAGGCTACCTATAAACATCTGCAGTATAATAACATACTGTGACATAACTTTAACAGAAAGTTGCAGGTTCTGAAGTAAGTATTTTGTAAATGCTTATGTATTGCTTATGAATGTGTAATGCAGTCCTTATGTGCCCCTTAAATTTCATGGTGTTTCAGCGTGTTAAAACTCTATAATGTTAACCCCCCCCCCCCCAAAAAAAAACAACCTATGACTGCCTTTCCTTGCAGTTGAGTGGTAAAGAATTCCTTCTGAATTAAGATATCCCACCCACTTTCTCAGTGGGTCCCCTTTCAGTTCTTCCCATTCATTCAGAAACTTCAGAGCATGCAGCATAACACACAGCGCACACACTCACACACAGAGCTTAGAGCTGGAGCAGGGAGACTCAAATGTGTTTTATCCCTACATGGTCTACCCTGTTGCATTCGTCTCAGAAGTTGACAAAAGACATTGACAAAATAATTGTGGACCAAGTATCCAGTGAAAGTCTCATCCCTCAATGGAAAAAACTCCAAGCCAAGACACAGAGGATAATCCTTATCTATGGTAAGAATAACTCGTATTTCACCACTTTGGGATTTGTATATAGTCAGATGTTAGGAAAGGCAGAAGGGTCGTTCAACCAATTTGGTGCCTTTTGAGAAATGGAACTTGGTCCCCCAAAAATGTTTCATTTAACCTAATTCAAACATTCTGTCATAAAGGCACATGTTCAAAATCGTCAAAATACATGTTTTACCATCTTAAGATTAAATAAAAAATGACTATAGTAAGTGCCTACCCACTGGGCACACACTGGTTGAATCAACATTGTTTCCAAGTCATTTGAATGAAATTATGTTGAACCAACGAGAAATAGATGTTGAATTGATGTCTGTGCCCATTTGGATATTAAGTGCCAAAGAAAGTAACAGGGTTGACCTTAACAGGGTTGACAATTTCATCTTAAGTCAGCCCTAAATCCCCTTGTGACAGGGGGAATGGAAGATTGTTGTGCGCAACAGCAAGTGGCAATTAAATCCAAGTTTCACCAAAAAAGTAATTGTTAAAACATTTGTAGCCTGTCTATCTATGTTATGGTCGATCCGTTCAGTTTTCCAACCCAAAACACCAGAACATGTCCAAAAAGAGGAGAACCAGTTCACCTTCACTATGATTTCACTATTAGCTGTTCAATGTTTCTTGATTCAGATTCTCCATGTGGTCTATATTAAAGGGCACTTTTTAAAAAATATATCAGGCTTTTAAAAAAATATCAAAGGGATGCAAAAGGCACCCATTTTGTGGAATGACCCAATAGCTTACATATTTACCATTTATACATTTGCCAGTCATAGGAAAACTGGTACATTTTCATGTCTCATTTGAGCATCTTGTTTGCTACACGTTCCATGAATGTTATCATGAGACGTGGCATTGCAGTGGAGTTAACAGAAGGCCAGGCTGCCCACGCCAAAGAGAACCTGCAGCCCAGGTGCTGCTTTAAGTGGAGATGCTGATGATAGCTCACCATGTCATAACTTCCCTACATAGAGACGGACATTCCACTTATTCCCCACATCATGACTTGACTTGTCTTGGTGGAGTTCTAAGGACCTAATGCATTTAGAACAGGGTAGTCAGGCACAACATTTGTTGGTTTGATTTGATTTAGATGTTTATTTTGATCACCATTAGCTGTTCTGTTACAATCACTTCTGTTCTTCCTGATGTCCACAAACTGTGTGCTATTCAAGTGTTTTCATTGTCCTTCACTTGATCCATTAATGACAAACTGTCAATCATTTGCTTGTTTCATTTGGTTGTGACACTTTGTTGTCTTACCTATTGAAAGAGACCATGTAATTTGGTTGCCAAGATCATATTGTTTGACAAAAATGTACAACGTTATATGACCATCTATTCTGAAATCTTTTGTTTTTCCAGTTTCCAAAGAACCCCTTCCCTAAGACGCAAATGGAGGAAACGGTATGGAGGTTTGGACGGTAACAAATTACTGGAGCCAAATAAGGAGGAGGACATGAGAGGTAGGCTACATTGCAGGAACATCTAATTGTGGGTATGAGACTGTTTCAGCGATGTTAACGATGTGGGTTTTTCCCCCCTGTGATTTTTGGCCTATGGGGCTTTTTATTGTGGGTGTTGCCTCAAAGTGCTAAAATAAGGAGCTGAGTGGGATGGTGAAACTGAGGAAGATCTACTCTAACCAGACGTCGGTCATTAAAACAGAGCATGTGGACTGTTGTAGGGCCGACAACATGTGAGGGAAAGAAGGAGGCAAAATCAAGTCCAGATGTGTTGATGTGGTACTGGTTGTTTATCTGACAAAACAGTAAAACAATTGCCACACTAAAGCCAGTCAAAGTCCATGAGTGTATTTATTATAACTTGTCTTATTATAGAAATAAACATGCAACAGTGTATTTAACCTTTATATGCATGCATGACAGTGATATTTTCACAACCCACGTGTCATACAGATGGTTGTAATAGTGTTCTCAGACATGCTACTCCTCTCTTTACCCCATTCTTGGCTCAGGGGAAATGCAGTCTGCATTCCTCTGTCTGGAATGTTACAATCAAACAGTATAGACATCAACTCCAGTAAACAAGATACTGGAGACAAAAACTACAAATATGTTTATTCAAAGTTTGTGTGTAGTTTTTATTGCTCACGTTTTGATGAGCAATAGCCAATGTTCACAAACGCTGTGTTAAGACATGACATTGTACTAGATATGTCAGAATTGCTGATGTCAAACAGTATACTTGGAAGGGAATGGCATTTATACTGCTCTTGTCTGTGTTGTCACATAATCAGTGTTTCACTTCTCTTCTCAAGAGTAAAACTTAAAAATTAAACCATTTAACCCTGTGCAGATTTCCATTTGATCTACTCTTGTTGGTATGTGCGGTGTGGTTAAGTTTTTTAAAAATGTTGTGGTTTTGAGAGTTATTTCAGAAAGTGACTTGACCGGGGTGCGAAATATTTTTTTTTCTTTTTTTCTTATTGTCAACTTCTGTGAGCAAGAACTAATAGGGAGTCAGGAAAATGCTGCTGTTTGTATCTTAAAGTGGACTCTGACAGTAAACAACTTGATAGTATCAAATTACATTCAGGGCTGTTTGCATTTACACATTTTACACAATGCGCATTTAATCATAATTTTGGGATACTATTATCATCGTCTTTGTTACAAAATTCTCCTCAACTCTTGTTGTGATAATAATAGACTATTCTGTGTTTTGTAAACTTTTTTGGAACCCTGAAAACATGGCTGATAAGACCAACAAATGTAATTTGGATTAAACTACACATGGATTTTGTCATTCATTTCCTTTTCTTTGTAATTTGTTTTGCTTTAGAAAATGACTTGATGACAGAGGCCCATGAAGAAAGGAATCCTTTGCCAGTGAAAGGGGCTGAGAGCCAGGTATGTGCTGTGTCCTGCCTGAATCTGACACACAAACAACATGCCGATATCACTGTTTCACACAACAGACCCCTGAGTCACCCTAATACACCCACCTCACTAGATCAAAGTGGGGGAGTTACCCGCACTTTTGTCAAATAAGCCAAAGCAGAAAGATTTCTGCATTGTCAGGTGGAAGGTGGCCAGCTAAGGCATGAAATAAATCAAAGCAGAGGTTATTCAGAATCAAATTACAGTCTTTAATCTGAGCTGTAAAATAAAGGGAGGATGAAAGTGCTGCTTTCATGAAAAAGTACAGTAGATGGATGTCTTTTCAGCTTCTAAATAGAGTCAATGTCGGTGCAGAAGCAGAGGCCATTTAGAAACCCCAGTAGTAGTAAAAAGTAATCGCTCCATGCTTTGTCACTGTTGATGCCCCCACATTGCCTTGTAAAGGTAACAATTCAACTTTACTTCACTAAAGAGCACCTGTGATTACTGAAAACATTAAAGGGATGTCTGGGAACAGTCAAATGAGGCTCGAAATGTCCATCCGATATGTGTGAATTTGAATATAGTAAAATGTAGATATTATATGTTGACTCACTGATTAAGACTTTGAAATTCTTACCTTGTTACAGTTAGGCATGGATAATGTCTTATAGCTTTGATTGACGGTAAAATGGCTTATGTTGCGGCTAAACTCAAATATTACCAGTCTATAACTGCAGAATGCCACTTCCTGCTTTCAAAATCTGTCTGTGCATTTGTTTGTTTATTGTTTTTCATTTCCTAAGGATACGGCTTCATCAGGGAATGTTCCATGTCCCATGCCAAGAAATTCCTTTCAGTCCCAGTCTCAGAGACCTGTCAATTTAGTGAGCCCTGGATCAACAGGTAAGGATAGTGATGAAGGTGTGAGGAGAAAAGTAGGTTTCCACTTCACTTCACATGTGACTATGCAGTTGTCTGCATTTCTTAGCATAACCCGCATAGTCAAATCCTCAAATACACAATACAGTCCATTTTATGTATCTCTTAAACTGATAGTGTCTATAGAAAATCAAAGGTATTAATCTCACATTTGTAACCCCCACCCGAACCACCCAACCATTCACCTCATTTGTACTCTTTTGTACCTATCTCTACAGGCCTCCCATCATTGGTTAGTAATGGAGCTCTGAAGCCCCCTCTGCCCCAGGCAGAACAGGAGAGGCCTGTCACCACATCTCCCCAGCCCTGGCTCAGTGTGGGCAGGACAGAGACCACGCAGGGACACTCAAAGAGGAGGGCGTGAGTATCTCACAAATGACCCTGTACTCTTACATTATCTTTACCAGTTATGTTCTTATTGCTTAACCATGCCCTCCTGTGGTGGATGAAATACATTATTTTCTTCCAGGGCTGCTGATGTTCTCTTTGACAGCTTTGCCTCTGATGGGAGAGTCGGCATGAACCATTTTTTTGAGGTAGCTAGTAATTGCTATTGCTAAAGAGACCTGAACAAGAAGCAGCATCCACAAAGATAAACTACAATGACAAACAACGAAAAAACATTCTCTTCCTCCATAGACAGTGTGGAGCTCAGGCCTACACAGATCCGACCCCAGAATCAAGGACTGCTACTTTCATATGAGGAAACTGCAGGATGAGGATGGAACAGTAGACAGGAACACCTTTCAGAGGTGAGGTTAGAACTGCATTGCAATCATAGTTACTGGCCAACTGTGACGGAAAAGGATGGTTCCTCCACACAGAAAAGCCCTTTTTAACACTGGTTAAGATACTATGGGTCCAATTGCAACAAAACTCACATTTTACAATTTGAAACTAAACAGCATGTGCAGAGTTGGGCAAATAGAGCCTTATAGAGCAGTGATATTCAAACTTTTTCAGCGTCGACCCCATTTCCTTCGCCAGCATTTCCGGGGACTCAATTTTTTTTCCACCAGAAAATCTGCCGACCCTATCCCACCCCAAATCTAATGACACCACCTTAAAATCATTACATTTTGATTTTCACATCAACAAATAACTTTAAATTCATTATATTATCATCTCTTATCAAAATTAAGAAAACCAATAAATATATTTATTCAATAAAAAGTGTTTTCTTCAAATTATATTTCTCAAAAATGTTTCTATATTGTTCCATAAAATAATCTGTACTCTTAATATTTGGTTCCCCACTTAAAAAAGTAAATAAATATTTATACTCGATTTTTGTTTTATTTGCCAGCCCCACTGCAATTTGCCCAACTTTGATTAAACCCTGCTATAGATAATAGAGACATACACTTATGTTCAAAATACATACATTAGCCCAATCATGGACAGAACCAATATACATAATCAACTACATTAGAGAAGCTGTTAGTCAGACCAATGAAACTGGTTGTGTTCCTTGATCACGTTATGAAAGTGTCTCTGATAAACAAGGTGTTATTTGAATTTCCCCCTAAGGTGTGTTACAGGCTTTGTGTCCCTCATTCTGAAAGCTCTACAGGGAAGGTTTGTCATCCCTGACTTTTCCACCTTCACCGACGAAACTCAAAAGTTGTTCATGAAATGTAAACAGCTGTCTTCAGTCAAGGTGAGGTACAATTTCATCTGGTGTTTTGAAGCGTGCCCCAAATTACATTAGTCATGCAATAAAATGCTACCTTTGATATTGTAGGAAATTAAAACTTCTCTTGGCATGGGTGTGTGCTAAAACAATGCCTAAAAAACGAATTGTTTGTCTCAGCAGGAGAAGGATAGTAGAGACAGTGCAAAATGGGGAGTCTCAGTCTGTACGGTTGATGGTCAGAGGTATCGTAAAACCAATGTCACTATGTTTTATGTCATCAACATCACTGGGGACTATATAGAGCAGTCCTTTTAAATTGAGAGTCCTTTTTTTGGAAGTTAATCCTCTTGTCCTGCCTTGTCTGTGGTCTTTTAGGCTGTCTTTAGGCGACTGGGCCGAATCCTGTGTTCTGGGGGAAGTATCCTGGCCTCTGGTTTATGGCATTGCAATAGACCAGCTCGGAGTGGACAACGTGCACAGATATGTGGGCGTGGAGGAGTTCTCAAAATATGACTCTCCTTTCACCCTCACAAAACAAGGTACAGTAAAACACATATCTACTTATTTCTGCTTGCAAGACTTTGGGTATTACAGCCATGGAGCCATGAAGTTCACTTATATGCAATCCAGTAAGCAAAGTATTTTGTATTATTATTTTATTTGACCTTTATTTCAAGTATGCATGGCTTGTGATGTTAATAGAGTCCTTGGGATGTGGTTTTTAATCATGTAAAAACAAATATTTTACACAGGAGTTCCTCACAGTCCGCTCATTGAGACAGGCGCCATTATTACCACATCTTTGTTACAGGTAATATACACACACTCCCTCACCAATGGCTATTTGCATTAAAATATAATGCCAATGCATTTTCAAGTGATGTTAAATGTAATTTATTGTTTTTGTACAGTTGGCTGCCAGTCTTGGTGCAGAGGAGGAGGAAAAGTATGAATCTGTAAGTAAGGCAGAAGGCAAATTTTTTTTTTTTTAATCCTTATGTTTATGTTTGCAATATTTTTTTTAAAACTTTCAAGTCACAAATACTATGGTGTGACCAATGCCATCTTTATGTCATCACCGCAGGTCTTGAATGCTGTCAAAAGACTTTGCAATAAGGAACATGCAAACTTAAACTGCACAAGGTAATTAGCAATTTATGGAATTTATTTATATATATATTTTACAAATAAACTAACTTGTTAACAATAGATTGATTATTACCAAAGTTTATTATCTCTCGCTCTTAGCAATTTGCTACATTTTTTTGTATTGATGTCTTTTTTTGTCCCTGCTGACCTGTCATGTCTGTCTGTCATACAGTTACCAGAGCTTGAGAAAGGACAGCATCAGACTACATGCCTTATCGTTTTACCTTCAAGAAAAGAAAGTAAGTAATTTCTTCCACGTCAAACTTTTAAATACAGTAATAGGTAATAATAAAAATGTTTTTTTGTGAACACTTGATAGATGTAATTCTCTATTTTTACTGTTTTAACCCTGAAAATGTTTGCTATATTATTTTGGCAGTGCTTTCCGGAGACCGTTGACATAAATGCCACGTTGGATTTAATGCTGCAGGTAAATGTTTGACCATTTCATTTCCATATTTAGATACTTTGATATAGATTGAAATGTTTCTGATGCATTTTTATTGTGTGTCAGTGTGCCTCCACAGAGGTCACGTGTGAATCAGGAGCAGCCATGGCAGCCTCGTTAGCCAATGGGGGACTCTGCCCTCTGTCAGGTGACCAGGTGCTGTCGCCCTCGGCTACAAAGAGTATGCTCTCCATGATGCAAGTGGCGGGAATGAACGACTACTCCAGAATATTCAATTTTAAGGTTGGTTTGTTTGCATTCTCAAAACAATCATTGAAATTCCATGTGGTGGGTACATCACCGGGGCCAAGCTTCCTACCATCCAGGACCTATATACTAGGCGCTGTCAGAGGAAGGCACAAAAAATTGTCAAAGACTCCAGTCACCCAAGTTATAGACTGTTCTCTCTGCTACCGCACGGCAAGCGGTACCAGAGCGCCAAGTCTAGGTCCAAAAGGCTCCTTAACACCCTACCCCCAAGCCATAAGACCACTGAACAATTAATCAAATGACCACCTGGACTATTTACATTGACCCCCCTGACTAACCTGTACCCCAACACTTTGACTCGGTACTGGTACCCCCTGTATATAGCCTTGTTATTGTTATTTTATTGTGTTACTTTTCATTACAGTTTTTACTTTAGTTTATTTTGTAAATATTTTATTAACTATTTTTCTTGAACTGCATTGTTGGTTAAGGGCTTGTAAGTAAGCATTTCACGGTAAGGTGAAATTGTAACTGTTGTATTCAGTGCATGTGACAAATACAATTTGATTTCATTTGGTGCTAGGATCTGGTGTATTGGTAACATAAATTCGCTGGTCCCACTACTCAGTTTTTCTGTACAGTTATGTTTACTTCTGTCACGAGAGTATTAGACGAGAAAGTGCACTACACGTGTCATAGGCTTGAAGCAGCAAGTAAAGCAAATTGAGCCATTCATTTAATCACATACTTTCTTCTTGTTTTCCTTATGTATTTGAATTAATGCTTTGAAACCTCCCATTGGCAGGAGCTTACTGGAGCTGAGTACTGGCACCTCAAATGTTCTCCTGCACCTCTTAACAAATATTAGTTCAAAAGTATTGTGGCCTCATGCACCTAAATATAAAAAGTACCGGCACCCAAAATGAGTACCGGTACCTATTTCAGTCCAAGTTAAGCACTGGTTAATGATAATCAATGTTATGTTTTGCAGACGTCTGCACCAGCCAAGTCCAGTAAATCAGGAGTTATGCTGGCAGTTGTCCCAGGAGTTCTAGGCCTGCTGTGTTGGTCACCTGACCTAGACTCCTTTGGAAACTGCTGGAAGGCTGTGCACTTCTGTGAGGTTGTGAAACCATCACAACTCCCTAATTAACTATTTCCTTTTATAGCATAATTGTGGTTTGTTCTTCCTTGCTTTTCATTGATTTATTTCATGTTTTGTTTGTTTTTAAGGAACTCATATCAACATTCCAGCTACACAGTTTTGACATTCGAACACCATTCAGACAGGTGCTTACATACAGGCAATGGAAAGCAGAGTCTGAGGTCAGTATTTGAGGCCATCTACACAACAACACTTTGCACCTGTAAGAACTGTTTGAAAGAAAGCATGAAATGTAGCCTGTTTTCATGTGATGGAGCTTTGGCATTTCCATGATGAGGTAACCATGCGGCAAATTAGTTAATATACCTATTAAAAAGAGAGTTCCAAACCTCTCTGAACAGGTAGTTTTCATTTTTCCCATCTCCAGTTAGACCACTCCCAGCCAGTCCTAGCAAAATTATTGCTTGAGAAATGTATCTTTGCTAAAAAGCCACTTTTGCATATTTTTTACCATTTTAATTTAAAACAATCACAGTAAGGTAATTAATTGTTACGTATAAATTATGTGATATTGAGATAAATATGCCTGCATTGGACCTTTTAACGATGAATCAAACTCCTTGTCAAGGTCTATTCCAGGGATATTTGAGAAATAAAGTGTTTTTCTTTTTTTCTTTCTACATCCTTCTTATTTGACAGGGTTATCAGATCATGAACATCTTACTGGCTGCCTTCAAAGGTGACATACAATCCTTGCGAAGGTAGGGTTGCCCTAACTAGAATGTCTATCTTTTCTCGCATACATTAGAACAGAAAAAAATAAAATTGATACACCATGAGACACTGTATTTTTAAAAACATTATAATCTTCTAAATGTACACACTTGATCATCTTTCCCTCGCCAGGTACTTCCTGTCTGGGGCTGACGTGAATGCCGTGGACTACGACGGGAGGTCCGCTCTGCATGTGGCTGCCTCCGAGGGTCACTCTGAGGTCATCCGGTTCCTGGTGGAGAACACAGGCACCAACTACTCCCTCAAGGACAGGTAAGAACTAAGAAGGCTGCATCTCAATAGTTGAATTTCTTCCTCCCTATGTCTAATGCCGTGAGCTGAAAATGCAGGACAGGTGAAAGCTTGAGTGCCACACGATGGACCTGTACTAGGAATCTGGTTTTACCTGTCCAGTTCTTTCACCAGTGCAGATGAGGGAAAGGACACAAGAAGTGAAAGCTCCCATAGGCTATTGAGGCTTTAAGTTTATACAGTAGACTTATAACCTCACACTTTTGTGGCATGTTCTCTTGACAGATGGGGTAACACACCCATGCAGGAGGCTATGAAACACAGCCATGGACCTGCAGCCCAACTACTCAAGAAATATGAAGAGCAGCCAGTGACTCTGTGAGCAATAAAGGCACATACAGGATCAACAGTTGGCGCTAAACAGAAGTTTCTCTCTCAATTATTTTACAATACATGTGGAAATGTATTGTAATTCCTATACGTTAATAAACTTTCTATGATGTAAAACAGGTGCAGCTTTTAGGGTATTTTGTTTTTTTGTTTCCTTTTTCCTGGTAGTTAATTTATGTAATTAGTTGATTAGATAATCCACATTAATTCGTTTTAATCGTTTTATATACAGTAGCAGCCTATAGGCCTACCTTTTTATAGGCTAATTGGGCCACCTGACATGCATCACAAATAGCATTTTGTAAAACAATGAAATGTACTGGTAGGGTTTAACAATAATTTTGTCCCACTTAATTTTTTGTGTAAGTGTTACTGTTTTGCTATATGCCTTATGCAACGTAAACGTCGGCACTTTAATGTACATCAACCAGAAGCTCTCAACCAATCGTGTTCGAGGACTCAACAGACCCGGTGAAGTGATTTAGCGCATTGATACATTGCGACGATGGAGACGGATTGGAGGGCAATCGGGACACAATGTAGCTAACCAACGGGTCAACTATTAGAGAGAGCACGGTTGGCATCCCATTATTTCTTTCCATATATTATTTCGGCCTTTTGATTCTTGAAGGATGTCGGTAGCCGGGTTGAAGAAGCAATTTCACAAAGCAAGTCAGGTAAGGAGACGACACGACACAGTGCGTTGTGTTTCCTTAGCATGGCGCCATGTGGATAAAGCTCATACACTTCAGCAAGCAACCGTTGCCTCAGCGATAATTAGTATGACGTTTTGTGGCAACGCGCCAAGAAGGGAAGTTAATTCATGTCTTTATTTTAGGCCAGGATAGGCCTTACCAACCAATACCAACTGTAAAGACCTACAGATTAGATTAAAAAAACGTAATTTAACTAGGCAAGCCAGTTAAAGAACAAATTATTATTTTCAATGACTGCCTAGGAACAGTGGGTTAACTGCCTTATTCAGGGAAAGAACGACACATTTTTACCTTATCAGCTCGGGGATTCGATCTAGCAACTGGCCCAACGCTCTAACCACTAGGCTAGACACAATGCGTGAATTATAATTTGTTTTTGACAGAAATTGCAATTATGTGTAGGCTTTTGTGCTGGTGGATTCTGGACATTGTTTTCTAAAGTGGTCTTAAGAGATTCCTCTAGCTATAAAGGCGTGATTGAACACCTTCAGTAAACAATGCCAGTGCCAGGGATACTAACTGGGTCACCACTGAAATGACTGTCCCAAATAGTTGCTCTTGATAGGCCTATGCTATCTACACAGCAAAGCCAATGAACTGGGGATCTACAGGCATTTTAATTTGAAATGTTTTGTTATTTCACCTTTATTTAACCAGGTAGGCCAGTTGAGAACAAGTTCTCATTTACAACTGCGACCTAGTCAAGATAAAGCAAAGCAGTGCGACACAAACACAGAGTTACACATGGGATAAACAAACGTACAGTCAATAACACAATACAAAAAAATATATATATATACAGTGTGTGCAAATGTAGTAAGATTAGGTAGGTAAGGCAATAAATAGGCCATAGTGGTGAAATAATTACAATTTAGCATTAACGCTGGAGTGAGATGTGCATGACTGACCTACAGCTTCAGTCAGTTAACTGCATAACATACAATTGATGTATACTGAACAAAAATATGAATGGAACAATTTAAAAGATTTGACTGAGTTACAATTCATATCAGGAAATCAGAAATCAATTCTTAGGCTCATTTAGGGGCTCCCCCCAGACGATCCCGCAGGTGAAGAAGCCGGCTGTGGAAGTCTTGTGCAGGCTGGTCCTGGTTAGCGGTTGTGAGGCTGGTTGGTCGTACTGCCAAATACTCTAAAATGACATTGGTGGTGGCTTATGGTAGAGAAATTAACATTCAATTCTCTGGCAACAGCTCTGGTGGACAGCATGAGGGAGCGTGCAGTCAGCATGCCAATTGCACGCTCCCTCAACTTGAGACATCTGTGGCGTTGTGTGACAACTGCACATTTTAAAGTGCCCTTTTATTGTCCCCAGCACAAGGTGCACCTGTGTAATGAGCATGCTATGTAATCAGCTTCTTGATATACCACACCTGTCAGGTGGATGTATTATCTTGGCAAAGGATAAATGCTCACTAAGAGGCATATAAACAAATTTGTGCACAAAATTTGAGAGAAATACACTTTCTGTGTGTATGGAAAACTTCAGGGATGTTTTTTTTCCAACTCATGAAATATGGGACCAACACTTTACATGTTGCATTTTTATATTTTTGTTCAGTGTAAATTAGAGGTTGACCGATTTAATCGGAATGGCCGATTTAATTACGGCCGATTTCAAGTTTTCATGACAATCGGAAATCTGAATTTTTGGGCACCGATTAAAAAATAAAAATAAACATTTTTACATTTTTTATTTAACTAGGCAAGTCAGTAAATTAAGAATACATTCTTATTTTCAATGACTGCATAGGAACTGTGGGTTAACTGCCTTTTTCAGGGGCAGAACGACAGATTTTCACCTTGTCAGCTCAGGGGTTTCAATCTTGCAGCCGCACAGTTAACTAGTCCAACGCTCTAACTATTGCACTCCACGAGTAGCCTGCCTGTTACGCAAATGCAGTAATAATATAATATATGCCATTTAGCAGACGCTTTTATCCAAAGCGACTTACAGTCATGTGTGCATACATTCTACGTATGGGTGGTCCCGGGGATCGAACCCACTACCCTGGCATTACAAGCGCCATGCTCTACCAACTGAGCTACAGAAGGACCACCAGTAAAAGCCAAGGTAAATTGCTAGCTAGCATTAAACTTATATTATAAAAAAGAATCAATCATAATCACTAGTTATAACTACTAATCCAGTTTAGCAGGCAATAATAACCAGGTGAAATTGTGTCATTTTTCTTGCGTTCATTGCACGCAGAGTCAGGGTATATGCAACAGTTTGGTCTGCCTGGCTCATTGCCATTGCAAGGTTGTGCAATGTAACAAGAATATTTAGATTAGGGATGACACCCATTAGATAAAATGCCTAACGGTTCCGTATTTCACTGAAATAATAAACGTTTTGTTTTCGAAATGATAGTTTCTGGATTCGATCATATTAATGACCAAAGGCTCGTATTTCTGTGTATTATTAAGTTATAATTAAGTCTGATTTGATAGAGCAGTCTGACTGAGCAGCAGCAGGCCCGTAATCATTCATTCAAACAGCACTTTCGTGCGTTTTGCCAGCAGCTCTTCGAAAGCACAGCGCTGTTTATGACTTCAAGAGTATCAGCCTAATGGCTGGTGTAACCAATGTGAAATGGCTAGCTAGTTAGCTGGGTGTGCGCTAATACTGTTTCAAACGTCACTCGCTCTGAGACTTGGAGTAGTTATTCCCCTTGCGCTGCAAGGGCCACGGCTTTTGTGGAGCGATGGGTAACGATGCTTCGAGAGTGGCTGTTGTCAATGTGTTCCTGGTTCGAGCCCAGAGGAGAGGAGGGGGCCGGACGCTATACTGTTACACTGGCAATACTAAAGTGCCTATAAGAACATCCAATAGTCAAAGGTATATGAAATACAAATGGTATAGAGAGAAATAGTTCTATAAATACTATATTAACTACAACCTAAAACCTCTTACCTTGGAATATTGAAGTCTCATGTTAAAAGGAACCACCAACTTTCATATGTTCTGAGCAAGGAACTTTAAACAAAATGAAGGACCAACAATAAAATAACAGTAGCGAGGCTATAGGTACAAAGTCACAGTGTTGTGGCACCGGTTAGTCGAGGTAATTGAGATAATATGTACAGGTAGGTAGAGTTAAAGTGACTATTTTTTTATTTTACCTTTATTTAACCAGGCAAGTCAGTTAAGAACACATTCTTATTTTCAATGACGGCCTGGGAACAGTGGGTTAAACTGCCTGTTCAGGGGCAGAACGACAGATTTGTACCTTGTCAGCTCGGGGGTTTGAACTTGCAACCTTCTGGTTAGCTCTAACCACTAGGCTACGCTGCCGCCCCTAAAAAGGTTCTAGTAATGCATGGATAATAAACAGAGTAGCAGCAGCGTTAAAATGTGGGGTGGGAACAATGCAAATAGTCTGGGTAACCATTTGATTGGCTGTTCATGAGTCTTATGGCTTGGGGTTAGAAGCTATTAAGAAGCTTTTGGACTTAGACTTGGCACTCCGGTACCGCTTGCCGTGCGGTAGCAGAGAGAACGGTCTATGACTAGGGTGGCTGGAGTCTTTGCAATTTTTTAGGGCCTTCCTCTGATTCCACCTGGTATAGAGGTCCTGGATGGCAGGAATCTTGGCCCTGGTGATGTACTGGGCCGTACGAGCTACCCTCTGTAGTGCCTTGCAGTTGGAGGCTGAGCAGTGGCCATACCAGGTGGTGATGCAACCAGTCAGGATGTTCTCGATGGTGCAGCTGTAGAACCTTTTGAGGATCTGAGAACCTATGCCAAATCTTTTCAGTCTCCTGATGGAGAATAGGCTTTGTCGTGCCCTCTTCACGACTGTCTTGGTGTGTTTGGACCATGATAGTTTTTTGGTGATGTGGACACCAAGGAACTTGAAGCTCTGAGAATGGGGGCGTGCTCGGTCCTCCTTTTCCTGTAGTCCACAATCATCTCCTTTGTCTTGATCACATTGAGGGAGAGGTTGTTATCTTGGCACAACACAGGTATCAGTGTGGTAATGCTTGGTTTCTATAGAGGAGGAACAATTGGGCTAACTTTTACAACTCAAGTGTGAAAATGAAGCATGAATCATGCATAAGTGATAGTAATGCCTACAGCACAGGTATGAATGTGTAGGAGATTTTAAATCCTAATTGCATTCACATTGGGTGCCCATTTTCAACACCATTTCCATGCTGTTGCCCATATTGTTCTATTATTATGGGGGTGCCCTGATTTTGTTTGAGTGCCAACCAGACACCCATGTAATTTAGAACCCTGCATTTAATGTCTCAGGCTTACCATGCATGCAATACTGGACTTACTATAAGCCTTGTGTTTCTAAATGTATTCAGTTATGATTGACCAATGGAGAGACTGCTTGTTAACATGCATACAAATCACACAATTACCTTCCAGGCATAATATTTAGTTTGGTCTTATGCTAGTGAGTGTTCAAGTTTGTACATGCTGACACTTCATACTCCTTGTAATGTGCATGCCAGCACTGACAGTGAGTGATCTTCGAATGACCGCCAAAGGACTAGACATGCTGACAGTAAGAGTGGTTTGAAATTGTGCAGGCTTTAATGTTATAACCTAGTGGAAAACTTTTATATTAGTTTTGTACATCCGCGTAAGAGTTCACACCAGTTTTTGGATGTATCCTAGGCTACTTTCACTTTACTAGTTACTTATTAGCAATATTTGGTTTTGCCAGTACAGTTCATTCTGGAGGGGGAAAAATTTGTATTTTTTTTAAAGTCGTGTCATTACGGTAGTCTGCCTTTTTTAATTTGAAAGTTTTGATGCATACATATAAATAAACTTGTTTTCATGAGAGGAGAGCGAGCACGTTACCATATAAATTGTATACCAACTTATTTATTGAAAGAGAGTAAGATTTTTGCTTTGTCTTTTGCCATTATACACGCTTTCCTTATATTTTAATCTCTTATCTTGCCACAGCTATTGAGTGAGAAGATAATTGGTGCTGAGGGAACAAAGCTGGATGAAGAATTTCAAAAAATGGAAAGGGTGAGGCATGGCTTTATTACATTTGTATTATTCTTTTTTTACACAATAATTTGTCAAATTAGGTAGAACAATGTCGAACACTGTTGAGAATTATGTGGAGTGGACAAAAATACTGATACAGAATTTTCCCCTGCTCTGTCATTGATTATTCTGTTTTAGAGAATTGATGTGACCCACAAAATGGTTCTTGAACTTGTGCCCAAAACCACAGAGTACCTCCAGCCAAACCCAGGTATGGTATCACTTGATAAATTGGCCCAGTATAGGATTTCATTGTACAACAAAATGTATATGTGATATATTTTATGCAAATGCTAATATTGATCCATAGCATATAGAGCCAAACTGGGCATGCTCAACACAGTGTCCAGGATCCGTGGGCAGGTGAAGGCTGTGGGGTACCCCCAGACTGAGGGAATGCTGGGAGACTGCATGTTGCACTACGGCAGAGAACTGGGAGTCGGCTCTGCCTTTGGTACGTCAACAATTGTAACCCACATGGAGCGAACTGCCTCTACTTACAGTCGACACATCATACCATATTCTACTACCACATATTTTATACACATTCAGATCAGGTTATGGGCCAGTTAGACGTAGCGATAGTTCATTTTTTGTCCGCCAGCTGGGTTTGTAACCCAGTATCTAATTCTTTACATCCAAACACATACTCCAGCAGTTACCAGTGAGATACTTTAGGAGTCTCACCTCTAAAAGCTTTTAACCCAACACTCAGCAGTTAAATCAATATCGTTCTAATGTAAGGTTCTACGCTTCAGTAAGTTTTGCCTCTTCCAAAAAGAGTACGGGCCTAGAGATGTACAAACACTTAGTACACTAATATCCTCCCACACCAAAGATCTAGAGGTCTATCATATGACCTGGAATGTATTTTAATGATTGAATAGCTCAGTTTATTCATTTTTACATGATGTGCTCAACAGACTCAAAAGTTTTTTTTAGATGTTTCTTCATGTCTGTGAATTCCATGTAGGATGTGCACTGGCGGACATTGGTGAAGCCTTGAAACAGATGGCCATAGCCAGAGATTCCCTGGACATCAGTGTGAAGAACAACTTCATCGACCCACTGCAGGCACTCCAGGACAGAGAGTTGAGGGAAATAGGGGTGAGGCTCATCTCCATCACTCAGAATAGTCCAAATGATTAATGCTTCAGCAAAGGGAACAGCCTGAACAGGTATCAGATTAGTAGTCTTTGACCCATGTGCTGTAGGCCACTAGGCTTTGGATATACGGCTTGTAGGCTTAAGGTTTAAGGTCCTTTGATGTCTACCTATCATTGTAAATGAAGATCAAGTGCAGTTTAAGTATGTTTGTATGTGTCATAAATGTATAATGTTGATTATGACAGTATGGATCAAATGCTTGTTCACAAGCAAAAGGGTGTTGTTTTCAGATCCATATGTACTTGTCATTCATTCTTCAGTACCACCTAAGAAAACTTGAAGGTCGTCGGCTAGACTTTGACTACAAGAAACGACGCAAAGGAAAGATACCTGACGAGGAGATCATGCAGGCGTGGGAGAAGTTTTCGGACTCCAAAGAGCTGGCAGAGAGAAGCATGTTCGACCTCTTAGAAAGTGATGTGAGCAAAAACAAATACTGCAATTCTACAAGACAGTAACTACTAACAATTGGATACCACAAAATTGGGGAGAAAGTTTTTTAATTTAAAAACAAACATTGTGTAAACATATTCTTCTATTCAGGATTAGTGTTATCAACCTATTATAATCCTGTAACAACTTGGGAGAAGTGTATGGGTGGAAATATCCACAAGTTTATTTTTCTTTATAAACAAGGAGATGCAAATTTCTCTAAACATGTTCATGACAGTTAGCTTGTTTGCTCATTATCATGTATACTGGCCACTGGCAGTGAGATTGACAATCCTGTGCTGATAGCTATTGTGGTCCGTTCTTGCAGGCAGAGCATGTGACTCACCTATCATCTTTGATTGGGGCCGCTCTGGACTATCACCGCCAGTCTTGCCAAATCCTGGACAGCCTCAATCGAAGTCTGCAGGGCAGGTGATTGTATCAATCAAATTAATAAATACACTTCAGACAGGGACTTAATCATGAGCTACATGTACTCAGTACTCAAGGCACATGACATACTGCCTGGGTTTGGTTCACTGTTGATGGTTGTGAACTTGTGACCTTGTCTCTCCTGTTCTTTCTAGGCTAGCCATTGCAAGCAACCGACCAAAGAGGGAGCCCAGGCCCAAATCTATTAAAGTTAACACAATCAACACACAACAAAATGGATCTTCCCACAGATCATCAGTGAAATCAGTTATATCTTCAGGTAATTGGCTCAATTGTTGAGCAAATGTAATTTCTTCAATTCATTTCCATAATGTTATTTCTGTATTTTTTATTAGTGTAAATCATGTTTTACTATCGTAAAATGCTGTCTCTTTTGTAAATTGGGGCCATCTGGATGGTTCACTATAGCTTTCCCGATTTTAAGTCGTTAATATGTCCATTATAATTTATTGCAGATGCCCATTAGATTGACTAATTAGTGGTCATCTAGTGATATCAATTTCAAGGCAATTGTGGGTCTCTTTCAGATGATTGTGAGGTTTTCCTAGACCAGCCTTGCTGCCGTGCGCTCTACTGCTTTGTGGCTGAGAATGAAGGAGAGCTGGGCTTCAAGGAGGGCGACCTCATCATCCTCACCAACCAGATTGATGACAACTGGTATGAGGGCATGATCAGCGGGGAGTCTGGCTTTTTTCCTATCAGCTACGTCAATGTCCTTGTGCCTTTGCCACAGTGATACCAGGGTAGCACCACAAGCTATGGGGGCCGGCTATGAAGTCCTCACCTCAGAGCACTCTCTGGAAATCTTATTTTGCAAAGAATGTCACTCCACTTTCTGATGTGTTTATTGACTGAATTTGTATTTTTGAGCTTTACTGTTAGAAGCATTTCAGGACGGCCTCATTTGGTGGTACCGTCACTTCTTCCTGGATCTGTGAATTCTTAATTTCACCTTATTTTCTCAGAGGCCATAGAGCTATTGACATGCAATGTCTTTGCGTACTCCACAGGTTTCAAGGCTACACCATTTCAGACAGTCTTATGCAATATTTTCTCTCTCCCTTGAAAGCCCATCTTAGTTACATTTGTCTCCATTGTGTGCTGTTGTTACTTTCAGCATAATAATGGGTCAATTAGTAGTGTGACACTTTTTAATTCAGCACATTTTTGTGATGTCATGGAACACTTCAGCTGCTTTATTAAGATTTGTTTTAATCTTGGGACTGTTATTACCACGTTCAGGGTCAATATTCATGTCTTCATTTAGCTCTCGAGAACCTAAGGGGGGTATACCCAGTTTACAGCTGGAACCTGTTTTGGGTTCTCAGAGGATTTTACGGACTGCAGCTGGCTCCATGTGAACTACAATCCCAATGCTCTTGTTTATTCCTGACGCTCTGTCGAAATGCAAATACACCACACTTGCGATACGGTTTTGGATATCTTTGGAACTTTTATATAAGCGAAAAATAATATTTCAAATACAAAAGATACACTTACTGTGCGCAGTTTAGGAAAGTTGCACCTAGTTTTCACACACCATTGTGACATCCTCTCACCTTGCACTCACATTTCCATTGAACCATTCCATATTTCCAGTGTTTAAAAATAAAGCCGGGTGCAAATTTACTAAAATTTGTACGGTAAGTTTCTTAAAAAATTACAACCTTTCATAGAAGCAATGTTCCAAATGTTTATGAAACTGTATCGTGTGAGGCACATGTTTAGACTGAGCGTTGGGAATTCCCCTCAGGCAACAGGCGGCTTTGGGAGTAGACCGTATAATTAAGCAATATGGCATGGGGGTGTGTGTTACATGGCCAATATACCACGGCTAAGGGCTATTCTTAGGGACGACGCAACGTGGTGTGCCTGGATACAGCCCTTAGCCTTGGTATATTGGCCATATACCACAGAACCCTGAGGTGCCTTTATTGCGACTAAACTGCTTACCAACATAATTAGAGCAGTATAATTGTTTGGGGGGGGGGGGTCATACCTGTGGTATACGGTCTTAAATACTACAGCTGTCAGCCAATCTCCATTCAGGGCTCGAACCATCCAGTTTAGAATGTTTAATATTACTGTCTATTGAATGGACTAGCCTTCGTTGTGGAAGTGTGGAAAGATCAGGGTTAAGACTTGTCTGCATATCAATTTGAACACGAGAAGGGGAAATATCTCTTATCAAACACCATTTGTGATATTTATAGCTGTTTAATGTTACACTACACTTTAAAGGTGTTTTAGATGCGCGTGTGCTTTATCCACTTAAATATGATCCCTTTAATAGTTTTTCCACCTTCCACAAACAGTAGAAACACTTGTTGCCTTTAAGCACTTTTTAAAAATGTGTTGCTGTAGCCTTGTCAATTATTGTATTTGCACACTTAATTTCTCTTTATTAGTAAGGAAATACACACACACAAGGTATTAATCACCTCTCATATCCTACGGTAGTGTCTTGGAATAATATGTTGAACTAGAAAATATTTAGCTGTAAGCCATATTGTCAGAGATTGTGTCAATCACTATGAATGAGTATAGAATGCTGTAATATCAAAGTAGTGTACATTTCTTTCCTATTTATTGTCAAATGCTTGCTGTTTCACAAATTGAATTTATAGTTAAATTACAATATGTTGAAGAAATTACGCTAAGGAACAATCAAATCAGTTATATGATCATTGGATGTATTATCTACTGTAAGTTAAAAAATATAAATGCAACGTGCAACATTTTCAAAGATTTCTGAGTTACAGTTCATATAAGGAAATAAGCTCGGGTGCATTCTGTTTCCGTTGATCATCATTGAGACGTTTCTGTAACTTGATTGGGGTCCACCTGTGGTAAATTCCATTGATTGGACATATTGTCACGGTTTTCTAATGGTGAAGGAGAGTCGGACCAAACTGCAGCGTGTCGATTGCGATCCATGTTTATTTAAACAAACGTAAAACGACTAAATACGAACACTACAAAACAAACGAAACAAACCGAAACAGCCTATACATGTGTCAACTAACATCTAACAAGGACATCAAGACACTCAGGAAAATCACCCACAATACAACCAAAGAATGTCTGCCTAAATATGGTTCCCAATTCAGAGACAACGATAAACACCTGCCTCTGATTGAGAACCACTTCAGACAGCCATAGACTTTCCTAGAACATCCCACTAAGCTACAACCCCACTAAGCTACACACCACATACAAAAACCCATGTCACACCCTGGCCTGACCAAATACATGAAGAAAAACACAAATTACTTCGACCAGGGCGTGACAGACCCCCCCCCCCCCCCCCCCCCCTATGGTGCGGACTCCCGAACGCACCTCAAATCAATAGGGAGGGTCCGGGTGGGCGTCTGTCCATGGTGGCGGCTCCGGCGCGGGACGTGGACCCCACTCAGTTAATGTCTTAGTCCCCTCTCCTTGCGTCCCTGGATAGTCCAACCTCGCCGCCAACCATGGCCTAGTAGACCTCACCCAGAACCCCACTAGACTGAGGAGCTGATCGGGACTGAGGTGAAGCTCGGGACTGAGGTGAAGCTCGGGACTGAGGTGAAGCTCGGGACTGAGGTGAAGCTCGGGACTGAGGTGAAGCTCGGGACTGAGGTGAAGCTCGGGACTGAGGTGAAGCTCGGGACTGAGGTGAAGCTCGGGACTGAGGTGAAGCTCGGGAGTGAAAGGAAGCTCGGGAGTGAAAGGAAGCTCGGGAGTGAAAGGAAGCTCGGGAGTGAAAGGAAGCTCGGGAGTGAAAGGAAGCTCGGGATTGAAAAAGAAGCTCAGGAGTAAGAGGAAGCTCAGGAGTAAGAGGAAGCTCAGGCAGGTTGATGGATCTACCAGATCCTGGCTGACTGGCAGATCCTGGCCGACTGACAGATCCTGGCTGACTGGCAGTTCTGGCAGATCCCGGCTGACTGGCAGATCTGGAAGAGTGGCTGACTGGCAGCTCTGGAAGAGCCTGGTTGACTGGCAGCTCTGGAAGATTCTGGCTGACTGGCAGCTCTGGAAGATCCCGGTTGACTGACAGTTCTGGCAGATCCCAGCTGACTGGCAGATCTGGAAGAGCCCGGTTGACTGGCAGATCTGGAAGATTCTGGCTGACTGGCAGATCTGGAAGATTCTGGCTGACTGGCAGATCTGGAAGATTCTGGCTGACTGGCAGATCTGGAAGATTCTGGCTGACTGGCAGATCTGGAAGATTCTGGCTGACTGGCAGATCTGGAAGATTCTGGCTGACTGGCAGATCTGGAAGATTCTGGCTGACTGGCAGATCTGGAAGATTCTGGCAGATCTGGAAGAATCTGGCAGATCTGGAAGAATCTGGCAGATCTGGAAGAATCTGGCAGATCTGGAAGAATCTGGCAGATCTGGAAGAATCTGGCAGATCTGGAAGAATCTGGCTGACTGGCAGATCTGGTAGAGCCTGGTTGACTGGCAGTTCTGGCAGATCTTGAAGAGTCTGGCTGACTGGCGGATCCGGCAGACTAGCTGACTGGCGGATCCTGGCTGACTGGCGGATCCTGGCTGACTGGCGGCGCTGGGCTGACTGGGGGCACTGGTGGCGCTGGGCAGACTGGCGGCACTGGGCAGACGGGCGGCACTGGCGGCGCTGGGCAGACGGGCGGCGCTGGGCAGACTGGCGGCACTGGCGGCTCCTTGCAGACTGACAGCTCCTTGCAGACTGGCAGCTCCTTGCAGACTGGCAGCTCCTTGCAGACTGGCAGCTCTGGCTGCTTCATGCAGGCTGGCAGCACCTTGCAGACTGACAGCTCCTTGCAGACTGGCAGCTCCTTGCAGACTGGCAGCTCCTTGCAGACTGGCAGCTCCTTGCAGACTGGCAGCTCCTTGCAGACTGGCAGCTCCTTGCAGACTGGCAGCTCTGGCTGCTCCATACAGGCTGACAGCTCTTGCTGCTCCATACAGGCTGACAGCTCCTTGCAGACTGGCAGCTCTGGCTGTGTCATGCAGACTGACAGCTCTGACTGCTCCATGCAGGCTGGCAGCTCTGGCAGCACCTTGCAGACTGGCAGCTCCCTGCAGACTGGCAGCTCCTTGCAGACTGGCAGCTCTGGCTGCTCCATGTAGACTGGCAGCTCTGGCTGCTCTATGCAGGCTGACAGCTCTGGCTGCTCTATGCAGGCTGACAGCTCTGGCTGCTCTATGCAGGCTGACAGCTCTGGCTGCTCTATGCAGGCTGACAGCTCCGACTGCTCCATGCAGACTGACAGCTCCGACTGCTCCATGCAGACTGACAGCTCTGACTGCTCCATGCAGACTGACAGCTCTGACTGCTCCATGCAGACTGACAGCTCTGACTGCTCCATGCAGACTGACAGCTCTGACTGCTCCATGCAAGCTGACAGCTCTGACTGCTCCGAACAGACAGGAGACTCAGGTAGCGCAGGAGAGGAGAAAGGCTCCGACAGCGCAGGAGACTCCGGCAGCAGCGCCGGACAGGCGGGAGACACCGGTAGCGCAGGAGAGGAGAAAGGCTCTGATAGCGCTGAACAGGCAGGAGGCTCCGGCAGCGCAGGAGAGGCGAGGCGCACTGTAGGCCTGATGCGTGGTGCTGGCACTGGTGGTACTGGGCCGAGGACACGCACAGGAAGCCTGGTGCGGGGAGCTGCTACTGGAGGGCTGGGGTGTGGAGGTGGTACTGGATAGACCGGACCGTGCAGGCGCACTGGAGCTCTTGAGCACCGAGCCTGCCCAACCTTACCTGGCTCGATGCCCACTCTAGCCCGGCCGATACAAGGAGTAGGAATATACCGCACCGGGCTATGCCCCCGCACTGGGGACACCGTGCGCACCACTGCATAACACGGTGCCTGCCCGGTCTCTCTAGCCCCCCGGTAACCACAGGAAGTTGGCTCAGGTCTCCTACCTGGCGTAGCCATACTCCCTGTGGCTTCCATCCGCTCTGCCGTGCTAGTTCCTCATAATGCCGCCTCTCTGCTTTTGCTGCCTCCAGCTCGGTTTTGGGGCGACAATAATCTCCAGGCTGTTCCCAGGGTCCTTTCCCGTCTAGAATCTCCTCCCAAGTCCATTTCTCCAGGTAGTGCAGCCTCTCCCACTGCAGCTGCTGCTGCTCCTGCTGCTGCCTCTGTTGCCTCTCCTGTGGCTCCTGCCTGTTGACACACTGCTTGGTCCGTTTGTGGTGGGTGATTCTGTCACGGTTTTCTAATGGTGAAGGAGAGTAGGACCAAACTGCAGCGTGTCGATTGCGATCCATGTTTATTTAAACAAACGTAAAACACGACTGAACACTACAAAACAATAACCGAATAGAAAAACGAAACAGCCTATACATGTGTCAACTAACATCTAACAAGGACATCAAGACAATCACCCACAATACAACCAAAGAATATGGCTGCCTAAATATGGTTCCCAATCAGAGACGACGATAAACACCTGCCTCTGATTGAGAACCACTTCAGACAGCGATAGACTTTCCTAGAACACCCCACTAAGCTACAACCCCACTAAGCTACACACCACATACAAAAACCCATGTCACACCCTGGCCTGACCAAATACATGAAGAAAAACACAAAATACTTCGACCAGGGCATGACAGATATTTTGAAAAGGCGCACATCTGTCTATATAAGGTCCCACTGTTGACAGTGTATGTCAGAGAAAAACCAAACCATGAGGTCAAAGGAATTGGCCATAGAGCTCTGAGACAGGATTGTATCGAGTGAGCCACAGATCTTGATGGGTACAAAAACATTTCTGCAGCATTGAAGGTCCCCATGAACACAGGGGCCTCCATCATTCTCAAATGGAAGAAGTTTGGAATCACCAAGACTCTATTAGAGCTGGCTGCACAGCCAAAACTGAGTAACCGGGCGAGAAGGGCTTTGGTCAGGAAGGTGACCAAGAACTTTATGGTCACTGACAGCTCCAGAGTTCCTCTGTGGAGATGGGAGAACATTCCAGAAGGGCAACCATCGCTGCAGCACTCCACCCATAAGGCCTTTTATGGTAGAGTGGCCAGGTGGAAGCCACCCCTCAGTAAAAGGCACATGACAGTCCGCTTAGAGTTTACCAAAAGGCACCAAAGATTGACCATGAGAAACAAGATTACATTTTTGGGAAAAAGGGGTCTGAATATTTTCCACCTCCATTGTATCAGTTATCCTTTTGTGCCGAATCGACTGCGCTGTTTCAGGTGCAACATTTATGGTCATGTCACAGGAGTTTGTAGGAGGGAGATTAAGATGTGGGAAGTGTGTCATTTCAGTGGATAAAGTTGTGGGGGTGACCATGTTGCTGGGTATCGGAAGTGTCCGGTGGGAGAGAGGCAGGTTGAGATGGCTAGAGTCAGTAGTGCAGATGTTGTCCTATGCAGAGGCAGTGAAGAAATTAGGGGATGTGTCAAGGGTGAGGGACCCAGCGAGGAGTAGTAGCTCTGCCAGCACAGAGAGAGAGGCAATGTATATCACTTTTCCCACATTGTTAGGTTACAGCCTTACTCTGAACAATATATTTTTTAAAATGTCCCTCAATCTACACACAACCATAATGAAAGCAAAACAGGTGTAGACATTTTTGCTAATTTATTACAAATAAAATGGAAATATATTTACATAAGTATTGAGACCCTTGACTCAGTACTTTGTTGAAGCACCTTTGGCAGGGATTACAACCGTGTCTTGGGTATGACACTACAAGGTTGGCACACCTGTATTTGGAGAGTTTCTCCCCATCTCTGCAGACCCTCTCAAGCTCTGTAAGGATGGATGTTGCTGCACAACTATTTTCAGGTCTCTCCAAAGATGTTCGATAAGGTTCAAGTCCGGGCTCTGGCTGTGCCATTCACTGACTTGTCCCAAAGCCTCCTTTGCCGCAGTCAGGTCCTGAGCAGGTTTTCATGAATTATCTCTGTACTTCTGCTCCGTTCATCTTTCCCTCGATCCTGACTAGTCTCACATTCCCTGCCACTCAAAAACATCCCCCCAACATAATCCTGACACCACCATGCTTCACTGTAGGGATGATGCTAGGTTTCCTCCAGACGTGACACTCCGCATTCAGGCCAAATCGTTCAATCTTGGTTTCATCAGACTAGAGAATCTTGTTTCTCATGGTCAGAGTCCTTTAGGTTCCTTTTGGTAGGACTCCAAGTGACCTGTCTTGACTTTTACTGAGGAGTGGCTTCTGTCTGGCCACTAACATAAAGGCCTGATTGGTGGAGTGCTGCAGAGTTGTTTGTCCTTCTGGAAGGTTTTCCCATCTCCACAGAGGAACTCTGGAGTCTTGGTGGTTCCAAACTGCTCCCATTTAAGAATGATTGGGGCCAATGTGTTCTTGGGGACCTTCAATGCTGCAGACATTTTTTGGTACCCTTCCCAAGATTTGTGCCTCAACACAATCCTGTCTTGGAGCTCTACGGACAATTCCTTCAACCTTATGCCTTGGTTTTCGCTCTGAATTGCACTGTCAACTGTGGGCCTTATATAGACGTGTGGACCTTTCCAACTCATGTCCAATCAATTCAGTTGACCACAGGTGGACTCCAAGTCGTAGAAGCATCTCAAGGATGATCAATGGAAACAGGAAACAGCTCAATTTCGAGTCTCATGGAAAAGGTTTGAATACTTATGTAAATAAGGTATGTGTTATTATTATATTGAATACATTTGCAAAACAATCTACAAATCTATTTTTGCTTTGTCATTAAGGGGTATGGTGTGCAGATTACTGAGGATTTTTATTTATTTAATCAATTTTAGAATAAGGCTGTAACAACAAAAAGTTTATTATTATATTATTATATATTATATAAAAAGTCAATGGGTCTGAATACTTTTCGAATGCACTATATGCGTCAGTAAGGCTGGCTTCTTGGCGTTCATAGCAATGGTTACCAACTGTATCGCAGAAATGGAACGTAAATCACAGAAAATAAATGTGATGGCAGCTGCAGAAAAGTATTTGGATATACAAGATTTTACTCCAGAAGAGTTACAGGGTGTGTTGAGTGGTGGTGTCCTGTCCTCCCAGGTGTTGGTATGGTGCAGGAGCAGATAGGGTCAAAGTAGCTGAATGGGGTAGTGGGTTTTTAAGGAGTGTATAAGGTAAGTTGGTAGGGTAATTAAAAATATTTTTTTATTGTTCCTGTTTTACCTTTTCCCATTTTGTACCACAAAGTGAAATGGATTTATACTATAGTTTAGTTGGGGGTGGTAATGGTAAATAAAGGTAAAAAGAAAAAAAGATACATATTGGATGCCAACCGCTGTCAAATTCCACGGAAGAAGATGATCATGTGGCGCTCCAGGAGCAGTTCATGTTTTTACAAACAAGTATCATTAGTCCAACGTCAGATCGCCGACTCATTTGCCTATTCCTTTTTGTACCTTATGATATGCCGTAGTTAAGGGCGCTCAAACTCTTGTCGAAGTTTTTTTGTTGTTGTTGAATTTTTTTTGACAATTTCACAAGGACATCAGTTACAAGTAAGTAAACATCGTCCTGGCATGAATGTCATGAATTGGCTAGCTTGCATCGACTAATGACGTTAGCTTGATAGTATAACCAAAGCCTTTAAACAGTATTTAGCTAGCTAGCTAGCTAACGTCACTTGGCCGCTACCTAACGTTAGTTTTGCATGCTACTCTTTCCTCACAAAAGTCGTCTCAACTAGCTAGCTAACTGTTACCTGGTATGTAACTAGTTATTTGTAGCAACTTTATTGCACATTTTGATACTTTTGAATAGTCAACCACCAACTCGCTTGCTAACTCAGGCAAACTAATGTTAGCTGTTTAACGTTACCTTATAGCTTTGTTGGCTATTTAGCTAATATTTTTCTAATGCTTTTTTTTGACTAACATAAAGTTTAACGTTACATAGTACTGTAACTAGCTGATAAATTAGCTAGTACTTTCTCAGCCTCTCATTTGGTCTAGTTTTAATGTTGGTCAATAACCTAAATAGTCAGCCAGCTACAGTATATTACCTAACTACTGAAACGTTATTTGAACATTATTTTGTCTACTGCTATAACGTTAGTTAGCTACGTCGTTATAGTTTCTGGGGGTAGCAGTTTGAAATAATTATCTTGACTTAACATGGACTTTCTATAGATGGAGGCAGTTCTCTCTCGTTGAGTACACTCGGGTTCTTTGTCATATCAGAGAAAAGACACCCACTGCAACCTCGACTTCTTTGGCGTGTGTGTGTTGAGTGCCACCACTGACCGCTGCCCTTGTCTCTGCAGCCATTACCATGGAGGAGGTGACGCGCCTGGTATCCTCAGGCGACTGTGTGAAGATCTGGGACTCAGCCTCCATGACAGTGTTGGAACAGTTCAACCCACACAGCGCTACACACCCTGTGGCCCAAGTGTGCTGGAGCAGCAACAGTATCCTTCTTACTAACCCTCTGGGCATGTCCCTGTACGTATAATGGCTAACTTTTTGTTTTCCTTTTGCTCTTGATCATTGTCATATTCTAGTTGAACCGGAGTGGTGAGCAGTCCCCCACACCTTCATGTAAACTACTTATTGATTAAATAATTATGGTTGTTCTGTGCCATAAATTACTATATGTAGTTGGTTACCTTGAGTTGATTCCTCAGATCAGTATCTTGTAAGCGCTAGCAGTATAGGAGACAAGCTGGTGGTATCCAGTCTCAAGTCCTCTCCTATCCCAGTGGTGGAACTTGCAGAGGGGGTGAGTGTACAAGGCCTGACAGCCATTGCCAGTAATAAAGACACCATTTCAGTT
Organism: Oncorhynchus gorbuscha; assembly: GCF_021184085.1. Classification (NCBI taxonomy): domain Eukaryota; kingdom Metazoa; phylum Chordata; class Actinopteri; order Salmoniformes; family Salmonidae; genus Oncorhynchus; species Oncorhynchus gorbuscha. Next base: position 25,704,127 of record NC_060173.1, on the reverse strand, counting down.
CCGTGCTAATTCATTACCCTCACATGTTGTGAACGTGTGTCACGTTACTATGTTTGTCCACAGAAAATGCAGACCCGCGTGAGTCTGAACTCGACGTCCCAGTACTTAGTGAGCGGGGGGCTTGATAACTCCGTCAACATCTGGGATCTGAAGGCCAAGAGGCTTCATCGTACCCTCAAGGTACCCTAAGTCTTATCAGTACCTGTGACCCTACCCATAATAACTACAGTTCAAGTCAGAAGTTTACATACACTTAGGTTGGAGTCATTAAAACTTGTTATTCTTCCACTCCACAAATTTCTTGTTAACCGACTTACCAAAACTGTAGTTTGTTAGGACATCTACTTTGTGCATGACACAAGTAATTTTCCAACAATTGTTTACAGACAGATCATTTCACTGTACCACAATTCCAGTGGGTCAGAAGTTTACATACACTAAGTTGACTGTGCCTTTAAACAGCCTGGAATATTCCAGAAAATGATGACATGGCTTTAGAAGCTTCTGATAGGCCAATTGACATCATTTTTAGTCAATAGGAGGTGTACCTGTGGATGTATTTCAAGGCCTACCTTCAAACTCAGTGGCTCTATGCTTGACATCATGGGAAAATCAAAAGAAATCAGCCAAGACCTCAGAAAAAGATTGTAGACCTCCACAAGTCTGGTTCATCCTTGGGAGCAATTTCCAAATGCCTGAAGGTACCACGTTCACCTGTACAAACAATAGTATGCAAATATAAACACCATGGGACCACGCAGCCGTCATACCGCTCAGGAAAGAGACGTGTTCTGTCTCTTACAGATGAACGTACTTTGGTGTGAAAAGTGCGGTCAATCCCAGAACAACAGCAAAGGACCTTGTGAAGAGGCTGGAGGAAACAGGTACAAAAGTATCTATATCCACAGTAAAGCGAGTCCTATATCGACATAACCTGAAAGGCCGCTCAGCAAGGAAGAAGCCACTGTTCCAAAACCGCCATAAAAAAGCATGACTACGGTTTGCAACTGCACATACTTTTTGGAGAAATGTCCTCTGATCTGAGGAAACAAAAATATAACTGTTTGGCCATAATGACCATCGTTATGTTTGGAGGAAAAAGGGGGAGGCTTGCAAGCCGAAGAACCGTGAAGCACGGGGTGGCGGCATCATGTTTTGGGGGTGCTTTTCTGCAGGATGGATTGCTGCACTTCACAAAATAGATGGCATCATGAGGGACAATTGTGTGGATATAGTGAAGCAACATCTCAAGACATCAGTCAGGAAGTTAAAGCTTGGTCGCAAATGGGTCTTCCAAATGGACAATGACCCCAAGCATACTTCCAAAGTTGTGACCAAATGGCTTAAGGACAACAAAGTCAAGGTATTGGAGTGGCCATCACAAAGCCCTGACCTCAATCCTATAGAAAATATGTGGGCAGAACTGAAAAAGCGTGTGCGAGCAAGGAGGCCTACAAACCTGTCTCAGTTACACCAGCTCTTTCAGGAGGAATGGGCCAAAATTCACCCAACTTATTGTGGGAAGCTTGTGGAAGGCTACCCTAAACGTTTGACCCAAATTAAACAATTTAAATGCAATGCTACCGAATACTCATTGAGTGTATGTGAACTTCTGACCCACTGGGAATGTGATGAAAGAAATTAAAGCTGAAATAAATCACTCTACTATTATTCTGACATTTCACATTCTTAAAATAAAGTGGTGATCCTAACTGACCTAAGACAGGAAATTTTTACTAGGATTAAATGTATGGAATTGTGAAAAACTGAGTTTAAATGTAGTTGGCTACGGTGTATGTAAACTTCCGACTTCAGCTGTATGTCCTAGCACTTATCTTTTGAACGAATCTCACCTGAAAACCTAGTGCTATGTGACATTGCACTTGATCTTGGGCAAAGCTTTCAGTGAAGATATCAAGACATTTTGGAGTTACCTTTACTACCTCCTCACTTGTCTCTGCTCTCTCACCAGGACCACAATGAAGAGGTGACGTGTGTGTCCTTTAATGGCAGTGACAGCTACATCGCATCAGGCTCCACCAGTGGTGACATCATCCTGCACAGCATCACCACCAACCTGTCTAGTAAGGCCTTTGGACACGGCACCAACCAGGTGAGTGTTCTGTTCGCCCGGACACAGTTAACACTAACCATGGCCCTTTTGCTTATAAGTTAAGTCCATTTGAATTCAATCACTCTTTGACAGCATCCCTTTGGCTCCAGAATGATGCAGTGGTCTGAGGCTAGAGGCGTCACTACAGACCCTGGTTCGATTCCAGGCTGTATCACAACTGGCTGTGATTGGGAGTCCCATAGGGCGGCACACAATTGGCCCAGTATTGCCCGGGTTAGGGTTTGGCTGGGGTAGGCCGTCATTGTAAATAAGAATTTGTTCTTAACAGACTTGCCTAGTTAAATTTTAAAAATACTTTCCATAAATGTTTTGCCCATGGAAAAAAATGGTCATTAACTTTTTTACGCTACCAATCCCTGTAGCGGGATAAGTTCTGTCTGCAACCGCTGAATAGCATAGCGCAACAGTCAAATAATATTACTAGAAAATATTCATGAAATCACAAGTGCAATATTTTGAAACACAGTTCAGCCTTTTGTTAGTCACACTGTCGTCTCAGATTTTGAAATTATGCTTTACAGCGAAAAGCAATCCAAGCCTTTATAAGTTTATCGATAGCCTAGCATAGCATTATGTACACTTAGCATCAGGAAGCTTGGTCACGACAACACAGACGGAAATTCCAAATAGTCTTCATAATGTCCACAGAAACATGTCAAACTTTTTTTATAATCATTCCTTAGGTAGTTTAAAAAAAAATATATTCGATAATGTATCAACAGAGTGTGTAGCTTTTTCCCAAACAGCGGAAGGAACAATGGCCGGTTTACTCAATTGGGCACCAACTCACTCTGAGAGCCCCCAACCTCTCACTTACGCAATGTGATCCTTCACGCTCATTTTTAAAAATAAAAGCCTGAAACTATGTCTAAAGACTGACACCTTAGGGAAGCCACAGAAAAAGGAATCTGTTTGATATCCCTTTAAATGGAGGACAGGCACGCATAGGAACACAGACGTTTCAAAATAAGAGGCTCTTCCTGATTGGATTATCCTCAAGCTTTCGCCTGCAATATCAGTTCTGTTATACCCACAGACAATATTTTTACAGTTTTGGAAACTTTAGATTGTTTTCTATCCTAATCTGTCAATTATATGCATATTCTAGCATCTGGTCATGAGAAATAGGCCGTTTACTCTGGGAACGTTATTTTTCCAAACATAAAATAGTGACCCCTAGCTTCAAGAGGGTAAGTACATTTACATTTACATTTAAGTCATTTAGCAGACGCTCTTATCCAGAGCGACTTTTGCCTAAACATTCAGGAGATAAACATGCTCAAAAGTTGACCTATTTTGCATACCATGAGACATCCATGTCTTCATCGCTGGAAAATATAAACTTAACCATTTATCTTTTAAAAGCTTAGTGTTGTCAAACTATTTTATTTCTTGAAAAAAAAAACATTTTGAAATGAAACATTTTTGTTTTTAACATACTTTTTAAAAATGTATTAATTTGCATATGTTGTAGCTTAAACCCTATTACACATCTCAGTTTTTTGTGTTGTGCCCGCCATCTGTTGAGACATGTTCTTGAAGACCGGGTCTCATGGTATGGTGGGGTATGCAAAATGGTTTAATGTTGAGCACCTTTGTCTCTTGAATGATTTGGCATTCAGCTCCAAAAAGGCACTTTCTGAGTGCTTCTACAAGGGGCAAATATGAATGGAAGGTTTCATTAAAATCGTCAGAAGCTGTGTTGTCAAAGTGAATGAATTCAAATGGATTTACCCTATACTTATTCAATTCTCACACAGTCTCTAGGTGGTAGGGACCCAGGGTTTGTTACTGGTCATCAAATATGTGGCTGAAGGATTAAAGACAAACAATTTTGGGTGACAATTAAGATGCATTATAGGCAGGTCTCAATGTACACTGAACAAAAATATAAACGACATGTAAAGTGTTGGTCCCATATTTCATGAGTTGAAATTGAAGATCCCATAAATTGGCTATACACACACAATGCGTTTTCCTCTCAAATGTTGTGTAGAAATTGGTTTACATCCCTGTTAGTGAGCATTTCTCCTTTGCCAAGCTAATCCATTGACCTGACGTGTGTGGCATATCAAGAAGCTGATTAAACAGCATGATCATTACACAGGTGTACCTTGTGCTGGGGGCAAAAGGCGATTCTAAAATGTACAGTTTTGTCACAACACAATGCTACAGATGTCTCAAGTTTTGAGGGAGCATGCAATTGGCATGCTGACTGCAGGAATGTCCTCCAGAGCTGTTGCCTGAGAATTTTTAATGTTCATTTCTCCACCATAAGCAGCCTCTAATATTGTTTTAGTGAATTTGGCATGCGTCCAATTGGCCTTACAACCGCAGACCATGTGCAACCACGTCAGCCCAGGATCTCCACATCCAGCTTCTTTACCTGCAGAATTGTCTGAGCAACCACCTGGACAGTTGATGAAATTGTGGGTTTTCACAACTGAAGAGTTGCTGCACGAACTGTCTTTGGGAAGCTCATCTGCATGCTTGTCGTCGACTTCAGGAGGCAAATGCTTACCTTCAATGGCCACTGGCACACTGGAGAAGTGTGCAGTTCACGGATGTATCCTGGTTTCAACTGTACCGGGCAGACAGCATAGCATGTATGGCGTCATGTGGGCGAGCGATTTGCCGAACTGGGTGCCCCATGGTGGCAGTGGGGTTATGGTATGGACAGGCATAAGCTATGGACAACTAACACAATTGCATTTTATCGATGGCAATTTGAATGAAGAGATTCCGTGAAGAGATCCTGAGGCCCATTGTCATACCGTTCATCCATGCCATCACCTTATGTTTCAGCATGATAATTCACGTCTATGACAGTGTGTTCCAGTTCCCGACAATATCCAGCAACTTCGCACAGCCATTGAAGAGAAGTGGGACAACATTCCATAGGCCACAATCAACTCTATACGAAAGAGATGTTATGCTGCATGAGGTGCATGCTGCATGGTGGTCACACCAGATACTGACTGATTTTCTAATCCAAGCCCCTACCTAAATGTTTTTAAAGGTGTCTGTGACCTTTAGATGCATCTCTGTATTCCCAGTCATATGAAATCCATAGATTAGGGCATATTGAATTTATTTCAATTGTCTGATTTCCTTATATGAACTCTAAATTGTTGCGTTTTCCATTTTAAAAAATTGTTCAGTGTATTTTAGCTGGTGAAACATGGGAATAACACTTATTGTATATTTATTTTTTAAAATCAGTGTAGATTTATCAATAATGGCTGATTGCTGAAAAAGCTTGACCATCTTGAATGGCCTTTCCTATTGAAATATCCTAAAAGCAAAAATATAACAATACATTATCTGATAAAATTAGAGGGGCAAAATATGGGGATGTCTAATCTCCCCTCCTGTTCGCACTGACAATTGAACCGCTTGCAGAAAGTATTAAACACAAACCAAACATAACAAGTATTGGCAAATAGGGATGTATGATATATCGGTGAACATATCATATGTCTAGTTTAAAACGCCGATGTGCAAAACTGATGTCAAAGCTGACGTACTTACATGACGCCACGTTAAAAAAAAATGCGCTACACAGCATTCCTAACCTAGCCCAAAATGTCTGTGTTGGTCGAGCAGTAATTTGAGAGAGTAAGAATTTCAGCGAGACAACTAAGGCAAAGCCCATTTAAAGCCAAGGTAATGGATTCATTGCCCTTGACGATCAACCATTTATTTATTGGGTCATTATGTATGTTTGTAATAGTGTGTTATATGTGGAAATGTGTTCGTATTATAAATTGTATTTTAATGTTTAAGGACTCTTGGAAGATTAGTCCAAATGGGGACTAAAAGAGATTCAAATCAACCGTTCTGTCGTGGGTGATGTTGGTTTTTGCCGATTGGTCGAGCACTGGTACACACTACCAAGTGCTCTTTTTTTTAGATGTTGCCCTACCGGAGTTATACATTGATAGCGTCACTGCTATTAGCTTCACGACATACACACTATGGAACGCTGTTTGGGTCTTTGTGTCAAAAAAAGATACACTAGCCCTTTCAACTGTATAAATGTCTGCAAACAATGAGTTTACAATACCGCGTTGGTAATAAAGCGTAACTTGTTCGACCGTAACTTCTGGGGTAGCTAGCTTTAGCTTGGTACCTAGCTAGCACCAATACAACCAGCGTGAAAACAATGATCAGTAGAAACTGCAGTCATTTTCTTTATTCTTAGCACTGATTTAGGAATTCTTGTAAGTATTGTTGTTTGCCTATTGAACTTCAGTTAATGAAAATAAATCGCTAGCCATCTACTTAACACTGTTGCCCAAAGCTAACGTTATAAGCAGCCAGCTAGCTTCATCTAGCTAATGAGGTTGTTGTGAAGCTAGCCATAATAAGGATTAGGCACAGTAGTGGAATTTGCGGTTTGCCTTTTAAATAAGTGTCATTGACAGTGATGCAAATGAATAGAAATATGCCATACTATTATATTGAAGGTTAACCACAAAGTCCACTATTGTGGTTAATCCTTATTGTGGCTAGCTTCACATAGATGGGTCCGAACACCATTAATCAAATAAGAATTGTCTTATAAATTAGGGTTATTTTAGATGACACCTAGCTAACTATAGCTACTGAAACAGATGTCGTTTTTGGGGAAGAACATTGTTTGCATCCATGAGCTAGCTAGCTTTTTTTTAATGACTAGCACTGTAGGTGCGCGAGACAACGTTACCAGCATTGTAGCATACTTATCAATGAATTGTTGTGACATGAAATATGAGGGATAGTGTAATAACTACGTTTAAAAAATATATATATGTACGCATTAACCTCTCTAGGGTATGTGGGATGCGTCCCACCTGGCCAACATCCAGTGAGATTGCAGAGCTCTAAATTCAAATACAGAAATACTCATAATAAAAATTCAGAAAACAAAACATAGGTTTTACATAGGTTTAAAGATTAACTTCTTGTGAATCCAACCACTGTGTCAGATTTAAAAAGTGCTTTACTGTACGATTATTTGAGAACATAGCCCAGCAGACAAATCATTACAAAAAAGGTAACCAGCCAAGCAGAAGAGTTACACAAGTCAGAAATAGAGATAAAATGAATCTCTTACCTTTGATGATCTTCATATGGTTGTACTCAGAAAACATTAATTTACTCAAATGTTCCTTTTGTTTGATAGTCTTTTTATATCCAAAAACCTATTTTTTTGTGTGTTTTCTTCAGTAATCCACAGGCTCAAACGCAGTCAAAAGCAGGTACATTTGGGCAAATCGTGAAGGAGACATTTGTGTTCATATTCCATTTTCCTGCAAGAATATCGTCAAATCTGTATACTTGGACTTTGATTTAGCTTTCCAAGTATTAGTAGCCATATTATAAGTTCGACATTTGATGCTACATTATATGACATATACATGGTTTCCGGATACTCCCGTAAAGCTCAGCTCATTGGCCATCTAAACAAAAAATATTTAAGAATACTCATATCTAAGGATGTAGAATGAATGGGGGGGGGGGATAAATAATGGCAATAGGAAAAATAATCATTCTTATCTACAGCAATTGTTTAAGTAGACCACCACAATATCAAAGAGTTGGGATGCTTAATAAGTGGCAACAAACGGCAAACACAATGTGTACAAAACATTAAGGACATCTGCTCTATCCATGACTTTGACTGACCAGGTGAATCCAGGTCAGTCACTTGTTAAATCCACTTCGATCAGTGAAAATCAAGGTGGGGAGATTTTTAAGCCTTAAGCCCACATGGATTGTGTATTTGTGCCATTGAGGGTTAATGAAGATTTAAGTGCCTTTTCAACTGGGTATGGTAGGTGCTAGTCGCACCGGTTTGTGTCAAGAACTGCAACGCTGCTGGGTTTTTCACACGCAACAGTTTCCCGTGTGTATCAAGAATGATCCATCACCCGAAGGACGTCTTGACGAGCATTGGAGTCAACATGAGCCAGCGTCCCTATGGAACGCTTTCGACACCTTGTAGAGTCAATGCCCCAACGAATTGAGGCTTTTCTGAGTGCAAAAGGGGGGATGCAACTCAATATTATGTCGGTGTTCTTAATATTTTGTATACTGAACTTTATCCCATTACTCAACAATATGAAAGCCGATCCAAGTGTTGTGACTACCATTAATGTGACGATGACTATTCATCTAATAATTACATACCACATTCAATTATTACGCAATTAAATTAATCATAACAATTGAGTTAACTCTTATCAGAATCTCTTTTTCTTTTTTCTCGTGGTATCCAATTGTTAGTAGCTATCTTGTCTCATCGCTTCAACTCTCATACGGGCTCGGGAGAGACGAAGGTTGAGAGTCATGCGTCCTCTGATACACAACCCAACCAAGCCGCACTGCTTCTTAACACAGAGCGCATCCAACCCGGAAGCCAGCCGTACCAATGTGACGTAGGAAACACCATGCACCTGGCAACCTTGGTTAGCGTGCATTGTGCCCAGCCCGCCACAGGAGTCGCTGGTGCGCGATGAGACAAGGATATCCCTACCGGCCAAGCCCTCCCTAACCCGGACGACGCTATGCCAATTGTGCGTCACCCCACGGATCTCCCGGTCGCGGCCGGTTACGACAGAGACTGGGCGCGAACCCAGAGTCTCTGGTGGCACAGCTGGCGCTGCATTACTTATTATCCATTGCAGATAAATTAATTAAAAATCATACAATGTGATTTTTCTGGATTTTTTTTCCCCCCTCATTTTGTCTGTCACAGTTGAAGTGTACCTATGATGAAAATTACAGGCCTCATCTTTTTAAGTGGGAGAACTTGCACAATTGGTGGCTGACTAAATACTTTCTGCCCCACTGTATTAGCATCTGGGACTGAGTAGGAGGCAGTTCACTCTGGGCATGCTATTCATCCAAAAGTGAAAATGGTGCCCCTTATCCCAAAGAAGTTAAGAGTGCTCCTAATCTCAGCTCGCTACCTGTATAAAAGACACCTGGTAGCCAGAAATCTTTCTGATTGAGAGGGGTCAAATACTTACTTCCCTCATTTAAAATGCAAATCAATTTATAACATTTTTGACATGCTTTTTTTCTTGATTTTGTTGTTTTTCTGTCTCTCACTGTTAAAATAAACCTACCATTAAAATTATAGACAGATACTTTTTTTGTCAGTGGGTAAACGTACAAAATCAGCAGGGGATCAAATACTTTTTCCCCTCACTGTATGTACAATTTTTAGGAGTCCTTTTATAAGAACTCTGGCAAAAGGGGCGTTACATCCTTTTGGGATAATGTCTGTACTCACGTGGGCGTGGTTACTGACTGGGTAAAACTTTACATGAAAGATCATTCTCATGTTGAAGGCTAAAATAACATTTCATCTTCTCACAAATAATTTAATCATAAGTTCCACAACATGTAGATCTAAATCTGGTAACCGGGACATATACATTTGTAGAGTTCTCGTTATTTAGTTATACATTCCTTAATATCACAAAACAACACATTATTTGACATGATTATTGTTTAGAGCCCCACTAACCATTTCCTACATTATTTACGTTAGAAATATTGTTTCACTGTCCAACCTTTTGATGTTATGGTTTTGGCCAAGTGTCTCTCTGTAACACTCAAATTAAATGTTCAATACTGCAGAGCCCAAAGGCAGAGTTTGAAAGGTATTTTTTCAATCCGGTTGTTAAATCATAAAACCAGGCCAACTTCATCCTTCTCCCCCTCTGCGGTAGAGAGAGGGTGCTGTAGCGCTGACCCACTAACCTGATCCTTCGGGTGCTCACAGGAGTGTTTAATTTGTCATGAATCTTCCCATAAATCTTACAGGTAGAATAAACCTCTTCAGAATGGCAGGCTCCCAAAGTTTTTTACATTTATTCTCGGTAATACCAACTACCCAACCGAAGACAGGCATTTAAAAAGGTATTCTCATCCATAAGACTTTATGGGCAAATACAACTCATAGAATGAACAGGGACATCTCCATAAGGGTGGTTTTAACCTTCCAGACTTGGAATTGTATCAACTTGCCACCCAAGGCTTTTACTTGAGACCTACTGTTAAATGCACTAAATAGGAACAATGGGTACATCTTGAAGATATACATTTTTGAAATATGGAAGGAATTTAAACTGATTCTATATGAACCAATATTGCTTCCAAAAAACCCTATTGAACAATCCTTGGAAACCTTTTTCAGAATGCACCAATACATTTGCCCACATGGGAAACCAAAGGCATAGAAACCGTGAATGACTTGGTAAAAGGAAATAAATACATTTCCTTGATGGGATTAAAAATCAATTTTGCACTGACCAATGTAGATATTTCCAAATACATTAAACTTATAAACAAGTTTCAATGTCAAATCTTGGGAGAATCCTATGTGAGTCAGAAAAGGATATTCATTTGATGGGTAAGATATACAAAACCTTGCAGAGAGCCTAACTGACAACCACTTAGCAAAAATATTAGCTATTGGTACCAAGACTAAAATAACTGATATTCTATGGAGGGGATGTTGGAACAACAATGTATGCTTAATCCAATATAAACTACTGTATTGAGTATACTTTTAATCTGTCTGTCTGCATATGTCAAGACATGTCATATGAGAGTGCAGTGAGATACCCAATGGGGTATATACTGGAAATCAACCAATCCTCAATCGTTAAGACAATGGAAAAATCATATGCTTCATTATCTAAATATTGAAAGAGAGTGGGTGTGGGAGAAGAACAAAATGGTGCAATTTGAGTATGGAGAATAGTGCAAGCACTGGAGATAAGGGGTTAGAGCATGTATGTATGTGTTGTATTTATTTTTTTATATAGAAAACATTTTAAGAATAAGCCGCCTCTTATTTGCAGCCATGGGCGATATCTCAATAGGAGCCGATCCATCATCAGTATTGTGGAATAATTATGTTAAAGGGAAATGTTTCAAAGTCATATTCATCAGCACCACCCCAACATCAACATATGTGAATATTGTGCATTTCTATGTTTTATAGTAAGACGTTTCCAATGACATCATTGGTGTGCATTGTGATTTAGCCTACTAATTGGTTGTCATTGCAAACACTTCATATTTTTTACTACAAAACATTAACACGCAATTGTCACGTACTTTTGTAATTACAGTATGTGGACACCCCTTGAAATTAGTGGATTCGGCTATTTCAGCCACACATGTTGCTGACAATTGAACACAGCCATGCAATCTCCATAGACAAACATTGGCAGTAGAATGGCCTTACTGAAGAGCTCAGTGACTTTCAATGTGATACCGTCATAGGATGCCACCATTCCAACAAGTCAGTTTGTCAAATGTCTGCCCTGCTAGAGCTGACCCAGTCAACTGAGTGAACTGCGTGGTGTTTTGGGAAACATGTTACATCTTTCCTACAACGGCCAAATATGTATTGTTAAAACACTTGCAAGCCTAAGTTCTATTGGTAAGTCGGACCCAGGTCGTTAACTAGCTAATGAGGTTAGATGACTGAATAAGGTGTAAACAAATGCCCACGAGTGGTTTTGGAAAAGCCTGCGAAATTAATGAATGTATAGCCAATTCACAATAGAAAAAAAACATTGTGCCTGTAATGTGGGTCATATTTTTTTTTAACTCTAGGGCACTTAAAGTGTTAAAAGTGAAGCCTAATCATTACAACAATTATCTGTGTTATTTTTTTAAGCTCACGGTGCTGCCAAGGTAAAATGTCAGGTCACACAGCAAAATATTTAAGAGCATATATGACTGAAATGGTCACACTTTAGAGCCCAACTCATAGGTCTAAAATAACACTGTTCCTCCCACCTCAGCCCATCCACGACCTGAAGTACTCTGTGGTGAAGCGATCCCTGCTGGGCAGTGTGTCAGATAGTGGCTCTGTAGTCCTGTGGGACGCCAACACTCAGAAAGAGCTGCACGTATTTGATGGAGCCCACAAGGCCCCCGCCTCGGGCCTGGCCTTCTCCCCAGCCAATGACCTGCTCTTTGTCACCGTGGGCCTGGACAAGAAGATCATCTGCTACGACACCTCCAGCAAGATGTAAGAAAATGGGATTTAGTATTGACCTCAACTATAGAGACATACTGTATGACTGAGAGAGAGCCTGTTACCTTGGTGCTTTTGTTGCAATGTTTTGGGGGTCAAACACATTCACATTTGAAATGACATTGTATTTTTTTCAATGACGCGGTCCTTTACTAGTAATTAGTTCAACAGCGCAAAGGGACTTCAGAGCTGGGTCTTTTGCTTTAATGTAGTCTTGACATTTTGTGTGCTCTCTCGCAGTGTTCTCCGCAGCATGCGTGTGGAGTCCCCATTGACCGCCATTGACTTCACTCCAGACGGGGCAGGCCTGGTGGTGGGCTCCACCCAGGGCAGACTGTACCTGTATGACCTGCGCAACCTCAGCGCTCCCACCAAGACTGCCACCGCACACAAGACCTCCATCACCAGCCTGCGCTTCCAGAGCTCCCAGAGCAGACACCTCAAGGTAGGTTCCCCATACAGCGCCTTTTCAATTCAATCCAGTCAGGGAATTAAAAGTTCTATTCAAGATTTGAACATTTTTAAATGTTACTTTTCAATCCCGCAAATTGAATTTTCTTGAGCTGAGTTCAGAGGAAATTTTAGTTCAAGACCACTGGTGTACTGTGACAGAGACAATGATTTTGGGATGCTAATTGTCTGCACAAGGAGGCGCGCCAAGACCATGTGGGTTTTCTTTGGTCTGTTGTGCATATTGTATGGAATCAACTATTTTTACCTTAATTCATGTAAATGAGTTGACAGTGGTCTACTTCACTTGATAGGAAATGTTGTCACCTTTCGTCATTACAGTAATAATTTTCCCAGAGTGATGCACTTTGCCAGTTCAGTGTGTATATCTTGACAGCATGTGCTGTAAGCTCTGTATTGTGTGGCTATGGGCTGGGCTCCTGAATAATAAAGATGCATCTAAAACCTTAAATCATGTGCTCAATAGGGACCGTATTGAAGCTCGTAGGTATTTAACTGGAATGTGTAACCTGAGATCAATTAAACCTATCCTTTTCAAGCTAACCATCTCCCATTTTTTTCCCCATTAGTCCAGTAAAATGGCATCCAGCAAGTCTTCCAGCGCTCACACAAGCAAGAGGATCTCAGCCAGGCTGGGTAATACCTACTTACCAGCAGCCACCCACAGCTCCACCTCTACACCCCCCTCTAGCCTGCTTGCACCCCACACGGTAGATGGAGGGGATGGACAGGCACAGGGCACAGGTCAGACTTGCTCTAGTACCTCAAATATACTTCTGGCCAACATCCTGACCTGAAACCTCACCCTATTTCCAATTCATTGTCTAGACCAGGGGTACCCTGAGCATGGAGGTCCAGAGAGCTGGTTGTCATTGTGTGTGTGTGTGTGTGTGTAGGCTCCAGTGTGGAAGTGGTTTCCAGAGAGGCGGAGGGCCAGCCGGGTGCTGACCGCCTGCCCAGTCTGGACAAGTTCAGTAGCGTGGGTAGAAACAGCCTGGACATCTTCTCCCCCGTAAGAGACGGTGAGCTCCCCACTCGTCTTTGACTTAGTTTCAACTCACTGGTATTAAGTTTGGATTTGGTCATCACCCTCTCTCCTTTGTTTTCTTTTCAAACTGACAGCTTGTTGTTCTTTTGTCTTTAGATTACAAAGCCCATGGGATGGGTGGTGATGCTCCTGTTGGAATCAAAGGGAATGGTATGTGGAAAGTGCCATGCATGTCCACAGCTAACCATGAGTAAAATATGTGCTTCTTTTTTAGTTAACCCTCTGTTATATACCTGATGCAACTAATCAAGGGCTTAGTGAGTAGTTAAAGATGGTGTGTTAATGCTGGGATAGAACAAAAATGTGCACCACGGGTTCACCCAGGAATGGATTGAGAAACACTGCTGTAAACATTCAATAACGTTCACTGTCCCCTGGAGATCATCTATACTGGTGTACATGATTGAGACCACATTTGGGGCTTGTTGTATGGACCATAGGGACCAGTTTGGATATGTTCTCCAGAGAAGAAGGGCAAAACAGCACGGAGAATTTCAGCAAAGTGGGACGCAACAGTCTGGACATTTTCTCGCCAGTCAGAGAGGGTGAGAATCCATTTGTGTCCCATGACATTCAAAATTGACATTGGTCTGCACAGCTTCACAAACCTGCAAACTTTTTCAAACTCATTAACTGTAATGTACAAGCTGACCATTGATTCACTCATTCTTTCCAGATTACAAATCCCATGGAATGACTGCAGATGTAACAAGTGGGAAGAAAGGAAACAATCTGGACTTCCTCCCTTCCTACTCTGGTGGACCCCCACACCGCAAGACTCCACTGGGCACACCTGGAGGAGGGCGCTGTTACAGCCCCCTGTCTGTCTTCCAGACCCCTCAACCAATCAAAGAGGAGGAGGCCGAGCCTCCAGCGCAGACAGACACACAGGACTTGAAAAGGGTCAGTTTACTTTATTCAATCAGCTGTTGTACAATTTGGAATGCTGACAGACCATTTTAACCAAGAGTGTTCCATTCTGGTCCTGGGGTCTTCCCACACCTAAACAGTCAGACCTGATAAAAATATTCAAGGACTTTCATTACTTGAATCAAGTGTGATAGTGTTGGGCTGGATCAAAGATGGGTAGGGAGGTCCCAGAACCTGAAATTAGACCCCTTATTTAGTCTGTCTGTTTTTCCTGTCTAAATGTTCAAGCTGCTCTTCACCTGTTGTCTGTTCGATTGACAGTATGAGAAGGGTGGTGGTTCCAGTCTGGAGGGTGAAGGCCCCACCCCACACAGCCGACCAGCACAGCTGTTCTTCACCCCTGAACCCAACCTGAGGGCCAATGACATGCAGGCCCAACTGCGCTACAACACACCCCTCAATGGTGGTCCGCCCACTACTGCACCAGGTGAGTTTGTGGTTGTTTTTTCTGTGTGGGTAACAGCTGCAGATAAAAATATTAATTGATGACATTATGATGTATAATAGCATGACTGTTTAAATTGTGTATGGCTACTGTGTATTTGTATGCTAGAGAGCATATGAGAGATTATCTAAGCACAACAGTACATTAAGTGTGTGGTAGTACATTGATGAAATCAATGAAAAATACCCTTTGTCAACAGGCCCTGCAGTTTCTTCAGTGGTAGCATCCTCTGTATCAGAGAGAATAGTGGAGGCTGTTGGAGCAGAGGGTGGAGGCGCTCCCCTCACATCACTGCAGATTCAGTTAATCCGCAACATGATCCACGAGACCCTGGAAGACTTCAGGTGGTTGCACTTTCTCACAGCAGATCACCCTCAGTTGTTGAACCGTCTTGCACATCTCTGGTTGATAGTTCTGTAGATTTTTGGCTAACTCCATTTCCTCAACAGGGACGCCTGCCACCGAGACATAGTGAACCTCCAGGTGGAGATGGTCAAACAGTTCTACATTCAGCTGGTAAGTGACATGTCCCCTCTGGTCCTACTCCACTGACACACGTGCCACTGCACACTATTTAGAGTCCCTTGACAAAGCATTAGCTAAACCAGTCTACATTGTGGTTCCATTTCCCTAACCTACCTCTTGGTTCCTTGCTGCGTTTCAGAACGAGATCCATGGTCTGATCGAGAAGTACTCGGTCAACGACACGCTGGTGGAGGAGATCGAGAAGCTGAGGGAGGAGAACAAACGACTCCGAGCCAATTACTGAGAGGTTGACTTGGACTTATCACCCCTAGAAACCGTTGTCCCCTCAACTCAGACAGAATGTATTCCACAACGCATTAGGTCTCTGTGGGACAATGACTTTTTTTGTGTCCTGGTTTAACTCCCTTCCATCTTGGAATGAATTTACTCTTCAGTGCCTTACTGGCAGTTAAAGGGTTGACCAGTATGTTCTATGCAAAGTGTGCTATCAGTCACATAAATCATCTGTGACCATGGTTATCAGTGCTGGACAATTTTAGCCCAATTCCAAACCGTTCTCTCCCCTCGCATAAAGAGAGGTCAACAAGGACAGGAAGATGCATTGCTTAAATACAGAGCATACCAAACGTTAGGAACAGCTTCCTAATATTGAGTTGCAATATTTAACAAGTCACATCAGTAAGGAATCACAGCTTTCACTTGGTCAGTCTGTCATGGAGGGATGTTCTTAATGTTTTGTGTACATCTCTTCAGCATAGTATGGTTGAAGTTGATAGTATCTTTGCCTTTTACTGGCACACTGAAACAGAATGAGGGCATGCCTTTGACCAATCATGATACTGTCTTTGGACTAGGCAAGAAAATGCCATAGTGGTCATCAATTTCTAATAGTAAGCAAAGTGGTGCCAAGCTCCCTCTGAAGTGTGCTTGCGCTGCCAAGTTTTCCCATCAGTTATTTGTTTCTTTTGTTATTGTTGTTTTGTGAAGAGGAATATAAATAGTAGATGTGTACAATTTTGTTAATGTAATTCATTCTAGTTTTAAGGTGCCTGTTCAGTTTGCCTGTTGGAAACGTCTTACAGTTTGTTAAAATTATTTAATTTAACAATGAAATACAGCTGCAACAATGGCAAAATAGGAATTCAGAGACCAAAGTACTACGATGTAAACATCTCTCCTATATATTGATAAAAACTAACATCTGATGCTTGGCAAACACTTCATGGTCACATCAAAATAGAGAAATCTGCAATAGGATGACCACTGACAGACCTAGCGCGTGTGTTAGGACTCCCAAGTTTCTCTTCCCCACATAAGTCTAATTTAGGTATCGTGGATAAGGACCCTGCCAGAAGTTGTGCGTAGACCTGCTGGGTCCTGGACCTCAGGCCTTTATTTCAGGTGTAGCCGAGTAGGAGACATCAGTTGTCTGAGATCAGCTCCTCTGTGAACCGACGAAGAAATTTACTTAGCATTTAAACTATCTACTTCATATTTCTGGAATGACATCCAATTGAAATGGACCACAGGGTCAGATTGTCTGACCCCTCACCTGGCAGCATGCATATCCACAGGCCGTAGGTTTTACCCACTGCTGTCTGCCACAGACTAAGTGTTCAATCCTCTGATCCGCTGGCATAGAGCTCCCCGTCTGGACTAAAGCGAACACAATGGACCGGCCAAAAATGTCCCTTGTATGACTACACAAAGGAGAGAGATTGAAGTTTTTCCCAAGGTGAGACGCTTCACTTCAAAGAGATTCATATGAACATTAACTCAGCAAAAAAAGAAACATCTGTTCAGGACCCTGTTTTTCAAAGATAATTTGTAAAAATCCAAATAACTTCACTGTAAAGGGTTTAAACACTGTTTCCCATGCACCAAACAATTAATGAACATGCACATGTGGAACGGTCGTTAAGACACGAACAGCTTACAGACGGTAGGCAATTAAGGTCACAGTTATGAAAACTTAGGACACTAGAGGCCTTTCTACTGACTCTGAAAAACAAAAGAAAGATGCCCAGGGTCCCTGCGTGAATGTGCCTTAGGCATGCTGTAAGGAGGCATGAGGACTGCAGATGTGGCCAAGTCAATAAATTGCAATGTCCGTACTGTGAGACGCCAAAGACTAAGCTACAGGGAGACAGGACGGACAGCTGATCGTCCTCACAGTGGCAGACCACGTGTAACAACACTTGCACAGGATCGGTACATCCGAACACGACACCTGAGGGACCAGTACAGGATGGCAACAGCAACTGCCCGAGTTACATCAGGAACGCACAATCCCTCCATCAGTGCTCAGACTGTCCGCAATAGGCTGAACTGAGGGCTTGTAGGCCTGTCGTAAGGCAGGTCCTTACCAGCGAACACATTGCCTGTGGGCACAAACCCACCGTCGCTGGACCAGACAGGACTGACAAAAAGTGTTCTTTACTGACAAGTCACAGTTTTGTCTCACCAGGGGTGATGGTCGGATTTGCATTTATCGTCGAAGGAATGAGCATTACACCGAGGCCTGTACTCTGGAGTGGGATTGATTTGGAGGGTCCGTCATGGTGTCACAGCATCATCGGACTGAGCTTCGGACGCTGTGCTCTACAGGGAAGATATCCTCCTCCCTCCTGTTGTACCCTTCCTGCAGGCTCATCCTGACATGACCCTCCAGCATGACAATGCCACCAGCCATACTGCTCGTTCTGTGTGTGATTTCCTGCAAGACAGGAATGTCAGTGTTCTGCCATGGCCAATGAAGAGCCCAAATCTCAATCCCTTTGAGCATGCCTGGGACCTGTTGGATCGGAGGGTGAGGGCTAGGGCCATTCCCCCCAGAAATGTCCGGGAACTTGCGGGTGCCTTGGTGGAAGAGTGGGGTAACAACTCGCAGCAAGAACTGGCAAATCTGGTGCAGTCCATGAGGAGAAGATGCACTGCAGTACTTAATGTAGCTGGTGGCCACACCTGATACTGACTGTTACTTTTTAAACCCCCCCCTTGTTTAGGGAGACATTATTCAATTTCTGTGGTACTTGTTCAGTTTGTCTCAGTTGAATCTGGCTATGTTCATACAAATATTTACATGTTAAGTTTGCTGAAAATATAGTTGACAGTAAGCGGATGTTTCTTTTTTTTGCTGAGTTTACATACGCACACACTGAACAAAAATATAAATAACAATTTCAAAGATTTTACTGGAGTTACAGTTCATATAAGGACATTTAAAAAAAATACATTAGACCCTCATCTGGATTTCACATGACTGGGAATACAGATGTGCATGCATCTGTTTGTCACAGATACCTTAACAGTAGGGGGGCCTCCCGGGTGGCGCAGTGGTCCAAGGCATGCTGTGCCACCAGAGACTCTGGGTTCGAGCCCAGGTTCTGTCGCAGCCGGCCGCGACCAGGAGGTCCATGGGGCGGCGCACAATTGGTCTAGCATCGTCCGGGTTAGGAAGGGTTTGGCCGGTAGGGATATCCTTGTCTCATTGCGCACTAGCAACTCCTGTCGCGGGCCGGGCGCAGTACGCGCTGACCAGGTCGCCAGGTGCATGGTGTTTCCTACGTCACATTGGTGCGGCAGGCTCTCAGGGTGGCATGGGCGCTGTGTTAAGAAGTGCGGCTTGGTTGGGTTGTGTTTCGGAGGACGCATGGCTCTCGACCTTAGTCTCTCCCGAGCCCGTATGGGAGTTATAGCGATGAGACAAGATAGTAACTACTAACAATTGGATATCACGAAAAAGGGGTAAAAATTCAACAACAAAAAAACAGCAGGGGGTGGGAGGTTGATGAGAAAAACAGCCAGTATCTGGTGTGACCACCATTTGCCTCGTGCAGCGCAATACATCTCCTTTGCATAGTTGATCAGGGTGTTGATTGTGGAATGTTGTCTCACTCTTCAATGGCTGTGCGAAGTTGCTGAATATTGGTACGAACTGGGACATTCAGCTTCCAGGATCCTTGTGAAATGTTGCCATGCATTATCATGCTGAAACATAAGGTGATGGTGGCAGACGAATGTCATGCCAATGGGCCTCAGGATCTCATGGTATCTCTGCATTGAAATTGCCATCGATTAATCCGTGAAGCGCACACTTCTCCAGTGGCCATCGAAGCTGAACATTTGCCCACTAAAGTCGATTATACCAGTCAAGTTTGGACACCTACTCATTGAAGCATTTTTCTTTATTGGCGGTATGCAACTGACCACTTTCTCCAATGAAAACATGAGAGCAAGCTAGCTTTCCACCGCCGGTTACATTGAAAACGTGCTCACTGCAGCTGCTAATTTAACAGTTTTGAGAATATCGGAAGTTAGGTCATGAGATGAGCACATAAGAGAGAGACAGAGGACTCATCATTGTATCTGCTGTTGAGAGAGAAATAGTAACGCGTATTTTGTAGGTACTAATTTTGTTCGGTTCGTTGGACAAATCCTATGGGGGTCTGTGGCAAACAGGTCTGTGGCAAACACAGGCATAGATCTTATACCTTCGTTCCATGAGAAAATCAGCTAAAGTCACTTTTTGTGAATTTTGAAAAATTATTGTTATAAAAAAGGAGCATAAAGGCTTCATAATTCATAAAGGTTATTTTAACTGGCTGCTATTATCTTTATAAAACAAAACATATAAGATATCCTAAGCCTGTGTTAACCTCAGACCTAATTTTTGGGAGGCAGGTAGTCTCGTGGTTAGAGCGTTGGGCCAGTAACCAAAAGGTTCCTAGATCGAATCCCTGAGCTGATGAGGTAAAAATCTGTTGTTCAGCCCCTGAACAAGGCAATTAAACCACTGTTCCTAGGCCTTCACTATAAATAAGAATTTGTTCTTAACTGACTTGCCTAGTTAAATAAAAAAATCCTGTGTTTATCCCAAAACCTTATTCTTTCCCCCATTCATTTTTCACATAGGGATGGCTGAACGAACCAGAGGTAACTCATTTCTGGGTTTTAGGACTACAAGCTGGCAAGCCATTTTTATAGCATCTGTGACAGCATGGGCAGCGCCATTGAGACAATATCCATTTTGAAGTAGTCCATTTTCTTCTTCATGATGAGCTGATCCCTCCTAACAATCCGGTTGGACATCACTCAGGGTCACCAGGAGGGATCTGTCAATGAAGCTGAAAGACCCACCCAGTTGACTACATTTAAAATGGTGTAACCCCTTAATGGTCTTTCCCATGCTAATGCCCTCGATCATTCTATGGAGGAGCTTCAACACGGATCTGGTAAAACACATTTAAAGAGGACCTTCTCCTAAAAATCATTGAGCTAGCTAAAAAACAACTTGTCAATTTTAAAACGTCTTATGTAGCATCAATACGAGTCAGAAACATGTATTCTGTCATGAAGTCGGTCTTGTCTAAAATGGAATTTGGAGCCTCAGTGCATCCTAACGAGTGAATTAGGTTGGGTTTGCTGGATGCACAGCCAGCTATAGTTTGCGTGTAGTGAAGTGCAGTTCGCGAACAATTCGTTATTTTTGAACGACTATTTTTTACTGACTCGATAGTCATGAATTTTTAGCAACGTGTTAATTTTACCCAGATGTACACTACTCATTTTTTATCATCGATTTAGCTGTCCCAGACAAGTTTGAGGTCTTGAGACAAAATCCCCATGCCGTTGCCTACTCGGGGGATGCGGCCTCCACCGACGCTCGTTTTAATCTGAGCGTCACTGACTGAACGAATCCTCACTATCAATAGCTGCAATTTAGCAGTATGCCCAGACCTTGTTTTGAGAATGAAAGATATCTCCGTGTCAAGGTCCCAGCTTAGAGAGAAGAACCCTCATGAGGTATTGGTCGGTCACATGAATGAAACAACAAAATGGCAATGATGAATTAAATATGCTAAATCATGCAAATATATATTGTCTGTGTATAGTCATATATAAGACGACAGCCCCATCAGAGCTTCTGACGTTCACTATGGTGCATTAAGTTTGTTGGAACCTTTCCAGCGCACAATGCCAATAAACAATCATTTATTTCAAATCAAATGTATTTACATCAGCTGATATCTCAAAGTGCTGTACAGAAACCCAGCCTAAAATCCCAAACAGCAAGCAATGCAGGTGTAGAAGCACAGTGGCTAGGAGAAACTCCCTAGAAAGGCCAGAACCAAGGAAGAAACCTCGAGAGGAACCAGGCTATGAGGGGTGGCCAGTCCTCTTCTGGCTGTGCCGGGTGGCGATTATAACAGAACATGGTTAAGATGTTCATAGATGACCAGAAGGGTCAAATAATAATAATCACAGTGGTTTTCAAGGGTGCAAAAATAACAGTTGAAACTGGAGCAGCAGCACGGCCAGTTGGACTGGGAACAGCAAGGAGTCATCAGGCCAGGTAGTCCTGAGGCATGGTCCTAGGGCTCAGGTCCTCCGAGACAGAAAGAAAGAGAGAGAATTAGAGAGAGCAAACTTAAATTCACACAGGACACCGGATAAGACAGGATAAATACTCCAGATATAACAGACTGACCCTAGCCCCCTGACACAAACTAATGCAGCATAAATACTGGAGGCTGAAACAGGAGTCGTCGGGAGACACTGTGGCCCATCCAACGATACCCCTGGACAGGGCCAAACAGGCAGGATATAACCCCACCCACTTTGCCAAAGCACAGCCCCCACACCACTAGAGGGATATCTCCAACCACCAACTTACCATCCTGAGACAATGCCGAGTATAGCCCACAAAGATCTCTGCCTCTGCACAACCCAAGGGGGGTGCCAACCCAGACTGGAAGATCACGTCAGTGACTCAACCCACTCAAGTGACGCACCCCTCCTATAGACGGCATGGAAGAGCACCAGTAAGCCAGTGACTCAGCCCCTGTAATAGGGTTAGAAGCAGAGAATCCCAGTGGAGAGAGAGGAACTGGCAATGTAGAGACAGCAAGGGTGGTTCGTTGCTCCAGTGCCTTTCCGTTCACCTTCACACTCCTGGGCCAGGCTACACTCAATCATATGACCTGCTGAAGAGATGAGTCTTCAATAAAGACTTAAAGGTTGAGACCGAGTCTGCGTTTCTCACATGGGTAGGCAGACCATTCCATAAAAATGGTGCTCTATAGTAGAAAGCCCTCCCTCCAGCTGTTTGCTTAGTAATTCTAGGGACAGTTAGGAGGCCTGCGTCTTGTGACCATAGCGTACGTGTAGGTATGAGAGAGAATAAAGTTCTCTGGTATGTACGGCAGGATCGAATCGGAAAGATACAGTGGGGCAAGAAGTATTTAGTCAGCCACCAGTTGTGCAAGTTATCTCACTTAAAAAGATGAGAGAGGACTGTAATTTTCATCATAGGTACTTCAACTATGACAGACAAAATGAGAAAAAAAATCCAGAAAATCACATTGTAGGATTTTTAATGAATTTATTTGCAAATTATGGTGGAAAATAAGTATTTGTTCAATAACAAAAGTTTATCTCAATACTTTGTTATATACCCTTTGTTGGCAATGATGGAGGTCAAATGTTTTCTGTAAGTCTTCACAAGGTTTTCACACACTGTTGCTGGTATTTTGGCTCATTCCTCCATGCAGATCTCCTCTGGAGCAGTGACGTTTTGGGGCTGTTGATTGGGCAACACGGACTTTCAACTCCCTCCAAAGATTTGCTATAGGGTTGAGATCTGGAGACTGGCTAGGCCACTCCAGGACCTTGAAATGCTTCTTACGAAGCCACTCCTTCGTTGCCCGGGCGGTGTGTTTGGGAGGTTTTCACTCAAAATCTCACGATACATGGCCCCATTCATTCTTTCCTTTACATGGATCAGTCGTCCTGGTCCCTTAGCAGAAAAACAGCCCCAAAGCATGATGTTTCCACCCCCATGCTTCACAGTAGGTATGGTGTTCTTTGGATGCAACTCAGCATTCTTTGTCCTCCAAACACGACGAGTTGTTTTTACCAAAAAAGTTATATTTTGGTTTCATCTGACCATATGACATTCTCCCAATCTTCTTCTGGATCATCCAAATGCTCTCTAGCAAACTTCAGACGGGCCTGGACATGTACTGGCTTAAGCAGGGGGACACATCTGGCACTGCAGGATTTGAGTCCCTGGCAGCGTAGTGTGTTACTGATGGTAAGCTTTGTTACTTTGGTCCCAGCACTCTGCAGGTCATTCACCAGGTCCCCCGTGTGGTTCTGGGATTTTTGCTCACCGTTCTTGTGATCATTTTGACCCCACGGGGTGAGATCTTGCGTGGAGCCCCAGATCGAGGGAGATTATCAGTGGTCTTGAATGTCTTCCATTTCCTAATAATTGCTCCCACAGTTGATTTCTTCAAACCAAGCTGCTTACCTATTGCAGATTCAGTCTTCCCAGCCTGGTGCAGGTCTACAATTTTGTTTCTGGTGTCCTTTGACATCATTTGACAGCTCTTTGGTCTTGGCCATAGTGGAGTTTGGAGTGTGTCTGTTTGAAGTTGTGGACAGGTGTCTTTTATACTGATAACAAGTTCAAACAGGTGCCATTAATACAGGTAATGAGTGTAGGACAGAGGAGCCTCTTAAAGAAGAAGTTACAGGTCTGTGAGAGCCAGAAATCATGCTTGTTTGTAGGTGACCAAATACTTATTTCCCACCATAATTAGCAAATAAATTCATTAAAAAGCCTACAATGTGATTTT
This sequence comes from Oncorhynchus gorbuscha, assembly GCF_021184085.1. Taxonomy (NCBI): domain Eukaryota; kingdom Metazoa; phylum Chordata; class Actinopteri; order Salmoniformes; family Salmonidae; genus Oncorhynchus; species Oncorhynchus gorbuscha. Next base: position 25,679,920 of record NC_060173.1, on the reverse strand, counting down.
CTGGATTTTTTTTAACTCTCATTTTGTCTGTTATAGTTGAAGTGTACCTATGATGAAAATTACAGGCCTCTCATCTTTTTAAGTGGGAGAACATGCACAATTGGTGGCTGACTAAATACTTTTTTGCCCCACTGTAGGTAGGCGCAAGCCCATGTAATGCCTTGTAGGATAGCAGTGAAACCTTGAAATCAGCCCTTGCCTTAACATGAAGCCAGAGAGGCTAGCACTAGAATAATATGATCCAATTTTCTGGTTCTAGTCCAGATTCATGGATTAATTTTTCTGCATTATTTTTGATTTTTGCAATGTTACGTAGATGGAAAAAAGCTGTCCTTGAAACAGTTTTGATATGTTTGTCAAAAGCTAGATCAGTGTCCAGAGTAACGCCGAGGTCCTTCACAGTTTTATTTGAGAAGACTGTACAAACATCAAGATTAATTGTCAGATTCAACAGAAGATCTCTTTGTTTCTTTGGACCAAGAACCAGCATCTGTCACGACTTCCGCTGAAGTTGGCTCCCCTGCCTGTTCGGGCGGTGCTCGGCGGTCGTAGTCACCGGCCTACTAGCCGCCACCGATCCCTTTTTCATTGTCTGTTTTTTTGTCTTATTAGTTTCACCTGTATCCTGTTGTATGTACTTAAATGGGCTTCCTTATTTAAAGTACGTGTACCCACCCTTGTTTTGTGAGGGATTGTATTTTTGTTACGTGTGTGCGTTAGGTAGAGGTGGACCTGGCACCCTGTGTTTTGGGTGGTCCACATTATTGTCCGCGCCCTGCGTTGTGGGCTTGTTATTTTGTGCCACATTAAAGTGCACCTTTTCCCTGTGGAACTCTCTGCGCCTGACTCCTTCCTCACCCACCTAGTCCCGCGTGACTGCATCTCTGTTTTCCCAGAGTTTAAAAGTAGAACATTTGCAGCCATCCAGTTCCTTATGTCTGAAACACAGGCTTCCAGCGAGGGCAATATTGGGGCTTCACCATATTTCATCGAAATGTACAGCTGTGTGTCATCCGCATAGTAGTGATAGTTAACATTATGTTTCCAAATTATATCACCAAGAGATAAAATATTTAGTGAAAACAATAGTGGTCCTAAAACAGAACCTTGAGGAACACCGAAATATACAGTTGATTTGTCAGAGGACAAACCATCCACAGAGACAAACTGATATCTTTCTGACAGATAAGATTGAAAGCAGGTCAAAACTTGTCTGTGGAGACCAATTTGGGTTTCCAATCTCTCCAAAAGAATGTGGTGATCGATGGTATCAAAAGCAGCACTAAGATCTAGGAGCACGAGGACAGATGCAGAGCCTCGGTCTGACGTCATTAAAAGGTCATTTACCACATTTACAAGTGCAGTCTCAGTGCTATGATAGGGTCTAAAACCAGACTGAAGCATTTTGTATACATTGTTTGTCTTCAGGAAGGCAGTGAGTTGCTGCGCAACAGCTTTTTCAAAGATTTTTTGAGAGGAATGGGAGATTCGATACAGGCCGATGTTTAAAAAAATACTTTCTGGGTCAAGGTTTGGCTTTTTCAAGAGAGGCTTTATTACTGCCACTTTTAGTGAGTTTGGTACACATCCAGTGGATAGAGAGCTGTTTATTATGTTCAACATAGGAGGGCCAAGCACAGGAAGCAGCTCTTTCAGTAGTTTAGTTGGAATAGGGTCCAGTATGCAGCTTGAAGGTTTAGAGGCCATTATTATTTGTCATTGTGTCAAGAGATATAGTACTAAAACACTTGTGTCTCCCTTGATCCTAGGTCCTGGCAGAGTTGTGTAGACTCAAGACAACTGAGCTTTGGAGGAATACTGTCACGCCCTGACCTTAGAGAACCTTTTTATGTCTCTATTTGGTTTAGTCAGGGTGTGATTTGGGTGGGCATTCTATGTGTTGTATTTCTTTGTGTTTGGCCGAGTGTGGTTCCCAATCAGAGGCAGCTGTCTATTGTTTTCTCTGATTGAGAATCATACTTACGTAGCCTTTTTTCCCACCTATGTTGTGGGATCTTGTTCTTGTATGGTTGCGGTTGAGCCCTACAAAGCTGTACGTTTAGTTGGTTTTCTCGTTCTTGTTTTTCCTGGTTAGCATTAAAGAATATGATTAACCTGCCTCACTCTGCATCTTGGTCTCATTCCACCAACAACGATTGTTACAAATACGCAGAGTCCGTAAATTGCCTTCTAATGATCATGATCTTTTCCTCAAAGAAGTTCATGAATATTTCACTGCTGAAGTGAATGCCATCCTCTCTTGGGGAATGCTGCTTTTTAGTTAGCTTTGCGACAGTATCAAAAATACATTTTGGATTGTTCTTATTTTCCTCAATTAAGTTGGAAAAATAGGATGATCGAGCAGCAGTAAGGGCTCTTCGATACTGCACGGTACTGTATTTCCAAGCAGCCTCTCTGAGTTATTGCCTTGAGATAGAAGCTGTTTTTTAGTCTCTCGGTCCCAGCTTTGATGCACCTGTAATGATCTCACCTTCTGGATGATAGCAGAGTGAACAGGCAAGGGCTCAGGTGGTTGTCTTGCATGATCTTTTTGGCCTTCCTGTGACATCGGGTGCTGTAAGTGTCATGGAGGGCAGGTAGTTTGAGTCCCCGGTGATGCGTTGTGCAGACCGCACCACCCTCTGGAGAGCCTTGCGGTTGAGGGCGGTGCATTTGCCATACCAGGCTGTGATACAGCCCGTCAAGATGCTCTCGATTGTGCATCTGTAAAGGTTTGTCAGAGTGTTGGGTGACAAGCCAAATTTCTTCACCTTCCTGAGAATGAAGAGGCACTGTTGTGCCTTCACCACACTGTCTGTGTGGGTGGATCATTTCAGTTTGTCTGTGATGTGTATGCCGAGGACCTTAACTTTCCCTTCTCAAATGCTGTCACTTCGATGTGGATATTGGGGTGCTCCCTCTGCTGTTTCCTGAAGTCCACGATTATCTCCTTTGTTTTGTTGACTTTGAGTGACAGGTTGTTTTCCTGACACCACACTCCCAGTGCCCTCACCTCCCTGTAGGATGTCTCATTGTTGTTGGTATTCAAGCCCACTACAGTTGTGTCATCTACAAACTTGATGATTGAGTTGGAGGTGTGCATGGCTACGCAGTCGTTGGGGGAATAGGGAGTACAGGAGGGGGCTGAGCACGCACCCTTGTGGGGCCCCAATGTTGAGGGTCAGCAAAGTGGAGATGTTGTTTCCTACCTTCACCACCTGGGGGCGGCCCGTCAAAGTCCAGGACCCAATTGCACAGGGCGGGGATAAGACGCAGTCCTTGTTAGTGGGCCGCGACGGTGGCACTGTATTATCCTCAAAGCGGGCAAAGAAGGTGTTTAGTTTGTCTGTAAGCGTGTCGTCGGTGTCCGTGACGTGGCTGGTTTTATTTTTGTAGTCTGGGAGTTCCTGTAGACCCTGCCACATACGTCTCGTGTCTGAGCCATTGAATTGCAACTCTACTTTACGATATTGTTATTTGAGGCTGACCGGAACATATCCCAGTCTGCGTGATCAAAACAATCTTGAAGCATGGATTCCAATTGGTCAGACCAGCAGGATCTGACCAGTCACTGATACATCCTGTTTGAGTTTCTGCCTATAAGATGGTAGGAGCAAGATGGCGTCGCGGTCGGATTTGCCGACCAATGCCATCCTCCTTTCTCTCATGTTGCCGAAACAGTCTATGATTGTCATACAGTACACACTTTTAGTTTTTGTTGTCCTAGGCTACCTGGCAAAAATGCTTGCTCGCTAGCAGGGCCTAAATTTAACATCCGCCAAAATGCGGGTGTTAATTTCACTCGCATTTGTAAACACAAATGGTCAAGTATGATCACATTTCTAGCTAAATCAATGCTGCAGTAACTGTTTTCAAAGTATTTCTGCTGTTTTGTTTTATAGCTGGTAAATGAATAGCACAAAGTGAAAGAACTGCAAAGCCTACTATAGTCTATCCCACCTTGCGCTGAATGAAATATACATTTTTAGAAGCGCGGTGCCCAGGTATAAAAGTTGGACAAAGTTTCACTTCAGTAGACTTTAGTTTCAAGTAAATTAGACCATGTGTTTTTTGGCAATTTATATTGTTTGGTTCGCAAGCTAGGATGAAAAACAATGTTTGACTTTCAACTGACTAGCGGCTACTAGTCAGACTCAACCTCACAGGCAAAAACATTATTTCAGTCGTCTTACCACAATAACCTCTAGCCCTTAAAGGGGCAGGTGAACAATTCTCAACAATTTAACACATTACTTCATACCTGTAATACGTTTATTGTTTTAGAAATATTACAAAGCATGTTCATCCGTTTTAGCTGGTAAAAAAAAAGGTATGTTTTACGCCCTGCTCGCTCGTCTAACTTCCTTTCATGGGCAAAAATTAGCCAGCTAGTTAACCTAGCCTAATACTTCTAGCTACATATTGAACTTCCAACCTCTCAGGCCAGAGGCATAATGTATGAATCAGTGGAGGCTCCTCTAAGGAGGAAGGGGAGGACCATCCTCCTCAGTGAATTCCATCAAATGAAAATGGTAAAACATTAAAGTTATCCTTTTTACATAAAACTATACTAAATACAGTGCATTCGGAAAGTATTCAGACCCCTTGACTTTTTCCACATTTTGTTACATTATAGCCTTATTCTAAAATTGATCAAATTATTTCTCCCCCTCATCAATCTACACACAATACCCCATAATGACAAAGTGAAAACAGGTTTTTAGAAATTTTTGCAAATCTATAAAAAAATATATATTAAAAAAAATACCTATACAAGTATTCAGACCCTTTACTCAGTACTTTGTTGAAGCACCGATCGCAGCCTTCTGTCCTCTTGGGTATACTAAGGCCATGCTTGTTTAAAAAAAATTGTGACCTCCCTCATCTATCTTCAGAGCTCGTGTTGCTAGGTGACCTAAACCGGGATATGCTTAACACCCCGGCCATCCTACAATCTAAGCTTGATGCTATCAATCTCACACAAATTATCAATGAACCTACCAGGTACAACCCCAAATCCGTAAACACAGGCACTGTCATCGATATCATCCTAACCAACTCGCCCTCCAAATACACCTCTGCTGTTGTCAACCAAGATCTCAGGGATCACTGCCTCATTGCCTGCATCCGTAATGGGTCTGCAGTCAAACGACCACCCCTCATCACTGTCAAACGCTTCCTAAAACACTTCAGCGAGCAGGCCTTTCTAATCGACCTGGCCGGGGTATCCTGGAATGATATTGACCTCATCCCATAAGTAGAGGATGCCTGGTTATTCCTTAAAAGTGCCTTCCTCACCATCTTAAATAAGTATGCTCCATTCAAAAAAAAAATATATATATATATATATTTTTTTTTTTTACCTTTTATTTAACAGGCAAGTCAGTTAAGAACACATTCTTATTTTCAATGACTGCCTGGGAACAGTGGGTTAACTGCCTGAATGTTTTTTTAACCAGGAACAGATATTGCCCCTGGTTCACACCGGACCTGTCTGCCCTTGACCAGCACAAAAACATCCTGTGGCGTACTGCATTAGTATCGAATAGCCCCAGTGACTTTTCAGGGAAGTTAGGAACCAACACAGGCAGTTAGGAAAGCTAAGGCTAGCTTTTTCAAACAGAAATTTGCATCCTGTAGCACAAACTCAAAAAAGTTCTGGTACACTAAAGTCCATGGAGAATAAGAGCACCTCCTCCCAGCTGCCCTTTGCACTGAGGCTTGGAAACACTGTCACCACCTATAAATCCACTATAATTGAGAATTTCAATAAGCATTTTTCTACGGCTGGCCATGCTTTCCACCTGGCTACCCCTACCCCAGTCAACTGCCCGGCACCCCCCTCAGCAACTCGCCCAAGCCTCCACCATTTCTCCTTCACCCAAATCCAGATAGCTGATGTTTTAAAAGAGCTGCAAAATCTGGACCCCTACAAATCAGCCGGGCTAGACAATCTGGACCCTCTCTTTCTAAAATGGTGCCAGAATTGTTGCAGCCCCTATTACTAGCCTGCTCAAACCATCTTTCGTGTCGTCTGATATTCCCAAAGATTGGAAAGCAGCTGCGGTCATCCCCCTCTTCAAAGGGAGAGACACTCTAGACCCAAACTGCTACAGACCTATATCTATCCTACCCTGCCTTTCTAAGGTCTTCGAAAGCCAAGTCAACAAACAGATTCCCGACCATTTTGTATCCCACCGTACCTTCTCCGCTATGCAATCTGGATCAGTGCTGGTCATGGGTGCACCTCAGCCACGTTCAAGGTCCTAAACAATATCATAACCGCCATCGGTAAGAGACATTACTGTGCAGCCGTATTCATTGACCTGGCCAAGGCTTTCGACTCCGTCAATCACCACATTCTTATTGGCAGACTAAACAGCCTTGGTTTCTCAAATGACTGCCCCGCCTGGTTCACCAACTACTTCTCTGATAGAGTTCACTGTGTCAAATCAGAGGGCTTGTTGTCCGGACCTCTGGCAGTCTCTATGGGGGTGCCACAGGGTTAAATTCTCGGGCCGACTCTCTTCTCTGTATACATCAATGATATCGCTCTTGCTGCTGGTGATTCTCTGATCCACCTCTACGCAGACGACACCGTTCTGTATACTTCTGGCCCTTCTTTGGACACTGTGTTAACTAACCTCCAGGTTAGACTGTAAACTGAAACCACCTGAGCACAAGCTAAAGAGCTGCATAGGGATGAGACTGCAGTGCATGCAGTAAAAAGAGAGGAGCAACAGACAACACTGTACAAAACAAAAACAAGTAAAAGAGAAACATCTAAACACTACAGCTGTGTTCGAATACACATACTGTATACTACACACTTAATGAGTATATACTACATACTATTAGTTAATTTTAGTATACTATAAAACGGAACAGTATCCTTTCAGTCAAAGGTACTAGTTCTTTGCTGGTCTACCGAAAGTTGATGCTGTTGCTATGCAACCTCTTGCTAGCTAGTTAGCATAAAATATCTAAGTAGTAATTTGTTATGCTATGTTTTTTAAATTTAATTTAACCTTTATTAGGCAAGTCATTTAAGAACAAATTCTTATTTGCAATGACGGCCTACCAAAAGGCAAAAGGCCTCCTGCGGGGACGGGGGCCTGGGATTAAAGAAAATAAATCAATACAATATAAATATAGGACAAAACACATCACAACAAGAGAGACAACACTACATAAAGAGAGACCTAAGACAACAACATAGCAAGGCAGCAACACATGACAACACAGCATGGTAGCAACAGAACATAACAACATGGTAGCAACACAACATAACAACATGGTAGCAACACAACATGGTAGCAGCGCCAAAACATGGTACAAACATTATTGGGCACAGTCAACAGCACAAAGGGCAAGAACGTAGAGACAACAATACATCTCACAAAGCAGCGACAACTGTCAGTAAAAGTGTCCATGATTGAGTCTTTGAATGAAAAGATTGAGATGTTGTTCGTAAGGACGGCGTAGCAAATACATTGTCAGCCAACATAACGTGTAAGGTAACTTATTTGAAAAGTAATTACTTTATTACATTGCTCAATTAATTAGTTGGCATAATTAGTTAAAGCAATGAATTTGTATCGGCTAACATTGGACTTCGGCTGCATATTTTCCGCCATTTTCTTAAAATCAATCTGAAAACAATGTGAAGCCACACCCATTTCCTGAAGAATTGCATTATGGGCCCTAAGGTACAGAAACAGTGTCCTGTTTGTATACTTCATATTTTGGCAAATTTAGTATGACATCCGGAAAATTTTGGCATACTAACTACTTGCTGGACTATTAAGCGCACCTGAATATAAACCGCACCAACTGATTAAAAAATATATATATTTTGTACATAAATACGCCGCACATGTCTATAAGCCGCAGGTGCCTACCGGTACATTGAAACAAATTAACTTTACACAGCCTTTAAACTAAACATGGCTTGTAACAAAAATAAATAGGCTTTAACGAAATACGGCTTGTAACAAAAATTAAACAGTAGCCTACCAGTAAAGTCATTGGTCACTATCTTCCTCCTCCTGTGCACTGAAAGCACTGAAGTCATCTCCTTCGGTGTCGGAGTTGAATAGCCTCAGAATTGCTTCGTCCGATGTTGGATCGTTTTCATTGTCGCTCTCGTCACTTTCATCCGGAGGCAAATTCCCCGCTGAACTACCCTCAACAACACGCAGCAGTCCAGCCTTTCGAAACCCGTTGATGATAGTGGATTTTTTGACAATGCTCCACGCTATCAGGACCCACTGGCAGACTTGACCATAGGTGGCTCTTCGCATGCGGCCCGTTTTAGTGAAGGATTTCTCCCCACTTGTCATCCAAGCCTCCCACTGAAAAAGGAGCGCCACCTTAAATGCACATTTACATTTAAGTCATTTAGCAGACGCTCTTATCCAGAGCGACTTACAAATTGACACGATTTACACTGATGTCCAGTGGCTGCAAATACTTTGTTGTGCCCCCAGGAATCACAGATGGAATTGAGTTTGTCCTCTTGATGGCTTCTTTCACAGAATCTGTTATGTGGGCCCTCATGCTGTCCAACACGAGCAATGCCTTGTTCTTGTGAAAGAATCCTCCCGGTCGCTTGCCGTAACACTCCGTATGCCATTCATGCATTAGGCCTTCTGTCATCCATCCTTTCTTGTTGACTTTCATAACAATTCCTCTCGGGAATTTTTCTTTAGGCATCGTCATGCGTTTAAAAATCAACATCGGTGGAAGCTTTTCTCCCGATGCCGTGCAGCTCAGAACACAGGTGAATCAAATCAAATCAAATCAAATTTATTTATATAGCCCTTCGTACATCAGCTGATATCTCAAAGTGCTGTACAGAAACCCAGCCTAAAACCCCAAACAGCAAACAATGCAGGTGTAAAAGCACGGTGGCTAGGAAAAACTCCCTAGAAAGGCCAAAACCTAGGAAGAAACCTAGAGAGGAACCGGGCTATGTGGGGTGGCCAGTCCTCTTCTGGCTGTGCCGGGTAGAGATTATAACAGAACATGACCAAGATGTTCAAATGTTCATAAATGACCAGCATGGTCAAATAATAATAAGGCAGAACAGTTGAAACTGGAGCAGCAGCACAGTCAGATGGACTGGGGACAGCAAGGAGCCATCATGTCAGGTAGTCCTGGGGCACGGTCCTAGGGCTCAGGTCCTCCGAGAGAGAGAAAGAAAGAGAGAATTAGAGAGAGCATATGTGGGGTGGCCAGTCCTCTTCTGGCTGTGCCAGGTGGAGATTATAACAGAACGTGGCCAAGATGTTCAAATGTTCATAAATGACCAGCATGGTTGAATAATAGTAAGGCAGAACAGTTGAAACTGGAGCAGGAGCATGGCCAGGTGGACTGGGGACAGCAAGGAGTCCTCATGTCAGGTAGTCCTGGGACATGGTCCTAGGGCCCAGGCCAGTTGAAACTGGAGCAGCAGCATGGCCAGGTGGACTGGGGACAGCAAGGAGTCATCATGTCAGGTAGTCCTGGGGCATGGTTCTAGGGCTCAGGTCCTCCGAGAGAGAGAAAGAAAGAGAGAAGGAGAGAATTAGAGAACGCACACTTAGATTTACACAGGACACCGAATAGGACAGGAGAAGTACTCCAGATAAACAAACTGACCCTAGCCCCCCGACACATAAACTACTGCAGCATAAATACTGGAGGCTGAGACAGGAGGGGTCAGGAGACACTGTGGCCCCATCCGAGGACACCCCCCGGACAGGGCCAAACAGGAAGGATATAACCCCACCCACTTTGCCAAAGCACAGCCCCCACACCACTAGAGGGAAATCTTCAACCACCAACTTTGTGGGCCGAGTATAGCCCACAAAGATCTCCGACACGGTACAACCCAAGGGGTGGGGGGGGGGGAACCCAGACAGGCCGACCACAACAGTGAATCACCAATTTGTAAGTCGCTCTGGATAAGAGCGTCTGCTAAATGACTTAAATGTAAATGTAACCCACCCAGGTGACGCATCCCCCCCCAGGGACGGCACGAGAGAGCCCCAGCAAGCCAGTGACTCAGCCCCCGTAACAGGGTTAGAGGCAGAGAATCCCAGTGGAAAAAGGGGAACCGGCCAGGCAGAGACAGCAAGGGCGGTTCGTTGCTCCAGAGCCTTTCCGTTCACCTTCCCACTCCTGGGCCAGACTACACTCAATCATATGACCCACTGAAGAGATGAGTCTTCAGTAAAGACTTAAAGGTTGAGACCGAGTTTGCGTCTCTGACATGGGTAGGCAGACCGTTCCATAAAAATGGAGCTCTATAGGAGAAAGCCCTGCCTCCAGCTGTTTGCTTAGAAATTCTAGGGACAATTAGGAGGCCTGCGTCTTGTGACCGTAGCGTACGTATAGGTATGTACGGCAGGACCAAATCAGAGAGGTAGGTAGGAGCAAGCCCATGTAATGCTTTGTAGGTTAGCAGTATAACCTTGAAATCAGCCCTTGCTTTGACAGGAAGCCAGTGTAGAGAGGCTAGCACTGGAGTAATATGATCAAATTTTTTGGTTCTAGTCAGGATTCTAGCAGCCGTATTTAGCACTAACTGAAGTTTATTTAGTGCTTTATCCGGGTAGCCGGAAAATAGAGCATTGCAGTAGTCTAACCTAGAAGTGACAAAAGCATGGATTAATTTTTCTGCATCATTTTTGGACAGAAAGTTTCTGATTTTTGCAATGTTACGTAGATGGAAAAAGCTGTCCTCGAAATGGTCTTGATATGTTCTTCAAAAGAGAGATCAGGGTCCAGAGTAACGCCGAGGTCCTTCACAGTTTTATTTGAGACGACTGTACAACCATTAAGATTAATTGTCAGATTCAACAGAAGATCTCTTTGTTTCTTGGGACCTAGAACAAGCATCTCTGTTTTGTCCGAGTTTAATAGTAGAAAGTTTGCAGCCATCCACTTCCTTATGTCTGAAACACATGCTTCTAGCGAGGGCAATTTTGGTGCTTCACCATGTTTCATTGAAATGTACAGCTGTGTGTCATCCGCATAGCAGTGAAAGTTTACATTATGTTTTCGAATAACATCCCCAAGAGGTAAAATATATAGTGAAAACAATAGTGGTCCTAAAACAGAACCTTGAGGAACACCGAAATGTACAGTTGATTTGTCAGAGGACAAACCATTCACAGAGACAAACTGATATCTTTCCGACAGATAAGACCTAAACCAGGCCAGAACATGTCCGTGTAGACCAATTTGGGTTTCCAATCTCTCCAAAAGAATGTGGTGATCGATGGTATCAAAAGCAGCACTAAGGTCTAGGAGCACGAGGACAGATGCAGAGCCTCGGTCCGATGCCATCAAAATGTCATTTACCACCTTCACAAGTGCCGTCTCAGTGCTATGATGGGGTCTAAAACCAGACTGAAGCATTTCGTATACATTGTTTGTCTTCAGGAAGGCAGTGAGTTGCTGCGCAACAGCCTTCTCTAAAATCTTTGAGAGGAATGGAAGATTCGATATAGGCCGATAGTTTTTTATATTTTCTGGGTCAAGGTTTGGCTTTTTCAAGAGAGGCTTTATTACTGCCACTTTTAGTGAGTTTGGTACACATCCAGTGGATAGAGAGCCGTTTATTATGTTCAACATAGGAGGGCCAAGCACAGGAAGCAGCTCTTTCAGTAGTTTAGTTGGAATAGGGTCCAGTATACAGCTTGAAGGTTTAGAGGCCATGATTATTTTCATCATTGTGTCAAGAGATATAGTACTAAAACACTTGAGCGTCTCTCTTGATCCTAGGTCCTGGCAGAGTTGTGCAGACTCAGGACAACTGAGGTTTGGAGGAATACGCAGGTTTAAAGAGGAGTCCGTAATTTGCTTTCTAATAATCATAATCTTTTCCTCAAAGAAGTTCATGAATTTATCACTGCTAAAGTGCAAGTCATCCTCTCTTGGGGAATGCTGCTTTTTAGTTAGCTTTGCCACAGTATCAAAAAGGAATTTCGGATTGTTCTTATTTTCCTCAATTAAGTTAGAAAAATAGGACGATCGAGCAGCAGTAAGGGTGTGTTTTTTCATGCCCAGTTGTTTTCAGTGTGACGGATGATTCGCCTTTCCTGTTGACAGTCCGAGTGAGAGGCAGGTCAAATGTCAGAGGAACCTCATCCATATTTATGATGTCGTGCGAGCCGATGGAATGCTCCTCTATCTTTGCATCAGTGAATTTGCGGAAGTTTGAAACTTTTTCCTCGTAGTCGGGAGGGAGCTGCTGACACAGACTCGTCCGTACCCTGATGGACAGGCACTTACGTCTCATAAATCTTAGACACCACGATGGTCCACCTCTAAAATCCTCGAACTTCATTTGCGGTGGCGATTGTTTTGGCTTTCAGTCGGATCTGCACAGCTGAAACACCTCGGCCGTCTGCTCTCTGTGTGTTGACCCAGTCTTCAAGCTCATTTTCTAGTTCGGGCCATCTGCTTTTCTTCCCTCTGAAAGCTTTTGTCGTCTTTTTGCACTGAGTCAGTTCCTCACGCTGCTGTTTCCAACGTCTTATCATTGACTCATTAAGGCCAAGCTCCCGTGCAACAGCTCTATTTCCTTTTCCAACAGCCAGATCGATCGCCTTCAACTTGAAAGCTGCATCATATGCATTTCTCTGTGTCTTTGCCATGGTGAGGGTGACAAAATGACTACCGTAATCAGAATGATGGGAAGTTTGAGCGCGCTCGATTTATGTCACATTATGTGACGGTGCTCAGTTTTTTGGCGGCATGAATCTTGTGAAAGCGGGAAAAATCCATAAATTAGCCGCGTCATTATATAAACCGCGAGGTTCAAAGCGTGGGAAAAAAAGTAACGGCTTATAGTCCAGCAATTACGGTATATCCATACTATGACCAATAAGCATACTATATACTCAATTCACGTCACAAATAGTATGGCTAGTGTGGGTAGTATGAGTATTCGAACACAGCTTGCATGTGGAAAATGATGAGTTATCCACAAGCTATAAAATTTCCCTCCATATGGAAAATTGTGTAACAACTTTGGGGAAAATAATACTTTCTCAAAATTCTGCAGAGCTGAGGCTACAAAGAAAAATGTTCACACAGTCAAGGAGGAAACTGAAGAATTCTTTGTTGATTGGATATTTGCAATGCAATAAAAACTGAATGGATTGTGCCATTGATCATGAATGAGACTATAATACCATTCAAGCTCGATACTGGAGCTCAGGTAAACCTGTTGTTGCTGGATGACTACAAAACACAAAGTATAAGGCAAAATACACCCTGAGAAGGTTACTTGGGAGAATGTACCAGTCAAAGGAAGCTGCATAATAACTTCACAGCACAAAGGAAAACAGTTCAAAGCACAGCTGCTGATTGTCCTGTCCTAGAAAACAGTGCATGTGAAAAGCTGATTCTGGTGAAGAGTGTTTGTAGTGACATCACAGACTGAAAATGACCAAGAATAACTACTGACTGAGTACAAGGATGTGTTTGAAGGTCTCGGATGTTTAGCTGGAGAACACAAAACATGTAGCGATGACAAAGTTACTCCAGTTGTGCATTCGTGCAGAAAAGTTCCATTCACACTGAGGAAAAAGATCAAGGAGGAACTCGGACTCATGGAGAAATTGGACGTCATCACAAAAATCAATGAACCTACAGATTGGGTAAGCTCACTGGTTATTGTGGTGAAAAAAAATGGCAATCTCAGGATATGTCTGGACCCTAGAAATCTCAACAAAGCCATCAAGTGAGAGCATTTGAAGTTGCCAACCAGAAAATAGATCATGTTGCTGTTTGCTGGAACAAAGTGGTTCAGTAAGCTTGATGCCTCATCAGGATTCTGGCAAAGGAAGCTAGACGGTGCAAGCTCAAGGCTATGCATATTCAACACACCTGAGGGCAGGGACAGATTTCTTTGTCTACCATACAGGATTCTCTCAGCGCCAGAGGTCTACCACAAGACAATCCACATGATTTTCGAGCATATTCCAGGAGTAGAGACAATGATGGACGACATCATCGTCTGGGGGTCCACAAAAAAAGAACACAACGCGAGAGTGAGACATGTGCTGGAACTGACATGGAAAGTCAACCTGAAACTAAACAACGACAAATGCGAGTTTGGTGGGGGGAAACACTTACGTTTATGGGAGACGTACTCTCAGAGGAGGGAGTCAAACCAGACCTGAGGAAAACATCAGCGATCAACAAAACGGAGCACTCGAAGAACAAGGATGACATGAGATACTTCACAGGCATGATCGCCTACCTTGCAAAGTTCATACCTCAATTGTCAGCACAGTCCACTCGACCCAGAGGTCTTCTGGAACATAACTACTAATGGGAATGGTCCCATGAGCAGGAAAACTGCTTTAAAAAAAGCATCTGGACTGAATGTTTTTGTTTATGTGAAAACAAAGAGAGCCACAATAGAGTAATGTTGGCCAGAAACTGTATTTCTTTGGAAAAAAACAAACATGCTCAAAATATGTTTATTGATGTGTGATTTTGATCCCCCCCCATTTTTTTTGTTGCATGCTATGCAATGCTGAGTAAACAAATGTGAGATTTGACATGTGATGTGAGGTTAGAGAATATTATTTTAATGTTAAAGGAAGGAAGATGTGTTGTGTTAACATTAAGACTGACCCTGGATCACTCCTCTTTTCAGTTCGCTGTAGCTTGCGACTGGAACGAGCTGCAACAAACACTCAAACTGGACAGTTTTTTCTCAATCTATTCATTCAAAGACTCTATCATGGGCACTCTTACTGACAGTTGTGGCTGCTTTGTGTGATGTATTGTTGTCTCTACCTTCTTGACCTTTGTGCTGTTGACTGTGCCTAATAATGTGTGTACCATGTTTTGTGCTGCTACCATGTTGTTGTTATGTTGTGTTGCTACCATGCTGTGTTGTCATGTGTTGCTGCCTTGCTATGTAGTGTTGTTTCTCTTGTTGTGATGTGTGTTTTGTCCTATATTTATATTGTATTTATTTATTTTCTTTAATCCCAGGCCCCCGTCCCCGCAGGAGGACTTTTGGCAGGCTGTCATTGTAAATGACTAGTTAATTAAAAAGTAAAAAATCTGCATATAGATTAATTTTACAATTTTTAACACAGATTGAGTTATTTCACTAAGATAATCATTAAACCATGAACAGGAGTCAGACCTCAGGCCTATCGAGGACAACTTATTCAATAAAATAGCATGATTAACAGTATCAAAAGCTTTTGACAGGTCCACAAGCAAAGCAGCACATTTCATTTAGTGTCTAAAGCGTTGACAAGATCATTAACAACTAAAGTTGTTCCTGTAATAGTGCTTTACCCAGGTCTAGACCCTGATTGGTTTACATTCAAAATACATTTCTCAGATAAAAAAGCTAAGTTGTACATTCACTAAGGATTCAAGAACTTTAATTAGACAAGGAAGCCTGGAAATGGGGCAATATTCATTAAGATCACTACTATCCCCGCCCATATGGAGTTGCAGCACAAGAGCTGATTTCCATACTTTTGGAATATTTCCTGAAAACAATTTGGGTTATCAAGCCTACAATGATGGGCGCTGCACACTTAAGCAAACTGGGATCCAATTGGTTGGCCCCTGTGGATGTCTTGTTTTCTATGGCTAGCAAAGCATCCTGGACTTATTTTTCTGTAAATAGCCTAAAATAAAAGCTTTGACTATAATTTCTCTGATCATTAAGCATTTTTCCCCTATCAGCATCCAATCCAATATCATTGTGAATTGGCTTATAAGTTATTTCAAAGAGAGAGCCCGCTGAAATAAAATGGTGATTAAATTGGGGTGGCAAGTAGCCTTGGGGTTAGAGCATTGGGCTAGTAACCGAAAGGTTGCAAGATTGAATCCCTGAGTTGACAAGGTAAAAATCTGTTGTTCTGCCCCTGAACAAGGCAGTTAACCCACGGTTCCTAGGCTGTCATTGAAAATAAGAATTTGTTCTTAACTGACTTGCCTAGTTAAATCAAATAAAATGGATCAATGATGCCATATTTCCCAGAAATGAGTGTCTGAATTAATTTGAGGTGGCAGAGAGGAAGAAGTAGAACCCTTAACATATTTGACAGTTTTCCAGAATTTAGCTGGGTTGCAATAACAATCTGAAAGAGCGGTTAAAATAATCAGAATTAGCTTTCTATAAACATCAACAAAGTAATGCATATTCACAGCATTGTTCAATAATTTTGTATGGATTTCACTATCATACCCTCTAAAAAAAGGACTGATTTGCTCCAATTAGAGCAAACATACAGCATTCAACAGAAAGTGTCTCTTGCACTTGAAAAGCAAAAATCTATAGAGTTGGGATGATTTCAAAAACAGCATTACCTACAGTCTGTGCTTAGTGGGCCTGAGGTTGGCCAGTGACAGTGTCAGTTGAAGGGTCCTAAAGGGATGATAGGAAGTTCCTCTCACCACAGCCCCTTGTCCCCTAGGCCTAGGTTGTCATATGCTATTGTTGTCAGTATCACGTCTTCTGGAGACCACCATCCACTCAGCTATGAAGAAGGATAGTGTGCCCAGGAAGCCCACTAGCACCATGATGAGCAGCTGCCAGTGCAGTAGTAGGTAGTTACTGTAGAAGAAGGCCAGGGCTGCCATGATGGACTGGACAAGGTAGAAGACAGCGAAGGCGGGAGCGCTGTCCTCCTGGAACATGTATCCCACAATGCTCAACAGCTGGGTGTTGATGCAGCTGTCTCCAAGGCCAAGCAGGAAGCTGCACAGCAGAGCCAACTCAACACTGGGGGTGATGAAGGCCTGCAGGTTTGTACCCTCTGCTGGGGCCAGAGGGCGCCACTGGCGATGTTCAGAAGATCAAGTAGAAGGCCACAAAGTGAGTGATCAGCCCCAACAGCACCACAGGGCTCCTCCCAAACCGGTTGCACTTGTTCAACATCCCAAACATGCCCCCTCCCAGGATCTCCCCAATGCCAATGAAAATGCCTGAGAGTCCAATCAGACTTTTGGCATTGTCCCCAAATTGAGTCATGGCCCCAATACACGTCCCATATACCCCACTGTAAAAGGTCAGCTCCAGGCCTGTGTATGCTATGAAGATGCTTAACAGCAGCATCTCTTTAGTGACAGACAGCTGCAATGCCTTCCTGAAAGCATCCAGAGCCTGGGAACCGAGACCTTGAGGCACTACAACAACAGAGGCACTTTCTGAGGACTCAGCCTGCAGCAGTGACTCAGATTCGTCAGAGGATATGGACTTAGGCTCTGGCTTCTGGATCAGGAAGAACAGGAAGCTGCCTATCAGGCTTATGACCGTGAGAGCGATAAATACAGTCTGGCGATCCTTGTCTAATATGTGAACATGGCCATGCCAGGCAAAATAAATATACATGTTCCCAAATAAAAAGCTGAACTGTAGCAAGGACCAGAAAATACCATAGTTCCTGCCAATGGTGACATCTGTAGAGTTGATGGTGAGTAGGTTACCCTGAGCAGTCCACAATATTGCAGCCGCTATTCCAACAACTACAGAGGCTGTGTAAAAACTCCAAGTGAAGGGTTGGATGAACGTGGCAATGTATCCACTGTATGCTAGTCCACTAAAGAACATGGAAAGTTGTGGTCCTATAACAGCCACTACCGAGGGAGCAATAAGGTTGGATGCAGAGAAAACTCCATAGATGATAGACATGCTTGTGTATCCACTCCCACTGAAGCCAGTGCTGTTGAAACTCTTGATCACAGTTTGCTCTATATTTCCACATGTTGAAAAAGCAGTGAACACGAACATAAATCCAAAGCCCAGGATTACGATGTTCAACAGTGTCTTTCCTTCTGGACTCATGTTTTTAAGGTGGCGCTGTTTTATTTTGATGATCAGCTAGCTAGTTAGTTAATAAACTTCTGAAGTGGTCCACACGCCTCATCGAGTCGGGTGCTGCACTGTCTGTCTGACGAGTCCTCGTTTGTGCAATAACAAGGTGGAGATACCAGATGGACATTGCACCGAAACTGGCAACCTGCTGATAGTCGACAACGATAAGAAAACCGGAAGTTTAGTGATGAGATGCAACACCACACTAGCTGGGTAGAAACAAATTACTGTTAAGGCTGCGCAAAAGTGCTTCAAAACAGAGGTGCAACATCGCGAGACTTCCGTGAACGCTTGCGAAATGCGTTTCCCCCAAACGAGGTTAGCCAAATCCTGTTTCTCTTTTGGTCCATTCAACAACAGAGCGATACGTTCCTTGTTTCAGCAGGATGTTGTATCTATACCTTATGTCATGCCTTATTGGAATGGATTTATTGATAATATCTGTTGGAAAAAAGTTTGGATGTTGCCACAAACATACCTACTTGTTAACAAAATTAAGGAAGTTTCCTTTAAAATTATTCATAAATATTATCCTGCTATATGAAGAAGAAGTTTAAGGAAAACATCAACTCAAATTGCTCCTTTTGTAATGACCACCCAGAAACAGTTGTGCATCTTTTTTGGCATTGTATGCATGTAAGAAAACTGTGGCAAGACATCAGTAGGTTTATAATTGAACACATTTATGAAGATTTTACACTATTGTGGAGAGATGTACTGTTTGGATTCTTTACATACAATAGAAATAAGTGGAATCATTTTTATGTAATTAATTTCATTATTCTTTTGGCCAAATTTCATATACACAAATGTAAATTTACAAACAGAACACCACATTTTCGTATCCTACAAAAAGAAATTGAACTGTATTTTAAGACGGTTAAATGCTCTACTAACAAAAAAGCTGTTAGAATTGTAAGTATATGCATGTCCCTTAAGGTCCTTGTGTAATTGTAATGTGATATTTTACCCCTAGCTCGATTGTCCATTGTTTGTAATCTATGTATGCTTGTGTTCCCTCATGTGCTTTATGTATTGATTTGTTGTTAATAAAATAAAAAAAATAATAATAATAATAAAAAAATAGAGGTTAGCCAAATCCACGCCCTTTTAAAATAGGGGCGTATTCCAGCCTACATACGTTCCCGTCATTGGTCAACAGCATGAAAGCGGTGATTGGATAGATTCAGAGTGCGCGAGAGGAGCATCATTCAAGCGCGAGTTCTCTCACTTCAGCTGAGAATAATGAATGCCAATAGCGCTACAGGTAGGTAAAATACCAGTCATTAACGTATAAAATAGCTTAAAGATTTTTAGGTATAGAATATTTTGACTAGGGATTTTTACTTTCAGTCATAATTTTCATCTTGCTGGTGAAACCGAGAATCCACTATTGAAGGTTAGCTGTAGTTATCACAAAGATTGTTATTGATCTTTTTAATGAATGTAATAAAATCATGATTAAAAAAAACAAAAAAGGTTGTTAGCTGGTATGCTCAAAAAATGTTTGTGACCTATGTAGTTGTCAGTGAATATCACTGTTGACTACATGTATATTTCAATTCATAGTTGTTTACTATATTTTCCTACGAGGCTCACACAAATGGACCACTGTTCTTTTGAGGCATCCTTTCGAATGGCCATTGAAGGAGTTTAAAAGTTTAAAGAGTGGCTACAGACGACAAGAGTCGGGAGTCACTTGCACTTGGAGCAACACTGTCATGTCACACACGGTCTCACACACTCGCACATATGGAACGCCGTTTGTGTCTTTGCGTGTAAAAAAAGATACACGTCAAATAACACTATTTCTAGCAACTGGCCCAACGCTCTAACCACTAGGCCGCCCCCAAATAATAAGACATTATTTGTTCGACCGAATGTGAAAACGTCTGTGTGAGCATTTGAAATTAGATCAAGATCAAACGAGCAGGATCAAAAATGTTTGCAAATATATTTGATACACCAGAAGTTGCTAATAACATCTGTATCTAGCTCGCTGTAGCATGGCTGCCAAGCTAGCACCAATGGCACCAGCCTGAAGACAACGACCAGCAGAAATTTTGCAGCAGTCATTTTCAATATTCTTAGCAATGATTTAAGTATCCATGTGAGTAAGTATTAGCTAGGTAGCCACTTGTTGTTCTCCTATTGAAATAACTAGCTAGCCAGCTACTTAGCCCTGTTGCCCAAAACTGTGTACCATGTTTTGTGCTGCTACCATGTTGTTGTTATGTTGTGTTGCTACCATGCTGTGTTGTCATGTGTTGCTGCCTTGCTATGTAGTGTTGTGTTGTCTCTCTTGTTGTGATGTGTGTTTTGTCCTATATTTATATTGTATTTATTTATTTTCTTTAATCCCAGGCCCCCGTCCCCGCAGGAGGACTTTTGGCAGGCTGTAATTGTAAATTACTAGTTAATTAAAAAGTAAAAAATCTGCATATAGATGAATTTTACCATTTTTAACACAGATTGACCAATGGTGTTTATATAAATAGTGAAGAGAACAGGTCCCAAAAGCGACCCCTGTGGTACACCTTACATCAAGAAATTACTTACATCAAGAAATTCAGACTTAACCCCATCAATCATGATGGCTTGAGTTATTTCACTAAGATAATCATTAAACCATGAACAGGAGTCAGACCTCAGGCCTATTGAGGACAACTTATTCAATAAAATAGCATGATTAACAGTATCAAAAGCTTTTGACAGGTCCACAAGCAAAGCAGCACATTTCATTTAGTGTCTAAAGCGTTGACAAGATCATTAACAACTAAAGTTGTTCCTGTAATAGTGCTTTGCCCAGGTCTAGACCCTGATTGGTTTACATTCAAAATACATTTCTCAGAAAAAAAGCTAAGTTGTACATTCACTAAGGATTCAAGAACTTTAATTAGACAAGGAAGCCTGGAAATGGGGCAATATTCATTAAGATCACTACTATCCCCGCCCATATGGAGTTGCAGCACAAGAGCTGATTTCCATACTTTTGGAATATTTCCTGAAAACAATTTGGGTTATCAAGCCTACAATGATGGGCGCTGCACACTTAAGCAAACTGGGATCCAATTGGTTGGCCCCTGTGGATGTCTTGTTTTCTATGGCTAGCAAAGCATCCTGGACTTATTTTTCTGTAAATAGCCTAAAATAAAAGCTTTGACTATAATTTCTCTGATCATTAAGCATTTTTCCCCTATCAGCATCCAATCCAATATCATTGTGAATTGGCTTATAAGTTATTTCAAAGAGAGAGCCCGCTGAAATAAAATGGTGATTAAATTGGGGCGGCAAGTAGCCTTGGGGTTAGAGCATTGGGCTAGTAACCGAAAGGTTGCAAGATTGAATCCCTGAGTTGACAAGGTAAAAATCTGTTGTTCTGCCCCTGAACAAGGCAGTTAACCCACGGTTCCTAGGCTGTCATTGAAAATAAGAATTTGTTCTTAACTGACTTGCCTAGTTAAATCAAATAAAATGGATCAATGATGCCATATTTCCCAGAAATGAGTGTCTGAATTAATTTGAGGTGGCAGAGAGGAAGAAGTAGAACCCTTAACATATTTGACAGTTTTCCAGAATTTAGCTGGGTTGCAATAACAATCTGAAAGAGCGGTTAAAATAATCAGAATTAGCTTTCTATAAACATCAACAAAGTAATGCATATTCACAGCATTGTTCAATAATTTTGTATGGATTTCACTATCATACCCTCTAAAAAGGACTGATTTGCTCCAATTAGAGCAAACATACAGCATTCAACAGAAAGTGTCTCTTGCACTTGAAAAGCAAAAATCTATAGAGTTGGGATGATTTCAAAAACAGCATTACCTACAGTCTGTGCTTAGTGGGCCTGAGGTTGGCCAGTGACAGTGTCAGTTGAAGGGTCCTAAAGGGATGATAGGAAGTTCCTCTCACCACAGCCCCTTGTCCCCTAGGCCTAGGTTGTCATATGCTATTGTTGTCAGTATCACGTCTTCTGGAGACCACCATCCACTCAGCTATGAAGAAGGATAGTGTGCCCAGGAAGCCCACTAGCACCATGATGAGCAGCTGCCAGTGCAGTAGTAGGTAGTTACTGTAGAAGAAGGCCAGGGCTGCCATGATGGACTGGACAAGGTAGAAGACAGCGAAGGCGGGAGCGCTGTCCTCCTGGAACATGTATCCCACAATGCTCAACAGCTGGGTGTTGATGCAGCTGTCTCCAAGGCCAAGCAGGAAGCTGCACAGCAGAGCCAACTCAACACTGGGGGTGATGAAGGCCTGCAGGTTTGTACCCTCTGCTGGGGCCAGAGGGGCGCCACTGGCGATGTTCAGGAAGATCAAGTAGAAGGCCA
The DNA here is from genome assembly GCF_021184085.1 of Oncorhynchus gorbuscha. Lineage (NCBI taxonomy): Eukaryota > Metazoa > Chordata > Actinopteri > Salmoniformes > Salmonidae > Oncorhynchus > Oncorhynchus gorbuscha. The sequence goes on along the minus strand of NC_060173.1, from coordinate 25,657,732 downwards.
CAAAGTGAGTGATCAGCCCCAACAGCACCACAGGGCTCCTCCCAAACCGGTTGCACTTGTTCAACATCCCAAACATGCCCCTCCCAGGATCTCCCCAATGCCAATGAAAATGCCTGAGAGTCCAATCAGACTTTTGGCATTGTCCCCAAATTGAGTCATGGCCCCAATACACGTCCCATATACCCCACTGTAAAAGGTCAGCTCCAGGCCTGTGTATGCTATGAAGATGCTTAACAGCAGCATCTCTTTAGTGACAGACAGCTGCAATGCCTTCCTGAAAGCATCCAGAGCCTGGGAACCGAGACCTTGAGGCACTACAACAACAGAGGCACTTTCTGAGGACTCAGCCTGCAGCAGTGACTCAGATTCGTCAGAGGATATGGACTTAGGCTCTGGCTTCTGGATCAGGAAGAACAGGAAGCTGCCTATCAGGCTTATGACCGTGAGAGCGATAAATACAGTCTGGCGATCCTTGTCTAATATGTGAACATGGCCATGCCAGGCAAAATAAATATACATGTTCCCAAATAAAAAGCTGAACTGTAGCAAGGACCAGAAAATACCATAGTTCCTGCCAATGGTGACATCTGTAGAGTTGATGGTGAGTAGGTTACCCTGAGCAGTCCACAATATTGCAGCCGCTATTCCAACAACTACAGAGGCTGTGTAAAAACTCCAAGTGAAGGGTTGGATGAACGTGGCAATGTATCCACTGTATGCTAGTCCACTAAAGAACATGGAAAGTTGTGGTCCTATAACAGCCACTACCGAGGGAGCAATAAGGTTGGATGCAGAGAAAACTCCATAGATGATAGACATGCTTGTGTATCCACTCCCACTGAAGCCAGTGCTGTTGAAACTCTTGATCACAGTTTGCTCTATATTTCCACATGTTGAAAAAGCAGTGAACACGAACATAAATCCAAAGCCCAGGATTACGATGTTCAACAGTGTCTTTCCTTCTGGACTCATGTTTTTTAAGGTGGCGCTGTTTTATTTTGATGATCAGCTAGCTAGTTAGTTAATAAACTTCTGAAGTGGTCCACACGCCTCATCGAGTCGGGTGCTGCACTGTCTGTCTGACGAGTCCTCGTTTGTGCAATAACAAGGTGGAGATACCAGATGGACATTGCACCGAAACTGGCAACCTGCTGATAGTCGACAACGATAAGAAAACCGGAAGTTTAGTGATGAGATGCAACACCACACTAGCTGGGTAGAAACAAATTACTGTTAAGGCTGCGCAAAAGTGCTTCAAAACAGAGGTGCAACATCGCGAGACTTCCGTGAACGCTTGCGAAATGCGTTTCCCCCAAACGAGGTTAGCCAAATCCTGTTTCTCTTTTGGTCCATTCAACAACAGAGCGATACGTTCCTTGTTTCAGCAGGATGTTGTATCTATACCTTATGTCATGCCTTATTGGAATGGATTTATTGATAATATCTGTTGGAAAAAAGTTTGGATGTTGCCACAAACATACCTACTTGTTAACAAAATTAAGGAAGTTTCCTTTAAAATTATTCATAAATATTATCCTGCTATATGAAGAAGAAGTTTAAGGAAAACATCAACTCAAATTGCTCCTTTTGTAATGACCACCCAGAAACAGTTGTGCATCTTTTTTGGCATTGTATGCATGTAAGAAAACTGTGGCAAGACATCAGTAGGTTTATAATTGAACACATTTATGAAGATTTTACACTATTGTGGAGAGATGTACTGTTTGGATTCTTTACATACAATAGAAATAAGTGGAATCATTTTTATGTAATTAATTTCATTATTCTTTTGGCCAAATTTCATATACACAAATGTAAATTTACAAACAGAACACCACATTTTCGTATCCTACAAAAAGAAATTGAACTGTATTTTAAGACGGTTAAATGCTCTACTAACAAAAAAGCTGTTAGAATTGTAAGTATATGCATGTCCCTTAAGGTCCTTGTGTAATTGTAATGTGATATTTTACCCCCTAGCTCGATTGTCCATTGTTTGTAATCTATGTATGCTTGTGTTCCCTCATGTGCTTTATGTATTGATTTGTTGTTAATAAAATAAAAAAAATAATAATAATAATAAAAAAAAATAGAGGTTAGCCAAATCCACGCCCTTTTAAAAATAGGGGCGTATTCCAGCCTACATACGTTCCCGTCATTGGTCAACAGCATGAAAGCGGTGATTGGATAGATTCAGAGTGCGCGAGAGGAGCATCATTCAAGCGCGAGTTCTCTCACTTCAGCTGAGAATAATGAATGCCAATAGCGCTACAGGTAGGTAAAATACCAGTCATTAACGTATAAAATAGCTTAAAGATTTTTAGGTATAGAATATTTTGACTAGGGGATTTTTACTTTCAGTCATAATTTTCATCTTGCTGGTGAAACCGAGAATCCACTATTGAAGGTTAGCTGTAGTTATCACAAAGATTGTTATTGATCTTTTTAATGAATGTAATAAAATCATGATTAAAAAAAACAAAAAAGGTTGTTAGCTGGTATGCTCAAAAAAATGTTTGTGACCTATGTAGTTGTCAGTGAATATCACTGTTGACTACATGTATATTTCAATTCATAGTTGTTTACTATACCTCCCGGGTACAAGTACCATGTATTTTCCTACGAGGCTCACACAAATGGACCACTGTTCTTTTGAGGCATCCTTTCGAATGGCCATTGAAGGAGTTTAAAAGTTTAAAGAGTGGCTACAGACGACAAGAGTCGGGAGTCACTTGCACTTGGAGCAACACTGTCATGTCACACACGGTCTCACACACTCGCACATATGGAACGCCGTTTGTGTCTTTGCGTGTAAAAAAAGATACACGTCAAATAACACTATTTCTAGCAACTGGCCCAACGCTCTAACCACTAGGCCGCCCCCAAATAATAAGACATTATTTGTTCGACCGAATGTGAAAACGTCTGTGTGAGCATTTGAAATTAGATCAAGATCAAACGAGCAGGATCAAAAATGTTTGCAAATATATTTGATACACCAGAAGTTGCTAATAACATCTGTATCTAGCTCGCTGTAGCATGGCTGCCAAGCTAGCACCAATGGCACCAGCCTGAAGACAACGACCAGCAGAAATTTTGCAGCAGTCATTTTCAATATTCTTAGCAATGATTTAAGTATCCATGTGAGTAAGTATTAGCTAGGTAGCCACTTGTTGTTCTCCTATTGAAATAACTAGCTAGCCAGCTACTTAGCCCTGTTGCCCAAAACTGTGTACCATGTTTTGTGCTGCTACCATGTTGTTGTTATGTTGTGTTGCTACCATGCTGTGTTGTCATGTGTTGCTGCCTTGCTATGTAGTGTTGTGTTGTCTCTCTTGTTGTGATGTGTGTTTTGTCCTATATTTATATTGTATTTATTTATTTTCTTTAATCCCAGGCCCCGTCCCCGCAGGAGGACTTTTGGCAGGCTGTAATTGTAAATTACTAGTTAATTAAAAAGTAAAAAATCTGCATATAGATGAATTTTACCATTTTTAACACAGATTGACCAATGGTGTTTATATAAATAGTGAAGAGAACAGGTCCCAAAAGCGACCCCTGTGGTACACCTTACATCAAGAAATTACTTACATCAAGAAATTCAGACTTAACCCCATCAATCATGATGGCTTGAGTTATTTCACTAAGATAATCATTAAACCATGAACAGGAGTCAGACCTCAGGCCTATTGAGGACAACTTATTCAATAAAATAGCATGATTAACAGTATCAAAAGCTTTTGACAGGTCCACAAGCAAAGCAGCACATTTCATTTAGTGTCTAAAGCGTTGACAAGATCATTAACAACTAAAGTTGTTCCTGTAATAGTGCTTTGCCCAGGTCTAGACCCTGATTGGTTTACATTCAAAATACATTTCTCAGAAAAAAAAGCTAAGTTGTACATTCACTAAGGATTCAAGAACTTTAATTAGACAAGGAAGCCTGGAAATGGGGCAATATTCATTAAGATCACTACTATCCCCGCCCATATGGAGTTGCAGCACAAGAGCTGATTTCCATACTTTTGGAATATTTCCTGAAAACAATTTGGGTTATCAAGCCTACAATGATGGGCGCTGCACACTTAAGCAAACTGGGATCCAATTGGTTGGCCCCTGTGGATGTCTTGTTTTCTATGGCTAGCAAAGCATCCTGGACTTATTTTTCTGTAAATAGCCTAAAATAAAAGCTTTGACTATAATTTCTCTGATCATTAAGCATTTTTCCCCTATCAGCATCCAATCCAATATCATTGTGAATTGGCTTATAAGTTATTTCAAAGAGAGAGCCCGCTGAAATAAAATGGTGATTAAATTGGGGCGGCAAGTAGCCTTGGGGTTAGAGCATTGGGCTAGTAACCGAAAGGTTGCAAGATTGAATCCCTGAGTTGACAAGGTAAAAATCTGTTGTTCTGCCCCTGAACAAGGCAGTTAACCCACGGTTCCTAGGCTGTCATTGAAAATAAGAATTTGTTCTTAACTGACTTGCCTAGTTAAATCAAATAAAATGGATCAATGATGCCATATTTCCCAGAAATGAGTGTCTGAATTAATTTGAGGTGGCAGAGAGGAAGAAGTAGAACCCTTAACATATTTGACAGTTTTCCAGAATTTAGCTGGGTTGCAATAACAATCTGAAAGAGCGGTTAAAATAATCAGAATTAGCTTTCTATAAACATCAACAAAGTAATGCATATTCACAGCATTGTTCAATAATTTTGTATGGATTTCACTATCATACCCTCTAAAAAAAGGACTGATTTGCTCCAATTAGAGCAAACATACAGCATTCAACAGAAAGTGTCTCTTGCACTTGAAAAGCAAAAATCTATAGAGTTGGGATGATTTCAAAAACAGCATTACCTACAGTCTGTGCTTAGTGGGCCTGAGGTTGGCCAGTGACAGTGTCAGTTGAAGGGTCCTAAAGGGATGATAGGAAGTTCCTCTCACCACAGCCCCTTGTCCCCTAGGCCTAGGTTGTCATATGCTATTGTTGTCAGTATCACATCTTCTGGAGACCACCATCCACTCAGCTATGAAGAAGGATAGTGTGCCCAGGAAGCCCACTAGCACCATGATGAGCAGCTGCCAGTGCAGTAGTAGGTAGTTACTGTAGAAGAAGGCCAGGGCTGCCATGATGGACTGGACAAGGTAGAAGACAGCGAAGGCGGGAGCGCTGTCCTCCTGGAACATGTATCCCACAATGCTCAACAGCTGGGTGTTGATGCAGCTGTCTCCAAGGCCAAGCAGGAAGCTGCACAGCAGAGCCAACTCAACACTGGGGGTGATGAAGGCCTGCAGGTTTGTACCCTCTGCTGGGGCCAGAGGGGCGCCACTGGCGATGTTCAGGAAGATCAAGTAGAAGGCCACAAAGTGAGTGATCAGCCCCAACAGCACCACAGGGCTCCTCCCAAACCGGTTGCACTTGTTCAACATCCCAAACATGCCCCCTCCCAGGATCTCCCCAATGCCAATGAAAATGCCTGAGAGTCCAATCAGACTTTTGGCATTGTCCCCAAATTGAGTCATGGCCCCAATACACGTCCCATATACCCCACTGTAAAAGGTCAGCTCCAGGCCTGTGTATGCTATGAAGATGCTTAACAGCAGCATCTCTTTAGTGACAGACAGCTGCAATGCCTTCCTGAAAGCATCCAGAGCCTGGGAACCGAGACCTTGAGGCACTACAACAACAGAGGCACTTTCTGAGGACTCAGCCTGCAGCAGTGACTCAGATTCGTCAGAGGATATGGACTTAGGCTCTGGCTTCTGGATCAGGAAGAACAGGAAGCTGCCTATCAGGCTTATGACCGTGAGAGCGATAAATACAGTCTGGCGATCCTTGTCTAATATGTGAACATGGCCATGCCAGGCAAAATAAATATACATGTTCCCAAATAAAAAGCTGAACTGTAGCAAGGACCAGAAAATACCATAGTTCCTGCCAATGGTGACATCTGTAGAGTTGATGGTGAGTAGGTTACCCTGAGCAGTCCACAATATTGCAGCCGCTATTCCAACAACTACAGAGGCTGTGTAAAAACTCCAAGTGAAGGGTTGGATGAACGTGGCAATGTATCCACTGTATGCTAGTCCACTAAAGAACATGGAAAGTTGTGGTCCTATAACAGCCACTACCGAGGGAGCAATAAGGTTGGATGCAGAGAAAACTCCATAGATGATAGACATGCTTGTGTATCCACTCCCACTGAAGCCAGTGCTGTTGAAACTCTTGATCACAGTTTGCTCTATATTTCCACATGTTGAAAAAGCAGTGAACACGAACATAAATCCAAAGCCCAGGATTACGATGTTCAACAGTGTCTTTCCTTCTGGACTCATGTTTTTTAAGGTGGCGCTGTTTTATTTTGATGATCAGCTAGCTAGTTAGTTAATAAACTTCTGAAGTGGTCCACACGCCTCATCGAGTCGGGTGCTGCACTGTCTGTCTGACGAGTCCTCGTTTGTGCAATAACAAGGTGGAGATACCAGATGGACATTGCACCGAAACTGGCAACCTGCTGATAGTCGACAACGATAAGAAAACCGGAAGTTTAGTGATGAGATGCAACACCACACTAGCTGGGTAGAAACAAATTACTGTTAAGGCTGCGCAAAAGTGCTTCAAAACAGAGGTGCAACATCGCGAGACTTCCGTGAACGCTTGCGAAATGCGTTTCCCCCAAACGAGGTTAGCCAAATCCTGTTTCTCTTTTGGTCCATTCAACAACAGAGCGATACGTTCCTTGTTTCAGCAGGATGTTGTATCTATACCTTATGTCATGCCTTATTGGAATGGATTTATTGATAATATCTGTTGGAAAAAAGTTTGGATGTTGCCACAAACATACCTACTTGTTAACAAAATTAAGGAAGTTTCCTTTAAAATTATTCATAAATATTATCCTGCTATATGAAGAAGAAGTTTAAGGAAAACATCAACTCAAATTGCTCCTTTTGTAATGACCACCCAGAAACAGTTGTGCATCTTTTTTGGCATTGTATGCATGTAAGAAAACTGTGGCAAGACATCAGTAGGTTTATAATTGAACACATTTATGAAGATTTTACACTATTGTGGAGAGATGTACTGTTTGGATTCTTTACATACAATAGAAATAAGTGGAATCATTTTTATGTAATTAATTTCATTATTCTTTTGGCCAAATTTCATATACACAAATGTAAATTTACAAACAGAACACCACATTTTCGTATCCTACAAAAAGAAATTGAACTGTATTTTAAGACGGTTAAATGCTCTACTAACAAAAAAGCTGTTAGAATTGTAAGTATATGCATGTCCCTTAAGGTCCTTGTGTAATTGTAATGTGATATTTTACCCCTAGCTCGATTGTCCATTGTTTGTAATCTATGTATGCTTGTGTTCCCTCATGTGCTTTATGTATTGATTTGTTGTTAATAAAATAAAAAAAATAATAATAATAATAAAAAAAAATAGAGGTTAGCCAAATCCACGCCCTTTTAAAAATAGGGGCGTATTCCAGCCTACATACGTTCCCGTCATTGGTCAACAGCATGAAAGCGGTGATTGGATAGATTCAGAGTGCGCGAGAGGAGCATCATTCAAGCGCGAGTTCTCTCACTTCAGCTGAGAATAATGAATGCCAATAGCGCTACAGGTAGGTAAAATACCAGTCATTAACGTATAAAATAGCTTAAAGATTTTTAGGTATAGAATATTTTGACTAGGGATTTTTACTTTCAGTCATAATTTTCATCTTGCTGGTGAAACCGAGAATCCACTATTGAAGGTTAGCTGTAGTTATCACAAAGATTGTTATTGATCTTTTTAATGAATGTAATAAAATCATGATTAAAAAAAACAAAAAAGGTTGTTAGCTGGTATGCTCAAAAAAATGTTTGTGACCTATGTAGTTGTCAGTGAATATCACTGTTGACTACATGTATATTTCAATTCATAGTTGTTTACTATACCTCCCGGGTACAAGTACCATGTATTTTCCTACGAGGCTCACACAAATGGACCACTGTTCTTTTGAGGCATCCTTTCGAATGGCCATTGAAGGAGTTTAAAAGTTTAAAGAGTGGCTACAGACGACAAGAGTCGGGAGTCACTTGCACTTGGAGCAACACTGTCATGTCACACACGGTCTCACACACTCGCACATATGGAACGCCGTTTGTGTCTTTGCGTGTAAAAAAAGATACACGTCAAATAACACTATTTCTAGCAACTGGCCCAACGCTCTAACCACTAGGCCGCCCCCAAATAATAAGACATTATTTGTTCGACCGAATGTGAAAACGTCTGTGTGAGCATTTGAAATTAGATCAAGATCAAACGAGCAGGATCAAAAATGTTTGCAAATATATTTGATACACCAGAAGTTGCAAATAACATCTGTATCTAGCTCGCTGTAGCATGGCTGCCAAGCTAGCACCAATGGCACCAGCCTGAAGACAACGACCAGCAGAAATTTTGCAGCAGTCATTTTCAATATTCTTAGCAATGATTTAAGTATCCATGTGAGTAAGTATTAGCTAGGTAGCCACTTGTTGTTCTCCTATTGAAATAACTAGCTAGCCAGTTACTTAGCCCTGTTGCCCAAAACTAACGTTATAATCAGCCAGCTAGCATCATCTGGCTAGTAACGTTATAAACCATAACGTTATGTGTTGTGAAGCTAGCCACAATAAGGATTAGCCACAATAGTGGAATTTGCGTTTTGCCTTCAAAAAAAAGTCCCTAGTTGAAAGTGATTCAGAAGTTTACAATTGGCGTAATCATGACATATTTAGTCTAGATAATGTTAAACAATGTTGGAATGTGGAGCAATGAAATGTGGTATCAGTCTACTCGGTAACACCCACAGAACACAACTGTGAAGAGTTTGCGCAAATATTAGTGTCGTAGCTCTAATTGCGGGACTTTGACTGGGAAATCACCTCCCAGTCAACCTATTGACATTCATATGACACTGTACAGCCTTATTTAAGGATTGGGGATAAAAATTTTTTTTTTAAATTTCACCTTAATTAACCAGGTAGGCTAGTTGAGAACAAGTTCTCATTTACAACTGCGACCTAGCCAAGATAAAGCATAGCAGTGTGAACAGACAACAACACAGAGTTACACATGGAGCAAACAATAAACAAGTCAATAACACATTAGAAAAAAGAAAGAAAAAGTCTATATACATTGTGTGCAAAAGGCATGAGGAGGTAGGCGAATAATGACAATTTAGCAGATTAACACTGGAGTGATAAATTATCAGATGGTCATGTGCAGGTAGAGATACTGGTGTGCAAAAGAGCAGAAAAGTAAATAAATAAGAAGAGTATGGGGATGAGGTAGGTAAATTGGGTGGGCTATTTACCGATGGACTATGTACAGCTGCAGCGATCGGTTAGCTGCTCAGATAGCAGATGTTTAAAGTTGGTGAGGGAGATAAAGGTCTCCAACTTCAGCGATTTTTGCAATTCGTTCCAGTCACAGGCAGCAGAGAACTGGAAGGAAAGGCGGCCAAATGAAGTGTTGGCTTTAGGGATGATCAGTGCGATACACCTGCTGGAGCGCGTGCTACGGGTGGGTGTTGCCATCGTGACCAGTGAACTGAGATAAGGCGGAGCTTTACCTAGTGTAACGGATATGTGAAATGGCTAGCTTAGTTAGCGGTGTGCGCTAAATAGCGTTTCAATCGGTTACGTCACTTGCTCTGAGACCTTGAAGTAGTAGTTCCCCTTGCTCTGCAAGGGCCGTGGCTTTTGTGGAGCGATGGGTAACGATGCTTCGTGGATGACTGTTGTTGATGTGTGCAGAAGGTCCCTGGTTCGCGCCCGGGTATGGGCGAGGGGACGGTTCAAAATTATACTGTTACATTGATGCTGTTGACCCGGATTACTGGTTGCTGCGGAAAAAGGAGGAAGGTCAAAAGGGGGGTGAGTGTAACGGATATGTGAAACGGCTAGCTTAGTTAGCGGTGTGCGCTAAATAGCGTTTCAATCGGTTACGTCACTTGCTCTGAGACCTTGAAGTAGTAGTTCCCCTTGCTCTGCAAGGGCCACGGCTTTTGTGGAGCGATGGGTAACGATGCTTCGTGGGTGACTGTTGTTGATGTGTGCAGAAGGTCCCTGGTTCGCGCCCGGGTATGGGCGAGGGGACGGTTTAAAATTATTCTGTTACACTAGCATGGACTTGTAGATGACCTGGAGCCAGTGGGTCTGGTGACGAATATGTAGCGAGGGCCAGCCGACTAGAGCATACAGGTCGCAGTGGTGGGTGGTATAAGGTGCTTTAGTAACAGAACGGATGCCACAGTGATAAACTGCATCCAGTTTGCAGAGTGAAGTATTGGAAGCTATTTTGTAGATGACATCGCCGAAGTTGAGGAATCGGTAGGATAGTCAGTTTACTAGGGTAAGTTTGGCGGCGTGAGTGAAGGAGGCTTTGTTGCGAAATAGAAAGCCGACTCTAGATTTGATTTTAGATTGGAGATGTTTGATATGAGTCTGGAAGGAGAGTTTACAGTCTAGCCAGACTCCTAGGTACTTATAGATGTCCACATATTCTGGGTCGGAACCATCCAGGGTGGTGATGCTAGTCGGGCGTGCGGGTGCAGGCAGCGAACGGTTGAAAAGCATGCATTTGGTTTTACTAGCATTTAAGAGCAGTTGGAGGCCACGGAAGGAGTGTTGTACGGCATTGAAGCATCAGTCTACCCAGTACCCAAGTGATGTTTTCCCCAAAGTCATCCACAGAGTTATCAGTTGTATTGTTTTTCCCCTGGAATAGTGTTCGATACACATAGTAGGTTGACTGGTGCAATAAATGTGCCTCAATTCACAGTGGTGAATTGAGCTACGATGCTAATGTTCTCTGGGTGTCACTGAGTAGACTGGCTAGCTTCACATAGGTGGGTCTGACCACCATTAATCAAATAAGAACTGTCTTATAAATTAGGGTTATTTTAGATGATGACACCAAGCTAGATAGTTAGCTAGCTAACTATAGCTACTGAAACAGATTATGTCGTTTTGCTATGTTTTTGGGGAAGAACATTGTTTGCATCCATCAGCTAGCTAGCTTTTTATGACCAACACTGTTCAGAGTTTGGGGAAGTGTGTCTGCATCATAGCATAGGTATTGGTGAATCGTTGTGGCATATGAAATACGAGTGATTGTGTAATAACTACGTACAAAATGTATGAAGGTGTTCAATGATTATGTGACGTGCAGTCATATTCAGGTCCTGATTGGTGAACAAGCTTATTTGACTCGTCAAATAGTGTTATTTGACATGTATCATTTTTGACAGGCAAAGACCCAAACGGGGTTCCATACGCACACACTCACAGATTTCTTGTTTGTTTAGTATTTAGCTGTTTTGTAGAAATTAGAAAAATTAACTCCATATATTTTTTTCATGCTCATTATAGGTGTCAACACAATGTGATCATCAGATTCCAAACAAAGATTACCTGTACTCTGCTGAAGTGTGCTGACAAGAAGGAAGATTGAGCAGGTGGGTCAGCGTTTCACATGTCTAATAAGCCTGTCTGTTAATCCAGTTGTCCCTTATTTGTTCTCCGATTCAACTTGACACAATTCTGTGTGTGTTTGGTCCCAGGAGCAAAGATCCTAATTTTCCAGAATATTTGGCCATTGTGTACAATGTACAGAACCACAACGTTTGTGGCAGATGCCCTCAGACATAGGGATTTGGGGGCCAAAGCCATAGAGACACTGACCCAGCTCTTTGAAATCGGGCACTCCCCCTCATCTCCCTAACGTCCTGAAGAACGACCTGCAGATTTAGTACAGAGAGGACTACATCTTCACCTCTGTCGAGACCTCCAGTTCTGTTACCGGTAAGTTAATATTTTTTTTAAGATAGGTGCCTCGGAAACTGGGTGATGTTTTTTTAAATTCAGGACAGTCTTGTGTTATGATTATGATAATTTCCTTTTGTATCATGGTAGGTGAAGGAAATTGTGGACACATCATTGTACTACATTTCTCTTTGGCACAGATTGTACCACAAAGTGTTCAGGCAGGAGCATGGGGAACAGAATGGGCCTGAGATGCTCTCAGCCCTAGAGAGGCAGGTTGAGGAGTATAATCTTAGGTGTGGCGAGATCTGTGCCAAGGTTGAGAAATCTTATTGAGGAACCCCTCTGGTGCTTCATTGATTCCTCTGGGAACATGGACAGAGAACTGCATAGTTTTTCTTCTCCTACCCCCACCGGTGCTGGTGGTCTCCCCCTTGGGGTTAATGCTGACTCAGTCTGAGCATGAGACCACAATCCTTTAGGGCCGTCAACTGTTGAAGGACATACTGCAGACGCCTTTGCAGGGAGCGGTCAGGCTGGTCCTCGCCTCATCATTTCAGATGACTGCAAGGCAGAGAAGGGCGCTTTAGGGAGGGCATTTCCAGGGGCCGAACTGCTCCTCTACACCTTCCACCTACTCCATGCAGTGTGGAGCTGGCTGTGGGGTAAGGAGAGTGGAGTAGAGAGACAGGCATACCCTCTTCACTGTTGGCAAAGACATCATGTGTGCCAGGGAAGAGATTGTTGAGCCCCTCTATCAGCAGGCAAAACAAAACTCAGTTGTAGCCAGGTTAGTGTAGTATAACAGTATAATGAGGTGCAATCTATTAACTTATGCTTTATTCTCAGTAACTTTATTATGATAAAACCAAGACATGGGGAGGAGCTGCCACGCGGAGCTACCAACCCGATGGAACAACTTTGTGGAGGCAGCAATGCGGGTCCTTATGGATAAAAACCCTCTATTATGAGGCACGGGTGACTGATGTTGCCCTTGATGGCAGGGAAACATTCCAGCTCTCTTGTTTTCTGGCCCAGGAAAGCAACATCAGCCCATCTGACATTGAGCAGGTAAAATAGTGATGAATACCGGTTTGTAATATTACACATATCCATCATGTGGCTTTTATTATTTGTTGTATCTTATATAAGTTGTCTATCTTCTCTCTCCTAATGTCTGTCAGGTGGGGGAGAAGCAGTACAGGGTGAAGGACACCACACCAGGCCAGACCTATACTGTGGACATAGAGATGGACCTCTGCACTTTTCCAGTAGGGCACACAGGAGCTCCATGCAAGCACCAGGCTGCTGTGGTTCAGATATACAAATGCCTGTCCATCAACTTCCTCCCGGCAACACCAGAGATGAGGGCTGAGAAGCTAAAGATAACATGAGTTAAAATAGTGGCTAATGAATTATTGTTTATGGTTAGAAAATTATTTCAATGTGAATATTTTATGTACCAAAGCAGAGTGCTGAAGTTGATTAAATATCTCTTACAGCAACAATACCTCTGGATTTTCTGCAGCAAATGAGACAGCCAAGTCAGCCATTAGATGGTGAGTTAGCACACCAAACAAATTATGAATGATGCAACAATATAGAATGTCCGTTTATTTTTGTGTATTTTTACAGCTATCCATTTTAGCATTTCAATGAAAACATGCAAATGGTTTGAAAGAATTCATAAGTATCTGGACAAATTGGTGACGTCACACCCCAGCTCATTACTGAATGAGTAACAAGTTTGATGCAGTCCTTTTTTTACTTTAGAATTACCAAAGCTGGTACTTATTTTCTTTATGAAACCGTATTATAAAGTATAGTATTTGTTTTATTATTGGATATACAGTACCTGTCAAAAGTTTGGACAAACCTACTCATTCAAGGGTTTTTATTTATTTTTACTATTTTCTACATTGTAGAATAATGGTGAAGACATCTTTTTTGGTTACTACATGATTCCATATGTGTTATTTCATAGCTTTGATGTCTTTACTATTATTAGCAGCTAGATGTCCCAACCCCAAGATCCCCTGTCAGCCTACTGCAGTTGGCCTTAGAGCGAGCAAGGTTGGATCGAAGAGTTGTCTGACTGCTGGACGTCCAAAACCCGGAACAGCGGTCCTGAGCACATTTACTGCTTAGACAAAAAGAGGAAAAGGCCTGCCAGGTTTGGGCATCACAGGTTGTCTGAGTCTGTGGCAATGAATTGTTCACGTGAGGAGTTAGTTTGTTTTTATGTGGTTGCTTTAAGTTGTCTATTTATGATGTTTGATATTCTGTTGTCATAAAATCCGTAAAGAGAGCATACATGGATGCATTGTCTTACTAGCCGCTGAAGATAGGCATACTAGTTCATTAAATAGCATGCTGTCACCTAGCCCATTTCCTAGATCACAGTAGAACTCTGGTCTAGCTGTTTAACATTTAGCCACCTTGCGAGTTATTTCAAATCAAATTTTATTTGTCACATGCAGCGAAGACCTTACAGTGAAATGCTTACTTACAAGCCCTTAAAACCTCTTGTGACAAGCCCTTAAAACCTCTTTTGGAAAAATAACGTTCCCAAAGTAAACTGGATATTTTGTCAGGACAAGATGCTAGAATATGCATATAATTGACAGCTTAGGATAGAAAACACTCTAAAGTTTCCAAAACTGTAAAAATATTGTCTGTGAGTATAACAGAACTGATATTGCAGTTGAAAGCCTGAGAAAAATCCAATCTGGAAGTGACTCATGTTTTGAAATTTCTGCATTCCAATGGGTCCCTATTGAGCAGTGAATGGGCTATCAACCAGATTACTTTTTCTACGTATTCCCCAAGGTGTCTACAGCATTGTGACGTAGTTTTACGCCTTTATGTTGAAGAATACCCGTAAGCGGCTACATTGTGTAAGTGGTCACCTGATGGCTCTCGGAGTGATTCTCACGGAAAATACAGAGGTAGCCGTTTTTCCTTTCGCTCCTACTGAAAATCCAATTGTTCCTGTGGATATATTATCAAATAGATATTTGAAAAACACCTTGAGGATTGATTATAAACAACATTTGCCATGTTTCTGTTGATATTATGGAGCTAATTTGGAATATTTTTCAGCGTTGTCGTGACTGCAATTTCCGGTCGATTTCTCAGCCAAACGTGAAGAACAAATGGAGCTATTTCGCCTACAAAAATAATATTTTTGGAAAAAAGGAACATTTGTTATCTAACTGGTTTGCTATCTAACTGCTGCTAAACTTGTGTAAACTTGCACAAATGCCTGTCTTGCTTTCGCTGTAAAGCATATTTTGAAAATCTGAGATGACAGGGTGATTAACAAAAGACTAAGCTGTGTTTCAATATATTTCACTTGTGATTTTCATGAATAGGAATATTTTCTTGTAATATTTATGTGCGTTGCATTATGCTAATTAGGGTCAGTTGATTATTACGCTCCCGGACCCGGGATGGGGTGTTACAACAGGGGTGGGGTGTTACTACCAACAATGCAGTTAAGAAAAATACCACAAATAAATAAATACAATTAATAAATAATTAAAGAGCAGCAGTAAAATAACAATAGCGAGGCAATATACAGGGGGTACCGGTACAGGGTCAATGTGCGATCGCACCGACCCATACCTGTTTGGTGATGCTTTTCCCACTGATGCTTTTCCCATCTGAGAGTATATCCATGGTTTGTGGGCGGTTCTGATAAGGAATGCATCGCTTGCGTTGCCCAAGAAAGAATGAAATCCAGTTAGATTCTACCACCACCCTCCAAATCAACACCCAACATTGATGTCAATGTTTGCGCATGCACATGCTTCATTCTTCTTCCTGACGTGGTAAAATCATCGCCAAACAAGCAAACCAAACTGATGGTTCATGCAAGTTTAATGCGGTACCATTTCCATAAACAAACAAAAATACTCTTACAATATGAACAATACAGTTCATAAATAATAATTTTACACAACTCTACATTAGAGTGCTTCATACATTAAGTCATCTATAGCTTTTGCTGGGTAAAGCCCTGCCTTATCTCAGCTCACTGGTCACCATAACACCCACACATAGTATGCGCACCAGCAGGTATATTGTACTGGTCATCCCCAAAGCCAACACTTACCTTGGCCACCTTTCCTTCCAGTTTTCTGCTGCCAATGACTGCAACGAATTGGAAAAATCTCTGAAGCTGGAGTCTTTTATCTCCTTCTCTAACTTTAAGCATTAGCTGTCAGAGCAGCTTACCGATCACTACCTGTACACAGCCAATCTGTAAATAGTATGCTAAATTGTAATTATTTTTGCCTCTATGGCCTATTTATTTCCTACCTCCCTACATTTGCACACACTGTACATAGATATTTATATTTTTGTTTTCTTTTGTATTATTGACTGTACGTGTGTTTGTGTAACTCTGTGTTGTTGTATGTGTCGAACTGCTATGCTTTATCTTGGCCAGGTCGCAGTTGCAAATGAGAACTTGTTCTCAACTAGCCTACCTGGTTAAATAAAGGTGAAATACATTTTTAAAAAGAGAGAAAGAATGGGCCCACACGCGTTTATCGAAGGAAGAATGATTACTGGGTAATTCTGTTGATATGAACCATACTGGAACTTTGAGTACTGCCAGGAGTACATTTAATGTACTGCCACGAGTTAATATACAGTGCGAACTACAATTTATGAACACTTGCCAACAAAAAAAAGTGAAAAAGAGATTTGTTATACTGTTAACCACAGCTACCTCAGCTGAGCGTAGTTTTCCGTCGGAGTAACCCTCAAGGTTCACGGTTTTATTTTCACATTACTTCTTCTGTTATCTAGTTGTTTTTTTAAATGCAGGAGTTCGTTTTCAACTCACTTAATATCGGTAGTCTGAATGCTAGGGGTTTGAGATCTTACCGAAAGGAAAGCCTTATTTTTATTTTGTTAACGCAGATTTTGTCCTTCCGGAAACTTGTTCTTGTGATTTGAAATTTTGGAAATCACAATGGGGAGACATGGCCTATTTCAGTCATGTTTACATTTACATTACATTTAAGTCATTTAGCAGACGCTCTTATCCAGAGCGACTTACAAATTGGTGCATTCACCTTATGACATCCAGTGGGACAGTCACTTAACAATAGTGCATCTAAAACTTAAGGGGGGGGGGGGGGGTGAGAGGGATTACTTATCCTATCCTAGGTATTCCTTAAAGAGGTGGGGTTTCAGGTGTCTCCGGAAGGTGGTGATTGACTCCGCTGTCCTGGCGTCGTGAGGGAGTTTGTTCCACCATTGGGGGGGCCAGGGCAGCGAACAGTTTTGACTGGGCTGAGCGGGAGCTGTACTTCCTCAGCGGTAGGGAGGCGAGCAGGCCAGAGGTGGATGAACGCAGTGCCCTTGTTTGGGTGTAGGGCCTGATCAGAGCCTGGAGGTACTGAGGTGCCGTTCCCCTCACAGCTCCGTAGGCAAGCACCATGGTCTTGTAGTGGATGCGAGCTTCAACTGGAAGCCAGTGGAGAGAACGGAGGAGCGGGGTGACGTGAGAGAACTTGGGAAGGTTGAACACCAGACGGGCTGCTGGTGTTTTGACACAAGTTTAAAGGTGACATTCTAGAATCAACATCTTCACAGGATGGGAGATGGGTCATTGTAACTGTTAAACAATCCCAATGCTATTTTGATCATTTGTAATGTATATGGACATAACTCACATGCTCCAAATAAGACCAAAATTACAGGATTTACGCTACAAATACTCAGAGGCTTTTCTGATTATTTCAGGGGATTTGAATGAAACACCTGATGAATCTGTTGGTCGTTTTCCTCCTAGAACGAGTTAAAGCCTTCAAAATAGCAATACCATCACTGCGTTATGCAAGGATCTCTCTGTTGATGATGCCTGGCATTATTTCAATCCAGATGCAAAGGGTCACGTTTTGTTACAATTTATAGATGTAGATCATCAGTTGGCTCCCTTTTCTGATCATCACTTGATTTCCCTGAATTTACAAGCTACTAAAAAAATCAAAAAGGTTCTCGAGGATATTGGAAATTAAACAACACGCTTCTTGAAGATCATATTCTCATTGGAAACATCATCGTTAACCAAATATATTTTTGCAAGAAAAGACTTGGGTCATGGAAGTAGATGGGAATTTTTCAAATATAAATTCAAGAGCTGTAGCAATTAAACGTGCCAAAGAGCTGATGCACTTAAATAACCTTAGAGAAAAAGAGTTGAGCAAGCTTGACAATTTTCTAAAGAAAGATAATCAATCTCAAGAAGAGTCTGTATTTAAATCTTTACAAGTAGAATTAGAACAGCATTACATGGCTCTGGCAAAGGGTGCCTTTGTCAGATCAAGAGCAAAATGGATTGAGGGGGAAAGAAACACTAGTTACTTTTTTGCACTTGAAAAGAGAAACTACAAAAGAAAATCTATAACTGCACTCAAAATGAATTTGTTATTCAAATATCCCATTACAATATCAACATTTGTCAATTCCTTTTATGAAAACCTTGACAACTCACAATGTCAGGAAGATGGTTGAAATCTACAGAATTATGTCCCTGTAATTGAGGATGATTTCCACTCAGTTTGCGATTCACCTGTGTCAATTGAAGAAATTAGAGAGGCTCTGAAGTCAATGAAAAAAGGGAAATCACCTGGCCCTGATGGCCTGTCAGTTGAATTCTATAGACAGTTTTGGGAGTTACTAGAAGGCAGTATTTTTAATGTTTGAAGAATGCATTAAATGGTTTTCACTATGAAAACGGCCTTATTTCATTGATTCTGAAGCCCGACAAAGACCCATCTCTCATTGACAATTGGAGACCAATTACTTTATTAAATATTGATTACAAATTGATTGCTCTGGTTTATGCCAAAATATTAAAGAAAGGAATAGATACCATTATAAATGAGACTCAAACAGGATTTATGAAGGGTCACAACTCTAACATATGTTTAGTCTTGAACCTTCTAGATTGTTCAGATGCAATTGACTTGGATGCGGTTGTCTTATTTTCGGATTTCTGTAAAGCCTTTGACACAATTGAACATTAATTTCTATTAGGTCACTTAAACTGTTTGGCTTCGGGGAAAATTTTATCAAAGTAATTTGCATGTTTTACAAAGATGTAAATAGTTGTTTTATTAAACCTTAATACATCAAAAAGATTCAATATAAGTGTACAACAGGGATGCCATTTTTATTCAATTTGGTTGTAGCACTTCTATCTCTAGATACTCTGAATAATGCAAATCTGGATGGCTTAACCATTTTTAACAAAGAAATCAAAATTTCCCAACTGGCTGATGATACTACTTTTTTTAAAGAGACAGACCAGGTTGTCCATGCCCTTAATGCTATCACTGCATTCTGTGGTCCTTCTGTAGCTCAGTTGGTAGAGCATGGCGCTTGTAACGCCAGGGTAGTGGGTTCGATCCCCGGGACCACCCATACGTAGAATGTATGCACACATGACTGTAAGTCGCTTTGGATAAAAGCGTCTGCTAAATGGCATATATTATTATTATTATTATTTATTCTCTATTGCATCAGGATTAAACTGAACGTTTCTAAATGTGAAATCTTGTTTATATGATTCTGATGATAAAGAAATAGAAAATATTCCTGTAAAGGACTGTTACATATTTAAGAATACATCTGTCAAAGAAACACTTAAGAAACACATCATCTCAACGCTGTGTGTTACAGGGAAGACATGCGCCTAATGTGGTACCCTTCCTGCAGGCTCAACCTGGCATGACCCTCCAGCATGGCAATGCCACCAGCCATACTGCTCCTTCTGTGCGTGATTTCCTGCAAGATATAACTATTTAATTCTATAATGTCCAAATTTGTGGCTATTGACGATGTCTGCATTTTCTGTGAAAAAGGTGAGAATCCGACTCGCTTGTGCTTTGAGTGTAAATTTGCCCTAATTTTGGGAAAAACTTGCAGAATACTTATTTACCATTATGAACACTACCAATGTTTTTGACATTATATAATGTTACTATTGCAATGATAACAAAACCATTGAAATGCTTTGACTTTTTTCTTTCTTGTTGCCAAATACTTTATACAAACAAAAATTCCAGAGTTCTATACCAAAATTACACTTAATTTAATTCATAAGACATTATCCCTAGTGAATAACATCTTCCTGGATCATTGAGATTTTTCAGAGTGAATACAATTGCACTAGAATTGTTTTTAAACTTATTGACTTTTTTTTGTTGTATTTTCTTGTTAATACTTGTCTTGTTAGACATGTTTGGTGTAGCAATGTAAGTAGATTTTTGTGTTATGAATAAAAAATAAAATAAACATTCGGCTTTACTTCAGTTTGTGACGTATGATGTTCCATGGTTACTTCCGAGATTGTTTGCATTTAAAATAAATCAAATGTTTTTGAAGAGACCATATCAAATAAAAACAGGTTATATTCTCATTCATGTAACTACTATCACATGCAAACACTGATAGTCATTTATTGATTTTTTTTCTTTACATTAACAACATTCAAGGTATAAATACATATTGATATCAATTAACCCAACGTCTTAGGAACAAAAATGAGTCCCTTTAGACTCTAAACAAAGTTGACAGACAACCACATATCCAAAACTCTATACCTAAAAAAATATATAAACTGAAAAAAAAGGAACATCCCTTTTTCAGGACCCTGTCTTTCAAAGATAAGTAAAAATCCAAATAACATCACAGATCTTCATTGTAAAGGTTTTAAACACTGTTGCCCATGCTTGTTCAATGAACCATAAACAATTAATGAACATGCACCTGTGGAACGGTCAATAAGACACGAACAGCTTACAGATAGTAGGCCACAGTTAGGACACTAAAGAGGCCTTTCTACTGACTCTGAAAAACAACAAAAGAAAGATGCCCAGGGTCCCTGCTCATCTGCGTGAACGTGCCTTAGGCATGCTGCAAGGAGGCATGAGGACTGCAGATGGGGCCAGGGCAATGAATTGCAATGTCCGTACTGTGAAGTGCCTCAGACAACGCTACAGGACGGACAGCTGATCGTCCTCACAGTGGCAGACTACGTGTAACAACACCTGCACACGATCGATACATCCGAACATCACACCTGCAGGACAGGTAAAGGATGGCAACAACTGCCCAAGTTAAACCAGGAACGCACAATCCCTCCATCAGTGCTCAGACTGTCCGCAATAAGCTGAAAGGCTGGACTGAGGGCTTGTAGGCCTGTTGTAAGGTAGGTCCTAACCAGACATCACCGGCAACAACGTCGCCTATGGGCACAAACCCACCATCACTGGACCAGACGGGACAGGCAAAAAGTGCTCTTCACTAACGAGTCGCGGTTTTGTCTCACCAGGGGTGATGGTCGGATTTGCGTTTATCGTTGAAGGAATGAGCAATATAGAGGCCTGTACTCTGGAGTGGGATCGATTTGGAGGTGGAGGGTCCGTCATGTTCTGGGGCGAGGCAGTCACAGCATCATCGGACTGAGCTTGTTGTCATTTCAGGCAATCTCAACGCTGTGCGTTACAGGGAAGACATGCGCCTAATGTGGTACCCTTCCTGCAGGCTCAACCTGGCATGACCCTCCAGCATGGCAATGCCACCAGCCATACTGCTCCTTCTGTGCGTGATTTCCTGCAAGACAGGAATGTCAGTGTTCTGCCATGGCCAGCGAAGAGCCCGGATCTCAATCCCATTGAGCACGTCTGGGACCTGTTGGATCCGAGGGTGAGGGCTAGGGCCATTCCCCCCAGAAATGTCCGGGAACTTGCAGGTGCCTTGGTGGAAGAGTGGGGTAACAACTCACAGCAAGAACTGGCAAATCCGGTGCAGTCCATGAGGAGATGCACTGCAGTACTTAATGTAGCTGGTGGCCACATCAGATACTGTTACTTTTGATGTTGACCACCCCTTTGTTCAGGGACACCTTATTCCATTTCTGTTGGTCACATGTCTGTGGAACTTGTTTAGTTTATGTCTCATTTGTTGAATCTTGTAATGTTCATACAAATATTTACATGTTAAGTTTGCTGAAAATAAACAGTTGACAGTGAGAGGATGTTTATTTTTTTGCTGAGTTTCTTTGCAATTAAGCAGATTTCAAGCGGCTTAAGGTCAAACCGCACAGACATCCGGCAGAGTAAGTTCGAATATAGTTTTATTCAAAATTCTAGCTTGTAAGTAACATTTACACCATTTTGCAGTCATTCATTTCAGACTGTATATACCAATTCATTGTGTATTATTGCCTGATTAATTTGACCAATGGATAAGAAGATAAGTGTGAGCAATGGTACCAGTAAGCATATACAAGCTCCTAAAGCCAAATTCCTTTTGTTATTTTACCAGGTAAGTTGACTGAGAACACATTCTCATTTAAAGCAACAACCTAGGGAATAGTTACAGGGAAGAGGAGGGGGGGATGAATGAGCCAATTGTAAGCTGGGGATGATTAGATTGGGATATCTCAAGCATAGCCACCAGTTCAGACTTGGAAATTCCCATCCCGTCCTGGTCACTGCTGTCCACTACGTAGATAACAGCATCGGTTTTGGAGTAGTAGCAGTGCCACTAAGGCCTGAAACAGAGAGAGATGCAAGAAGAAACCGTGTAACCAATACAATTGTTGGTTAACTCTTGACAAACTGACCACTGACAGTTGCAATCCTCAGTTGTGGGACACATATGCTACAATAAACAAATTGAAGTCGGGGGGGGGGGGGGCAGACCAGTAGCTTGAGCCATTTCAGTGACAAATATATATATTGCAAGACATACCATTGTATTGGCATGCAAAGTTACGAGCATCAGTTTGAGTATGTTACTCAGCACTGAGACTAAGTTGAATATTTTCACTCACTGGTTATAGTGGTGACGACCTCCCCAACTAGAAGTCTGTAAAGAATTGTAGTTTTTTTCCCAGCTCCATCCAGCCACAGGATCAGTATCCTAATTTTCCTGGTGCAAAACAAGCCAGAAAAGAGATTGGAGAAGAACCCATCTTGATTTAACAAGGCAGGAGAGATAGATATAAGTATAGTAGTCATACTTTACTCATTACATTGATCAAACTATACAGACATAACTTCAAAGGACAAAATACAAATGTCAGGTCTGGTCAATGCATATTACTAAAGGCCTAGCTATAATAGCATCGTCTGGTATGCATTCACTTTCACGGGTCAGCAAGTTATTTTCCTGAATAACAATGCAATACGAGGAGACAGAAGAGGTCATTGAAGTAGCTAGTATACAGCAACATCGGTCTTACACATTCCCTGGATAGCAAACGTTCATCTGGTTTACCTCAAAAAACACCCAAATAATTTGAACTGTATTTATAGGAAATTGTAAATTTACAACATCCTACATAGCTCTTTAAATGCTAACACAGAGCAAACATTGGCTGATGAAAACTAATCAGTGGCTAAACATTGATTTCATGAGAAATGTAACAAAAGTATGACACACTAAAAAAGGTAGCAACAAATCTTACCCATTTTTGACTAATAACAGTCCCTGCAAACCTATCCAATAAGTGAAGTGTCTTCTTACTTGTGGGTTTGTTTACATGCCCAGCTCAGTTATTGGTACATTATTGCCACCTATTTGCAGGGATGTACTGGTATTTGATAGTCTACCAACATATTGTACAGCCCCAACATTGTGTAAATAAAAAAAAGAATACATCAATGTTTGGAGAAAAAAACAAGAGGCAAAAATGTAAAAACACACAGAGGAGTGGATCAAAGTTTTGTTATTGTTGTCTGCCTTGACAAATCAGAAAATACTTCAGTCCATTATAAAAAATAACTGCTACTTATAATGGCTTTAATAAAAACACAATTGTATTGTTAACAGCAAATTGTTTCATGAAACAAACAGAAGATAAACATACAGGTAAGTACACAATAGCAGATCACCTGGCAAATAAATATAAGAATAAGCAACATGTTAATGAATAAATACAGCATGCAAATATACAAACAGAATTCAGACCTTCAAAACCTTATGTCTTTCATTTCCAGTGTCTAATTGTCGTGAACTCTCAAATTGTAAAAACCCTTAGCGGTTTGACTGTAGAGGCTATTGACATGGTAACATCAGCTTAAACTTCCTCTAGAACAGCATAGACTGAAGAGACTTGCGGACAGTGGCCATCTCTTGCTGTTGCTGTGGACAGAGAGAGATAGGTTATAACACTCAAGTAACCAATGTGAAATCAGTCCAGATTTTTAAAATAAAAAAATTGAATATAATTGTATTTGTCACATGCGCCGAATACTTTTTGTGGCTGTTGGACTTCCTGAGCCAACGCGCACAGCGAGTCAAAACAGGTCCCCACGTGTCAGACATACGCAATACCAACACAGGCTCTCCTCAGGGATGTGTTTTGTCCCCACTCCTGTACATCTTGTACACTAATAGTTGTACTAGTTCCCATTCTGACAGACACCTTAATAAGTTCGCTGATGACACTGCCTTGATCAGCCTGTTGCATGATGACGAGGAACATCATGGCCCATTCCTAGATGACTTTGTAGAGTGGTGTGAGGAATCACACTTGGTCCTCAATACCAACAAGACCAAAGAGATGTGCATAGACTTCAGGAAGTGTTCACCACCTACCTCTGCAACATCTATCAGAGGTCAGAATTTAGAGATTGTAGAGGAATTCAAATACCTGGGTGTCCTCTTGGACAATAAGCTTCAGTGGAGTAAATATACTACAGACCTGATCTACAAGAAGAGCCAACAGACTGTACTTTCTCAAAAAGCTGGGATCTTTTAATGTAGACTGTACTATACTGACTGTTTTACAAATCTTTAATTGAGAGTATTTTAACTTTTTGTATTGTTTGTTGGTTTGGCAATGCCCACTGTCAGCCATAGAAATATGCTTTAGACGGATTATCACCACAGCAAGCAAGGTACTAGGAGTCAAACAGACAGGTCTGGATGAGATCTTTAAGGTCAGGGCTCTCCGCAAGGCTCACAAAATCATTTTAGACCAAAGCTACCCCCTGTACCCATACTTTGAACTACTCCCCCCCTCGGCACATCACATCTGTTTTTCCTGCTAGGTGTGGATATCCCTCCTAAATAGCTCGGTCTAATGTTCCTATCAACTCAGTAAGGCCAGCAGGCTAGTCTTTAAAAGAAAAAAAGTTTTATTGGTATGTTACTGTTATAACTTTCTCCTGAAACTCGTCAGTCTATTCTTGTTCTGAGAAATGAAGCCTATTCCATGGGAGAAATTGCAAAGAAACTGAAGATCTCGTACAACGTTGTGTACTACTCCCTTCACAGAAAAGCGCAAACTGGCCCTAACCAGAATAGAAAGAGGACTGGGAGGCCCTGGTGCACAACTGATCAAAAGGACAAGTACATTAGAGTGTCTAGTTTGAGAAACAGACGCCTCAAGTCCTCATTTGGCAGCTTCATTGAATAGTAACCACAAAACACCAGTAAAACCGTATCCCCAACCAGATTAATATAGTGTCTAGTGAGGCTTGTAGAGTTGATAAATTCTTATATATATTTTCAAAGAAGCTTGGATCATCATTATTTGGACTGTATAGGTTAATAAGCCATATTTGTTTATTGTCCAATAACATATTTAAAATAATCCATCTACCTTGATGATCTGTTTGGACAATTTACACATTTGGATCAAAATGACTGTTAATTAATATAATCACCCTTTCTTGAATTTCTTTTCCCATGGGAGAAATACACTGCTCAAAAAAATAAAGGGAACACTGAAATAACACATCCTAGATCTGAATGAATGAAATATTCTTATTATATACTTTTTTCTTTCCATAGTTGAATGTGCTGACAACAAAAATCACACAAAAATGATCAATAATGGAAATCAAATTTATCAACCAATGGAGGTCTGGATTTGGAGTCACACTCAAAATTAAAGTGGAAAACCACACTACAGGCTGATCCCACTTTGATGTAATGTCCTTAAAACAGGTAAAAATGAGGCTCAGTAGTGCCTGGGCATGCTCCTGATGAGGTGGTGGATGGTCTCCTGAGGAATCTCGTCCCAGACCTGGACTAAAGCATCCGCCAACTCCTGGACAGTGGCGTTGGTGGATGGAGCGAGACATGCGGTCCCAGATGTGCTCAATTGGATTCAGGTCTGGGGAACGGGCGGGCCAGTCCATAACTTCCTCTTGCAGGAACTGCTGACACACTCCAGCCACATGAGGTCTAGCATTGTCTTGCATTAGGAGGAACCCAGGGCCAACCGCAACAGCATATGGTCTCACAAGGGGTCTGGGGATCTCATCTCGGTACCTAATGGCAGTCAGGCTACCTCTGGCGAGCACATGGAGGGCTGTGCGGCCCCCCAAAGAAATGCCACCCCACACCATGACTGACCCACCGCCAAACCGGTCATGCTGGAGGATGTTTCAGGCAGCAGAATGTTCTCCACGGCATCTCCAGACTGTCACGTCTGTCACATGTGCTCAGTGTGAACCTGCTTTCATCTGTGAAGAGCACAGGGCGCCAGTGGCGAATTTGCCAATCTTGCGGTTCTCTGGCAAATGAAAAACGTCCTGCACGGTGTTGGGCTGTAAGCACAACCCCCACCTGTGGACGTCGGGCCCTCATACCACCCTCTTGGAGTCTGTTTCTGACTGTTTGAGCAGACACATGCACATTTGTGGCCTGCTGGAGGTCATTTTGCAGGGCTCTGGCAGTGCTCCTCCTGCTCCTCCTTGCACAAAGGCGGAGGTAGCGGTCCTGCTGCTGGGTTGTTGCCCTCCTACGGCCTCCTCCACGTCTCCTGATGTACTGGCCTGTCTCCTGGCAGCGCCTCCATGCTCTGGACACTACGCTGACAGACACAGCAAACCTTCTTGCCACAGCTCGCATTGATGTTTCATCCTGGATGAGCTGCACTACCTGAGCCACTTGTGTGTGTTGTAGACTCCGTCTCATGCTACCACTAGAGTGAAAGCACCGCCAGCATTCAAAAGTGACCAAAACATCAGCCAGGAAGCATAGGAACTGAGAAGTGGTCTGTGGTCCCCACCTGCTGAACCACTCCTTTATTGGGGGTGTCTTGCTAATTGCCTATAATTTCCACCTGTTGTCTATTCCATTTACACAATAGCATGTGAAATTTATTGTCAATCAGTGTTGCTTCCACAGTGAACAGTTTGATTTCACAGAAGTGTGATTGATGTGTTGTTTAAGTGTTCCCTTTATTTTTTTGAGCAGTGTATATTCCCCCCTCCAGTCATCTTTCCACAAAACTTCATCTAAAATGACTGAATGAGTTTCCTGTAAACAATATATTACACTCATTCTCTTTTAGCCAGGTAAATACTGATTGTCTTTCCTTATTACCGTAATTGCTGGACTATTAAGCACACCTGAATATAAACCGCACCCACTGAATTATTAAAAAATATGTATTTTGTACATAAATAAGCCGCACATGTCTATAAGCCGCAGGTGCCTACCGGTACATTGAAACAAATGAACTTTACACAGCCTTTAAACGAAACAAGGCTTGTAACAAAAATAAATAGGCTTTAACGAAACACGGCTTGTAACAAAAATTAAAACAGTAGCCTACCAAGAAAGTCATTGGTCACTATCTTCCGCCTCCTGTGCACTGAAACCACTGAAGTCATCTCCTTCGGTGTCGGGAGTTGAATAGCCTCAGAATTGCTTCATCCGATGTTGGATCGTTTTCATTGTCGCTCTCGTCACTTTTATCCGGAGGCAAATACCCTGCTGAGCTCATGCTGCCCCTTCAACACACAGCAGTCCAGCCTTTCGAAACCCGTTGATGATAGTGGATTTTTTGACAAGGCTCCACGCTATCAGGACCCACTGGCAGACTTGACCATAAGATGCTCTTCGCCTGCGATCCGTTTTAGTGAAGGATTTCTCCCCCCTTGTCATCCAAGCCTCCCACTGAACAAGGAGCGCCACCTTAAATGCACGATTTACACTGATGTCGAGTGGCTGCAAATACTTTGGGCCATCTGCTTTTCTTCCCTCCGAAAGCTTTTGTTGTCTTTCTGCACTGAGTCAGTTCCTCACGCTGCTGTTTCCAATGTCTTATAAAGGCCAAGCTCCCATGCAGCAGCTCTATTTCCTTTTCCAACAGCCAGATTTATCGCCTTCAACTTGAAAGCTGCATCATATGCATTTCTCCGTGTCTTTGCCATGATGAGGGTGCCACCCACAGAACATAAGCAGATCAACCGCCAAATACATATCCATCACCCTCACCTCGATTTGTCTTATATATAGCCATTAAAAAAATATATATATATGTATTTGAAGTCGGAAGTTTACATACACTTAGGTTGTAGTCATTAAAACTTGTTTTTCAACCATTCCACAAATTTCTTGTTAACAAACTATAGTTTTGGCAAGTCGGTTAGGACATCTACTTTGTGCATGACAAGTAATTTTTCCAACAATTGTTTACAGACAAATTATTTCACTTATAATTCACTGTATCACAATTCCAGTGGGTCAGAAGGTTACATACACTAAGTTGTCTGTGCCTTTAAACAACTTGGAAAATTCCAGAAAATGATGTCATGGCTTAGAAGCTTCTGATAGGCTAATTGACATCATTTGAGTCAATTGGAGGTGTACCTGTGGATGTATTTCAAGGGCTACCTTCAAACCCAGTGCCTCTTTGCTTGACATCATGTGAAAATCAAAGAAGATCAGCCAGGACCTCAGATTGTAGACCTCCACAAGCCTGGTTCATCCTTGGGAGCAATTTCCAAATGCCTGAAGGTACCACGTTCATCTGTACAAACAATAGTACGCAAGTATAAACACCATGGCACCACGCAGCCGTCATACCGCTGAGGAAGGAGACGCGTTCTGTCTCCTAGATATGAATGTACTTTGTTGCGAAAACTGCAATTCAATCCCAGAACAACAGCAAAGGACCTTGTGTAGATGCTGGAGGAAACAGATACAAAAGTATCTATATCCAAAGTAAAACGAGTCCTATATTGACATAACCTGAAAGGCCGCTCAGCAAGGAAGAAGCCACTGCTCCAAAACCGCTGTAAAAAAAGCCAAACTACGGTTTGCAACTGCACATGGGGACAAAGATCAAATTTTTTGAAGAAATGTCCTCTGGTCTGATGAAAATAAAATAGAACCGTTTGGCCATAATGACCATCGTTATGTTTGGAGGAAAAAGGGGAGGCTTGCAAGGCAAAGAACACCATCCAAACTGTGAACAACAGGGGTGGCAGCATCATGTTGTAGGGATGCTTTGCTGCATGAAGGACTGGTGCACTTCACAAAATAGGTGGCATCATGAGGGAGGACAATTGTGTGGATATAGTGAAGCAAGTCAGGAAGTTAAAGCTTGGTCGCAAATGGGTCTTCCAAATGGACAATGATGCCAAGCATACTTCCAAAGTTGTTGCAAAATGGCTTAAGGACAACAAAGTCAAGGTATTGGAGTGGCCATCACAAAGCCCTGACCTTAATCCTATAGAAAACTTGTGGGTAGAACTGCGTGTGCAAGCAATGAGGCATACAAACCTGACTCAGTTACACCAGCTCTGTCAGGAGGAATGGGTCAAAATTCACCCAACTTATTGTGAGAAGCTTGTGGAAAGTTATCCGAAACGTCTGACCCAAGTTAAACAATTTAAAGGCAATGCTACCAAATACTAATTGAGTGCATGTAAAGTTCTGACCCACTGGGAATGTGATGAAAGAAATAAAAGCTGAAATAAATAATTCTCTCTACTATTATTCTGACATTTCACATTCTTAAAATAAAGTGATCATAACTGACCTAAGACATGGAATTTTTACAAGGATTAAATGTCAGGAATTGTGAAAAACTGAGTTTAAATGTATATGGCTAAGGTGTATGTAAACCTACGACTTCAACTGTATTTGTATTATATATATAGCCATTAAAATTAAATTAAATCCTGTTTCTTATTTTCCATAATTAGCTATTAATATTTGTAGTAATGTAGGCAATTTATGTAAAGGATTTTTACTTCTCACCAGTCTCGCCATTACCAAAATTACATTATGGCAAGCTATTATTATATTAGCAAAAAATTATTGTGAATCATCCTATATTGTCCCTAACATCTTTTACTCCCTCGTAACAGCTGTGGGATACACACTCAACCCCTTTCCCACACAACAACCATATACTCAGATTCTCAACAGTTGGACCATCCCAGGGCCCAACTCAAGAAAGGTCATGATTTACGAATGCATATACAGTTGCAGCTGTATAAGGCCTGCAAAACTGAGCAAAAACAATGGGCATAAATGGGGAAATTTGATTAACCATTGTCACTTCCTAGATGATGGAGGTCAAATATACCCCCTTCCCCTACCTAACTTTGCAAATATACATAGACCGCTACCCCATGTCTTACCAGAGGCCGCTTTGCTATCCTGCCGAAAAAACTTAAAACCAGCCAGCTGTATGTTATTCATGTCGTTGTTCAGCCACGAATCGGTGAAATATAAGATAATACAGTTTTTAATGTCCCATTGGTAGGATATACATGATCGTAGTTCGTCTATTTTATTATCGATTGATTGTACGTTGGCTAATAGGACCGATGGAAAAGGTACCCTCTCGGCGACGGATCCTTACAAGGCACCCAGACCTTCATCCTCAGACCTTCGTCCTCGATACCTTGTCGGGCGTCTGAAGTAAATCCTTATTGTACAAAATAAGTTACAAATAACGCGAAAAAAACATGCACAATTGGTTAAGGGATCGTAAAATGGCAGCCATCTCCTTCGGCGACATTCTTCTTGCCAGAAATGAGTAGGAGTTGGACGCAACATAACTTCCATCATAAATTAATAAGCAGTTTCAATTTACTTGAATTAACCCTCAGACATGAAGGCCACATGATGTGAAAAGAAGTTATTTTTGACCATTTGCGAGCTTTGAGCCAAGCCAATTAGCTGAACTTAACATCATTTTGTCATGTGTACAATTTTTTTCAAACTGTCGAAGCGATTGACATTGCGTAACTCACAGTGTCCATCATAACTTTCTTCTGCAACACTGCCATCTCCTTCTTCAGCTCCACCTGTGCCCCCTGCAAGAAGGTCTCATGACTCTTCTCCATCTCCTCCATGTTCTTAAAAAGACATTATGACAAACCCAAGAGTTGCAATTATTTTGATTAACTTGATAGAAAGATCTGGGTTGAAATTGAATCATTCCAAATAGCGTTTTTTTTGCACTTCAATTTGACAGGTGTTTTGATTTGTACAATAGTGTGTTGGAGAACAGCAGCGAGTTGATGTGTAATTTTGAAATTGGTACTCCCGTAGCATGTGTCGCATGACCCTTAAATACAGAAAACAAACCTGACGGAGAAGTCATCTAGCGAATGCCACAGAACAGCCAATTTATAAATTAAGTACCATACTGATGTGCAAATCAAAAACACTTGTGAAAAAGTTGTGTAAAATTCCACATTTGTAATGATGGAATTCCAGCTATGGATCAGTGTCATTGGGAGCATTTGCACCTGCCTAACATTGTATGAGGAAACTGTCATCTGGGACTCGCCTTAATGAACTGCTCGTATAACTCTTTGATGGTTTTCAGTTTCTGGCTTTGCACCACTCTAGCCTGCTGGAACAGTTTTTGTTGCTGGCGAAACAAGTTCTACAGAGGAAAAGATCATGTTACATTTCAGCTGTATACTGTATCTGAGTCCCGAAAAAGTTGCATTATCAGTATACAAAAAAGCACTGACATTCAATTTTTCCTCCTGATCCTCGGATTTCTGTGCATCAATCTCCCATTGCTGCAGCACAGATGACACCTGCTGTGAGTACTCCTGAGTCAGCTTCTGCCTGCAAAAACACCCAGTAGACAAAGTTTTCACCGTTACCCAAGACAAATAACAAAGTGCAAAGCAAACATCAGATGTAGGCTAATAAATGTGTAAACTAATGGCAATAAAATGGTGTCTGGGATAGGATTTTGGCTACAGTGATATCAAATGTTACCTGCCATGTGTAGTCATTGACAATGCTCCCAAACATAATTATATTCTTAGTTTTGTTGTTGTTGCTGGAGTCTGGGTGCTTGATTTGAGAGCATGCATATTGTTTCAAAGATGATCCAAAAACATTGACACAAAGAGCAAGCTACGATACAAAAATTCAACTGGCAGTGTTCATGGAGAGTTTAACGAGAACAAAGCAAAACTTTCAGGTAGAAGTATACTTCTGATTGGTACCTTTGTATTCTTCAGCTCCATCTGAATAAAGAAAACACCTAGCTAAACAAAGAATGCATACAATATTTTCTGAGGAATTTTTTCACGTAATGTATATGACAAACTGGGTGCCATCTGTGTGTACATTTTATATATTTTTTTTATTTAACTAGGCAAGTCAATTAAGAACAAATTCTTATTTACAATGATGGCCTACACCGGCCAAACCCGGATGACGCTGGGCCAATTGTGCGCGGCCCTATGGGACTCCCAATCACTGCCTATATTCAATACCAGGTGTTGTTGAGGTGAAGGAGGGCTGACATGCCTCACACAATCTCTGGTCTCAGCAGGTGTTGTTACCTTTGTGCATACTGGGTATTCCACAGCTGCTCCAGTTTCTGATTGCTGCCTTTTAGTGAGCTCTTGGTGAAGGTCTCTAAACGTTTCCTCTTGGCTTGCATGGCTTTGCTTATATCAGCTATGAAACAAATACTAATTTGAGACAAACATGTATTAAAGAACATAGCATAAGCCTACCTTTGGTTACGACAACCTTAACCAACAGTTGTTTTAGAGTATTCAATATATAGCTATTATCTAGCTAAAATAAATCACATTGTGATAAACTTGCCTCCAAATCTCTCCAACATGGTTTGTACCTCGTTCCTAGGGAATGCCAAGATTCAAGAAACAATTACAAGGATGAAGGCTCAATTAGACGATTGTAAGAGGCCGTTGCTGGTAGGAAGCTTAGTTTATGTTTGCTAACTTTATAACTTACCCCACTCCAACTTTTAGATCATCCTCCTCAAATGACCTTTTCTTGGCCATCTTGTCAACAACAGGAGTTTCATCTATGGACATTGGCAGAGATTAAGGTGATAAGATACCACATATGGTAAATAGCTAACTGTTAGCCTGCCCAAATGGGGTCAGAAAACCAATTGCCTTTGCATACCTTCTCGGATGTCATCCTCTGAACAACTCAGTCCTGTCTTTTCGTCCTCAAGAGCGAAATCAAACGATTTTATGTCAGAGTCTTCTGCATGCTTCGTTTTCTTTGACTGTTTTCTCCCAGTGGAGGCCATTAACAGTACCGGACGTGTGTTATTCTAGCCAAAAATCTAAGGAACACACTAGACTAACTAACTACTGTTTATTTACGTCAACGTTTAAATTAAGTGAGGACGAATACTCGTCAATGCTACCGCTATAACCTACTGTAATTTCGACACAAGTCAAATGTTTATTAGTTGCTAATACTGTATATATTTATACAGTCGTCGGTCAGTCTACCTTATGGTTACGTTGTTTCTACTGTAGCGTTTCCACAGAGTCTCTAAAGTAAACTGCATTTGACGTTCCTGCTGGTATGTTCCCGCCAAGGAAAATATAATTGGTTCTCCAGGATTTCGCGCCATGATAGCACGAGCTTGCTATGAAATCTTAAGAGACAGGACGACCTAAACCAGACTTCAAAGACACTCAAATCCAGATCTTGTAGTCGTATCTAGGCTAGCTAGAAGAGTACTGGGATCAAATATACAGTAGCTGCAAGCAGCAATGCCAGGGTTCAGATATGGGCCCATTGTGCAGCCACCAGGAAAAATTTGACACATTTCCCTATAACAAGTTACATCAGTATTGTTTACCAGGCTTGCCAAATATCAGAACTCCAAATTCAAAAGGCACACGCACATCTGAGCAATCTTTTTTGCAGGTGCATGGTAACAGTTGAACAAGATTAAGGAAAAAAGGAAACCACACACGGCTCTTGATAGTAACAATGAACTTTAATAAGCTTATGTTTTGGCCTCACGGCCTTCCTCAAAAGTCCTGACGAAGGCCATGAGGCCGATACGTAAGCTTATTAAAGTTCAGTGTCACTATCAAGAGCAGTGTGCAGTTTCTTTTTTCCTTCAAATATCAGAACTCAAAATCAAACTGATCATGCAAGATAATATTATTTTGATGTATTGTGGCCCGTTTAAGGATATTGATTACTTTAAAATGTATTTATCTACAGAATCTGAACCAAATTTGGCATACAGCATCTATTTATGCACATCTTCAAACACAATATTTTCCAAGACTCTTGAAAAGATATGGCCGGTATGAGCCAATGAGCTTGTGTAAATGATTTGTCCTGTCTAATAACGCCACTATGCGGCCAAACGAAACCTATACTTTGCAGGGTAGGTAGACTCATTTCCTTGAGCATTTTTGCCAAATGTCATCACTCTGAGTCAAAAATATTGAGATATAAACATGGGCCCGTTATAGCGCCACCGTGTGGTTGATCTATACTCTGCTATACTCTGACTTTTCTCAGGATGGTAAGTTGGTGGTTGAAGATATCCCTCTAGTGGTGTGGGGGCTGTGCTTTGGCAAAGTGGGTGTGGTTTAATCCTGCCTGTTTGGCCCTGTCTGGGGGTATCATCAGATGGGGCCACAGTGTCTCCTGACCCCTCCTGTCTCAGCCTCCAGTATTTATGCTGCAGTAGTTTATGTGTCAGGGGGGCTAGGGTCAGTCTGTTATATCTGGAGTATTTCTCCTGTCTTATCCTGTGTTCTGTGTGAATTTAAGTATGCTCTCTCTAATTCTTTCTTTCTCTCTCTCGGAGGACCTGAGCCCTAGGACCATGCCTCAGGACTACCTGGCATGATGACTCCTTGCTGTCCCCAGTCCACCTGGCCGTGCTGCTACTGCAGTTTCAACTGTTCTGCCTGCGGCTATGGAACCCTGACCTGTTTGCCGGATGTGCTACCTGTCCCAGACTTGCTGTTTTCAACTTTCTAGAGACAGCAGGAGCGGTAGAGATACTCTCAAATGATCGGCTATGACATTTACTCCTGAGGTGCTGACCTGTTTCCCCCTCGACAACTACTGTGATTATTATTATTTGACCATGCTGGTCATTTATGAACATTTGAACATCTTGGCCATTTACTTGCTATATTGTATTTACTTTGCCACCATGGCCTTTTTCTTTTTTTTTGCCTTTACCTCCCTTATCTCACCACATTTGCTCACATCGTATATAGACTTGTTTATACTGTATTATTGACTGTATGTTTGTTTTACTCCATGTGTATCTCTGTGTCGTTGTATGTGTCGAACTGCTTTGCTCTATCTTGGCCAGGTCGCAATTGTAAATGAGAACTTGTTCTCAACTTGCCTACCTGATTAAATAAAGGTTAAATACAATTTAAAAAATAATAGAAGTGCATCTGTATATTATGTAAAACAAAAATAGCTTTGCAATATCTTTCTGGTATATTTAGCTGTTGTTGTGTAGTGGTTGTACTGTGCTGTATGTTTATCTGTCTA
The DNA here is from genome assembly GCF_021184085.1 of Oncorhynchus gorbuscha. Classification (NCBI taxonomy): domain Eukaryota; kingdom Metazoa; phylum Chordata; class Actinopteri; order Salmoniformes; family Salmonidae; genus Oncorhynchus; species Oncorhynchus gorbuscha. The sequence continues at coordinate 25,622,341 of NC_060173.1, read as the reverse complement.
TGTGAATACTTTAAGTCTAATGTTACGTGGCTCTTGCACTATGTTTGTAATGTTTGCAAATTATGTGCTGCTAGTATGTCTATGTGAATAATTGTATATTGACATGATGTATGAGACAAATAAATTCTTAATAAAAGTAATCATCAGTCATCAACTTAGTACAGAAAGGAGAATTAAAGCAGGAGTGGTGGTTATTATTCAAGACTCATCAGTAAGCTTGTCATTTTAATAGACTTACTGCTGGGAAGAGGGAAGTCTATGCTTCCTGTGTTTGTCCTTGTCTTCCTTGTTGGCTCAATAACACTGACATCTGTACTCAGTTGACCTAGCCATTTATTCACTTTGTTAGTCATAAGTATATTTGCCTTGGCGTGTGCTTCAGCACTATAAATTGAGCTTCCATCTTCAGAGGGGGTGCCACCACTCACTGAAACATAAAAGCAGGGTTGAGTAAAGCCCCTCATATTGTGTGCCTTTCTTATCACACAGTAAAAGTAGTGCAGTTGTGTGGTATGCGCTTATTGAATAGGCATATATAATAAAAACATGCAAGGTCCAAGGTTCTCTTTCTTTAAATCAAAGTTACTGCTGGGGAGGGGGGGAACAATGCTTCCTCTGCGATTCCTCTGTTGTTATCTTGACCATCTTCTCGACTAGATCTTCCCATTCAGTTACAGATATCATTTTTTCTTCATCATCTAGATCCTAATTTCTGGTGTGGCAACTTCTGTTCTTTGCCACCAATTCCTCCTTCTTCTCCAATAGCTCTGTGACCTGGTTTTGTTCATGTTATTGAAAACACATTTCTCAATGAGCCATTGTAGGGCCTCTCCTTCACTTTCATTGTGCTGCTCAATGGCATGGTCTCCTAGCACCATGGTGTGTCTCCAGACTGTCTCACTGAGCATACCCATGTGTTCCTCCGTGGTTCTTCTTTCAACTTCTTTGAAGCAGACGCCAGCAGGAACGACCAGAAGGAATGCATGCGGTTGAGGCACACAGAGACACACTGTGAGCTTTCTCCAGTTTCTCTATCTTTGGAGTGTTGATCTCAGAGGTTGTCCATCTTCCTGGTATGTCCAACAGTGAGCTGTTGTCCTGCCACTGCACCCTGCCCCTCTAAACACTCAGATGTTGCTTGCTCAGTCTGGTGTTGCCTGCTGAACTTTTTCCCACTCATTCTCCATCCCAGAAGAACACTCCTGAGTTCTGAGAGGTGGATTGCAGGTTCTGTGAAAAGAGTGTAGGGTGGAAGGTGAGATACAAAAGTTCCCTGTACCATGTATTTATTGAAAGAGACTGAACAAAAATAGTGTTAGTATTTATTATATCTATGTTTAGGCTTGTATCAAGTAGGCCTAAGTAACATCCTAAAAGAGAAGTTGGTCTTTGCAATATGTGAAAGAAATTTGGCATCTACAACTGAAGAGTTTCATTCCAAAACGCTATATATACATTTTCAGAAATGTTGGTACATTTGCTTTTGTTGAAAGAAATTATGAAAGAATGTGTTTTGTTCACTATCTAATCATGGCAAGGGGCTGTTCAATGACAGACATGTATTTGTTTAAAATGTATCATTGGTTTAATTTCAGAGACAAATAATCATGTTTTATGTGCTATATAACCACCTTACTCTCAGAGACACAAGTACTACTGCTAGGTTTTGCACAGTCAAATGTAATATAATTACATGTGACATCAATATATATTATATATATATATATTATATATATATATATATAGACAGACAATTCAATACAGTAATATGAAATCTGTATGTAAAACATTTACATTTAACATATAGCATATGCTCGTATCCAGAGCGACTTACAGTAAATTAATTAATCTTAACATAGAGAGACAACCACATATCACAGTCAAATATACAGGATACGAACATTCCATTTCAGCTAAACAATGGATATATAGCATTTTGCAAGTACATTTATTTTCGTACACATCTAATATCTATGAATTACAAATCTGAGAACAGTAATATTTTACACACAAATAAGCAATAATTTCTGATTACAAAACACAAATGTGAAAAATTGGTGGATATAGCGTTTTAGAAATAAATTCTTCGAATGGTTGAATTATTAATGTGTGTGATACCTCTGTCACAAAGGTCAATTAAGCTAATAGAGGAAAGGGGTCAAAGACCACAGTAGTCATGTGGGTCTACTGCAAATGGACCACTGCACTGGTCTTACCATTTTCTTTGATCATATTTCGTTGCTCTTGCACTTTCAACATCCTGTTTCCCTGTCAATCGTTGCTCTCCTCTTCAAGGTCTTGTAAAACCTACTGTAATCCCGTTTCCTATCACCATGCTCTCCATCTTCCACAGAAGCTCTGTGGTCTAAGGGAGATCATTCCATTTAAGTTCAGCACATGATGCCTTTGATCACACTGTTTCAAGAGCAACTTGAGAGCCTTCCCTTCTCTTTCCATGCTTAATGCCCTCTGCTTTATGTCCTCTAGTGGGTTCTCTGCAGTGAACAGCACTTTCCTGCGGAGTTCTTCAAAGCTTTAGTCTTTCCCAGCAGTACTGTCCTGCGTTCATATGTCAAGTGATGAAGTGCTGGAAGCCATATGACACAGTTTAGGGTTGGGTAAGTAGGCACAAAACAGAAAATGTTTTTGAAATGCTTGCTGCTGTTGAGACAAGTTAATTGACAAAGAACATGTGGCAATAGGGTTCCTTATTGAAACTAACCATTTAGAGAAATGTGGCTAATATTTACCTGTTTCTTTCCATCATCTCCTTTATCTTCTCCAGACGTTTTACAACTTCCGAGTATTTTCCGCTTTGAGCATATTGCTAAGAACATGATATTTGTTCTCACACTGGAGCCACTGGAGGGCTTCCCCCTCCCTTTCAATCTGCTGCTCAATTGTTATTTATTGTAGGCTATCACCATACGTGAACAGGATGTCTCGAAACCATCTCACTGAAAAGACCCATGTGTTCTTCCACTGCTCTCTTATCAGCTTCTCTTAATGGCTCATCGGTTGGGATTACCAGGAGGAATACGTATGTCACTGGACGGCACAGACAAATGCTATGTTCAATCTCTTCTTTAAACCATTTTGGAGTGGTCACTGTCGGAACACTGCTCCAGTGTGGTGTTTCGATCACTGTGACCACCATACAGTGTAACTGGTAGTACAACTGCCTGCTTTGTGCAACTGACTGTTTTTGCCTAAATTTCTTTATACCCAGGATGGTATTTCTAGAGGAACTCTTGCCAGAGATTCTGCTGCCAAGAAGCACCATCTTGACTTCTGTTAGTGATTGGCCTCACAGAGAAAGAGAGCAATCTCAGGTTGCCTTTCCAGATATGAGCAATGGCAATATGAAACATTATACTGTATTGCTGGTGTCTATGTCAAAAATACAAAAACATGCTTTGTCTCTCTTTGAAAATGTAAGATTTACCATGACTGGAAGGCATGCAAAAACTTGCCATATTTCCATGATCACTCATAGCCACCAATTTATTCTGGAGTTGAGTTGAAACTGATATCATACTACCAGCTACACCCAGTTTCATTTGGTACAAAGTACAGATATGTCAGTGCCTTCTATGCACAGGTAACAATATAAACCTAATCAGCATAACAGTATAACAACAGCATATATAATGCTTCAGGCCATACTTATTTTCCATCATAATTTGCAAATAAATTCATAAAAAATCCTACAATGTGATTTTCTGGATTTTTTTCCCCATTTTGTCTGTCATAGTTAAAGTGTACCTATGATGAAAATTACAGGCCTCTCATCTTTTTAAGTGGGAGAACGGAATACTTTTAAGTGGCTGACGAAATACTTTTTTGCCCCACTGTAGTTGATTCTACAAAAGTTGATAGTAAAGTTGAATCTGTAAGTAGGGGGGGAAATAATGATCAACATCTAACGGACTCTTGAGGAATGTGTTTATTTAGCAAATAAACTCACTGGAGCAATTTAATGATGAGTGAGGGGCTTTAGGGGTGGTTTGTTACTGTATTGAGTTAGAATTTTGTTTTATGGTTTGCCAGCAAACCCAGTGGTAAATTTGAATTGGTAAGTTCTACACTCCTTTGATGGGCACTACCTGTGATTCAATGTTCACACATTTATAATGATAGCCGAAGACGTAAGAATGTAAAGTCTGCATCCCAATAACAGTACTAGAAATCTGAATTCCAATTACATTTTCAGTTTTAAAAAAAATGTAATTGTTGGATCTGCTGTAGTTGCTTCAGCCATCCTCTGTCCAATGACCTTTGTGAGACATATGATTATAACTAAAGTCCTTTAGATATCAAACTTTTCTTCACAAATGAAATGTCCATTCTCCTCATAGTCTTCACGAGTGACCACCATCTCATCAAAGTCTGGGTTTTCTGCCAGGAGCTTGCCTCCTTCCCATGGGTAGGAGATTGGACTACGGACAGAGAAAGGTAACGTGTTCATTTACAAATCAGTGATAAGATTTTACTCCCTAAATAAAAATGTTAAGCCTTGAAAAGTAGTTGCAAACTGGTGTTTATTTCTCCTTCACTCTTCTAAATAGACTCACTTGGGTGGCTGCAGCACAGAAACCTGGAAGTCGGTGGGGGTGAGGGAGCGGACCTCTTTGTACACCCGATCTCTGAACCCTGGGAACAATGTGTTACCCCCCGTGAGGACAATGTTCTTGTAGAAGTGGGGCTGCATCTCTATACAAGGAAACAGGAGAGAAAATGACATTTTATTTCATTGACACCTCTTCACCCTTCACCAATCTCTTGTATGGCTGTGAGTGAAAGTGTGATGACTGTTCTTTCTCCTACCCTCTGGCATGTTGTTGATGGAGTTGACTAGCGCTTCAGGGATGCCGATCTCATGGATGCCGATGTCTGAGGGGTGAAAGAGCATCTCTGGGACGGCAAACCTCTCATTGGCCAAGCGCAGGATCTGCTCTCCAGTCTTGTATTTCCCTGTGAAGTTCATCTCCTCTCTTGGCTGGGGAAGACACAGAGGATCGTCAGAGAACAGGAGACTACTCCATCCACAACCTCCTTAAATTATAAAGTAAATTCTGCAAAAAAATAAACATCCCCTTTTCAGGATCCTGTCTTTCAAAGATAATTTGTAAAAATCTAAATAACTTCACAGATCTTCATTGCAAAGGGTTTAAACACTGTTTCCCATGCTTGTTCAATGAACCATAAACATTTAATGAACATGCACCTATGGAACGGTTGTTAAGACACGGACAGCATACAGATGTAGGCAATTAAGGTCACAGTTAGGACACTAAAAAGAGGTCTTTCTACTGACTGAAAAAACAACAAAAGAAAGATGCCCAGGGTCCCTGCTCATCTGCGTGAATGTGCCTGAGGCATGCTGCAAGGAGGCATGAGGACTGCAGATGTGGCCATGGCAATAAATTGCAATGTCCGTACTGTGAGATGCCTAAGACAGCGCTACAGGGTGACAGGACGGACAGCTGATCGTCCTCGCAGTGGCAGACCACTAACAACACATACACAGGATCAGTACATACGAACATCACACCTGCGGGACAGGTACAGGATGGCAACAACAACTGCCCGAGTTACACGGAACCCCCACCTCCAAATCGATCCCGCTCCAGAATACAGGCCTCGGTGTAACGCTCATTCCTTCGACAATAAACGCGAATCCGACCCTCACCCCTGGTGAGACAAAACCGTGACTCGTCAGTGAAGAGCACTTTTTGCCAGTCCTGTCTGGTCCAGTGATGGTGGGTTTGTGCCCATAGGCGATGTTGTTGCCAGTAATGTCTGGTGAGGCATGGCCAACGAAGAGCCCAGATCTCAATCCCATTGAGCACGTCTGGGACCTGTTAGACTGGAGGGTGAGGGCTAGGGCCATTCCCCCCAGAAATGTCTGGGAACTTGCAGGGGCCTTCATGGAAGAATGGGGTAAAATCTCACAGCAAGAACTGGCAAATCTGGTGCAGTCCATGAGGAGGAGATGCACTGCAGTACTTAATGCAGCTGGTGGCCACACTGACTGTTACTTTTGATTTTGACCCCCCTTGGTTCAGGGACACATTATTCCATTTCTGTTAGTCAAATGTCTGTGGAACTTGTTCAGTTCATGTCTCAGTTGTTGAATCTTATTATGTTCATACAAATATTTACACATGTTAAGTTTGCTGAAAATAAACGCAGTTGACAGTGAGAGGATGTTTTTTTGTGCTGAGTTTAGGTGTAACAATGAACGGAAAGTGGGTTCAAATAAATGCGTGTGAAGAATCCATACCTTGCAAAAGCCCTTCTTGATGGAGCTGAAATCTGGTAGCACATAATCTCTCATCACTGTGTTGTCCTCTCCTTTTAACCTGCAAACAGAGTCGATCACCACCTTTAAATCAACACTCACTCAATGGTCTCACTTATCTACGGACATAACTGCTTCAATTAAATAGTAGCCTACAAGTTTGGGGCGGCAGGTTAGCGCGTTGGGCCAGTAACCGAAAGGTTGCTGGATCGAATCCCTGAGCTGACAAGGTAAAAACATGTCATTCTGCCCCCGAACAAGGCAGTTAACCCACTGTTCCCCGGTAGGCCATCGTTGTAAATAAGAATTTGTTCTTAACTGACTTGCCTAGTTA